>NC_092199.1:14713648-15313648 GCF_043641665.1 Enoplosus armatus | reverse complement strand
CCTCATTGTTTTATGTGTAAAATCTTGACGTGTAAAGTAACTAGTAGCAGTCAGATAAAAGTCAAACAATATTTCTCACTGAAATGTAGTGGAGTGGAAGTATGAAGTACCGTAAAATAGAAATACTCAAGTAAAGTACCTCAGAATTGCACTTAAGTGCGGTGAATGTACTCAGTTACCTTCCACTACTGCCGTGACTTTTGAGAGCGACAGAGTTGCAGAAATTGCGCGTAAGATTGCTGGTAAGTCTCAGAGCGGCCATTTCCAACCAGGTTTATGAATCATATACACAATGTGATGCGTGAAAGACATCGCCTAGCATCCGTACAAGGAAGTATGTGACATGGGTGTGGTTTATTCCTTTGCACTGAAATATGGTGACAGAAATAATAATAATAAAACACAAGCAACTATATTTATTTACAGTCAACATGGCATCAGCATCTGCGAGAGGCTCATATACAGAGTGACTACATGGTCAGTGTAAGTCCCAGCCCCATGTCCCGATGAGCGGCCTCAATAACACAGCTGGATTTACAAAACATGCGTATCGTCTTGTGTGTGTTCAGATGTGATGTAAATGGATTACGTGGACAACAAACTTTAAAACGAGGCACTCGTGTCTCTGGTACACATTGGGACGTCCGATTTATGTTCCTCATGCAAATAATCTTCTCATTTATACATATTTACAACGTTGATGATAGACAGCCAACATCTGTTCTGACAGTCCAGTCTTGACAAGGGAGTTTGTAAATGAGCCGCCGGCCTCCTGTTTACTTTTTTTCCCCCCCGCATGTGTGTGTAATTCTGTTCATGCATCTCCTGTTTGTTGCTTGGCCAAACACTGTGTTTATACCTGATTGATATGTGTTTTATGCCCAACATCACAGAGAAGCATGTCACTGCTATCGCACGAGTTTTTGGCTGGAATTGCTGGATTGCCTGCCTCTGTGTGACTTAGTGGAAGCCTTTCCATCACAGTGGGTAACGTTAAAATGCATTATGATCAAAATAAACCCATGATTGCTTTTTACATTTCTCAACTGGTGACCTTTTAGAGATCGAGGAAGGTTTTCAGCATTCATAGGAAGCATTCATAGTACATAAAGGGAATAAATGTGGTTAGCTTTTATCCTGTTCATTTCCTTCAAAGTGCCTTTTGGAGATTCTCAGGATCAAGCAGAATACCACAGTAAGCCTGCGGCACACAAGGATCCCAACATGCATGGGTGCAGGTGCACGCACATGGCCACCCAGGCACACACACACACACACACACACACTCACACACACATCTGATGTCCTCCCGCAGTTAAAGCGTTGAGGACGTAATCCAGCTGTGGGACTGGAGGAGCTGTCCGTGTGTGTCTTCGTGCTGGTGTTTGGCCGCGGGCATGTGACCCGTGTTATTCTGTCGACACTCCACACTTCGTCCCTCCTGTGCCTCATTCCATTAGTTCTGGTGAAATGCAGCATAACAAGAGATGCAGCAGAGCAGGTCGCCCCAGCAGAGTTATTAGGAGTCGAACTGCACGACAGGTCTGAGTCAGACGAGGCAGGAGGTGGGCCTGCGCTCTATCGAGGCGGGGGACTTGTCGGATAAAGAGAGTGTTACGGAAAGTCAAATTGAATTATGCAGTTTGATGAGCATTTTTCCTTCAGTTTTGGCTTTTTCTTATCCTGTGAAAGAACCTCTCCCTCAAAAGATTGGAAAGTAAAAAGCCAACTGTTCAATTTCCACAAGGGGGAATGGGTAAACTTTCCAGCAGAGCAGAAAGATTCACAGTCAGTCAGTGAACAGTGCAACCCACACAAGTGTGTTGAAATATACATGCCTTGTAAACACACAACTCAATATACAGTCAGAGGGACAGCAAATCTGATCACCTAGGACGAGACAATATGGAGGCAAATAATGTACCTTCAATACATCAGTTGAGTGGAGACAATAAAAAAACGAAATCTGAATTTATCACATATCTACGAACCATCTAATGAGTAAATAGGTTTAAAGAAGTTGAAAAGTATCATGCAGGCATCGTGTCAGGAAACTGGGGAAAAACTCGAGTCAGTTTTCCGTCTTCTCTCTATGCCAGAATGGTTACATCCCGCACAGCTGTGTCATTTAAGTCATACCGTTCGGTGTTGCACTGCATGCTGGGAGATGACTTGGTGGCGAGGCAGATGAGGGTGCGGAAGTGCCTCCTGAAGGTGTCGGAGAGGCAGGCGTAGAGGATGGGGTTAGCGCAGCTCCACGAGTACGACAGCAGGACCACAAACTCAAAACCTCTGGCGAATGTCAGGACCAGGCCAGTTTGATACAGGGAGCAGAAGTTGAAGGTGTAAAATGGCAGCCAGCACATCCCAAACACTACCACCACTGCGACCACCATCTTGGTGACCTGTCGCTCCCGCCGGTGGCTCTCGTGGTCCGGGGTCGTCGCTCGGAGCCGCTGGGACCTCAGGGTGAGCAGCAGCGCCGTGTAGGAGGCCGTCATGACGGTGAACGGCAACGCAAACCCCATGACGAAGGTGTAAGACAAGACGCCGAGCCACCAGGCGTCCGAAACGAGATCTGGTATACACAGGCCTCGATCGGCTGAGAAGTGAAGCGCCATGGGGAGGATGGTGAGGAGCGAGAACAGCCACAGGAACGCCGAAACGATCTTGGCGCAGCGCGGCGTTCTCCAACGGGCGAACCGGAGCGGATTGGCCAGCGCCATGTAGCGGTCGATGCTCATCACCGTCAGACAGAAGACACTGGTGAACTGGTTGATGCCGTCCAGCACCATGACCACTTTGCACGCCGTGTCGCCAAACATCCACTGATTCTGGAAGTTCTGGCTCGCTATGAAGGGAAGGCCGACCATGAAAAGTCCATCAGCTAGAGCCAGGTTGAAAATGTACACCGTTGTAGAAGATGACATCTTGTCCAATTTCAAAATGGCAACGATGACGAGGGAGTTCCCAGCTAGTCCCAGGATGCACACCACCAGGTAGAGGATGGCCATGGTGATGCCAAAGCCATCAATACTGTCCTCAAAGTAAAAATGCTCATCCACATAGGTCTGATTAAAGTCTGTATCTGCTAAAAATGAGGCGTCCATTCTTCTTCCTCAGCACATCAAAAATGACTGATCAAAAAAAGAGAATTAAAATCCAAAAATGACACTCAGGGGCCGCTCAGCGGGAGAAAATCTTTGCTTCTGTTTAAATTCCTCTGCAAGCAGTTCAAAAGTCACCTCTTGACTCCCCGTGGTGGAAGTAAGGAGTACTCAGAGGGAGAGGAGTAAACAACTCAACCGAGAAAACCTGAAAATCAAACACCGTTTTCAGGTTCAAGAACAGCCGAGCTTCAGCAGCTCTTCAACTCCCCCCATCCAGTCAATCGTTACGTCCTTTTATCTTTTGGAAAAAACAACAAAAAAAAAAAGCCAACCTGTCAAAGTTTATTCCTTTGAGGTGGAGACAGCACGCTTTCTCTCTGATACCGATGTGCCCTTTCTCTCTCTCTCTCTCTCTCTCTCTCTCTTTCTCTCTCTCACACACACACACACACACACACACTCAGCGTGGATATGAGCAGGACGGCCACTCGGACACTTGCCTGACCACTCTTTCTCCCTGGGAGCCCTTTTATATCTCTTCCCCCCACAGTGTGCAACGAGTGTGTCTGCTGCTGTGTGTGGGTGGACCCCCCCCCCTGCCCCCTGTTCATCAGTCTCCAGAGATTGTGATGAACTCCAGCTTGGCTCACGCCCCTCCTCAGTCCACCCCCCCCCCCCCCCCCCCCCCCCCCCCCCGCACCCCAGTTCCTCTTCCATAATGCTGTTTCCAAGGTAAACCCTGGCCCCATCTGCTACAATACTTTTGTTTTCATAACTTTTTCTCTCCACTCTTTCTTCTCTCCCCTCTGCTTCTGTTTACTTCACCCCCGCCCCCCTCCTGTCCCCACCATCCGTTTTGTCTCACCACTCTCCACCCCATGCTCCCCTACTTCTCTGCCTCCTGTGCTCCTTCACAGTTCAGTGGGGGGTCATACAACTAAACCTAAACAAACACACAGATAATACCGCAATCTTGACACTCGGGCCACCCACCTTTACAACCCAGACAGAGTAAATCTGCCGCCAGGAAAGAGAAGTCGCTGTCTGTTTTCTCAGGGCTGTTGTTTTTTGACATTTGACATGGGATGCGGTTTGTGCGTCCTCGACTCCTTCCATCCTCCTCCAACCCTTCCAACTTGTTTTTCTTACCCCATCTATCGCAAAGGAAAAGGTGAAAAAAAGACGAGAGAGAGCGGAGAGGAAGGGAGGAAAAAGATGGAAAAGAGGAGACAGAGAGAGACGGGTAGATTGGAAGAAGAGGGGGGGGGGGGGGGGGGGGGGGGGGGGGTTGGCGAAGATTAAAGACCCTGGATGAGCGATTGCCTCCGTCCTGTTGCCGCTCTGACACGCATAGCTGGAATACCCCGGGAACGTCCCCCAGAAAACATCCAGCGCGTTCTGCCACCCACTATCAACACTGCAAGCAAAGCTCAATCAAAACGAATCAATTCCTCCCCATCTTTATCACCTTTATGCAGTGATTTAATCTAATTTCAGAGACACTTATCCGAGAGCTCATTCATCAGATGCCACAGAGACTTCTCGAGACATACCTTCACCCTGGCTTTTAACTGGTTCCAATTACCTAGAAAAAATGCCTTTGTAGTCTAAACTCCTGATTAGGTTGTGGCTTAACTTCCCCCTGGAGACCAGCACTTCATACGATGAAGCCCACCTCTGCGCACCAACTCCAGCCCCCCCCCCCACCCCCCCGTAAAAACATCACTGGAAACACTTTGTTTCACGGTGCTAAATTTGGAGACGTTTGACAGCTTCGTATTTCACGGCCAGTATTTCACTGTTCAGACAGACATGCTGGCATCCAAATCCACGTGCTGCAGCGCTGTCTACTGCAAAAGGACGAGCCATGTGGACTCAAACGGATGACTTCTTTCACATTGCCAAACTCAAGGCTGAGGGCTACCTCGCGATTCATCGGAAAATAAATAAAAATTGCTCTCCAGTGACTTTCCTGTCTCTTCACTATCTCACATGATCATTGTGGGGTCACAAGAAAAGATCTTTAGTTCCACTGACAGACAGCTGTGGCTTTGAACTCTGTGCTGCTTTCTGTCGTTCACTTGTTATATTGATGCTCTAGAAATGGAAGCTTATCCTTCGGATGAGCATGAAATGATGACCGCCTGAAACTCAGAATGTGACTGTAAACCAGACAAGAGTCGACAGCCATGCTGGCAGCTCTGTGAGGCTGTTTAGGTATGGTGGCACTTTCAGCTACATGTTGACATCAGCATGCTAATATACTCACAGAGACAATGCCAACATGATGATGTCTAGCAGGTATGATGTTCACCATCTTAGTTTTGCATGTTAGCTATGCTAAGTAGGGATGTACCCAAATCCGAATATGTTATTCGAGAAGGAACAAATAATGCGATGGAAACAGATATTTCTTCTGCACAAAGTTATGAAAGTATGAGGATGTGGAAATATATTTCATAATTTAATGCTTTGAAGGCACATCAATTGTATTGCTAATGAATAATAAGTTAGAAAATTCATCATTTGACATTGATTTAATGTGACTTCCTGTATAAACCAATCTTATATCCAAATACAGAAACAGATCATTTTGTTGTTTGACCAGATATAGATACAGATAATGACGTCGCTGTACACCTTTAATGCTAACATTTGCTAATTAGCACTGAAGTACAGCTGAGGCTGATGGGAATGTCATTAGTTTTGCAGGTATTTGGTTATATTAAAGTAAACCATAAACCAAAGTGTTGGACACATTGAAATTTTAACCTGACCTGCATGAAAAGTCATTCCACGACAAATAATCCACTAATTAGCTAAATATGTCATTCAAAACCAAAAATGTGAAGCTCATGGTGGCGCTAGATGAAAAGCCAGAGGATCACCAAAGTCTGTAGAATTCATCCTCCAGGGACCATGAATGTCTGTACAAAATGATGTGCTGGTCCGTCTGGTAACTGTCAAGTGTTTTCGCTGGTGAACATTTTGAATTGCTGGTGGCTCAAGGTGGAAAAGTCTTAGGATCACCAAAGTCATTAGGATTTGTCCTCAAGGGACCTTGCATATCTGTAGCAAATTGAATTTTCTTATAGTTATAAATAGTCTAGATGTTTCACTCTGGACCACTCATGTCAAACTCATGATGGCTCTAGAAGAAACGTCAAGGGATCACCAACGTCTGAAGGAATCATCCCCTGGGGATCATGACTGTCTGTGGCAAATTTCATGGCAATCCATCCTACAGTTTTTGAGATATTTCAGTCTGGACCAAAGTGGTGGAGAGACTGACAGACCGACTTTGCCATCCATAGAGCCATGCTGCTAGCGTGAATAAAAAACGAACCCCAAATGAAACACAGAGGCCATCTGTATGCAATGATATAATTATTTCAGCTAAATATGAATCAGAGAGTGTTGTCATAGCTTTGACTGAATTGTTTCACAAGAGGGCATTTTCAGTAAAAGATGTTACATATGGAATGGCATGCTGCACCAAATGCTTTCAGCATACTTGGAGATGAAAAGAAGAAGAAATCTGGAAACAACATTATGTCTTATTATGTTGTTTATTGTTTCTGGGTATCAGTTTATTTCTGTCTTTTTGTTTCCCAGCAACACTGACTATAAACCCAAAGTCACTCATGAGTAATACAAATCGAGCTTCCTGCAATTGCATCACAGAAATGTTAAATATTTAAGGAAATGTTGGTGGAAAAATAATCCCAACTGCACTGCAACATTTGTGTTTCATTAATGAAACGGAAAAAGCTGTCGTAACATAATCTAAATGCATCAGTCTGTTGATTTATTGTATCCAGGGTGGCATATTAACTGCTGTGGTGAGTGGTTGGTGAAAAATTCTTTAAAACTTTGAAACACTGTAAAAAGAAAAAGGCAAAAGGCACTGCACCATTGTTGGCGTATTTTTCTTTGGTGGTGTATTCCTGTTATTGTCATGCAAGACTGCCCAGAAATATGCAGCGTCACGTTGGGATATCTCCAATGCAGGTGTTTTGAAGTTGTATTAGCATAAAACAGCAGGGGACTGGCACATCAGAGGTAAACATCAGTATTTAATGCCAGTTCCGCAGAATCAAAGCGTGAGGGCTTCTTTCTTCAGCCGCCATTTTGCACAGACCCATCCGCAATCATCCTGCAAGGACAGCAATCCATTGAAGACAAGGCAAATACTATGCTTGAAGTTTCTCTTATCCAATATCTCCATTCACTTCAACAATACAATCTGACATGGTACACTGCAGGCAACCTGTACATAGTACTGTACTGTAAGTAACAGTATAAACAGATAACAGAGTTAGAAATACTCCGAAAGCCCACTGGTGTGAATGTGTGTATCTGTGTGATTGTGAAAAGGAGAATTACTGGAACAAACGATGACCAGTATTGCTCAACTTTCCCTGGAAAAAAAAAATATAATTAAACTTTATTGCTGTAAGGCTCTACAGGAAAACCTTTAAGCTGTGGAGTATGCAAAAACGCAAAACAAATGTTGGAAACAGGAAATTTAGAGCTTTGTGGAAGAGTTGAATCGGTTACTGATGATCAGTCTACGGGTCAAAGGTCAACATGCCTAGGAATTACTGCCGAGAGGCCAATGAGAGCAGCAATCCTGGAAACTTCCACTGGAAGAGAAAATTCCCCAGCAACATCCCCAGAATCTGTTCCTTGTCAAGACCCAGCAAAAAGTCCTCACATGCACACACATGTGCCCCCAAAAGCCAGCGGTGGAGAAGTATTTTACTGAAGTAAATACTTGTACTTAAGTGAAAACACTTATTGACAACATTACTTAAAGTATAAAAAGTAAAAGTACTCAATGCAGACAAATTGCCCCTGTGACTGTTACACAATTCTCTGTTATATTATTAAGGAATTATTACTGACTCATTAATGTGTAAGCAGCATTTTAACATAGCTGTTTGAGGTGGAACTAATTAGATCTTTTATATACATAACTGTGGGGTGATTTCAGCTACAGGAATGCAACATATTTTTACTGCCAAAAACACACATACATGATCACTCGCTGTCCTCACAGCCCTGTGAGAGAGTAATGTGTGAATATATAAAACAGCTTGTAGCACATTTCTGTTTTTGTTTGCCATCTTTTCTCCTGTACATTCTTATTAGATCCTCACAGATTCACTTGACACTTGAATATTGTCCTTACACGTAAAAAAGGCCTGAATTTGCTCTGCTTTCCAAACACCTCTTTGGCGTTTTTCATCATATTTTTTAATGAATGAAGTCGCCGCCGCTGCTGCTACTGCTGTAGCTGTCAAATTGATTGACCAATAGGCTGCGAGGAGAGGCGGGGCTTTAGCTGTCATAGACACGTGTACCGGGAAGGAGGAAGTAAATACAGAAGAGCCGAGGTGCCACTGGAAGGAAGTGAGTAAGCCTGAAACTAATGCCAAAAGTGACCGATAACATAAGCTTAGGGTAAAATTACAGTTTGCCGAATTAATGCACGTCGTTTGAAATTACTACAAATAGAGTTTGAGTGAAATATAACTGTTGTTTGATGCTATAACGCGAGCAAGCATTTAAAGTTAGCCGGTTGGCGCTCGTCACGTCAGTTACCTGTACACATTACGTGCAGTATGTCTGTGTTAGTGTTCGTAACTCAGTTAAAAGACCAGTTATACCGCACATGAAGCCACATTAAAGATGTTTATGCAGCGTACTTAAAAAAACATAGGCTACATGTTTGCTGTTGATGTAAAAATGCCAGTTAAAGCTAAATGCAGCCTATGAATTCAAAGTCCACATCCTCATATCACATGCACTTTATCTAAGGGAAGACATACACACAGAAAATGCATGTAACTTCACATTTAAATTGATTATGCATTTATGAGATGGATATCAATATCTGTTAGTCTTATTTACCACATGAAGTTGTCAGTCGTCAATGCTTTATAAAAGCAGCTTCCCCTGCTGTGTGGTAAATATTCCCAATGCATGCTTTTTTTATTGATGTGCTCATGAAAATGTCATTTGATGGGTACATGAAAGCCCTGCCTACAGCTTACATTAGAAAATATTTGTAGTAATCACAACACGTATATTCATTATTGATTGTGAATGTGAAGCGTTTCCAGTTAAAGCTACTTTAAAGTGAGACCATGTAACATTTGACAGAAGAAATAACACATTCTTCATCCCATCAAATGAAAAGCTCAATTCATACGTTGTAAGACTGACCCATGCTCATTTCAAGACTCGCGGGTTTTTGCCCGCAAACATTGCGGTTTGTTCATTTACAATGAATGCAGACCTGTCACTTAAATAATTTAAGTTTTGCAGTATGAACGACAAAGTCACAATCCTAGTATTCAAGGCACCTGCTGTACCATTGCATTTATTGTACGACAAACATGAATCATCAACCTATTTTAGGCTGTGTTATCTACTCATTGAGAGGTGATGGGCCAAGCCCGACAGGTTTGGCAGCACAGGCGCAGATGAAAAAGTTCAGGATCTTGAAATGCTGAGCAAACAGGATTTGACTCTTTGCTCTGCTGGGTGCTGAACCAAACACAGCGGGTGTGTGTTAGACTAGTAGTGTGAGGGCTTAAAGGCACACAAGTTGACTGAAGGTTAGTCAGCCACTTACCCCTGTTTTTGGATCTGTTGTTTGTTCTGTTGTCATTTGTGCCTATATTTGGCCATCAAATATGTAAGCTTACCAAAAAGGGTGCAGTTACGTTGCTTTCACATGTCAAATTGAGCATAAATACCGGCTCCTAGATGGAGACAATATCTACTTAAGTCTTGCAGGAGGATTTAAAAGCAGGGCAGTTACTGGATGATTTTAATCTGTCCATTTTGTTCCCCTCCAGTTCTCAAAGGCTTTTTCAGAAAGATAAGAGTACAGATAGATATCACCTGCCACATCTTCCAATATAATGTGAATCTGCCCTGTGTGTTGTTTGTGCAGGTCTGGCACAATGCTAGAAGGCTACAGCCCCATGACCCAGGCCCTGCTGGGGACTCTGTTCACCTGGGGTCTGACTGCTGCCGGAGCAGCCCTGGTGTTTGTCTTTTCCAGCCGACAGGTATTGTTTGAACACAGGACCTGCAGACACGCCAAGCTTGAGCAAATACTGTACATTGTTTTAAAGGAATAGGTTGGCCACTGTCTTGGGAAGAGTTAGATGAGGAGATACCACTCCCACATTTGTGCGGCAAACATAAAGCTCAGCATAAAGAATGGAAATGGGAAAACTGCTAGCCTGGCTCTGTCCGAGAGGAAAACAATCGGCCTTCTGTATAAGCACCTCTTAAGCTCACAAATGAACACGTTGTATCTTGTTTGTTCAATTTGTACAAAGGTTTGCCGTTTTCGGAGGGGTTTACACTTTGGTTTTTGGACGGATTAAACAAATTAGGTGTAACGTGGCTAGCTGTTTCCCCATGCTTCCAATCTTAATGCTAAGCTAGACTAACCGTCACTTGGCTACAGAGTATGACTTCATATTTAAGGGACAGACATGATCTCCTGTTATACAGCAGCACGTTAGCAGGGCAGCAGCAGCTTCAGTGGTCTGTCTGTGTCTACACAGGATGCGTTCGGGAACAGTATTTAGTGTGGTGTCACTCACATTTTTGCAGTGCCTAGAGCCCAACACACAATCGCTGTAGTCATGAGACGGACACCTGAAAAATGCGGCTGAAACGTCTCCTGTGTAGACGAGCTTCAAGTGAAACATCCAAACACAATCAGATTTATCAGTGATAAAATAATCCTTTCCTACATGGAAACAACGCATGAATTAATCACATGATATTTATGTTAAGACAACGTGTTTTTAGATGTTCTTAGCTGTTCAGCTGCTGTTGAAAGCTGAGGGTTTCCAATATAACTGCTACAGAGTGTGTTACAGTACATCACATGAAACCCGTTTATTGACAGAATGGTTTCGCTCATATGTTGAGCTTTTTATCTTTGAACCTTTGGCTCTCGGGACATGATGCTTTTTTTGCCAGTTAAGTCAACAGAAGGAGGTTTACTGACGGGTTTGATGTTACACTGTCAGCATTTGAAGATATTGATTTGACTGACTCACTTCTTGTCTGCCCTTTTTCAGAAGCGCATCTTGGATGGAAGTTTGGGCTTTGCAGCGGGGGTGAGTTAGATTTCTTTTGAACTGAACCGCACACACACACACACGCACACACACACACACACACACACACACACACACACACACACACATACAGTACAGGTACTGTAGGAGGATGCTACGAGGTGATGGGTTTGTGGACGTGTCACTCTGGCAGGCTGAGTTTCTCCCAGAGCCCGACAAAGCCTGACACTTCCAGATGCCACATTCATTCATAAAAGTTTGAGATAAGTGTCCCCCTGAAGGAATTCTTGGCCTTATCATGTCTAAAGAGGTATTACGCTGCAATAGAAAATGCATCCCCTAAACCCCACTGTGACTCTTCCAATTACATTTTTTGATTTCCTAAGGGGGCAAACAGTTCACGGCTGATATTTATCAAGTAAAGGAAATCGGTAGCAAATCTAAACTGGCACAGAAGTGTGAAGTGTGATATGCGTATTAAAATAGCAAAATTATTTTTTACGTCTTTTAAAACTATGAAGGTTATCTTGCACTATATCTCCTCTGGGATTTAGGAGAGCTGCATAGCTGCTTTAACCTATTACAAGCTCATAGAAGAGGGAAATGATAGGACAAACGTCTGCACACATTGTGTTGAAGATTCATTTTAATTTTAAACAACAATGTTCTTCTTTAAACCTGCATTAATTGATTTTTAAAAAAATACTATATTCATATTGAGTTGTGTTTCTGGCCACATGGCAGATACAGGTCCAATATTCACTCTTCCTTTTTGCTCTGTTTTGGTTTCCACCAACCGAAAAAAGGATCTGTCTCTCTCTTGCACCTGCTAAATGTTCCATTATGTTCACCAGGTAGTCGCTAACTTTGTCTGTCTGCTGTTTGGTGCTTTGCGAGTATTGTACGGTGGCTTTATCAGAGCTTTTCCGCAGAAAACATCTGTCTGCTGCGTCTGGATTCGAGGTTTATGAGAACAGTTGGAGTGAACCAAAACAGCAACGTTTTGGGCCGTAAAAGAGCCGAGGTGAACTGCAGAATCTGGTGCTCATTTTGTGTGCGTTTGTCACCACGGGCGACACCTTTCACATTAAACGTGGTCATTTGATCCATTGTTACTATAAAAATATTGATTAGTGCAGCTTTGAATGTATTGAAACCTCTTGTGACTGATTCTGTCCACCCGAAACCCTCCATGCATTTTCAGAGTCATGAATAGGCACCGTCACAAATTGTTGATGTAAAATTATTGCTCAAAGTGTAGATGAGCAGTGAGCACACCGCCAACACTGCCAAAACAGCCAAAACAGCCAAAACACTGATGATGTTGTTATTGTAGTCAAGGCGTGTTCATATCAAGCACCAACCTCCAGGTCTGAAAAGTGAGACTGATGCGGAAGTGCTTTAAACCTGCGTTGTCTCTAATGGTCAGCAGGGGGGGGGCGACTCCACTGGTTGCGGAAAGAAGTCTGATTGTGTAGAAGTCTATGAGAAAATGACCCTACTTCTCACTTGATTTATTACCTCAGTAAACATGTTATGAGTTTATGGTCTCAATCGCTACTTTCAAGTCTTCTTCAATACAGCATGATGTTCATTTTGTAAATTATGAATTTTGAAGAAAATAGACGATAAAGCAGGGCGAGGCTTCAAAAATGTAGTCCACAAAGCAATGGATGACGTCACAGTGGCTACGTCCGCTTCTTTTATACAGTCTATGGCTCATATTAAAACTATAGGCCAATGAACTTCCAGCTGTTTCAGTGTAAGGTACTATTAGTTCAAGTAACAGAATCAGAATCAGAAATACTTTATTGATCCCGGGGGGGAAATTATACAGTACCGGTGCTCCCATTCAAGAGAGGAAAGTAGCATAAATTTAGAAATGAGAGTATGTACAAAAATAAGAAATAAAAAGATAAAAAATATACACATTTTCAATATTTAAGTGAAAAATAAAAGAAAAAAATATATACAATAACAATGTATATGTATGTATATATATATATATGTATTGCACTGTTTAAAAGAATAAATAATGACTTAAGTAGTTTTATCATTTTGACAAAATCTATATATTTTTAATAAGCCTGTGTGTACTTAGTTTGCGATACACTCACATCATTTTCATACGCCACAACACTTTATTTAGTTTTCCCCACATCAAGATATACAGTAGATCTGCCCATCAGTCTTTTGAATGTGCTCCACTGAGAAAACTGCAAGACTTCTTATCAGTTTCAGAGAACGTCCACCGCTTGCATGTAGGCAGCTTCATAAATAACTGCCATGTACCCGTTTTTTTTTTTTTTTTTTCATTTCTTTTAAAATCCTGTTGAACCTTTAATTGCTCATGGTGATTCTGAGATTGTTAATAATTACAGGCCCAGACAAGTGAGTTGATAAGACTAATGCCGCATGATGAGAGATTGTCAACGCTCCCTTGAGAAAGAGAATGGCAGAAAAGATGGATCTTATCTCAATCAGCCCGTATCTCAATCGTCTGTGTTTCGGTCTTAACAGCTTTTCAATTACGTCCCGGGCCGTGCTGATGCTGTCATACGTCCAAATGAAATAAGATATGGACAGAGAAGAGCTGAAGGGTGTTCCTGTCAAACATTTGCTTAACTTCTTTCCCAATTTTGTCAGTAGCATATCTCTCTGAAATATATTTTTGATTAACTTAGCCACTCTGCATGGATACTGGATATGAATTATTAATACAAATTGGCAGTCCCTCTAAACCTTTACAGCCTCTTGTTGGCAGAATGTGCTTTTACAGTAATTTATTTGAATAAGAAATTACATTTTGCATACTATATGTGCACTAAGTGTTTGGTCCTGATAATTCTGTCATAATCTATGTTATTAGTAGCTTGTGGCATAGCAGAATGCACAAATGTAGCACTGGTTGATGTCATTTTTCCTGTTTCATTTTTGTTGAATCGTTGCTCTACTTTGGCTCCAGTTTGGTTTGTATTACTGTAAGTGTGTGTGTATGTGAAAGAAATGGTACTCGTACTAGTATAGGATATATGGGTGTAGAGAGAGTTAAG
Source organism: Enoplosus armatus (assembly GCF_043641665.1). Taxonomy (NCBI): domain Eukaryota; kingdom Metazoa; phylum Chordata; class Actinopteri; order Centrarchiformes; family Enoplosidae; genus Enoplosus; species Enoplosus armatus. Next base: position 15,299,368 of record NC_092199.1, on the reverse strand, counting down.
AGTTGCCAGTGAAGGTAGCCAACTTATGCAATTTCGTGCTTGTTGTGGGCCGTCAAAAATAATAAACAGCAGTCCTCCACTCACAGATGTGTCTCTGAGATCCGGCTGCTCCATTCGGCTTTTATACTCAGCCACATCAGCTTCTGGGAGAAAAAAAAATACCTGAGGAGGTTGAGTGGAGATGGAAAGAAGAGGGGAGCAGATCGCTTATCCCTTTTATGCCGTTTTCAAAGAATGTCCTGACCGGCCTTGGGATTGCTTTTTGGCTACAGATGGAAAATCACCTGAGGAGGTGCCATAGTTGCCGAATTCATTCAATATTGACGCAGAAGGTGAAAGTGAAGTGGTAAAAATGCTGAACGTATCTGGTTTGTGTTTTAAGTTTTAAGCTCTGTGATTGGATGCTTCTCACCAAAATACACCTTGGGAGATGTAGTTAACTCCTCTCCATACATTTGTATGTACTGTACACACGCTTGTACCTTTTTTTTTTTAACTTTTTTAAATTTTATTTCAAAGAACCAGATATGTCAGCACTAAGTTTATTGTAAATTGAATTGCTCGATCATAGACGTTCGTCAGTCAACAACATCTTTATACAGTACTGGAGCCACAAGACGCAACAACCAATCAAAAAAGAGACAACACACCACCAGTAATTGATTTAAAATAAAACATTGTTGAGACCAGCGGATTGTCCGGAAAACAACCCGGTCCAAGCCTCACTGACGAACTGAAAATCCCCCTTAGGTAAACATTTAAAATAACCCAGTGAGTGTGACAAAACGTTTGACAACTAATCTTCCTACATTTCTAACTATTTGATTTTCAGAAGTGTTGAAAATGTATCAGTTGGAACATGTTGTGTTCAAAAACATTTAACGCATAAAAATGAATTATTGCTTTGGCTATTTTATTGATATTTATATTGACATTTGTTCCGATATCTCTGTACTAAAGATACACTAAGTTGAATGAGTCTGTTGAAATGGCATCTCGCAGTGAGACAGATTCATCAGTCAAATGTTTCTGCAGGTAAAAATCTTGAGTTGACTCATGAAGACATCGCCCGTTCAGAGAGACTGTACAGAATAACTGTCAGTAAGATGAACAATAGGTTAGAAAGTGAGTAGTCTCTGCTGTCGTGAATATGCAGATTTGATGAAGCCTCCACAGCGAACTTATTCGACGCGGTGCGGCAGACTTTGTCCCAGCTCGTCTTGGAGACAGAGCTGGTGAGATGCACTCGCTACACTGAAATATTCCTTGCACAATCTTTTGTGTGTGTTGACACTGTGCTTCACACACTGTGTGTTCACACAGCGGCGCACTCAAGTTGAACCTGTGACACAAAATACATATGTCCCCTCAGGACCGCCGTGCTCAGGTTACCGCGCGATACTTTTAAGTCCAACATGAAAACACAATGGCGTGAGTGTGTGTGAGTGCGAGTGCGAGTGTGTGTGGGTGTTTCATGACCTGCATGTGTCGTGCTTTTTGCATCTCATGTGATTCAGATGCCATCCTGTTCCCATGCTTTACATCTGCTGTCCCGCCTAACTCACATGCCCTGAATCCAACACACACGCACACACACACACACACAGACAGATTCAGATGCAGATGGACACACAGACATGCCATATCGTCTTTGTCACAGCAGAAAATCACGTCACACAGTCCCGGAACACAGTGTCTCTCAGCTGTGATTGCGGGCATAAGAACAACAACAATTTATGATCCTTTCTTTGTTTCGACATCTCTCCATGCGTCTCCTCTTCCTGTCCCACCTCTCTTGGCAGTGTTTTAGGTAATGACGCTGTTGATTCCTGGAAAGGAGTGTCACAGAAAGCAGTTACAGCGAATGCCGTTAATGGGCAACATTTAAGCCAAGTTCTCTGCCTCTTTAAGTTAATATCCGGGAACATTTGAAATAAACATCAGTTTTTCAGTAACTGCTCCACACACAGTTTATGAAGCGTGGCCCCAGCTGTCTTTTTACGAATTACAAACAATTTTCATTGGCTAATAAGTTTGCACCGCTGTGTTGTAGCGTCACACTACCTGCTGCACTGGAACGAGCTGTTGCCAGCGAACGTAATCCGGGCGATCTTATGTTTCTTTCAAAGAACTATTAGCCAATATAAATGAGTTGTGTTCCTGTGGGTGTTTCCTGTCCTGGTGATTGGAAGAAATGGCAGCACACTGTATTTTGTATGGTTAGAGATTTTTTCCCAGCAGACCAGAAACACACCTCCAAAAATGTAATCTCCATCAGAAAAAAAAAAACAAAATCAGAAAAAGGCATATTTGCCCCATTGAGCCTCATTTCACCTACAAAACCTCTGTAGAAAATTAGTTTTTCCAATTGATGTTGAACCTGCATCAAGGAAAAAAAATGTGAAAACAGTGTGACGTCACAACTGTGTGCGTGTATTGCCCATGAAACACATAGTCAATCATTTCTCTGCCACGTGATAAAAAAAGAAAAAGAAAAAGATTGGTTTCCTTGTCGGTGTCGTGGACAGTTAGATTAACAGAACGGTGTGTCCGAGTGTGAAGGAGCACTCTAGATTAATTAACACCGCGTAACGCACGTAAGTGTTTATGCATGCATGAGCCGTCATGTTGTAGGGGTATGGCCTCGGTCCACATGACGCACACATGAGAAGAGACCAACAGCAGTCACATACATGCACATTAGTGCAGACCTCAGGAGAAGATGCTGCACACGTTGGGAAAAAAAGTAAATGTGATTTGTGTGAAGATCATTTTCATCAGTTGAGCTTGAAGACTCATTCCTGAACCTTGTTGCAGTTTGATAAGAAATTCTTATCGCAATTATTACTCCTTTTTTTTTTTTTTTTTTTTTTTTTGAACTTTCAGCCATGTCTTTTGCCTTTCATCGATTGATGAAGTTTCAGTGCAGTTTCACTCACATGATAGTCATACGTGGGGGGAGATTGTAACAACAGTGCTCTCCATGACTGGGCAAACTCCATCTGCTTTTGAAGCCCATGAGACATGGCGGAAAGCTCCAGAAAACCCAAAAAGTGGACCCTATGATTTTTTAAATCAGTTTAATCAGTAAATCAGTTTTTTTTAAATAATTTTCTCTTTTCATTTTTACTGCAAGAAGTTACTGAGCCTAGACCAGCTGTCGGTCTGGCAGAATGTATTGGATCCACACCATAACTGATATTATCTCACTGAATAGAAACCCTCCACATCTTTTTGCTTGGAGGAAGCTTCATTGTGGACATGACTATCATGTGCTCTCAGGAAGTAGTCTTATCAGTCCTAGTACAACTCTCAGCACAGTGCCTACGGAGATGATTTGGAGTTGCTTAATAAATATGGAAGCTGGTGGCACTACTGCTGGAACCAGTTTTCATGCTGTTCTCATTTGATATACACAATATACGTGATCTACTACTTTAATCAGAGGTTTACGCTCCCACGATTGTAATCTAAATGCATTCTAGGCTGTTGGTGATGTTGCGAAGACACGTCGATCTAAAATTTTTCATCTGAAAGTAAAACGGCAGGGGATGGAGAGCTTTCTCAGCCAGAAACAAAGCAAGTACTTTCTCAGTTGAGACTGAAGTAAAGTGGTGTTGGCTCAGTTAGCTGTGGCTGCCAATAGAAATACAGTTAACTTCAGTCTGGCCCGCTGATGTATTGAAGACTGGATGAGGAACCTGAACATGATAGCCCATTTACTCCAAAGAAAGTGACTCGGTCCAAAGAAACGTCCTCCCGTTAACACTCATCATGCATGTCATTCTCTGGCTCCATCTGGTTGACTGCTCACCCATATGGATGACACTGACATTTTTATAAATATAATTGTGCTGAAACATAACAAATGACGTGTAATGCACAAAGGCTCGCAAAGCAGTGTGAAGGAGAGGGATTTGCCACTAAACAGCATTTTATGTAATTATACCCTGTGGGATTTTTTTTAGGGTGTTATATTTCACAGAATTCAGCCCACACCGTCACCAAAAGGCTCTTGAGTGATTTTCGGCATTCAGTGCACAGAGGTTGAAAACGAGCCTGAACGAGCTGTGGCGGAGGTCTAGGCATCGGTCCATATGGACAGTAGTTCTGTTGCCAATGCTGCTGCCAGATGCATGTTGTGTGTGAGGTGAATGAGCATCCTGAGGGGTAGACAGTACTTACCAGGAATACTTAACAAGAGCGCTGTCTGTTATAAAGACATGGGCGCACACAGAATATAAATATTTGTTTGTACTGGGAATGTAGTCGCATTCAATTGAATTATTTCTTGCTTTAGAAGCAGCAAATGCACATTAACATAACATATGGACACCACAGATACTCCTGTTGTATATGCATGTTCTGTTGGTTGAGTGGAACAGTGAGGTTCATTTCTGCTCCTCAAGAAGAATTGGAATGAATTCAGTCTTACAAGGCCTTACTTAAGATTCTGTCATAGGCTGTAGGAAAGAAGTGGATTTCTCTCTTGATGATGTTGATGATTAAACATTTTCCTGATGAGTTTATGGTCTCAGTCGCTAGTTTCCAGTCTTCTTCAACACAGCATGATGTTCATTTTGTAAATGATGGTCCCATTTAGAGTAAAATAGATGATAAAGCTGGGTATGCTTTAGGATGTGGCTACCTTGTGAGTGACTGGTCAATCAGGATAGAGGCGTGACAATGTGTATCCATGGTACTGTGTACATTTAAATAGCCGTGAACTTGTTTTTGGGTGTTGACCGTGTTTTTGTCTTAGAACTATGACCTTTTCACAGTGTGTTTTCAGTTCATGAAAGTTAATTGTAATATTTCTGTCGCCTAAAATGTCTTGTTCAGCGTTCGGTTGTACTAAAAGACACTCTAAGGAGTCGGCTGTTCATTTTTTCATTAAAGTACATTTACAAGCTAACTTTGTTAGCAGCGACTTCACACAGTGTAGCCCGGAGCCAGGTGCAGTCAGGTTGCTGGTATAGGTGGCCGTGCATAGTGTCCTCGGGTTCTAAGTCAGATCCAACCTCTCATCCAAATATGGTCACTTCTGGCTCCAAAAACAAGATGGTGACAAACCAACGGTGGCTTCTTCTTCTTTTTTTGTACAGTCTATGGGTTCTGCTCATCCTCTCTGGATATATATAGTAAGTAGGTAAGTAAGTAATTCATTTTTTCTAGAGTGTCATGGACAAAAAAAGTGTCCAGCCCGCATGGGCTTACATGACACTACAAACAATAATTTCAAATGAAAATCTTTTTGCAAGTTGTCCTTCCACCTTTCCATCACAAGTGTCTCTCTCACTGCATTGAAATGATTACATTTATGTCAGATCGCAGTGTTGAGTGGCTATGAGGACATGTATAAATAGAGAAGCTGTGATTGAATTAGGCGTGAGGATGAAAAAGGATTGCAGGAAGCAGAACACACAACACAAACACAAGTTATACGTTATATTAACGTACACCGCCCCTGTCCCCCCTGCGTTACATTAACGCACCCACCCCCTACTGGACACTTTATCTGGACACTTTATCTTGGTCACTGCACTGTTTGCTATTTATCTTATCTTATTCTTTTACCTTTATATTTTTACATGCTTGTTGTCTGTCAGATTATATGTTATATGTTAAAAACAATGTAGCACCATCAGACCACGGCAAATTCCTTGTAATGTATGTTACTTGGCAATAAACAGTTTCTGATTCTGATTCTGAGAAATGGGGCACTGCTTTCCACAAGGTGGGAGATCATGTGCTCAAGGTTGTTGAGGGAAAATCTGTTTTCAAATGCTGCAGCGTGCAGCGTGCTTTGCATGAAGGGTTGGGTGGTGTGGAGCATGAACATTCATTCAAGTCACATTACATGCTAATTACTTGCTCTTTGCTTTTCTTTCCTGTATTTCTCGGGTAAAGTAAATTTTCTACAAGATAAAAAACTAACTAACTAGCGTGGAATGATTTATTATCTGTTCAGTATTAATGAATAATTCCCAGTTCCCAGTAATAAACAATTCTGTCTTAGTTCACTAAGCATTTTGCTATTCTTATCATTCCTGCATGAATAAGCAGGATATTTGTATTTCTTTGCATGGCTGGATGCAAATCAAACTAACTGAATTGTGGTCATTACTTGCAGGATCCACTGTTTGCATATGGAAAAAGAAAATCAACAAAAGTGACAGAATAAATGCAAACATTGTCTGTTATCACGCTCAGATATTGCTTTCCTCGCCTCTTTAAGTTAATTGTGAGACATTACTTTATCCTTGGATGGAACAGCTGCAGGCTGTATGTCTCTTACAGCATACTTAACCAGCCCTGCAGCCTTGCATGCTGCAACTGGAAATTGTCTGAATGTCACTGATCAAATTAGTATTCAGATATATGTCATGTTTGACTTTGATTTAGCAAGAGCACAGTGGTGTGAGAACGGCAGCATCGCTTCTAGAGACTGCTATCTTGCCTATTGGCAGCCTAAAAGTTAGCGAAGTGAGTTCGTGGGTTAAGGCCTTTGAACCAATGATTGTCTGAGAAAATCTTGAAAAGGAAAAGACTCAGGGACCATCTCCTTCTACTAATACTCCTCTGGACATGCCCTTTTCAAGAGGCATTTCATCCCTAGTTGCACCAGGGGAGATGTTTGGTTGCCAGCAGGATGGTACTTGCCAACTTTAAAGTGTGAATGTGTGAAACTGTAGGAATGTTAAACCGGCAAATGCTTGGAACGTGAACTTTTGTTCACAAATGAACCTCATTTGAACCACTTAGATTCATTCTAATGTCTTTCCCACGGCTGTAAACCAGCAGCGCCGTGTGATGGTTATCAGTTGAATACTTAAAATGCAAATGTATTCGACCTACAAGTACTGTCTTTTGACCTTTCCAGGAAAAGACATTTTGTATGCTCTCTGGGCAGTCTCAGTATGGAAACACAAAACATGCACTAGCATATGTTTTCTCTCTGGTGGCAAGTAACGGCATACAATTACCTTGTTTTTGTACTTAAGTATTCATTTGGGAACTGCAGGTCTGAAACCTGTGGTGTCGCAGCATTTAGGCGATATTGGCAGGGCCTGGTCTTGGACGCTTTGAGGACTCTGTTAATTAAGCGCAATTCATTTTTGTTCCCCCGATAATCTCATTCTACTAGAAGTAGCATTCGTGGTTGGCGTTGTAGCTCCTCTCTACTGCATATTTATCCTGCATTGATATTCCATTCATGCCAGACACAGCTGTTTCTCCAGTTCTTATATTTTATAAGAATATTTCAGATTTCTTCAGTGATATCTGGAGTGATCTGTGAAAGATATTACATTGTGGCCTTTGATGAATCTGCTTCATCGCGCTTTAGAGTCACAGAAAGATTGGTTTCGAGCAGAATTTGATTTCAAATATTGCAAGTCTCCCGGGGCTCAATTGACATCAGCTGCTACAATTCTGTCTGCCATGCTGCTGTGCTTGATAGAAGCCACTGTGTGTCATAATAATAAATGATCTCATTGGCTGCTCATTGCTAAGTACATTATATTTCAGATTTTCTGCGTTGCTTTACTGAAATGTAACCACAGTTTGTTATAGACATGTTTGAAATGAAGACTGATTCTTGTTGTGTGTGTCTGGCATAGTTTGCACTGTTGCAGCACAAAAGGGAATTTCCTTCAGGGTAGAAATAGTATTGTATTGTAAATCTTCAAGTCAGATAGGCAGCTGGTGTAATGTTAATTTGTCAAAGCAATGTAAAATTTACTAAACCTGCCACAAATTACCATCAGGGACACAAAAATTTGGTAGCTCTTTCTGATAGGAATATATTAAAGAATATGTTTTAGTTGTGGAAGAACATTTTTTTCCATTTTTAACTGATGCTAGATTCTTTGCCGTTGTGGTATGTCAAGCTATAGTAGGGCTGCAACTAATGTTTCATCCATTGGTTATATTTGTGATTAATCATGTAACAAGTCTGTAAAATATAACCCCTTAAAGGGTAAAAATGAATCGCTCAATATTTAGTATTTTGACTTGATGAATGACAACTTACAGTGACATTTAGATCCACTCTGTGACGTTGAAAAATAATTTATGGAAGCAGAGATAGAAGCCTCAGTCTGAGTTGCCACAAGGATTTGTTTCAACAAAAAGGCGGATCTGCAGGATCCTGTCTTGGGCTATTCTCCATCGACAGTTCATGCCTGTCAGTTTGCCCTTGTCTTTCCATCTTCGACCAAAGAGCTTTAGAATAATCTCTTTCTCTATCCCTGAACATTGTCCCTTGTGCAGTCATATCGATGCAGAAGCACAGCAGGAAGAAGAAAAGGGTTGAATGTTCTCTAAGGTATAGATAGAGTGAGGTGGATGTAAGCCTTCGTCTTAAGAATGACCCTTTGATCAATGTGCAGCGTGTGTTTGTGTATATGCATAGCTGTCAAAAGATTTACATATAATTTAATAAAGCTTTGCATATGCTAATACCGGTCCAACAGTTATAACTTACCAGTCAAGGATTTCATCTCCATGTGTCACTGATGTCAGTGTAGTTCACTTTCAATATGATTCAGTTGTCAGCTTACAGATGAACCATCTGAACTTCTAGCCCTGATTGTCTGTGGAAAGCACTCAACATGAATCGATTCTCCTGTGGCATTCTGATTGACTTGATATGCATGGATCCAGACTAAAATATCTTAACAACTGTTGGATTGCTTGCCATGGCATTTTGTAATGACATTCATAGTACCCAGAGGATAAATCCTAACAACTGTGGTGATCCCCTGACTTTTCATCTAGTAACACCGGCATGTCAAAGTTGTCATCTATCCTGTGAAATGCTGTATCTCAACAACTACTGCATGGGTTGGCGCAACATTTTGTACAGACATTCATGGTCCACAGAGGATGAATCCCAATAACTTTAGTAATGCCTGAATTCTCCTCTAGTGCCACCATGAGGTTAACGTGTGGTTTTGGGTTAAATGTCTCGACAACTGTCTGATGGATTGTGATGGAATTTGCTACAAACATTCTTGTCCCCCTCTGGATGAATTTTAATAAAATAATGGCCTCAGTGATCCTGTTACTCTTGATCTACCACCAACATCAGGTCAAAATGTTAATTTGTGCAATACTTTGGTTTATATATACCTGCTAAATCAATGACATTCCCATCAGCCTCAGCTGTACTTTGTGTATCGGGCCAAGTAGCAAATGTTAGCATGCTAGCCTGCTAAACTAAGATGGTGAACATAGTAAACACCATACCTGCCTGACAGAGCTGCTAGCATGGCTGTAGACTCTTAGTCCTGTTCTTCTTCTCTGACATCTGTTTATTTTGGTTTCATGTTCAGAATGCTTCATTAAAGGCTATTTGAGGGAATCACTGAACACATGTAGTTTTACTGTGTAATTGTGCGGAATAAAATAGTCATAGTATTTATGGCCATTGATTACTTGGCAACTTATCTGCAGAAGTGGTTTCCCCTTTGAAAAACTGTTAACATGTTAAATGGTCAAATTCCTCCAGCCAAACACAAAAATGACACTGTGGAATTTTCCCATGATGACTGAGGGACACCTACAGAGAAATAAGAAATTAAGGACTACTGAGGACAACGCTTAAATTAAATGACGGTTGAAGTGCAGGATGAGAAAGAGATGGTGACAGATGGAGAGATGGATGCAGGAACCAAGGAACGAGATCGATTAAGCTTGGAAGATAGAGATGAAGTGGGACAGAGTGGATGGCTTTGAACCTTGTTAGCTTTTAGATAGACAGAGGCATGATGGATGGAATAGAAGAGATATCAGGAAGGAAGATGAGTCGTTCGGGGAGGGAAACTGTTTGGGAGCATCTTCTCCTTAGTGGGATAAGGAGTAGGATTTTGCACCGACAAGGGAATACAGGCCATTAAAGGGGAGCGACGAAATTGGCAACATGCACATGTTGGGAGGATAATCTAAGCAGAATCCCCTAAAGGCTCAGTTTAGTCCAATCTTTATCTGGAAAGCTAGTGGGTTATGGACAGCAAAACGGCATAGATAGTGAGATGAAGACATGCGTGATGTAGTCTGCCTTGCTCCTATAATGAATATACATCTTTGCCTCACCTTGCCAAGTACTACACAGAGTGCTCAGTTGTAGTAAGTAAAGTAAGAAGTAGGACTTCTGTGGAGGGCAGTAATCAAGTTGTGTTATGCCTGTCTTTATCTTGGCAATCAATCAGACTATCTCGATCCAGCTTATTTCTCCATTTGCCACAGGCTGTGATTAGATGATAGAGCCACTAACCACCACTGGCGAAAAAACACGGCACTTATTTTAGAAACCCTTAGAGAAGACTATAGCTCACTATTTATTTTTGCTTTCCACAGCAAAGCGACAGAACTCAAGCTTATTTTAAAGTTTTTGCGCTCACTGCAAACCAGTCATTTAATTTACTTTATGTCGGACTGTGGGTCTGTAATAAAGATAATAATTCAAAACATCACAAACGCACACACACTTCAAAACATCAAAAACATGCTGAGCACATAGAGTTGCCATATCTCCAAGTATACCTTGCAGCTTTTGGTGGGATCAATTATACTGTTCTCTGCTTTATATAATCTACATATACAGTGCAATCATTAAGTATTTGTACAATTTCGTTTTAACTTTATGCTCCAGCACATTTAATTTGAAATGAATTAATAACTACACGGTTAAAATATTGATTTTCACATTAATTTGATTAACACACTAACTAACATGGAGATCATAGATTCTGGCAGTACACCATAAACTTGTGACAGACAAGTATTTGTCAGCTATTTTCTAAATTGATTAATCATTAATCAATTGGCCAAAAAAAAAAGATTAATAATCTTTCAATGAAAACGACAAAAGATGTAATTTTTTGTCTTTCTGACATTTTGTAGATTAGACATCTATTTCGTGTCAATTTTTTTAGTGAGTGTACCCTCATTGCTGTTGCTTCATTAACATATTTAAATCTAACATTTATTTTTTTTTTTTTGCTTAAACATCAACCCATGTTTAAGTTTTTCAGCCTCAGCCCACCACATGAAGGCCTCTCTCACAGCAATGTGAAGCCACATATTAATTCCAGCCAGATTCAATATAATATTATTATTTGTGATTATATGGAGCTGGCTTGTCATTTGGGCAGGGGATTGTTTGATTATTTTGCATAACTGATACCCAAGTTTTGATATTGTTAAACAATACTATTTCCGTTACTTTACTTTTGGAAATATAATGTCTAAACACAAGTAGCTGTACAAAAATTTTGCCTGAATATGATACAGGCACAAAACATGCAACCACAAATCTGACCAGACATACAGTGCCAGCGTTTGGTACTTTTGGTACAGTTTTTGATATTAAGTGCTACAGATGCATTTGAATTGGTTAGTGATAAGTAAGGTGTTAAGGTTGAGCACCAGCCCAACTTGCCACTATATTATATTTAACAGCAGTGTCATAGGCACAGCAATGCTTCCTTTGATGTTGTACATTTACATTTCTACATCTGGTCGCATCTCAAGGAAATTCTGTGCTATTTCAAAGTAGCTCAGTTTACTTGACATAGGCCTACCTTTTTACCCATTTTAACAGTTGTATACAGTGCTTAACAAATTTATTAGACCACCTGTCATAAAAATGAGAAAACACAAATATTTTAGAAATCTGTCAAAAACTTGTTTCAAACTAAAAATTGTATTGTTATTTATTAGGCAAATAACAAACTGTCCCTTTTGTTATTGAGTTCCAAATAGTTTCTAGCTGTTCCCAGAGACTTGCTTTGGATGAAACTTTTGTGCGATCTATTTTTGAATTCAATAAATCCCAGATCTGTTCAATAGGATTCAAGTCTGGACTTTGACTTGGCCAGTCCATCAGTTCCAGTACTCCAGATTCCTTTTTCTTGGTCAAGTAGTCTCTGCACAGCTTTGCAGTATGCTTGGGGTCATTGTCTTCTTGGTATTTGAACCCACGACCAATCAGGTTCAATCCAGAAAGGATTCCATGATGCACCAAGATGTTGTGGTAGACCTTCTTGTTCATGATACCATCGATTTTAACTAATTTGCCCACGCCGTTTCCACAAATGGAACCCCATACCATAATGGAATCTCCACCGTGTTTCACTGTGGGTGCAATGCATCTAGCATCAAAACGTTCTCCAGCTTTTCTGCGGACATAAACACGACGATGCTGACCGAAGAGTTCAAACTTGGACTCGTCCGTCCAGAGTACCTGCTTCCAGTCATCTACAGTCCAGTGTTTGTGCTCCCTGGCAAATTTTAGGCGTTTTTTGGATGTTTGCAGGCCTCAATAATGGCTTCTTAGCAGCTATTCTTCCCTTTAAGCCTTGTTCCTTCAGTCGTCTGCTTATGGTCATTCTGGAGACTTTCTCAGATTCTGATCTAGAAGCATTAATCTCTGCCTGAAGATCAGCAGTGGTCTTCCTTCTGTCTCTAGTACTTAAAATCTTGAGGTGCCTAACATCTGCTTTTTTGTAAAACAGTAAATTTGAAAATTCATGGATAACAACAATAATTATATTTTAGCATTAAAGATATCATTTTGATTAAAGAGCTTGCACATACTGGTGGATTAACCATTACAGAAACATAAAAAAATATTTTGGTAATCAGCAATACTGTTAATCTAGGGCAGCAGTGGCAAACACCTTACACTGGGTGGTGGTATAATAAATTTGTTAAGCACTGTATATGTATACCAGGAGGTACTGTACATAATGTAGTGCTGGTTTAATTTAATCTAGGGACATCTGCATCACATGTACAGACCACTTAATGTAAAATTATATATTTACGAAACCATTAAGGGACTCACTGTTGGTTTCTAATATTGACGTTCATTGCTCACATGGAACCTCCTAACTCAGCAGGGTGATTACTGATTGCGGGATTGGTTATGCATCTAGATGATTGCCCGCAAGCATTGTAAGACCAGAGCACCCTATGGTGTCTAGAAGAGAGTCCGTAGTGATGGGAGCATTTTGAGATATGGTTTGATTAAGCTACAACTGTGTTATGTCCGTCTTCCTCTTCATCTTAGACAAGGATGATTTGAGATGGAAAAATGAATCAATTTGCCTCAGGGGGCTTTACAGTCTGTACAGCATACAACACAACCTGTCCTTAGACCCTCAACCCCCCCCCCCCCCAAAAAAAAAAAACCTTTAGAAGAAACCTCAGGAAGAGCAACAGGGGAGGAATCCCTCATGCACAACTTGGCAGCTTTTGGGGCACAGAATCAAAAACAGCAGAGGGTTAGAGAAAAGCAGTCTATTAAAAAGTTTGCAGTCTGTTCGTTGAAGTTAGTCTAAGAAATAAAGTAAAAATAGTAATTATGATAACTACACTCAGTTTGTAGTCTTGCACGATTGTCCCCTGAAAGCCTATGCTAATGCATGCATATGCAGATGACTTCCAGCTCTGTTCATATGTTCATGGTATAATATTTCTGGGGCAGAATATATCTACATGTAAAACTAGTAGCAAAAGGCTTATTATTTAGGCCCTGAATGAGCTAACAAAGCAGTAATTGGGTGCTGGCATCAGTGTTAGACAGATGTTTCAATAGCCTTGAGGCTGTGTTGGATTCAGACTTAATGTGAGTGAGACGAGAGATCGTGGAATGGGGTTTGGCTGCTGGAAGTGCTGATCAGAGAGAGGAACCATACAGGGAAATGGAACAAAAGTACCTTGCTGATAGTGGAATGGAAAAAGAAGAGGAAGAAAGAATATTGAAAAGGTCACAGAAAAAGTAGAGAGATTGAAGCAAAAGTAGATTGCATTTTCCACTATTGTGTCTCAGGTGAATCAAGTATGATTTACTTATTCACCTAGAAATCCTCAGATAGTCTGATATCAGCATCTATACCCATCCCTATAAAATTGTCTTTTGAAGCAAGCAGCAGCTAGGGCTATGTTCAAAGAAAGTTGGGCTCAGCAAAATTGAATTCCTTGTCTCTCTTTGCCCTCTGGTATCACAGATCAACCAAGTTGATATGAGTGTTCTGCGTGGGGATAAGCGATGTCATATTATTATAGCATTTCTGGGTATTGATGTTCAAATATTTCAAACTGTTCTCCCTCACTTTCAGTTGGAGCTGCCAGCATGTGAAATAGCCTTTTGCTGCTTTGAACCCCATGTATTACAGCGTCACCCACATTTGTGTGATGAACCACTTCTGTATTTCAATCATATTGTTATTAGCTTAAACTACTCCTTTTGTGCTACAGGCCAAAGGTGTTTCTTTTTTTCTTGTTTCTCTCAGGGACTGAGCAGCAGTTTAGGAAGCGGTAGGCCTGAAAGCACGCTTTACATTTTTGGACTGTTCAGTCATTTACAATGAGGCTACAAAAACCCATCCAGAAGTTCTAACCCAAATACAAATATACAATATACATATATAAATGTATATGTTGGCAACGGCAGTGTCAATATTCTAGTATACAGTATTCAAAAACCCTAATACATGTAAAACAGTGGAAAACTGTCCTTTGGGAGCATGAATCGGTTACACGAAAGTAAAACCAATTATCTTCAATTTTTGTGACGTGATATACGTTTTCTCGTAACATAGCCAATTTCCTTGGCTGCCGCCAACAGTCAGGACAATTAGGAAGTGGAATTTATATATTTTTTTCTTTGGATTTGCTGGGCTTTAGGCCATCAAAGAAATTGTTTGATATTTTGGGAAATGCTCAATCTCTGCCACGAGTTAGATATAGTTGATATAACTCTAATGTCTGTCCAGTAAATATGAAGCTACATCCAGCAGCATCTTAGCTTAGCTTAGCATAAATGGGTACAAAAACCAAAGTGTAAAAATAACAATTTGTGTTTTTTATGGGTAGTTATGTGTGTAACTGCGCCTGGCCAAGAAATAGTCCCTAGCTTACTGGCTTCTGTCTGTAGCTTCATATTAGCCATACAGACATTAGAGTGGTATTGATCTTCTCATTTAACTCTCAACAAGAAAGCAAATAAGCCTATTTCTTAAAATGTTGAACTATGACTTAAAAAGTGAAAACCATTTTGTAGCTTTTTGAGTCATATGTATTGGGATATCTGTTGCATTTGTTGCATTTCTTAATAGTAGTAATAGTAATCCTGGAATTTAATTGGTTAAACAACCCTTTAAGAGACCTAAAGCATTAATGCCCACACTCATTACACATGTAAAGTCACGTTTGTGCATTTACATCAGTGTATTCTGTGCACCTTTGAGGCACGGCAGCTGTAACAGCAGTGTGTCCAACTGTTAATCTTATGTGCGCTCTGGATTATTGCTAATGAACATGTAGATGGCTCCCCACTTTGAGTCAATTGGCACAGAAGTACACGGCGTTCTCCAGTTTGCAGAATTACACCCTTGATTGGTAGACGATGGAAAGTGAACATGAAGAGAGCTGGTGCGGGAGATAAAAATAATCCCCCCAGGGGAGTTCTTTTCTGTGATTATGGGTTATGCTGCTAGGTATGAGGCAAAGTGGAGAAAGGGAACAAAGTCTCTTAACAAGTTTGCAAGTTAACACAGAAGCGTGTACAACAACTAAAACGTACTACGTCATGGGAATCATCAGTATGGTTGGAACTGGTTGCTGTGTTTGACCGACTGCTTGGATGATACCACCTGCTATAATTGGAAATTAAGTGAAGTTGAACAGCGTAGAAAGGAAACCATTTTTACAATTATTAATCAGGCTGCTTCTTCTATTATAAGTGGCATAATTAGGCCTCTAAAACCAATGCTCCCATTAAGTCAAGACAAATTTTTCCGTCTCTGGTAAAAGTTTTTCCAATTCGAATGAATTAGCCGATGGATGGATATTCATTTCGTACGTGGTACAAGACCGGAACATGCTTCTCCAGGCTGCATGTAAACGAACATGCACTGGTGTCATGAGGAGAAGTGCTTGTTTCTTTTATACTTGTGCAAACAAGAACATATTTTTTCTTTCCCATTTCCAAGCCGCATCACTACAGAAAGTTGGAGCAACCAACACCACACCACACTACATAGAAATAGGAATACTGACTACATCTCCGGTCCAAAAATATGTGAAAATCCAGTGCGCCCACTATAACACAGCACAACAGAGACCGATGGTATGATTGGAAATGTTTTTTTTCAAAATGTGAATCCTTCATTTGATTTGGGTTGTACTTTTATTTCTGAAAGGTTTGGTTCTCTTGCCTCAGATTTTTTTTTTAGTTTGCTAGGATATGTAGTTTTAGCTATGTTCAGTTTCGAGTTCAGTTTCTGGCTTCTCTTTGATGCCTTTGCCCTACTTCTGTTGCCAGTGGAGTGGAGAATCCGGCTTTCTGCTTCTACCTGTATTACTCTGTTCCCTCGCCTTGCTTATTGCATTGCGCAGCCAACCGAGGATTAAGTTGGAAAGCGGATACAGTGAGAATACATGTGACTTTCACATCATGTAAACTGTAAAAGTAAGTGTTGATTGTTTTTTTGACTACTCGCAGGGGCAAGTGGTTAAGAAGTTCTATTTGGGAGCATCAAGACAGGTCATACTGTAGATAGAAAGTGAGGAAAGGATCATTTGTCCTCTGCAATCATGGTGAGGATGTGATTGCTGCCAGACTTTGACAATTCAGCATGAATAAGTCTAGAGTAGAACTGTGAAGTTTACTATAATTAACAGGTTTTCAGGTCCCAGAGTTCTATTTTGAGCCAAACCAAATGAGTTGCAATCAACCGGTATTGTTGTGCTCTGTCTGATTGACAAAGCTGACTAGATCTGATGCTAGCGGTACATAATTTTTCAGTGCTGGAGCTGACTGCAGCCTAACAATATGCCTCCATTACGTTTGATTGGCAGGGCTGAAGACTGACTCGTGTTTCACATTTCCAGGGCTGACAGTCAGGAGGCAGCTATGAGAGGAGCTGCGGGAACCCAAACAGAATAAAAATGGGCATGTGGCAACTTTTGAGTGATAAACAATAGAAGCTGCAGATACATTGCATACATGGATTTTGAAAAGACACAGTGTGTTCGGACATACAGAGCCCTCCCCCCTCTCTCTATTTGGACTTTGACAGCTGATATAAAGAGACTTTGGAGGCTTTGCAGTGAAAGATGCCTTCAGGGTGAATTACCTATGAGGAGGCTGAATACACTGGACACTCGCTCACAAAGACATGGCACACATATCCAAACGTGGACACACACACACTCATGCAAACTTGGGAAACTTCAAGAGACTTAAATCTCTAGTTAATAACATTCATAACGTTCATTGGTGGTATTTATGAGACTACGTCAGTCAGCCAGTCAGATCACATTCCTTTTACCCCAGCACATTTTCGTATTCTTATCCTAAACCCAGAGGCCTTTGATGTTTGCTCCTGCGAGTCTTCCAAGTCAGACTCACCAAACTCTCCAAACAGCGCAAACGTGCCATAATTGCCCGTTACAACTTGATGAATGCCACCCGTTTGCGAGATTCGGTCAGAAGCATAGTTGAGTCCTGCTGTTGGAAATCAGCCATTGTCAGCAGTCGTATTAGAGAATCCCAGAAACAATTACAGAATATTAACACAGCTGTCAACGGCGTGCCATCAGAGCAGCGCTGCGCCGTGACCTGAATAAAGAAGGAACGGTTTAATATGAAGTTAGATGCTGAGGAAAACGTCTTGCTAAAGCAAAGCGGCCTTTGACTTAAGATGAGAGGTGGTCATGGTGTCGTGATGTTACGCTGTGACAGCTGTATAAGGAGTCTTCCCAAAATATGCCGCTCAGAACTCAAGCACTCAGTAAATTGCCATGGTTATGATAATTTAGTGGACAAAATGTGAAATTTGCATTATGTTTGTCAAAGTTAATTATCTAGTTGTATTTAAATTCAAAGATTATGGGTTCATATGTTTATATAAGTCAAACGAGTGTTTTTGTGGACATGAGTCGTACGTCAGTTCTGTTTCACACATACGTTTTGTTCATACAATATTTTGCGAGTGTGACAAGATCTCTTAAGTCCCTCATACGTGCAACAAGAACGAGTCTGTTCATGTGAATGGTTCTTGCATAAGGCAGTTTTATAGTTAACATTTTCCTGTGCATGATGATAATTAGTGATGACATATTACATTGTTATGTTTGAAGGCACATGCTGCTATGATACAGCAGGTCTCTATGGGACACCAGTTGTAGCCTTAAACCTAATCAGCCTATTCTTTCTTATTCGGTCTACACAACAATTCCGTATAAGTATCTTGTTTTAATCTTTTTTTTCTCTTTTTTTTTCTTATTTCCCTCCTTCTCCCTTTTCTTGCCTCTGTCAGGTAATGTTGGCTGCTTCCTATTGGTCATTGCTGGCCCCGGCAATCGACATGGCGGAGGATTCTGGGAAGTACGGCTCATTTGCTTTCTTGCCAGTGGCGGTGGGATTCACACTTGGAGCGGCCTTTGTTTACTTTGCTGACCTGGCCATGCCCCTGCTGGTAAGAACCTGATGCATGGACTCTCACACATTATAGTCTGCACCAAGGATTGTGAGAATAGTGTTTATTGTGGTATGTGAACACTGAATGTAGGAGGTGCACATCTGTGTCTTCAATAAGGAGTTCCCTGCTGCAGTTGCCAATAACTTTTGTAGATGATAACCTTTGAGCGTCTAAATTGAGTGAACAACAGTGCAGAATAATTCACAATATAAGGAATGCCTGGACTGGGTATAAAAAAAACCACAGAAACATTATGTGTCCATTAGTAACCTAATAATTTATTAGAAAAATGTTCTGCGTGTTCATATCTTTCTTACTAGTACAGTAGAAGATGGAAAAAGTCATTTGAGATCATAAGAAGCTTTTAATTTGAAGGGGAAAAAAATACTTGAAAGAACTCATAATTGGATAAATGGAGACATCACTGTGACCTCCATTCCGTTTTCTATCAAACTGCTGTATTAGTTCATGTGTTGTTTCTTAGACACGCAAATTAGAAGGTTCCTCTCAAAGTCAGTACTTTTTCTCATTTTTTGCTGTGATTAGTTTGTAATTACTTGGTCCTTTTTTGGAAACTTCCTCAGTAATTACTTTCATGGGAAATATTAGGTAATCGGGGATCTAGAAGCCAAAGTATTACTCAAAATTATTACAAAAGCTGTCTCTGTGAATTATGGTTTCTTGTGTGTGTGACTGTCACATCGACTTCTACACAATAGAATGGGTTAGTCAATCTCTGACAGAGATAACAGCTTGAAACAAATTACTTGACTTGAGTTCTGAAGTCGCTATAGCTATCAGCTATATACAGCCTCTTGATGTTTAGATGCTACCAGGGCTGTCGTGCTCAAGACTGGTATCGGCCTCAAGTCCTTTCTCCAGAGGTTTTTTATTTCTTTATTTATTTTAATCTCGGACTTGTCTCGGACTCCGGGATGTTTTGACTCTGACTCTTTCACGCTCTGTCGCTGTACTCCTTTGCCCCCTGTGTGTTTGTGCGTGCCTGCCTAATTCACACTGCATTTGCAGTCATCAAACTGCACAACGGTATCATAAAATATCCCAAACCTCACTACTCCATTTTATCAAGAATACATGACGTTTAAAGTTACGTTAACGTTAGCATTAGCAGCTAACATGATCAGAGCACACTGTCCCTCCTGGTTTAAGGTAATACCTGAATCCATAGACTGTTGTATTTA
The DNA here is from genome assembly GCF_043641665.1 of Enoplosus armatus. NCBI lineage: Eukaryota > Metazoa > Chordata > Actinopteri > Centrarchiformes > Enoplosidae > Enoplosus > Enoplosus armatus. The sequence goes on along the minus strand of NC_092199.1, from coordinate 15,279,669 downwards.
CAAGGACATAAGCCCATAGTGTGGTTGAAAACAGATCAAGGGTGTATGGCTCACACTGACCTGGGAACAGAGAAAATTACATTTTATGCAAATGTTACCTTCCAACATTAATGCAGTTTAAAAGCCTTCACCTTACTGTGAGGAATAGATGGTGGAGAAATACTAATGTATTTTAAATGTAACTAGATTAGTTACATTTTTAGCCATGTTAGCAGCATAGCTATAGGGGTGGCAATGGCGGTCTGTCGGTCAGTCTGCCTGTTGCAAGACCGAAAACTAACGACGTTCCCATCTGCATCAGCTGTACTTTGTGTTTCATGCTAAAAAGCATTTAAGCGTTGTTATTGTGCGTGTGGTAGCATGCTGATGTTAGCTCAAAGCACCGCTGTGCAGCCTCACAGAGCCACCAGCATGGCTGTAGACCAAGTCTCGTTCATGGTCAGTTCACTTTGAAAAATGAAGCGAGGTCATTATTATTTCAACATAATTATCTGTGCGGCCCTGCTTAGTGTGTAGTGTATGCATTCTGATGAATGACCCTTTGGCAGGTGAATATTTAAAGAGATAAATACAAAATAATACAAAATACTGAAGCACATAGTTGCAGATTTAATCATTCCCCTTTGACCCTTTCTAAAATAGAAAATCATCACCATAATGTTGCACACGTCAACAATATGTGATGATTACATCTCGGAGCCTTCTTCTGACCCGAGTTTAACAGACCGGTGAGGGGTCGAGACGGGACTGGGAGAGACAGAAGTGTGATAGTGTGATGCGGACCACTGCAGCCAGAGCAGTAGAGAACAGCTGCTGCCTTAAGCTCCTGCAGTCACACCAGGACAGCAGCAATGACACGAATTACATATGAAGGAGCGGCTGACACATCACTGTCATGCACACTCATACAAGATGACACACACTCATGTAAACACAACACACACACAGAAGCACAGTCTACTGAGGACAATGGAGAGTGAAGGAAGAGGGCGATACATCTATACATATATAAACATATAGGTGAAGTAAGCTTGTTTGGGGTTTGTGTACGGTTTGTATGGTGTATTATATATATATACATATATCATTTTGCGTTATTTTATACAAACATGTTTGCAGCCTTGATATGGTGTGAACTTTTTTTTTCAACTTTTGCCTCACCTGGTATTGGCTCCTAAGCATCAGCTATAATTACATGGTAGAACGTCGTCCTGTCGCCCTTAATTGCAGTCAAGTTTCTGAAGCCACTTCCCTAATGTCGAGCCTTCTTAACTGCTGAGCACTCGCACAGCTCTGACGAGATAAAAAGATGTCACTCGCGTACAGCTGCACTGCAAGTCTGCTTAGCCCAGTCAGTTCCCGCCTCTCTACTCAACCCAGCAGGGGCTAATTGGGCAGCTGACCTTCCTGGTCTAAAACCGCCTGTGCAGCAGTTCAGCAACTGCACTCAATTGGCAGTCTGAGGCAGAGGGGATGCACTTAAAAGAGATCTGTATCGGTAGTGTTGGGCAAACAAGCCATTCTTAAATCATTGAAGCTTTCCAATTGTGTCAAATGGCTTTCGTTTCTCAAGGCTTAAAGCCTTCACCAGGGGCACATGCTGGTCAAAAGACTTAACAGCAGGCCAGCAATTTGTTGCAGTTTGTACAACAGTGTATAATAGTGACATAATTATAAATGCATATAAATGAATCCTTGTTTATGCCTAAAAAAGACATGATTGACCTCAAGAGAACATCATGAAAATTGGTAGAAGTATCACTTCTGACTCGCAGCTGTGTTAAGGGGTAAGCGCTATCATACTGCTCTTTAAACGTTTGTAGATTGGTAGTGCAGCCTGAAAACCTGATGGCCTTTAGTAAAGATGTTCAAACCAGTGCCTGATATGCTGTAGCAATGTGTTGTTGCCTAGTAATGCACGTAGGAGTACTTTTTTTGACTGTCAGACTGACGTGGACCCAAAATATCTTGGTGTACTTTACCTTACTTTGCCATGACTGGATGCTTTTTAGCACTTAAGCAAGAATAGAACCCCGACTCTCAGCAATGTTGGTTCAAACGTACAGCTCTCTACAGGTCTGCAGCTAGTGTGGAAAAACTTGTGGGATTCCTGTTCGTCTTTTCTATATCACATCATTGATGTCAGTGTGCCTATCATGCCAGTGATCTTTTCCACTTTCATCTCTGCTTCATTCCTTTATCTTGTAGCTCCTCCCCAGCTGCCTGCAGCCCTCCTTTCTTTTCATTTCTCCACATGTTCCACCTCTCCTCTGTCTTCCCTCTTCTTCTTCTTCTTCCTTGGTGCCATGGTGACAGTAGTCGAAACGTCAGGCTGTGATAATAGCGAGCACGAAATCAACAGGGAACATAGGGGGGGTCTTCCATACACACACACAGTGGGGGGCCATCAGTGTTTGGACAGCTGCTGGTGCCACTTTTACGGGCTCCTCAACAAACACTGGAACTGAATGAGAAGAACGATTGGGGAAGGGCAAGATGGACAGTGAGGGAGAGCTGGGGTTGACAGGGAGAGAAGGATGGGAGCGATAAGGTAACGGACACATTGGAGGATGAGAGGGGGCGAAAGAGCAGGAAGAAAACCAGGTAACCAAGACACTGTGATGGTTCCAGGAAGACATTTTATCACCACCATTTTTTCCCACACATCTCTGTCCCCTCTACCCATCACACCAAGGAAATCTAAATGACATTAAATCAGCATCTTAAAATGTCTTGTTTTAGTTTTGGAACCAAACTAAGTTCATGTTTTAAAACTCCAGCGGCTGGATAGTTTTTGTTCCAAAACAAAGTATGAGCTGGAGTATTGAAAGCCATGAATCTTCACACCTGGCAAAGTAATTGTTGAGTAATTGGTTTTAGTATTGGATTAAAAGAGATGGAGTTGTTAATGTGTAATTTAGTGCATCTCGGAGTTCTCAGAGTTCTGTAACCCTACTTTCTGGTCCTACCGGGACTTGTCACTTGTTTGAAGTCCCAGAGCGGACGGATGATAAGGGGTTTAGCTGTTGCAGGTTTACATGGTTTTAGGAAGCAAGAGTATTGCACCTTGGAAGAATAGATAGAATGAAAGGGGTGGTAGAAAAGTAAAGAAACAGGAAGACTGTTCCATTTTCACGTATTCTTTTCACTCTCTCACTTGTTCTCCTCAGATAATCCGTGTGAAGATGCAGTTTGTTTGCAGAGACCAATGTGTCTGTCCTCACTTGAATGAAATACAGTGCTACTTTCTCACCTTATTAAATTCTGTCTCCCATCCTACTTGCCATCACCATAACAACAAATAGTGGTTGGGGGCAAAGGAAGTGTTGGCAGCCTGGGGTGTGGGCATTGCATTTTGGTATACAGTATATCACAAGATCTGGGTTTCCTGTCCACAGTATTCAGGACACACTGGACAGCAGTAACAATGACCCGAGCACCGCAAACACATGACATCTTTACTGTTTACCGTGTCTGGGGAATGGCTGTCTTACAGGAGTGACTGATGTTTAGTCATGGTTACCCAGGGTGAAAGTCTCAGCCATTGGGGCTCTGTAACTGGGACACTCCAACTGTAAAATAGCACCAAGCTTGTTTTGAGCAGAGTCTTTAAACTCTGCAACCTTTCCTCCATTGGTTTGCTTTGACGCGTTTAGGTTCAGATACAGTACGGGGCAATGTGCCTCACTATTTGCATCCAATGCCAATGTTCTGTGCCAGTGCAGGAAGTAGTGAGCCCTTGGTGTAGCGATGTGGAGGTCGGGCTGCTGGATGGACATGTAGTGCATCTGCCTTTCATGTGGACGACCAATGTTTGCAACCTGTCACAGACCTGAACTAGTCTTGCAGTTTGTACAATAGTGCGGTCAGTTTAAGTCTTTTAAATTAAACTGGTGATATATTGAATAAATGCATATAAATGAATAGTTAGAAATCATTGTTTGCCTAAAAAAAAAGACATGATTGACCTAAAGAGAACATCATGAAAATTGGTAGAAATATCACTTCTGACTCGTGAAGTCAGAAGTTCTGACTTACTATTATTTTTTGGTACCGTTATCAGCGAGTGCTTTAAACTAACCTTAACGGTAATTTATTTTCCATCACCACAATCTTCCCCTAACCTTAACCATACCGTAGATACCATGGGTCTTCATTGTAGAGAAACAATTTTTTAAAAATGTTTGCAATGCATGCTACGAAATGTTGTTATGCAGAGTGGTATTCTGACTTTTGCAGAATTCTCCAATATGAACATTCATCTTTGGCAATGGGGTTGATGTGTGACCACCTCATTTAAGAATTCACGATGAAAGAACTGAAAAATCCTGGTTAGTTTTCATCAATGCGAGCGATTCCCCATTCAAACTGGGGCCTGGCCTCACTGACAACAGGATACTTGCCTCTCAGACGCTCAGACGAAGTGTGTCAGCAGGACTCCTGAGTTGTGACCAGTGTTAGTTGAGCGGATTTGTAGTCCAACTAACCGGCCCAGAGGGCGACTCTGGTGATGATGTTCTGCTGGTCAAAGTGCAATTCAGAGGCTTGTTTATCCGCCAGGTTCATAACAAGCAAGAGAGTGAGTGTGTGTGTGTGTGTGTGTGTGTGTGTGTGTGTGTGTGTGTGTGTGTGTGTGTGTGTGTGTGTGTGTGTGTGTGTGTGTGTGTAGTTGCCCCTTCCACGATGTCATGTTGCGTAGTTTGTGATGGACCATTATTTTCCTATCTTGTAGTGAGAGGATGTTTGTGATTCCACAACAGACAGTCTGTAAGAGTTCCTTTTTGTATGATGCAGTCTGATTTCATCATTGGTTAGCATTTTCAAGATTCTTAGTCGAGGCCCGCTGGAGCCGAACACACACACACACACACACACACACACACACACACACACACACACATACACATACACAAGGCGTAGCTCTCTGGAAGAAGTGTTATTGTGCAAATATTACAGCCATCTGGGAAGCCCGCTATAATGAACACACACACAAACTCTTTGTCTGCTTGTGTCGTTCTCTCACACACAAATTGGAGAAGAGTGGTGGAACAGACGTGGCCTCGTTACCTTTCCTTGTTGCTTCCCTCCCACGTCTGCTGTCAAAAAGGTTCCCTCTATCTCAGACAGTCTCGGTCCTATTCTTGTTCTGACAGTACACCGCACCTTAAATACACCTCCACCTGAAAGAGCTTAGCTGACTTGCATCAGTTTGCATAATGAGATATGATGGAAATCAGCATTCTGCTTGTTCACTGAGCACTACTGTGTCACTGCATAATGACGTAAATATGGTTATTGGGAGATTTAAAATTCTGGTCCTGTTTTTTTAACTTCTGTAGCTCTGACTGACACACTCTCACAGCAACCTGGTAATGATTCATAGAGATTTGATTGTCTGAGATGAACAATACAGGGGATTTAATTGAGCAGAGTCTTGATTTAAGTTTCTTCTTCTGTTTGTCTTTTAATGGTGGAGCATGGTTGTCTTCTTTCTTTGAGGGAATGTCTTGAGTGTTAGAATACCTCGCAGAATAAGATTAAATACTGCACCAAACAATATTTTTTATGTAAGACCAAAAAAAAAAAAACATTGTCCAGACAATACATCGCTGAGATTGTTTTAGAGAACTTCTTCTTCTCTATATACACATATGAATGAGGAGATGATGCATATTCAAAATTCTGAGAAAAAGCATGAGAAGTTATGTTGGCGTTGTTGAGAAGACACTCTTTAAGACTGAGTATTAAAGATGTATTACCTAAATCTGGGGGACTAACAAGAGACTGTTTAAAAAGCATAAGCAGAGACATCCTGACTTTTAGTCCCAAGTATGCGTCCCTTTCAATAAGGCCTGTAAGCTGACTTTTTTGGTTTGGCTAAAACAAAAACTGATGTGTTCGCCCGTTCAGTGTGGTTTGTTTGGGCTGGTGTGAAAGCTGTCAGTTGAACTGTGGTGCGGACCAGACTGAAACCTCATGAAAAGGAGGCTCTCTCTGCCCCGCTTCCTAGCAGACTCTGGTGTGGTTGGTTTGTGGTGTGAAAGCAAGCAATGTACTCTTGGAACAGTAAGATCTCCAAACTACTTACAAAGGTGGGTTACAGTGGCAGCAACCAATGGAGTTGGCCCTTGGGTTTGCAGACAAATGGCTGTGCCGATGCCTAAATGAAAATATTCCCAATGTGATGAACGTGTACCATCTCATGAAGTAAATCCAAACAAGTCTGACAACCCTGTGACCTGAAGGGAGTAGCCTACGATAACTGCCTGGATTTTTAGCATACTTGTTTCTCCCTTACAGACTGCAGTGAGCTCTCCTGTCTGCCATTACACTGTCCAATTTGCTCACACTGGGAGTACAGCACCATGATAGATACAGGAGACGCCACAGCTAGCTGAATGGCTGATGTGTCTCACTGTTAAACCAGACTGTGCTGTGATTATGTGGAATACGCAAGTTGATGAGCTCTGTTCTTCAGACAGCCTGGCAGTATCATAAGTGTATGCATATTTAACATGAGTGGCCCCAACTGGAATGAAAGTTGTAATCCCCACAGCAGGGCTAATATTATTATTATATTTTCTGACCGATAGCCGACCCTCATAAACCGATCATTAACCGTTAACCGACCAGATTAAAATGTGCTATTTAAAATGGACGAATGTCTGTGACCCATTAAAATATTACCAGTACGCCTGTTACACATGTTTTTGGGGTTTATTTTTTACATGTGCAGTAGCAGCACAGACAACAACAAAACATGAGGATTCACACATTGAATCCTCCAGTGCTGAGACCACTGTATAAAACATTTAATTGGCATAGCAGCCTAGATCTCCTGTGTAGAAATATATTGTATAACTTATTAAAATGAAGAGCCTTGCAAACAGGAGCCAGACTTTTGTAAAAGGCTAAGTAATGATCAAAAACAGCCGCCAGGCTAACAAAATGGAAATTTGTAGTCGCATTTTTCAAACCTCAGATAGCCCTAAAATAAAATAGGCCAGGATTTTATTCAGAAATAGCGACGTGTCCACATTGGAGTAGTCTGGTGCGCAGTCTGTTCACTGAGACCCGCGGCGTAGAATACCAGCTCAGATGGTTCCGACGTCCGGAGATCGTAGCAACAGAGAGTGCCTCGCTAGAGTGGCCAGCATCGGGAAGAACGCCTGAATACTTTTCCACTAGTCAAGAGTATCCAAGTGAGGGGGGGTTGCCTCTCATATAGGTATCCACCTCTGCCTCTGGGTCATTAGCTTGATGAGGGGTGCTGTAGTTGTCTCCCCGGAGCAACATTGTGGCTATTAATATCCTGTATAGGATATTAGTTATCATGCACAGAGCCGTTCTCAGCACCTGCATCCGTCTGTGTGTGTGTGTGTGTGTGTGTGAGAGAGAGATTCAGACAGTCAAATTTGGCATGGCCCTGTATTTTGCTGATTTTAATGGCTTGGCCCAGGTTTGGCTGCTGTATTGTTTTCCTTTGTCTGGCCCTTAAAGATACATATGAGGTGAGGTAGCACTGTGGGACATTTGGGACTGTCCTCCCAAGAGAAACGGCAGCATCTCCCAATGGAGCAAATGCCCCAAAAACAACATTTGGCTACGTTCAAGTGACAACGCCCTCTAACAGCTGTAGGAATTGTGACTCTTGTTAGTGATGGGCCAACAAGACATTGGAGTTGTGTGCTTCCTGTGTCCTATCGACCGTCACTGTTAGTTTCTTCCTATCATGACAATGATCGTTCCTTAAAAAGAGTACTCCACCGATTAAGCTTTGCACTCCTATAATATTGTCTGACTCATGATGGAGAAAGTATCAAATCAATACAGTAGAACCAGAGGCATCGTCTTTTTTTAGCCTACTTATTCGCCTACATTTCCCACAATTCAAATCTACCACCAACAGCTCGGTCAGAAATTATTGTAGCCTTGAGCTGCTACATGTTCACACCAACATAATTCCAGTTTAAGTGTAAATGAAGTAGTTACTTTAACCCAAACCATGATCTTAACCAGTGTAAAATCAGAAAATGTTTTTCTGTAATGTTGCCCTGCTAACCAGGATGTAACAACAACGCATTTTGTCGTGTCATTTGGAGGACTTGTTGGACGTGTTTTCTATATTTGTGGAAGAGAAAACGGTCCTTATCTGTGTTTCTCACTAATTCTCACACACACACACGTACGCTTTTGCGCGATTCCATTAGCAAAATGAATGAATGTGGACAGCTTCTAACCAAGAAGAATGGCACCAGTAGAAAACCTCTGAAGGCTTCTGCCACAAACGCGATTCCGCTAATATTCCAATGAATCACTCTATGTTCAAGGCTTTTACAAGTGCTCCGCTATCAAAACAGCTTGAAAACCCTTTCTGTGCTCTGCGCTTATTTTTTAATTAGTTTATTTGTTCATTTTCATTCTTTTGTAAGCCATATATTTATTTATTTCCTTGATTGGCCATGGAGGCTTTCATCTTTTCTCCATGTGCATGCTGATCCGCTCCCTCATCCATCCTCTCTGGCTCTTGCTCTTTGACTCACCCTTTCACCCGCCTTTTTGAGGTGAAACCAGCATAATAGCATCTCTGGACTAACATTACTCTCTCGGGCCCCTTAATGCTTCATGGAGCACGGCGACCGTTTAATGAGAACACGCCGTCTCTCTCTGTCGAGTTTGTTGGTCATCTCCTCTGTGTTATTTATGTTGGCCTGTGAATAAGTGATGTCTTCCTTATCTGAGGCGTCTGGCCCGGGCGGTAGAGCTCCCCCCTGTGTGTTTAATGAATGATGGCTGCTGAAACACTGATTACAGTAAAAGTGAGACACAGGGATGCTGAATGTTCCTCAAAAGCATTTTATAACATCAGAAAACACTGACGGAGGTTCGAGGGCGTATCATTTTGGCCACATGTCCATCAGAAAAGCTGATTGTTGCTGATTGTTTTCATTCCTTGTTAGAAAGTATGGTGGTTGTGTCCTCACAGTCCTGAGGGGAGAGTGTGTATTTTCTCCTAAGGACAAAATCAATCAGTTTTTCAGTCATTTCAAAGCAACCCAAGGAGCCCTGCCTGCCTTTCTGATATGCTGTTTACAGCCGGAGGCTTCAAAAGAGGTGGATGACTGAGAGGCAAGGAACTTGACTTTTAATTTCAATTTAATATATGATGATGATATAACCTATAATGTAAAATAAAATAAAATATTGCCTTGAATTTCAGACTCATTTTTAATTTTAGAAGCTACTGAGCACTTTTTTCTTTACTCTTTAAATGCACCACCACAGGCGGTGCCAGAGATGCGTTTGTAGCTGGCGGCCATGGCTGAGCAGATCGCCCACTAACTAATCCACCAAGGTGTCCTTCGGCAAGACACAGAACCCCAGTTGGTATTGATCGCCTTGCATATTTTACCCCATTCCACAGAATCTCTAAGGTCCGGTCCTTTCTGTATCCCAAGAACCTGGAAATTGTCATTCATGAATTCACATCCAGTTCAGACTACTGTAACTCACTCTACTCATGCTCACGCAAACACAACCTTTCCAGACTTCAGTTAATTGAAAATGCCGCTGCCAGGCTCCTCATTAATTCTAACCGAAGGGTACATATAACCCCAATTTTAGCTTCATTACACTGGCTACCTGTGCATTTTAGAATTGTTATTAAGATTTTAATTATCACTTTTAAGGCTCGGAAGGGACTGGCCCCTGAGTATATCAATGAACGTCTAATCCCATATGAGCCTATGTGAAGCAGGTGATCCTCCGGTGGGTCCCTTTTAGAGATTCCAAGATCTAGATTGAAAACTGAGGACGACTGGCCTCGTCGCTCTGAAATGATTTGCTGGAGAAGAGATCAGGCAAGCCACCGCTTTTAAATCTCTTTTAAAAACAGCGCTGGTATCAATTTACAATAAGGGTCCATTAATGAACGTTAGTTAACAGTTAACGAATGTGTCTAATGATCATTTACTAATGGTTACTAACTATTAATTTATACATTATTTAATAGTTTATAAAGATGCTATTAACATCAGTTAATATAGTACAAAGCATTAACTAACTGTTCATTAATACAATAATGTTGTTGTGAAGTTGAAAACATGTATCCCACTTCGTAAATGCATGAGGATGCTGAGTAAACATTAGTTAACCATAATTACCCAATTATTAATGCTCCTTGTTGTGAAGTTGAAAACATGTATTTCATAAGTAACACTGTCGATTACATGCTGACTGTTGTAGAAGGTTAATAGTGTAGTGTAACAGAAAACATACCGCTCTTAGACAAAATGAAATAATCTCATTTTAACCTAGAAACGCCACCAATCACACACATTGAGTCACATTGAGCATCGCGGTCGACTCCCATCGTAAGTGTTAAACTCCGTGCTGGTTCGTGTTTGATGTTGATAGACCAAGTAAAAACGGAGATAGGACAATAAACATTTGATATAAAAATCATGTTTACGCGTACGAAAGACGGGATGGGGCAGACGTCGCACTTATTTCAATGTCTTCAACGTTTTTTTGTCACATGATGAAAGGGAAAAAAACTCCCGAATCTGCTGACTCTGCTCTACAGGCTGAACATTTTAGGGAGGTGGGGGAGGTGCCAACTGAGCAAAGAAGTGGGAGCGTGCTAATTGGGAACCCTGCACACTCTGGGAATGAAAGGCCCGATCTGTAGCGCTCTGCATTATTGTTTACATCAACTGTTTTGAAGAGCAGCGTAGCTAAGAAGAAAAAAAATAACCACCCATGGATTCACCTGCTTTTTGTTGTAAGTAGTTGTTTGTTGTCCATATGATCTCGATTTTCTCAATTTTACCTTTCACATGTTATGTTTGCAACCGGTGTTTACATTTGCAACCTTTTAAAATGCTTCATTGAGCATGTTTGTGGTTTTGATCGTAAAAACACAATCCGATTTGTATGTGTTTTGTGTGTTTTCGGGTCCAACATGCTGACACAGTATGCTAAAGTGAAAAGATAATTGTCAGGTCATACAGGTGATGTTGGGCAGAAGAAAAAGATACCAGACACTGGCATGGTAAGCATCTTTTAGAGTGACGTATAAAGGCAAGATCCAAAGTATTCAAAACGGCCAAAATAGCCCAGGACCACCTAAGGGTTAAGTTCATTTTGTCGCGAACAAATTACAACTACAAAACATGTAACCTTTTTTTTTTTTTTTTTTTTTTTACTTTAAAGCTACTTAAACAAAGCTTAAACATGTGTTGAAGAAGATACGAAGAGGAAGATGTAGAAGAAGAGTCTGGGGTATTCGGATTTGGCTGCTCACTGCAAAACTAGGGACTGACAAGAGACTGCCTGATTGAAATAGCGCCTAGGGTCTTGTACAGTCACGCACTGACTACCTGCCTAGTCATGTTGCGCTAATCCACTTATTATGTGTGGGTGTGCGTCCTGCCGTTATTCCCCGTCGCTGTGTCTCCATCGATCAGGTAGGCCACCTCTTCCACTTCCTCTCCCATGTTTCTATTCTTGTCTCATCCACCTCTCCTCATCTCTTTTCACAGCCTGCACGTCAAGGCGCTGTATGCGGCATTTTAACATAAATACCACTAATTGTGATTGCTATACAGTGCCTTCAAAATATTAGTGTTATTTCACCAACAAGACTATTAGTGAGGAAACTCCACCAGCCTCCACCTGTCTCATTACATAATCTGATACAGGGAGTTTGTTTTATGGCACAACAGACAAATTGTATTATTTTTGCAACAAATACATGTCGTTATTCCACTTAAACTTTCTAATTCTTCAGTTTCATCTTAGTGTGACCTTTTATCAGCTGCAAAGAGCCTTTTTATCAAGCCATTTTTCTTCCCTGAAACATAAAACACTATCAGGGAGGTGGAGGAGTTCCCTGGCAGCACTCTCTGTTTAGTTATGCAGCGTTATGGCTGGAGGTAGGGCCGTACAATTAATCGTATTCAAATCATGATTTCGATTTTTATGCCCTATTTGCATAAGCAGGGGAGACTGGTTGTATCAGACCAAGCATTTCTAATTTACTACCTCAAAATTTGCCCCAGCGTACAATTTGATGAGCCCATCAAGGCCATGCAAACTGCCAGTCCTCCACCCGACCCGCTCTCATGGGCACGAGGAGATTGCAGAGGCAATATTCTGTTGGAGAACTGTTTTCCTAAAAATTGCGTGAGAGAAATTGTGATCTCAATCACGAATGAGAAAATGTATTCTTACTTTGTCCAGTATCAAACTAAAAAAACAACAACATAAAGTCCAATTCATGATGTATATTTGACTTTGTTTTACATGGTCAGAAACTGAAAAGTGAGCACTGGGTTAGCAGCAGCTTTTACCTTTGCGTCAAGAAGCAACAATGCCTATGCAAGCTTATACAAGTGTTTTAAAAAGAAAAAAGTGCTGCATGTTGTGCCTTTTTTAAGGAAGTGCATTTCCCAGAGGCCTCTAGATTATTGTGTGTGTGTCATCTATGCATTTGTGTGTGTGTGTGTGTGTGTGTGTGTGTGTGTGTGTGTGGAGTACATGACCATATGTGATTGTGGTACAGATTTAGGCGCAAGAAATCGAAGCTCCTTTCATTCAGTTTGCATGTAATTAGCATCTGATTTTCTATGGCAGCAGCTAATTATGCAATCAGCGGCTGGGACTGCCTGTACCACCAGTTGATTACTGGGCCTTAAAGACGCAGTTCAGTCACAGCTGTCAGCCTGATCAGGAGAGCTTGGATTGTTTTTGTGGCAAAGATCACCTCACCACACATGTTTCATGTTAGAGAACTTTATTACTGGTGCTCTTAGTTAGCCTTAAGAGGTGCTCCCAAAGATCTGTCTTCATGACGTGAAATACTGGTAAAAAGCAATTGTCACAAGTTTTCACAAAGATGACTCAAATGTTCGTAGAAAGTCTTCAGCCAGACTTCTTCAGTCGCTGTCTGCCCACATGCCCAGTATCTCAGAACATACTGTTGTAAAGTGAAGCTAAATTCACGGCTTTCCTTTGTTGTTTCCTTATTATTTTTAGTATTTGTTTTCATAGAACAAGATTAAAAATGTCACTTGCAGCCGTAGTATAAAGTCCTCAGATCTATGAATTGAGTCTAACTCGGATTCGGATTTGGCTGCTCACAAGTCCACACTTCTGCTGGTGGCGTTTCTGAAAAATACAAGGAAATAGTTTCTTTTTGACACTTTTCAACACAGCTGCAGCTGCACCTTCACGTTGGAAACATTTTCATGCCAACGCCTCACAAACTGTGTGAACCTTAATTGTCTTCTCCCATTATTTGGCGCGATCCTTCCTTGAATGCAAAATAACATAATGACCGAGGACAGGTGGGTTGCACTTCCAGGTGCGTAGGCCTGTTTGACAAAAAATACTCTTGTGTGCAGAATGCGCCTGAACCGGGGGGGGAAAAGCTTGGCGAGATGTGTCCTGTCGCTGTCGGGGTGAGAGGGTGCGTCAGCAGAGGATGATGCCAGTCAATGCATTAGTAATGGCCCTTTGCCTCACATCAAGACCACCTCTCAGTGCGCTCACGTCATTAGACAGCGGCTCTTCCTCCTGCTGTGCCTGTGTGAGAGAGAGAAAGAAAGATAGAGTGACAAAAAAAAGGGAAAGATGGAGAGAAAGAAGAGATGGTGATTTAACGGGAGGTGATGAAAGCCATTGATTTGCCACTTTTTCACTCCCCAGTTTCATTGGCCATCGTGAAGAAATCCAGTAAGGGCACCAATATCATAACAAACTCCATCATCTTATGATCGGCATACATCGTATTAATTGGTTAAAGTCGGTGGTTAACTCACACATGCAGTAAAAACTGTCAATATATTACATTGCTGGACCACATACTCAGAATTGTATTGAAATAATTAAGACCCATTGCTCCCTTTAAATGAATCAAAACTATTGAAGCTGTATTGAATGATGATGTGCTGTGTCATCGCTTGTGTTATGATGTGAAACCTTATCTCGTTCTAAAATTTGATATAAGAGAATTTCTCAGCTTGACTATTAAAGCAGGATTTTCTCTGGTGCCTCCTGTGTATCTGGAAAGTGATAGCTTGTGTGGGAGTGTAATTATACTGGACTAATTGGCTTGTACCGGAGAGTTAGCTCTAGATGAAGAATCAAAATGAGGTAATGAGGTGCTCCACCCCAGCTTGTATGAACTGTAAATAAACATCTAATTCTATCTGAAAGAAAGAAAAGTGTGACTTGAGGTATGAGCCTGCGGCTCCAGCGTGGCATTCACTTGACACTGCCAGATGACACGGGTGATTTGTCGTATTTGTCATTTGAAAAGCTAAAAGTATTTGATGCCTCCTGCTGAATGATTCCCATGACTACATCCTGCTGGATGACACGATAAAAAGCGATCCAGTCAAACTGAGATTCAGGCTCTCATGTCAAAACACACGCCAGCTCAGATTGCAGGTTATGTCCGTGCGCTTGTGGCATGAAAATATTCCTGCTTGCATCATCTGTAAATGTGTTTTTTTTTATACTACGTTTTATGTAATATTGTTTTACATATAATTTAAGTTCTTTGTGCTGTAATGCAGACCACTTCTGTTGTGGTTGAATCCCATTTTGTAATATTACAATTGACAGATCCGGTTTTAAACCTCCCGAGCTGCTCGCAGACTCATCTGGGCCGACACAATCAAGCCTAAGTGTACTTTAGATCTCAATGGTTTAACTTGCAACATGTGGTTGTGACTGTTGTTTCAGTTGCAGAAGAGTTGGGAGCATGTTCATCAATAGATGCACCGAACACCCTCAGACTCACTTCTCATTCTTCAGCGCGTTACAAGCAGATGAGTCAGGTATCGAGAGCCTTCTTCAACCTTGCTACATAAGCAACCTTCACTGATTATACAGGATGTGGATGATTTGCTCCCAATGGGTGATGGTGGTGATGGTTGCAGTGAATGTGTGTGTGTGTGTGTGTGTGTTTGTGTTGTGTGTGTGCTGAAGCAGTAGTGTTTTCCCAACGGTTAGATCCTGACAGGCTTTGCAGGTAGCGTCCGGCGGAGTCCCATGATTCATGCAGCCAACAGCGGTTCTCCACCTCATTTATTCACCACATGGACAAAGAGCTCATGCTCCATATTGAATATCACATGACAAGAGGCACACTAGCCATTGTGTGTGTGTGTGTGTGTGTGTGTGTGTGTGTGTGTGTGTGTGTGTGTGTGTGTGTGTGTGTGTGTGTGTGTGTGTGTGTGTGGGTGGGTGGGCGTGTTTTTCCTACCGCCTGGCTTACCTATGAATAATCATTCCCCTTTGAAATGTCACCTTTCAAACTCAGTGGCCCCAACTAGATCACTGTGGAGGGGCTGTTGTGTGTGTGTGTGTGTGTGTGTGTGTGTGTGTGTGTGTGTGTGTGTGTGTATGAGAGAGAGACAGAGAGAGAGAGCAAGACCTATACTGGTAGAAATTGGAACAAAGAGAGAGAAACCTCTGAAGTAAAAACACTTAAGAAATAAAAATCAGGCAGGCTTCTTTAAGTGTGTGTGTGTGTGTGTGTGTGTGTGTGTGTGTGTGTGTGTGTGTGTATCTCCATAACCCTTGTTACAATCTCTGTATTCTCACTCACGTCTCTGAGTGGGCCATGTCGCCATGGAGACGTCATTTAAAATCCATAGTTCTTTCTTTGGTGTTGGACTATTGGTGCAATTGAATTCATCCAACCAATAAAAGAACTATAGTATAGTATACAGTGCTGTTGCAGTGCACTCACTGGAAGGGCATCATGGAATAATTGCTTCTATTCACATTATTTATTATTCGAGATGTACCTGTTCATAGTATTTTCTGTAGTAAAAGTCGAGCAGTTTCAGTGGATGCTGCGGTACATTTCTCAAAAGTTTCTTGGACAGTTTTCATTATTTCTGTTCCACCAGCTTCAATCAGATCCCAAACTCTGTGAATCCTGAATCTGACTGTGCACTCTTAAACTAAACAACAACATTTAAACTTGTTTAGCAACATGAACAAGAATGACTACTCTTGTAAGCAATGCTCCCAGATCCAACGGCGTAAGGGGATGCCGCTGTTATTTTCATTGTCAGTTCATCTGCTGATTATCTTCTCGATTAATAATCAGTCAAACAATAGTGAAAAAAGCATGACGCCGTTAACTGAAGAACAAGGTGCCAAATCAGTGTCTTGTTTTGTCGAACCAACAGTCCAACACTGAAAGATATTCAGCTTACGGTGATGTGAAACAGAGAAACGTTGCTATATGATTGTTCATTCCCCTGCAGTGCGTAATTTTAAAAGAACTAATTTGAATACATTTCTTTCAAACCCACTCATGACGCCCCCGAAAGGACAAGACCCTTAATATTTCATTATACCACCTATTACTGTAACTGTAGGGGGCCACCGACTCATTCCCGTTTCAATAACATACCTTCCCTTTTATCAAGATTCAAATTTATTTAGGTCTAATGTTCCTTTACGAATACCGAGGAGGGAAATGGAGGCATGTAAATCCATAGTAATGTGGAAAATGTAATACATTTCTGCAGGAATACCCTCTCAATGACCATGTGTTTATGGGACACGACAAAAAAGAGGCAGCGTGTTACTTCAGTGCTCATTGGAGAGAGTCTATGAAACGTCTCTTTCAGGTAGGAAATAATACATACATAAAATAAACTGAATGCATTTATTTGTCTGTCCTCTGTCTCTCCTCCAAAGTGATATGGTCAAATATCTTATTTTAACTCAATTATACTAAAATAATTCACATACAACTGAAATAGAGACGACATATCTGAGTGTCCTGTCTTTGTATGTGTTCTGGTGACCCTCGGAGACAAACAGTTGACGGCCCTCTCGCCTCTGGTTAGCATTGAGCACCATTAAGAGCTTCATTAGTTTCGAGGTGTTGGCAGTCCTGACAGTTATTTTTCTGTCATAAATATTGCACCCAGCACCGTTGCTGTCAATTCAGTGCACTGTTTATGCAAAACTGTTTGCTTCCAGACAGCCGGGAGATTAAGGCAAAGTGACGTATGGACAGGATTGTTTTTCTCGCCCCGTGGCGAGCAGCTACTTAGCTTAAGATGTACCATTCAAATATCAAAATTTAGCGCCCAGCGCATGTTATCACATCGTAAAGTAGCTGGCAATATTGGTGTGACTCAACATTTCTATAAGCCGGTTTGCATGCTTTTGAGAGAATCCATGCAGCACTGCAGGACAGAGCTTCCCTGTGGTGGATAGCGTTTCTCTCTGGCCAGGAAGGGTGCCTTTCAGCTCACACACACACACACACACACACACACACACACACACACACACACACACACACACACACACACACAGTTGCTCTGAGAGGATGCTCTCGGCAGTGCTTTGATGGTAAGGTATTATCAGATCAAAGCTGTCCTCAGGGCCTCTCCGCTCAGGGAATACTTGCCCCGTGCCCTTCTCTGGAACTTGTTATCTTTTATAAGACAAAATGGCCACCAGGTCGCTGAGTGGCTCAGTCAAGACACCAAGGAGACTCATTGAGGGCTTACTGCAGGGACGATAGACGCCATGTGGGAGCGGGGATTTACAAGGCAGCGTGCTAGTCCTGATAAGCCCTCAGACACTCGCATGAGGTGCGCTGTGAAGGTACGAATGCAGACACTGAGGAGCAGGTTATATTCATACTAGTGCACTTTTCTCTGGGTGTGAAGTGTGATCTCTAATTCCTCTGCAGTGAAAGTTTTTACTAATTCTACTGCATTACCATCAAGGGTGCATCATTTTTCACCAAAATCTTTTATTTATTCACACTGCAGATGTAAATGAGCCAAGATACAGCTGAGTTCATTTGATTGAACTGTGAACTAAACAAGACCTGGCGCATAGCTGTTTACGACCCGTCTCTCACCTTTCAGGAAAGCGGTGTGCGAGTGCAAAAGAAGTAGCGTTCACTGCTACTGAACTTGGAATATCGGTTGAAGGGAAGACAGTTTGTACGTGCAATGGTGGACACTTCTTGCAAGTTGGAAAACTATATGTCGACAAACATTAGTTAAAGAGCCCAATGATGTCAGCTCAAAAACAAAAAAAAGTTCACTGATTGAATTAAGGAGGACTCGCTGAGTTATAAATAATCAATGTGGAAGAGTTCTGCCTTACTCTCCATATCTAAATGGCCATTGGTTTACACTTCAGATGAATGCTGCGTTCATGTTGTACCCAAGTTATTGTAATTTCTAGTTTTTGACTTGTAAATAGTGGTCACGTCAACATCCAATTCATAGCTACAACTGAGAGACTTTTCGGAAAGCACTGCCGTATCCGTCTCGGCCCTTAAAGTTGACTACCACTGTAACGGCTGGTGTGGTTTAATGCTGCAGGCCCCTGAATTCTGGTGGCATCAAGCACTCCTTGAGCTGTGACTTCGTCAGAAATACAACAGAAGAGAAGAGCAAGTGTTGTTTCTGTTTACAGTGCAGCCAAACAAACTCATGCTGTTTTTAATGAAGAAGTCAGTCAATATATATATTTTTTTCAATCATGCCATGAGCAATTTCCACATGGCACATTAAAAGGTGTTTGTTACCTTGCTGAGTTGGAGGTGTGCAGCCTATCACCTTCAGCTCTTCACCTAATAGCCAACTGTGAATGATTCATTTTCCAATACTCCCTGCAATATTTAACACTAGTGCACTGTCAAACAAAAATCAAGAAAACAACTCTGTTTTCTAGGCTGCTTTGTTGACGAATGATTGCTGTTGGTGCTAACCTTGGTGCCAAGCTGATTATGTGCCGTGCGTATTCTTCACAATAAAAGCCACCCAATGTTTCTCTTGTTGATGTCAAGCAGCGGGCAATAGTATTTTCCATTTGCTTAATACAGCTCTGATACAGTGTAATGAGGGGAAGAACGGTAAACTGTGAGGCTGATATCAATGAGATCAAGTTACACTGGATTACATACATGCATCGTTTTCATGTGATTCCCTGCTCTGTAGGTCAATTTGTATCTCATGTGGGAATGGCGGACTCCACCACTAACAATGAAAACTACTTTATAGAGAGATAATTACTGAGAATAAATACATGTAATGGTTTTTGCAGAACCAATACAGACCATAAATAGCACCGAAAACAGAGTTTGATTTCATGAAAATCTTAAGGAATATAACTATTATACAGAAGTGTGTGGACACCGCACATCAGGGAAAGTCATTGTTCAATGTTATGTTGTGCTGTCAGCATTTTTAAACCTCACATGACGAACTCTGTAATCATACAACCATCTTGAGTTGTCTATTGATGTGAGCGCACATGTCGTAAACTAGGGAATCTTTCCCATCTCTATCCTCCATCCCAATATAAAGTGAATGTGGCAGAATCCCTCACTGTCCTGTTTCGACAGGAAGAAAGTAATGAAACCACGGACAAACACAAATTACTATTTTGACTGACGGCGCCAAAAGAAGAGAGATCCTTCATACAGATCCTTCTTTTGGCCTTTCACTCTGTCTTCCTAACGCACAGTGGTCCACTTCATCCATGACAGTAATTCCTGAGAAGACATGACAAGAGTGTCCTATCTATTTATTGATCCATGTAATGACCTGTTTATCATATAAATAGATCAAATGAGGTTCGAAGGCATAGAGAAAAGAAAATGGAGAAGGGGCACAGACTCTATATGCAAAGACATCTGTCAGCATTCGTGTAAATCATGAGAGGAAGAAGATGAAAAGGGCAAACATCATCATGTGCTGATGATGCTTGGAGACTTTAGCATTACCATTATGTCTGAAGAGCTCGCTTATGATAGTGACCTGAGAAGACCAGCTGTCGGTTCTGAAGTTACTGCTCCAGTGGCGCCTACTTATTGTCTATTGCAGTAAAAGTGTTTTCTCACTTTCATTTTCTCCACAGTTGTTGTTGCTGCCTTGTATCCTTCATTTTACATCTCCTACTTTATGCTGCACTAAAGGCAGAACAAGCCTTTCAAGATCTAACTAATCAGCAACTGAACAAAACAACGTCAAATACAAGTAAACTCGACAAAGAACTGGATAAACCTGTTATGGTTATATGTGCCATTTTTTATACGTAGATTTTATATGTAGATTTTATACTTTTCTTAAGTGTAGACGCATGTTAGCAGTAACACTCCATTTGATCCGTTTATTATTAGGATTTTCAGGCATCTCTGAGCTAAATTCAGTTTGCGCTCACATTTTTTAAGTCAAGTTCTTTTGTTTAAAACATTCCTTGTAATTGATGGGAAAAAGACATATGAGCTATTGATGAAGAGAGGAGAGGAAGTAAAGAGAGGGCTCTGACAGAATGGGATCAACTTTGGAAATAATTATCTGGCAGAGACAAGATCTTTCACGTCTTTGTCTCTTCCCCTGGCAAAATAAGCATCCATTTCACTTAGCGTGTGGTCGGTAGGGAGTGCCAATTATACTAAAATATAAAGGAAAGTCATGATAGTTTAACGGAATACCAAATATATCAACATATAGAAATCAACAAGCTTCTTTTGTACGTGTTTATTCCTGCACAGGTGAAATCTCCTGAATGCAGCAAATATAAAATGATCTGTGTTTATTCCTAATGGAGATTCAAATGACCTGGAGCTCTTGCTTTGTATGCAAATACAAATTCTCTCTATTATCACTGTGCTGGCTGCATCATTGTGAAAGCAATGACCTTAACCAAGTTGTTTTTGGGCCCAAACTTAACCATAGCGTTGTCAAATCATAAAACTGATTTATTTTGATGTTAGGGGTAGTAGATTTACGCTTCTATGTGTCGTTCTAAAGTGCGGGTAAGTATTTTATCGTTTAATTTGGAAGACCTGCTGACTTTTAAGAACCTGTAAGGCTTTGGTTCTAAGTGCTGCTGTGCCTTTCCACTGTGTTTCACAAAGCAGAAAGTTTCAGACGCTGCTCCGAATATAGCTTATGCCTTTAAAAAGGGAACACCACGACACTTTGAAGAAACCAGTCAACACAGACACTGACAACCATTTTAGCAAAGCATAAACCCTCATGTGTGCTCCTTCTGGCTCCTCTCTATCTCAGTTTTCCGTTCCTAGGAGACCTGCATCACTGTGTGTTTTTTCTCTGTGTCTGTATGTGAAAGTACTCCTCTTGGGCTGCATTGCAGTCACATCCCAACTGAAATCATGTCTTTTCTTAACTATAATAATATGACTTAGGACCTGACATTTTAGTAACTTCTTGCTCCTGGATCCTTGGGTGTGTTTGCGGCTCACTGGCCAGATGGACAGTATGTTGGTGTTAATGAAATTCAGAGGAGGGGCAAACTCACAGTATTGTAGCCTGCTTTCTGCTTATTATTCGTAGTTGACATTTTGCTTAGCTTTTCAATGTTTTTACATTCTGTTATATCATAGTCTTCATTGTTAGAGATGGGGTCTGCCATTTCCATGCAGGATTCAGACTGCCTTTACACACACACGGGATTCACAGGAAATGATGCAAAATGTAATTCATCAGATTGCTCATGGCATGATGGGAAAAGGCCAATTGCAGTAACTGACTTCTTCATTGAAACAATGTGAGTTTGTTTGGCTGCACTGCAAACAGATGTACCAGTTGCTCCCCTAAGTATCAACTCAGTGAGTTTTTGCTGTAGTATTCAACAACTGTTACCACAAGTAACCATGGGTGTCACTATTAAGTCAAGTATATTTTACATAAAAATACAACTTTAAAAGCAGTCGATGTAATTGATACAAGCAAATAATTTCATCAGTATACTGTACTGTACCAATCATAGGACACTCCGAGGATATAGCAGGCTTGTTAACGAGTGAATGCGTGACAAATGAGGTAGATGACCCTGAGCCAAGTCCCTCCGTCACTCTCTGAAACATTAACAGCAACAATGGTGAACAAACTGCCTATAATGAGTGGAAAATGTGTAGGATCCCCTGCACACACCTACAGAAACACAGTGCACATGTACTGAGGACAGAGCGTGTTTATAAGGAAAAGACCTCAGTGGGTTGGGTATTGGACCCCCAAGGTTTATTGCCATCTACAAACACACTCCCATTAAACTCATTAGTTATTCCAGCCGGCATTCCACTAATTACCCATGTCAACCTGGTTCCTGGAGTGTGTTTGGTTCATTTAATTTGTGTGTGTGCATTTGTTAAAAGGCTGTACTTCCTTTGATTTCATCATTTGGTGTTTTCTCAAGCTTTTTCATCAAATCACTCTCCAACGTTCTCATCGCAGTACGTTGAAAGGCTTTAAGTAGCACATCAAAGAGAAGTAACCACTCGACAGCAACAGAATGTCTCAACCTTCAGTCTTCGCTTTTCATGTCTATGTTCTCCTTTTTACAGCCTTCTCTGCTTGTTTGTAAGTTCAACGTTTTTTTTTTCTTTTTTTCTTGGATTTTACCTATCCAAATGTTCATCATCGTGTTTTACCACCATTTTTGTGTGTATTAAATCGAGCGCCAAACACATATGAGGGTGTTGTTGTGCTTTTTCTTTCATACATATTTGACATGAAATTACCAAAGTGTGATTCAAGATCAAACAGACAGATTATGGGTAAGACAAAACACAATTTTTCACCCTTTGCAATCAAGCAGCTTCAAGTCTCACCTTGATGCCTTTGAGGAGAGACTGTCCAAAAGTCTGCACCATTGTCTCCATTTGAACAATTATTGCACCTTGCCCCATCCCTAGGCTTTTTGCCCAGCTTTTTGAGTGTGGACATTTGTAACAGCTACAAACCCTCAGACATGGTCGGACAACATTTCGCATAAACTTTGTTTCAAGAATACCCCGGCCATAATTCTACTGTTCAACATCCTGTCTTGTAGTGTAATAAACCCCTGTGCAGTGTCAGTGATTTGGCGTCTTGTAAGCCTTGAAAAACTCATATTTGTTACTTAAGCCAGCCTTCTTGGATTGTATTTCATCGTCACATCCTCTTGCAGCAATGCTGTCTTCGCCCTGGTGAAGAATCTGTGGTCTGAAACATAAAGCTGGCATGAGATATAATATGTGGGAGAATAAATTAATCAATGAAGTAACAGGAGTGAAAGGCAGTTTTATTAAAGGGAAGGATTTTGTTGCTCAAGTTTTTATTCCTGCCTTCTGGTTCAGAATAACATAACCAGTAATGGAACCAGTTGTTTGCTTTCTATCACGAAGACTTGAAGAAGTAAGTTTCAACAACAAAGTACATTTCAGCCACCAGTATTGGTGGGAGTGTAGGCATCAAGATGTTTTGAAATATCACTTAAAGACATAATTAGAGACATGAAAATCATGATTTACTTTACTTTGGCCTTCAAATCACACAGCTCTCACCAGTCCTCATCAGTCCGTACACCAGACACTGCTGCCACTGTAGATTGCTGCCGCAATTTTCTCCACAGCAGGATGTCAATCACTTACACAGGAGCGGCTTTTCTGACATGAGCAGACGTGCCCCCACACCCTCAAAAACACGATTGCTGCACACTGAAACATTTTCAGGTACCAGACTGCACTGAACTTAATAATATATAAATATTTTTCATTTTAAAAGTTGAACTGCTGAACACAAGATGCCTCCTACTTCACTGAAAAGTCCAAGTTTCAAGTTCCCACATTACACAAGTGCGTATTGGACCATGATTGGCTTCCAAACTAGTTTCATGCCTGCGTGTTCACATGTCAAAGGCGCCCTATGGAGTTTTCTTGTAAACAAAAGTTTCTGTGTACATTCACTGTTCTTCCCCGGCACGCATTGTGTGTATCCTTGAAGTCTAAGAAAGGCGTTGAATGCATTTCCTTCCTCATTTGTTTACATCCATGATTACTAGCTTGTGGTCTTATTCTTCACTCCCTTTTAGTTGGTGCATTAGTATATTTCTTGTCATGTTAAAAATGTCGTCACCTGTCGGTCAGTGGAATAATGTGAAAACATTAGATGGAATGTGAGCTAACACACGAGAGCTGGTCTGAAACTCCACAGGGAACCTTTAAACTCAGTTTTATGGTGAGCGCAGAGCAACTTTCCCCTCTTCAGCAGATGAATGCGAAAACACTCTCCTTATGTCAAACTCTGCACTCTGCATTCTGTGCAGTGAAGCTCAAACGTCCGCTTTACTTTTTGAGAAATACGCTTATTTGCTTTCAAGTGAGAAGACTGGTACCACTCGCGTGTCTGTATGCGAAATATGAAGCTCGAGCCAGCTGCCAGTTAGCCTAGCTTAGCACAAAGAGTGGAAGCAGGGGGAAACGGCTAGCCTGGCTCTGTCCAAAGGTAATGAAATGCAACGGTAATTTTTCCAGTTTCAAGTCTTTATGCTAAGCTAAGCATGAAAGTGGTATGGATCTTCTCATCTAGCTCTCTGCTAGAAAGCAAATAGGCATGTTTCCCAAAATGTCAAGCTATTCCTTATAGTATAATATATCTAAGAACCTCTCCAAAAGTCTTGAAGGAATACTCCCCATCTGTCTTTTGGGTATCACATACACACTGCCTGTCGGAGAGTGTGGGCTGTTTCCTTCCGTGGGCTTAGATTCACAGCAATTACAATTGATTCCAGTGTTTGGTGGAGTGTCTCTTTAATTCTGTGAAATGTGTGTCTTTCTTCATGTCTCCGGGCCACTTGCTTCACAGGATGTCAGTTTGACATCATCATCATCATCATCATCATCATCATTATCATCACCATCCCCGCTCAGGTGTTAACAGAATCCACGCCTTACTACACACGCGCGCCGATGTGCGTGTGTATGTCGAAACGATACTTTAGTCAACACCAGTCCAATAACTCATTAATTAAGAGCTGGGTGCCAGACCAGGAGACATCATTTCATCAGGCAGGATGTCAGCTCACATGCACACACTTGTACACACACACACACACACACACACACACACACACACAGTTTCATGTTGTCACCGGTTTGGGGAGGCATATGTGTTGATCAATAATGACATGTCTGCCTTTTCAGAGAAGTCGCTTCAGTGTGTGTGTGTGGTCCTTTGAAGGTCACATAAGGTCACTTTAACTGTAGACTCGTCCTTATATGAATATATTTGATATGATCATGCATGTGTGATGTAAGTCCATGTAGCCCGTGGATTGAGAGGCAATCACAGCAGATTGTGTGTGTGCTATGTTGATTAGACTTTCATGTGACAGTAATTAATCATGTTGTCAATGAATGCAGATTCGCTGTGAGCTGCCTCATACCCTGTCGCTCGGTGCCGTATAGATTCTGTCCCTCAAACCTTTCTTTGGTTAATAGGTAATCATCACACATGCACACACGAGGCACAGACACCAGCCATTATCGCAAAGTAATTCTGTTTCCAAACTGTGGCAGTATAAGACGGTGCATTACACATCGTTGTAAATATGATATTAGAGTGGCACGGAGCCTCCTCCTGCAGTGTTAAAAGGACAAGAAGACAGTTCAAAAATGTTTTGTAAATAGTTCTACAGTTGGCTTATTCCATGTATTAACTACTGTTCCAAAGTAGTTACTGTCTCTCAGGTTGAAGTTACTTCGACCGTTGTAATTAGAGAAACACAAGGACTACAACATTGTGACATCTGGATGCCAGTGCAGATTTAAAAAAGCCTTTGGGGATAACACCTCCAGCATGCTGAAGACAAATCTGTTTCTATCAGCTGTTGGGGAGTGTTTAACAGGGGAATCGTTGCATTATTAATATGTTAACACTCACTGCACTGTGCTAATTAACCAAAGTATTTGCAGGGATAAATTGCCAAACATTACACATCCATTCTCGAGATCACAAGCTGACTTTTTTTCTGTTTTCACAAAGGAAAGAAAGAAAGAAGAAAACATGTATGTGCTCTCATAGGGTTATGTTCAGCTCCCATTATTTAATGGTTTCTTGTTGGTACACCAGTACAAAAATCAGTAATATGCCACCACAACTAATTTCAAGGTTCCTGCAAAGTTTCAAAGTGATAAGCGTGAAAACACTTTTAAAACAGCCATACCCAAAGTGTTTGTGTCTTTGTCATGTATATGTACTGCTGGCTGAATTTAGTTTGTTTGGGGAAAAAGGTGGAATTTGTCACACTAAAGCGTTCTCTAGTAAGCAGTATTAAAAACTCTTTCCACTTTTTTTATCATCTTTTCTTTCCATTATGTGTTTTAGTCACCAGCTGTCTTCTTACAAAGTTGCAAGATGCAGTCAAACAGGAGTTAAGTTGGTCAATGCCACAAATTTGTGTTTTTAAGTGTTTCAGAATCCTCAAGCTTTGTGATTATTTCCAGGCTTACGTGAAAATATTTGAGATTTTCAGTGTGTTCTCAGACTTTTGGACCCCATATATAATATATAATATACTAAACAACTAAAGACAATTATAAGGAGAAAGTGCCTGTTACATTGCAATATAATATAGGAAATAGTCTGTTCAGAATTTTATACAAATTGCTAGTTTTACACAAACTTTCTCCAGGTATTATGTTCACTATTTAGATGATTTGTGCAGTTAATTGTTCTGTGCTGTCATAGATTTTTATGCAATAAACATAAAGATATTTTGAAAGAAGTAGGCTGCTTTTTCTCCTTCTTATGTGGGTGGGGTCGTCAGTGTATATAAAATGGTAAAATAGGGCTCCCTGGCATAGTAGATTCTAATATCGTGAAATGTCATCTCAGTTTTAACCAAATACGGACGCAGTTGCTGGATCTTGGCTTTCTAGGTCAGTGTTTGCAGCTATACGACTTTGTCTCTTTGCCTTTTTATGCTGAATGACCAGGGCTTTTCAAATGTCGGAAACTCTTCTGTGAGTCAGAAGACTCAGTAAGACTGATTGCATGTGGGCTTGAAGTGGGTGCAGGTGAAATAGATGTTGCAGATGAATAGAGGTTGATCAGCAAGAGCGTCTGACTTGGTGTTCGCTGGGTCTGGCCACTTTCTCAGCACTCCTTTTATCTATCAAGAGGGACACGCCGAGTCATTGGAGCATTGAGCTGTAGAGGAGGGTCATTTATCCTCCTCGCCTGGTCGCTAACTGCTCTGTCGTAATGATAGTTCAAGCCGTCCCAGAAGGGCTCACTTCTCAATTTTAAGCTTTACTGAACCATTTTGCTGGTGATCATTTCAGGGGTGGAGCTAAATGGAGCGATACATGACTGACCACATTTTGTTGCGGTGTCCTGAAACAGTGCAAAATGAGCATTATGTGGACTGCTGCCGGTATCATGTATTTGCATATTGATGTGCTAACTGCTACCCAAGGTATAATGGGATGTTTTGGAAAAAAAGGCCTGCTGTCTCATTGTATCCCTCCCCCCTGATTATTTCTAAATGTCAGATGTTCAGTCAGAGTAGAAAAGGCCATTGAACTGCCGTGCCTCTACGGCCAACACCATTGACTAAAATGCCCATCAGTGAAGGGGATGGCAGAGTGACTGGTAATTTGCGAGGAGAAACAAAACACTGTTAAACATTTATGTAGATGCAAATGAATTCATTAAAAAGGCAAATGGCACAGGGGAAGGCATTACAGCTCTCTACTCTTAATACATGTGCGATACAGGGTGCATTTATTTCCACAGCTTTGAGAATGAGGAGTTGAATTTTTGTGGTGATTACAGCGGCTGGGGCTCCTCTAATTACAGTCCTGGTGACCTCTCCTCCAATGCGGATTGGAGGTGCTTTATTTAGGCACTACCGTTCGGATTCAGTACAAAAGTTGATTTGAAAAGGGCAATGATAGGCTGAGCTGTTCTTTGGTAAAACAAATAAAAGCACTGTAGAGCTGGAATAGAAAGCTAACCGGAGGTGCCATTTTTCAAAGGTGGGAATTATGAAACTTGCAGCTAATTAAATTGCTACATCCAGGTTTCAAAGTGTTTCGCGATCCCAATTATTTGTGCATTTTATGTAGAACGTCGTGACCTCGGCAAATGAGAGGTCTGGCAATGTGAGGTTACAGATCGTCGGTGGCTTTATCGGAGGTCCCCTGCTGAAAACAGCCGATTACATTGCCAAACGCGCAACGCATCATTACATGTAGTTAGTTCCTCTGCGGCTGTTTGCCGTGTTTGTTATTTAGACTTCCGCGGCCTGTCCGTGTCACTCTGCCCCAAGCCCATTGTTTCCTACAGAAGATGTAAATCTTTAAAGACCGTTCACAAATATATAGATAATAAATTGACCGTATGTGGGACTGTCACCGAACCTATGCAGCTCACTCAGAGGAAGAGGAATGTGACTTCTTTTTGTTTTCATAAGTTTCCTCCTCGGCTGCTGAAATCTCTCCGCCTGAAAACAATCTGTTCTCCTTGAAGACTTTGAAAGTGTTTTTTTTGGTGGATGTGTGAGCTGCATGTCAGGTTTGGCTCTACTTGAGAAAGTTGGTCTCCATGATCAAATAGACTGAGCTCGGTCAATGGTCTGAAGTGGAGATAACAGGAGTGTAGAAATCAGAACACGCAAGTAATTGAGGGAGTGTCAGTGTGGGTGTGCTTGAATGTGTGGAAATGTGCGACAGTGTGAGTGTGTTTTTTTTTTTTTGATGGAAGCGGGGCAGTTGACTCCCCCCCCCCCCCCCCCCCCCCCGTCCCTTTTCTCAACTTTTTCCTTCCTTATCAAAGTGGTCTGAGACATCTCTCCTACTGCAGCTTTCACACAGAATGAATCACATAAACATCAGATAGCTGGAGTCCTTTCATATAGAGTCCTGCCACAGTACACCAAGATCTGCGCTATAGACATCAGCAGCTTTTGCCTGGAGAAGGAGTGGGTGGACACATCGAGCAGTTGGCGAGTGATTTTCGTAAGCCTCAATTAAATTCTTTAAATGCGTACATACACGTGGGTTATTTCAATTCATTCCAACCACTGTTTCACCTTAAAAACGCACATTTTCATTTTATTTTTATTCGCCAAAATAGTACGTTGTGTCTTCAGCAGGATTGCCAACTTATCTGAGTTGGGGCAAGATAAAACATTTATGCAGATAAACAGTTTGTATTTGTTAAGAGAACTGCCAATGGAAATGGATTGATTTTGAGCCAGTGAGCCTCCACCACCACCACCTCCAGCTGGGACTGTGTCCAAAACTGTGATCTGGTAAAGGAAGGAGTTTGTGTGTGTGTTCATAGAACTTGTGTCTCAGTAATGTTGTTGCTGAAAACACATAAGGCGATGGTTGAGATGACTCGTAAACCAATGATGTAAATATTTTACATATGTTTTACATCATGAGCATACAGTGTTTTTAGTGGTAGTTTGGTAGTTGTAATGAATATTTCGAGTAAACTCAATGAAACATTCCCACTTGTATTAAGAAAAATGTCACTTGTTTAGAAGTAAACTAAGCAACATCCCCAACAGAAAGAAAATCTCAGTTTAAGATAAATGTGTTAATACCCAACACATATAAACATCATTTTCTGAATTCCTCACTGTAACAAAAATTTTCAGAATTGTTGATTTAATGTGTTAATATTGCAGCACTGACTTTGGCATAAGACACAAAAGATTTAGTGTAATATCTCATGGTGAAAGTATTGTGAAGGCTGTTCCAGGTGAGTTACTGTAAAGGCCTTAATGTGTCATCTTATGTCTGTTGCTGACTGTATTGCAAAGCATTTTGTGAGATTTAGACTGATGGAATTATGTTAACGTTAACGACACCAACAGGAGTCTACTTTAGCTCCTTTTCATTCATTCATTCATTCCATTCTAATGGAAAAAGGCAAGCAAGAAGACTTTTTCGCTCCCTGATTCATTCCTGAGTTTAGTTCTCGTGGTTCCGTAGTTTCTGGAACAGTTTGGTCAACAAGGGGAATAATACAGTTTAAGGTCGACAAATCGGTCACTGGCGGATCAGTCTCAAGTCTCTGCAGGTTTATTTTCAATGGAAATGGCGTTCCCTCCTCCTCCTCTTCACTGGGAAGGATTTGGAGTGAGTGATGAGCAGCTTTTTTTCCCATTGGTATAATATTCATAAATAGCCACGTCGCTTTGTCGCTGCAATGTTAAGTGGTGTCATCAAACACATTAGCGTGGTCGCCTGCCAGCGGCACCTGCAGGTTTTGAAATAAGGTAATCAAACGGTTCCTATCTGAAAGAGCAGTTAAAGAGGCTTGAGTTCAAGAGAGAGGAAGTGAGGGAGAGAGAGGTGACCTTCAGTGATCAACAGAGCCAGACTGCTGCTGGATGACGAGCTCGGACCTGCTGATGAGATCGTAGGTTAACCGTGGGTTAATAATTTCCCCTCGAGATGGTACATGAACTGTCCCGTTATGCCACACCATTACTCAGACATGCCCACACACATACCAACACACAAACCAGCACACAGAACTTGTCGACCGTCACCACGAGAATAAATAGTATATTCTGAAGCATACAAATGGTGGTGAAAACAGCGAAGACAGAAAGTGATTCATTATTTAAGCATTGAAATGATTCGGCTCTCGCAACAACTGGAAAATATGTCATGTAATATTTACGACAATGCAAATTACGCAGATGAATTCACAAGAAATGTGTATATGTCTGTGTTTTCATCGATGAAGCGACGGCTACAAAGTCACAGCAGCCACTTGGGCCTGTTGGTCAGCCTGCATTCAGTGGTTTCTGCTTAACAATGACACCACAGCATCCCCAAATGTCATGCACCACCTCACTCATTAAGGCATGCCTGAGCAAACCTCCTCCCTTTATTTCTTTATTTTTCTTCCCCTGTCCGCCGCGCTGGGCTGCATCCTTCTCATACGCCTCATTGCCGCTGGCGTAAGTAATAACCAAAGAGCAGGAATGACAAATACAGATTGAAATGAATTCACGGCTCAGAGAAAATGTCTCCACAACAATATTTTTTTTTTGTTTCCAGCGTTGTTCC
The DNA here is from genome assembly GCF_043641665.1 of Enoplosus armatus. Taxonomy (NCBI): domain Eukaryota; kingdom Metazoa; phylum Chordata; class Actinopteri; order Centrarchiformes; family Enoplosidae; genus Enoplosus; species Enoplosus armatus. The sequence goes on along the minus strand of NC_092199.1, from coordinate 15,248,777 downwards.
TCACGCTTATGAAAAAACATTTATTTTATTCCCCCTCAACATCGTGTTTTATTTCATAGCCAGTGCAGAAATATGTTGTACTTACAGTGAATATTCCCCTCCCTTGTGAGATTTCTTTACTGTCTTTCAACATTGAATCAAAGTTGATTTAATGTGGCATTTTGACACTGATCAGCAGAAAATAACAACCTTTAATGAAAACAGATCTCTCCTTGACTGACTCATTGTTCTGTGTGGAGCGAAGAGGAGACTGTAACCTTCCTCAGCTCAATACATGAAACAAATACGAATGCCGTATTTTCATCATGTTTTCCACATGGTTTTCCATCGTTTCCAATCGCTAAATATTTTATTTCAATATATCATATTGTGTGAATGTAAATCATTCATTTTAAATGATAAAATCAATCCAAGATGGTTTCTTCCACTTGAGTTTTGTCAGCATTCACCTTGAATCATTTCAGCATGTTGAAAATGAAAAACATGTACATGATATACACAATGAAACATTCTGACGCACGCACGATGAAGGGGAGGAAATATGTTGTTTTTTTTAGTTGGACATTACTCATCTAATGGTTCGCTGATGAATATGTGGACCCTCATCAAATTGGCCATTTTAAAAAAACACACTCAATTAAGCCCACTTCTGTTGGTGGCGCTGACTCATTGTGTACATTTATTGGCCTTAGACGGTATCTCACATTAAATCATCTCTATATACAGTGCTTAACAAATTTATTAGACCACCACCCAGTGTAAGGTGTTTGCCACCGCTGCCCTAAATTAACAGTATTGCTGATTACCAAAATATTTTATGTTTCTGTAATGGTTAATCCACCAGCCAAGCTCTTTAATCAAAATGATATCTTTAATGCTAAAATATAATTATTGTTGTTATCCATGAATTCTCAAATTTACGGTTTTACAAAAAAGCAGAAAAAGATAGTAAAGCACATTATTATTTTTTGATTGAGATGCCAAATCACAGTTATTTACTTGCATTCCTGAACAGAATGCAAGCTGTTCAGGCCCAAAGGAGGTCGTACAAAATATTAAGATTTTTGGTTAATATATGTGAATAAGGACTATTTAGTTGTTCCAGTTTGTTATTTGCCTAATAAATAACAATACAATTTTTAGTTTGAAACAAGTTTTTGACAGATTTCTAAAATATTTATGTTTTCTCATTTTTATGACAGGTGGTCTAATAAATTTGTTAAGCACTGTATAGATATATATATATATAAAAAAATATATATATATATATAAATCATCTATTTATTTTGTTTTTTTAATGGATTTTCTGTTAAAGTTTGATTTAGCTTTCTTGTGAAAGAAGTGGAATTTAATGGCGTTATGCCGTGTTCGGTAACTGATCACCGGGAAATTAAACTGGTCTAAATGAGTCTTCTTTCACAAAAAGGTCCTTATTTAGTTCCTTCTGTTTTCCAATTAATTAACATGCTCACACACTGGCTGTGTTTAGAAACACTGTTGATTCACTTATCCCGACAGCCTACATCCGGTGAGTCAGACTATGTTGCAGTAATAGGGTTGGACGAATATATCAGTTATAGGCGACTGACTGATTTCAGTTTTATTTAGCTACTTTAATGGTCCGCCTCCTCGAGAATTCAACTCAGTAAATAATGAACCTGTAAAGCGCAATTCAAAGCGTGCACGAGTATGAACTGGCAGTTTGAGTAGACTTTCTTGTTGCACTGATTTTGACATTCAAGCCGTCTTCTGCGGTTGCTGTCCGGTCGATTGGTGCTGAAAAGTAACGTCAGCTCATAAATATATTTATTTTTTAATATTTGAGAACCACCTGTTTGTTCTTTTGGAGGCTGCAAGCGGAGGCGTCCTGGCTCTTTTGCAAATCGTGTCGGACAGCTGCTCAGGCTTTCTTTTTTACGGCTAATTGCTTAGCAAAGATCTCAAGGTGATTTATTTAGTTTCACTGAAGAAGAGTAGCCTATGGGCTGTAATGTTTCAGTGAAACTAGATATAAGATAAAATAGTGTGCAAGTTTTACTGCTCTGTTTTGTGTAGTGACTTATTTTGAAGCTGCAATGCACCCCTCTACTGTGCATTTCTAATGAGGCACCATTTGCATTTATATTCCTTTTAGAGACTCCGCCTAGCAAAACATCTCACAGCATTCGCTTGTGTTCTGCTTCTTAAGCCCTCCAGGGAGCACAGGCCATTGATGAATGTCCCCCTCCTCACTCAGTTTGAGACACAATTGATCAACTGGCTTAATTGATTGATTTTATTTCGAGGAGGTTGTGAAATAGTTGAATGATATTTTTTTAGTGAACCTTTCCTGTCTGACTCACTGGATTATCACTGGACTGGTAAAACAAACGAATGTTGTCAGAAATGTGGGGCTACGCAGCAGGCGTGCACAATCGTGTTGAGCAGGGCAAGTTTTAAGACTCCAGGGACCCGCTGATCCGTCCATATCTGCGAGGCTGGATTACCAACCGTGCAAAACGGGCAATTGCCCTGGGACCCTAGATCCCCGAGAGCGCCTGCTTTAACTGTGTGGCAATTCATTTGTGGTAATCTGATTAAATGGAATTTTGTACGTGAGAATGTGGGAAAGCAGTTTAAAGCAGCACATCAACTAACGTGATAAGGGCCTTAAGGTGGTCCTGATTTATGACCTGATCTCGAGGCCCTGTCTGGAAAAGGTTCCCTGTGTCAAACTCTAGTTTTAAGGTGGTACATGGTTGCATATCTCTTTATTAATATGTTCATTATCAAACCTGGATATGCAATATATGCAATGCAATATTGTAGTATAGGAGCATATTGCACAGAGCACAAAGAGGGGTTGAGATGGGCCGACAATGGGGGTCCAGCAGGACACACATGTTTGTGGAAAACATGTAAAAATATCGACAGTACAGTCACTGATTGAAGGGGTGACAGTGAGATGTTGCCCAAAGATCTATGTCACCATCTTAAACTGACCTGAGAACAGAGTTTGGTCAGTATGAAATAAAACGTTACCTGTGATCTTCTGTGTTTAAAATGGATTTGAACCCCTTCTCTCTTCCTCTTTCCGCAGGGCGTGGGTGCTGACCCCCACATTGCCTTGGCTCTGCCCCCCGAATCCAAGCTGGCCAAAGAGAAAGCAGAGGAGCCCTCGTTCCAACCCTTGGACGCTGATGAGATGACCATCAGGATAGGTAGAGCCGGACCTCTCTCAGGCAAGCCTCCCTTCATATACCCACATCAGCGTTTACTTTTTAGAAAGAAAAAAAAAAACGAAAAAACATACAAGCATCTACAGCTGTAGCCACTGATGCCCCACTTTTCTTTGCAACTCATCCGATGGGAAAATCAAGTTTCAGGCACCAGGAAGCTGAAATGAATGGTGTCACGCTGATGCTGAAAACGCATGAAAAGGAACAGCATTGGCTACCACTGTGAAATCTCACCTGGAGCTTCTCTGATGGCTTCTTTTCCCTTTTCTCCATCTCCCTCATCTGTCCATTTGTAATACTCGTTCTCCTAACCTTGAATGCTTTTTCAATCTGGATAGCGCTTAACAAATGATCCTCACTGTGTTTTCTTGGGTTAGGGACACTAACCTTTCTGCATGCAATCTTCCTCACGCATTACGCACGCTAAGACACGTACACACTGTAGCGCACACTCCTCTGTTTTTAATACTGCAAGGCTTTTATTGACCATTTTCGGTCTGTAAAATGAGACTCGCAGCTAATAAACACATTTCATCTTCCAACAAATCAAAGAAAGATTAAAGCAAAGTGTAAAACAATTACAGGCAAAGTGGTGCAACATGGTGGAAATTTGTAGAACTCTGTGTGTGTGTGTGTGTGTGTGTGTGTGTGTGTGTGTGTGTGTGTGTTACACACACTGTTCCTGTTTTTTTTTCTTGTGGAAGATAAATCAAAGTTGTTTTCTCACCTCACTGGCTGGTAATATTTTAGATACAATGACATTTTAGCTGCTGACTGTCTCTCAGTGAGCATATTAAATCCAAGCACAACAGTGGCTCTGTATCATACACACTCCTGATTTCACACCAGATTATATGTGCACGGCTTAGCATTGCAAATAATGAAAACTGTAAGCTAAGTATGTTGACCAGACAACATTATTTTTGCCTGGTAAACTGTGTTAGTTTAGTAGTTTTAGAAGACTACGTTAGGGCGCTTTCACACCTTTAGTTTGGTTCATTTGGTCCCGATACAATGCTGTCTTTCCAGAATCAGAATCAGAATCAGAAATACTTTATTGATCCCTGGGGGTGAGATTATACAGTTACAGTTACTTTTTGTGATCCTGCATCATCAGAGCTGCTTGGACTCGTGTGGGGAAATCAAATTCTAGTGGGTGAAACCAGGCGATGCTGCACTTGATTATTTATTTATCTTCTCTGATGACACAAAGAGCTCATGAAGAAATAACTGAGCGTTATTAGTCAAGACTGTAACTCAGCCTAATTTTATGAAAAGTGACGCCCAGTTAGTTAAACAGCACAAAAAGAATACTACCCGGGGGGAGTTTTAATGACATTGATTGAGATGACTTTTTTTTTTTTAAATGGAGGCACGAAAAGAAAAAATAGCAGAAGGAACTTGCATGCAAAAATGGCATATTTTAGCATTGGTGTCTTAATTATGTAAAGTTATGTATTTTGACAGGGAAAAGTGGAACGAATAACTTTTAACGAGGGCTCTGTCCCAATCAAGTGTCCGGTAAGCCACGTCAAGTGAGCCACCATACGCAATGAAACTTGCACGTCCAAATGGAGTGCCGCCACCGTTAATGTTATTAATTGCACCTGTGCTTTTCCTGCTGACGCGCGGCGCCGCCTGTTGCTTAGTTAATCCATGCAGACACAAGTGAGGGTCAGAAAGCAATCTGAGCATCGCTAATGAATCCAAATAGCTGGAAGATTGAGTTACTTTGTGGCTTGTAATTCCTTTGGCTGCGTATGGCTGTCTGAGTCATTTTATCTGAGTCACTCCTCCTCTTCATATCCATTATTGTCACAGTGACCTCCCATTTATCCTGAGATTTGAACGGTGATGATGATGTTTTTCCATCGCTGTACATCTAAGGGGAGTTTGGCTGACCACTGATGTGAGGAGTGCAGTCGGGCAGCGCTGCTGAATGTTAGAAGAAAGTCCTGTGAAAGGGAGAAAGAAATCCTTGAAAACCTGTTAAAATGTCAAAAGAATGTCAAGTTTGCACTCAGACCAAAAAGGAATGAGAAGCATATTCACGAGGAAATAGAAATGACATTGTTCTGATGAACTCAGATGATATTTCTAAAGCTGCCGTCATTGTTAGCAGTGATGGTACATGCAGCTCTGAATTCCACAGATTAAGTGTATATTTCAGACGACATTCGGATCAAATTCTCTGCATTGTCGGACAACACAGTGGGCAGAAAAGAGCACATACGTATATATAAATAAGATCAGTTTGATTCCCATGGCCCCCTTCAGGATTACATTGCGTGGTAAGTCACTGCATGTTTGACTGCCCACCGCCGCAGCCTAAATGCGCTGCCCTCATTCAAAATGAATGGGAGGACTGCCGGTTTCGTCGCAACGCTGGGTTTGGTCTGAATGGCGCCGATTGCTTATCTTGGTTAATCGCGCTTTCAAATGTAACAGTGCTTGGATTAGTCCTATTAATCCTTTCGTGTTGTTGAGCTTAACCGTTTCTCTCATCCTCAAAGAAACAGGACAAACTGATATATAAGCTTTGCGTTCTTGCATTGCGTCTTACAAAACAATTGCTGTTTGGGGGGAGGGGTTTAGCGGACAGTGAACTGCATCAGTGAACCCCCTCGACGGCGACTCTAACCTCAAAGCGACGGCCAACCCGACATATGGTCATGCAACAAATGCTGACCCGTGTTTCCCTGGAAAAACAGATCAAAAAACATCAAATGTATCTCAGCCTCGGCTCATCGGCATCAGTGTCAGAGTCCCTGTCTTCCTGCGTGACAAGAGCCACAGAGGAGGAGCTGATTACAGCCTCCGGGCTCATGCTGTCATTATTGGTTTCAACCTGAAGGCTGAATTCTCACTCCTTAGCTGCGTCATGTTGAGTGATGTGTGCTGCAGAGGGCTGTAATCTTTCAGAATGGGGCTTACAGTATGTAGGAGTCTCGGTGCGGATGGTCAAGGCCTCTATCGGGCGGTTGTTGAGTGTTTTCTCTGTTTATTAGGAGATGAGACGTGTAGGAGATGAGCGAATTGAATATTCACACACACGTATACACAGCCTGATGAGGTCAGCACCCACATTTGCGTCCCTCAACTGGGCTCACAACAGGTGTTTACTGCATCCTGAGATAGCGGCTCAGTGGATGTTCTACAAGCTTAAGACTGACCTTGCGCAATCCTCCTAACGTGAGGCTCTTCTGCATCATGTACAGAAACTGACTCGGAATCTGAAATCAAACCCTCTGACATTAGTATTACACGCGTACATAAACTCACACACTCTCTATCTTTCAGTGTCCTTCAGTGATCTTTACTTTCTCCGAAAATGTGTCTGCCTTTCACTGATTCAAGATGTTTGGTGGTTGGTGTCTCTCTTTCAATCTGAAGACGCTTGATTAATTTTTGGGGCTGTCTCCTCTTTGTCTCATGGCTTCCTCTTAACAGAAATCTGGTATTTTTCAAGTACCCTCTTGGTGTCAAAGGCCTCTGCTGTGAAGCAGCAGTCACTGCTTTTTCAGCCATCACAGAAGATAAACTAACCAAAAATCCCATCCTTTGGCTCCCTCAGATGTGTGGTATATGAATGTGGATGGTATGTATTGCCTTTTTTTTTTTTTTTTTAACCTTATTTTGATCTACTAAGCAGGATGTACTAAGCTGCTGAAAACTAACAGCTAGGACAGACATCGGTCCAATGTATGAATTGATTTTCTATTCTCAGAAAAGAGCTCTAAGAAGCCCTCCTCAGCACAATCAATGAAACACTGAGACGCAAATCCCTGTTTAAAAACCCTTTATGTTGTTCAGTCCTGAAGCGCAGACGAAACAGGAAAAATATGCCCACCGACTTTGAGTCATTAGAAGATCATATTTTCTATCCAAAAGGGATCAAATATATTTATTGAAGCTTACATTTAAGACACATTACTCAATCACATGTTGGCCGGTGATATGATGAGGTGGAGATGAAAAATAAGGGGCGGGACGGAGTTCAGATGGTAAAAACATTGTTTGTTTAGGTTGTTAGCCATTTTCTCTGACTGAGAGTCTACACAGCATTTTGTAAAATGAAAATGAAAAGAGGTTGTTTCGTCTTAATGTTCTTTTCGGTGATACTTTATTGTGAAGCACTTTGCGGCAGCGCTATAAACTGACTCATTGATTTTCTCTCTGACGTTTGATAATGATGATTGAGACATCGACACAGACGTTTTACAAGTACATGTGGTGCGTTCATGATACGGGTGCTATTAATAGGCACCACCGTGTTGTGACACTGCAGTGCTGTAGAACTGCACTTCTTCCTTGTGGGTTCTTTCATTGACAGGTCTAAGTATTGATATGTTCATGTTAGGGCATATCTGCATCCATTTTTGGCTAACTGGGAGTGGAAATAAGGCTTGTGCACGTGTGCCCAGTTCCAACATGATTCAGGGAACTGGGCTTTATAAACCAGATGAAGAGTGAGTGTTCATATCTCTGGCTTTTTTTCGTTGTGAATCTAGGCTTAGTTTTATTTATGTGGTCTGTTGTGTCATGATTTGTCCTGAGGTTTCGCCGTACCAGAGGTCGCTACGTGTCGAGAATTTCTGACCCGATCTGAATCTTAGGTCTAAACTCAGTGTTTCTAAACTGATTTTGCAAAAAAAAAAGTACTAAATTCAAAATGGACCAAATGACAGACAGACCTGATCCAAATACACCAGAGGATAATTACACTAAATCCAAAATGTGGTTGACTCAAACGGCCCCCAACTGAATGGACATGGCAGCAAATCCGCTCGGGTATAAGACCCGATACCCACAGCTTCACCTGACCTGAGTAGAGAGAATTTGGATTGGGACCCGGCCTGACTTGGGTCCTGGTTCCAGTGAAGTCATTTGGAGAAGGTTAATATTTCAGTAATTATTTCAGCAATATTATATACAATTAACATATAAGTAAAATATTCATAATCACATAGTACATTTTAAAAGCACTCTCATCTCATTGAATCAATCAGTATTTAGTGTTTTATTGGAAGTTTTCACCCCCCAAAAAAAGATGCTATGGAAGATTCAAAACTAACAGTATTAACAGTACTAACATCATTCATTCAGACGTGAACTGTGATCCACGACATCGTGCCGTCATGTGAGTTTTGTGTGCTGGTCTGGTCTGCTAGTGACGGGAGCATTCAGTCTGCCAAGCTCAGCAGACATGTTTAAAAGATCTGTGCTCTGCCTCCTGCTGTCCTTCAGGTATTTGAAGTGGCGAGAAGCCCCTTGTAAGCGTGTACCCACTCTAAGATGCACGTATTCACACATGCACAAAACTCTTCCAGTTCCCTCTAATACTTACTCCTTACTCCTAAATAATTCACTCAGCATTAGGAGGAATCAAAGTGTGCCTTATGGCGTTCAGTTTATTTAGGTCTTCGGCTTGAATTTTGGGATGTACTGTAAAATGACAAATGGGATTGGACCTGAATTTCTCAGTACATATTAAGCACCAAGTACTATGCAGTATATGAACCTCCATACTTCTATTTCCCATCGTGCCACTTTAACTTAATTAAATAATGAATCTTTTCCTTTCATCATAATCTTTTTTCGGGCCTTAGGGCAAAAGCTGCAGCCAAATACATGACCTATCTTTTATAATGAGGAGGTGACGCCATAGTTGTGATCAGAGTGAAGTCTCAACGCATTTTACCAGCCACATCATATGTCCGCGTGTAAATATTCTGACGAGATGAAGCGAAAAGTGCTGTTGTTAGATCCTAACTATACCCTGAAAAGAGTTGACTAGAGCAGCTCCGTGTCAGCTCCCTCGTCAGAATGTCGAAAATGCCCATGGATTTGTTCTTTAAAGTTCTGAAAACAGCTACCAAAAACAGTAGCATAGTAGTAGCAAACTGCTCATGCAGCAGGATCCCAGTGTTTTGAAGGCAAATAATTGCACTTGCTAACCTGCTTGCATGCACACTTTGGCTTTGTTTTCACTGACCTGAGGGAGAGCAGATAATGAGAATTTTCATTCGGAGCAATTCCTTTAATGGAAAGTGCTGTATGAGTACGGGGTAGCTACATGTGATGGTGCTGAAACTGTCCAATGGACAATGTGGACAAACTTTACCAAAACTTGACTCATTATAGTTTGTCTACAAGTACATTTTCTGCACTTTTTGTCAGGAAGTTGTTCTGAATCATTTGTAACAGGGATGTTGTTTTGAGACAGCGCTCACAGCAGCTCAGCACTGTTTCGAATCACCAGTAATGGTAAAGTGTTTTCCAACTGCTTTCCAGTTGAACGCGAGTTCAAGTTTAAACAGTGCAATACATATATATTATTTCTTTTTCTTTTTTTTATATATATATATCTTATTTTTGTACATACTCTTATTTCTAAATTTATGCTACTTTCTACCCTTGAATGGGAGCACCGGTACTGTATAATTTCCCCCCGAGGATCAATAAAGTATTTCTGATTTTTGATGGTGCTTTCACATTTTGTTGCATTAGATGGTGGCTTGTTTTCTCCACTGTGAGCCTAATTGTTGACCAGGCTGCTTTTCTGAGCTGAGAAACAATGTTTAAAAAAAAGAAAAGAGGAAGAAATGGAGGGTTTTCCTGTGTATTTGCTCTACTTTTTTGATGGAAAGCAGTCTTAGAAGAAGAACCACAGTGGGAACCTTGTTAGTACTAAGAGCAGAGGCCTACAGTTAGGAAATGGAGCAGCGTATTTGTGTCTGGCACCCTGATTTTCTCAGTATGAAATATTTTCAATCGAACTGATTCTCCTCACTTTTTGTGTAAGAAAACAGAAACGATCATAATGCCGCAGCTATTGTGCATGTTTTTCCATTTTTCAAAAGGGGATAAAACTGTGTCTCGACCTACTTCCTAAAACAGCGTTGAGCCTCTGGTTTGGCAGGTCCTATTGAAGCGGTTGACTGACATTTGAGGCACGACGTTGCTAGGAGACATGCTGTCAAACTCTGCGGTGATCCACTGACTGGAGCATGTCATATTTATACGGGGGGGGGGGGGTTTGCTATCAAATGTTACTGATTTAAGCTGTCTGTCCTTTTACAACATTCAAGATTTGGGAGGACGCATCGTGCCGCTAAGGTCGTATCCCACTAAGAAAATGGAAGCTAGCAAGATAGGCTAACTAGCCTTCACTCAGTGGACGCTTGTTACCCTAGCTTGCTAACTTTTGCACTGATTCCCACCAGACTCTTTGCTCAAGTTATTTAGTCATCATCAGTTCCTGCACGCTCAGTGCTGTTGTCTTCCTGTATTACAAGGGAGGGGTGCTAGCTAGCATTAGATGTCTGTCTTTTATGAGTCCAGTTGTGGTGATGGCAAATGACCGGTCGTCCTGTAACCTCTGTACTGTATTACCTTGTGATTCCAATCACGACAGAGACTACCATTCTGAGTCATGGAGTGAAGTAGGGAGTGGTCAAATCACAGATGGGGCAGCCAAAAATGTTGACATTTTGGTCACTTAATTAAGGTACATGATTGTGCTTTTGTAGTGAAAAATGCCGTATCTGTAAAGAGTACAGAAAAGAGTGCTTTTGTACAGACAAATGGGTACAATTCCTCTCTTGAATGTTGTTATCAAAGAATTCTGAATTTTTCAAGTGGTCTGAGATTCAAACAAACAACCGTATTGCCAAAAGTCTGCTCCTCTATCTCTGTGCTGCTGTTGAATTTCCTGTCGTTGTGTGTTTCGCCCCGGTTCATCGCTTTTTGATGAGAGACACTAATGCTGCCTCGTCTTCCAGTGAGCCTCAGAGGACAGAGGGAGGAAGGTTTGATGAAGGTGATAGAGAAGTGAGAGAGACCAAAGGGGTAAACACTCAGACACTCTCTGTGACTGGGCTTAGTGTTTCCCCAAATGTGCGTCGCTCTTCCTGTATTATTTATGTCGCTCATCTCCCTCGTTCTGTCTCTCTACGTTTCTTTACTTCACTTCACACACAGATTTAAAAAGAGGCAGGGAACCTACCTCTGTCCTCGTTTCCGCTCTTGTACTCCTGTTCCTTTCGGATCATGTCAATCTTGAGAAGTTTGGAGGGAAAGCGAACAGCAGCAGTTAATTAGTTGAAGAAATCTTTGTGAAATGTCTTTTACAGTTCCCCAGCTCAGCAGGTTTCCTGGCAGCCACTGAATCAGCAGGTTGTCCAACATGAAAAAGCCCCTGGGTCCATACTGTTTCTTCTTCTTCTTCTTCCCTTCCCCTTTCCCTTCCCTTTCGTCGTATAGCCGTACAAATCAAATTGGTCCTCCAACAATTTGAAGAAACCTGAGGCTTCCTTCAATTTCAGAGTCAATTCGTCTCTTTGAGAAAACCTGAGGCATTTTTCGGTCGTGATGATTGTTTGGACAGCCGCGCTGATGGGAGGTAATCATGGAAAACAGAACGGTGATATCGCAAATCAATTTTCCATGAGCCAGGCCATTTCAATGTATTTGTAACTAAGAAATGATCATTCAAATTAAAAGGTAAAAAAGGTTTACAGAGTAATATGTATCCATAACATCTACACAGTATAGATCTATCATCAATACATGCTTTTATATTTTTAATTACCTACATGTTCTTATCAGCTAAAAGTTAATAAATATCAACTTGATATAGCTTGCTGTATTGTATGAAACTTGAGCTGGCAATTAACAGAGCAAGAAAACACAGTGCGCGTGGCTGACATTTGGCATTCATACTGTTATGTTATTGTGTTATGTAATGTTATTTCGTACAGTGCTATATGACGCTAATTAATGTTATTATAATGCTAATTATAAGTTGCAGGCATTATTGATGAAGAAAAAAAGGAATTAATTATAGAGACATTCCCCAGATTTAACACGTGAAGAGCAGTCTTCATCGTGTGGGGGGTTACAGCTCGGCCTGTGAAAACAGTTGCATAATGTCTTCTGCGGCTCTGGAGGAGCGTCTTGGGTTAGGCTTGGAGTCTTTTAAAAGTTTAGCAGAAAGCCTGCACTACAAAGTCGGGGTAAAGGTTGGAAATGCATGATATTTTTGTGAGCTTGACGCTTACTAAAAGTCAGGATATCTCAACCTCTGCTGCTTTGTTTTCTTTGTTCTTTTTAAATCCCCCAGCTCCCAGTAATAACACCATGCTGGAGTGCACGTAAAGGAAAAGTCCTCCTCCAGACATTTAATAAATGGCATTTTGTGATGCGCCGTGCATTTTTTGTCGAATTTGTAGGACAAACGTAGAAGTTGCTTCAGTGTCTTTCTTGAAGATTTTTCAATCAAAGATCAAGGGTGTCTTTTCAGACCTGCCACCATACACTGAAAAATTAAACCCACAATGTGTTGTTTGGTTCGGTGCTGGCAGACAACATCTCCCTGACTGATGCAATACACTCCGAACTTTCATCTTGAAAAGCTTTTTTTTTTTGTGAAATGTAGTGAATCACAAAGCATGCAGGCAGAGAGAAAGTGGGTACAGCAAAGTGGGTCCTGGGAAAGAAAAAAAGGAGCGAGCTAGAGCAGCTTTTTATAAAGATCCACATGTCTGCCAGGGCATTATTTAGCGTGGAAAAAAAGTGGCAGTCTAAAAGGGACTAAGAGGGAGTTAGAGGCCCGCTTAGAAAAGCTGCATACAGAAAGATAGAGACAGGGAGTTAGGTTTACCTCTGGATATGCCTCTCAGTGGGGCAATAGACCACCTAATGGATGTTAAAGCCCCACTTCGAAAGATGTGGGGAGTGGTAGTTAGACAAGCAAGGTCAGCATCAGTCCCTGGGCCTAATGGTGAGCCTTATAGGCTGTATAAAAATGCTCCAGATGTTTTGCGGTTTTTGTGGAGGTTTATTGGGGAAGCATGGAGGAAGCAGCGTATCCCCTGGTCTTAGCGAAGGCCAGGAGGGATCTCTATCCTAAGGAGAACGACTCTGTTGATGTAGGGCAGTTAAGGCCTATCTTTTTTCTCAGTGTAGAAGGTAAGGTTTTCTTCAGTGTAGTGGCACAGAGGTTGTTCAGTTAGCCAGAAAAGAGTAAGCTTAATGAACACCTCAGTGCAGAAAGCCAGAATACCTTCTTTTTTTTTTCTGGATGCTTGGAGTACACAAGGAGAGAGGGAAAGAAGACACTTGCATCGTGGTATTTTTAGATTTAGCAAATGCATTTGGTTCTCTTCCACTGTGGGCAGCATTACAGTACTTCAAAGTGCCAGACATAGTCAAAGGGCTAGTGTGGGAATAGTTTCAGGACAGTCAGATGTGTCTCACAACTGCAGCGTGGCAGCAGGTGGAGATAGGCATCATGGCAGGGTGCACAATCCCACCATCAGTTTTTACCATGGCAATGGAGGTTATTGTTAGGGCATCTAAGTGGGTCAGAGGGGGAGAGGGGCTTCAGGGAGGGCAGCGCTGACGGCCCATATGGGCGCACATGGATGACATGACAACCATCACTATCTCAGCACCATGTACCAAAAAAGCAATGGATGAGTTGAACACTAACTTAAAGTGGGATAGGAGGAAATCAAAAGGCATCTGTTTATGGTTGTGCTTTCAAGTAAGAGGTTTTATATTTATTTATATATATATTATATATATTATGGATGAAGAGGCAATTCCAACAGTGCTTGGTGATAAGGAGCAGATTATTATTTTATGGACAGAAAATATTTTGATATGTCAGGAGGAAGGAAAACCACAGGTGTAAATCATAAAATGAATGATGGCTGAATTCCATTTAACTGCTTCCATTTCTCACTGTCACAATGTCATGGCTTGAAACGTAGTAGTCGTAAAGGCTGTTCATAACACCTGTGCCTTTTCTACTATCAGGAGTCAAAAGATCTGTCTGCTTCGCATCCAACTTATTAAAGTGGCAATAAAAGAAAATACAAGTGCATGCTGTTGTTTTGGTCTTCAAACAGCATGAGATTTAGCCAACATTAATGACACAGACAAAACAACATGTTGTCCAATAGCAATTCCTGCGAGAGTCGTTTCTCTGTGCTCACTAATTTGCATTCTCTGTTCTGTGCCTCCTTTTAAAGTGGGTGAAAACACAGTTCGAGTCAGTGATAAGGAGGAACACAGAAACAGAGACAGATGGACAGCCAGGCAGGCAGGAATATACCGCAGATGAACATTTCTGAAGCACTGTAGGAAAATAATTCTCCTCTAATGACAAAATAAAATGCTTATGCCAAATCTCGTGTTCCTGTTTACTACAGTGTCCAGGACCCGATATGATGTTATGCACACTGTTGAGCTGGATTTGTTTTTCTCTTCAGTTCTACTACTAGTACAATAAGATTAGGATACAGGTGAACGCATTAAAACAAAAACAAAGAGTGCATACAAATAGTTTAAAATGTTCCAAGTATAGGCAGCACATGTTCGTGAACACATGATCACCCCTTGCTCTCCTGTGGTCAGTGACAGTCAAAGTTAGCAGCACATGACTTCAGCCCGATACGTCTCGGCAGCTGGAACTGTACTGCTGATTATACGCATGCTGATTGCAGATAAAGAGTCTACAGCTAAGGTAGCAGCTCTGTGGTGATTTGAGCTAAGTGCTAACGTCAGAGACAGAGACAATGCTAACATGCTGTCCCTCAGCATGTATAATGTTTAGCATCTTAGTTTAGAATGTTGGCGTGCTAACATTTGCTAATTAGCACTAAAAACAACGTGCAGGCAGGCAGATGGGAACGCGGCTAGCTTTGCAGGTATTTGGTCATAAACCAAAGTATTAGACAAATAAAACTTTTGACCCGATGGCTGCCAACTCATGACCACGAATATCCGTACAAATAAATCTGACGGCAGTCTGGGCTGATCGACGTTAGGAGGAGGAGGCAAGGAGACAAAGGGTATGTGTCATGTTGAAGCCTCAATGGTCTCTAGTGCAAGTTGTTTCAACACATTGTTTCATTCTTTTTTTGTCTCTCTCTGCTCACATGATCAGTTTTAACAAGGGAAGATTCTCATTGGAGGTGTGTATGGCCTTATCGATGTGGCACAGTTAATTTTATGTGTGTGTGTGTGTGTGTGGGGGGGGGGGGTGATATCCCCACAAGGGTCAGACAGTTGCCTGGCAACAATGGCCAATGGACGCATGAAAGTTTAGCTCTTTTACTGTCTTTCGCTCACCATAATGCTCTCTCGCTCTTTCTCCCTGTTCCCATTTCTCGTTGACGTACTGTCCCTGTGTGTCTCTCACACGCTGCCAGTCTGTCACGCGTCCTCTCTGTTCCAGTTCCGTTTGAATTCAGTGGGTGTTATTGGCACGAATTAGAAGAAGTACAGCAACTGAAATTGTAGATATTGAGTTATTAGCATTATTGTAGTTGCAGTCTTTAACCACAAATATGGCATATAGATAGAGCATTTGAAATATATTAAATAATCATCTGAAAGGAGTTGCATGTAGTAACAAACCCACAGCGAGTCTGCTGCTGCTACAACAGCAGAAGCAAAAGCAAAGAAGTGGAAAATGGAATCAAATTTGCCGTTATCTGTTGACAGTCTTGTGTAGAGAAAGGGTTCCTCTCTCCTCCTTCGTGCTTCAGAGGGGTTTGTGCACCTTGCAGAGGGGAATTCAAGGTGATGCAGCATTGTTATTTTGGAGGCATGGTCCTTTACCTTCTCGAAATGTTCCTTTTGTTTGACTTGACAATGTCGTAAATGCTATTGAAAGTATGACCAGTTAATGAATACAAAATGAGACATGAAGGAGCGTGAAGGTTGTTTTTAATCACATTCGAGGTCCCTCTGACTATTCATGTTATAGCCCTTCCTTGGCTGTGGTTGTTGACAAAGAATAATCCAATACGAGCTCTGGTTAAAGAATGGCGATGCACACTTGTTTGTGAAATGTTTTTTTAACTCGTATCATGCGTCATTCACTAACGACGTTACACAAGGGCACTTGTTCACTTTTGTCAAATGTTTTAGGTCGGGAAGTGAACGTTTATGAACAGGGTTCCCAAAACTATAAATGAGCTTGTGGCTGTGTCAAATGTCATAATTAACCATGGTTTAACCAAACCATAGGAACACTAGTAAACATAGGCATGCTATCAAAAACCTCACGGAAGGTTTAAAAAAATACAGTTGTTGTATCTTTGTATATATTTGAATATGTGAATGTCTGTATCCATCATCCATCATCACAGTGGGAGCACACGGTGTCCTGTCAGCTCTGTCTATATCTGATCTTCACACTCTCCTTTACTGTCACCATCTGTTAACCTATCTTTTTGTATTGGCCATTTTCTCTCGTTCTCTCCCTGTCTTTGTCTCTTGATCTCTGCACTACTGAAAGTATGTTACTCTATTTTTGTCTCAGTTTATTATGCTTTTGTTCTCTATAGTTCAAATGCTGTTATCCATACATTTGATATTTCAGTTCTTAAATTCCTATGTAATATTCCAATGCAGAATTATCAAAAGGTGTTTACTTACAACACCAATACGTTATTTTTTATCCATCCATTCGTCCAAACAAAAAAGAAAACCCTAACAATTATCATACCAACCAAACAAAACTCAAACCCTAAATACACCAAACAAATTAAACTCAAACCCTGAACACATCAAGCTATTAAACACAAATAATAATAATAATAATAATAATAATTATCGTCAGATCTTCTCGTGCCCTAGTGAAAGGGTAGCGATATTAAAAGCCTTATGCATTCACACAGTGGTGATTTTTTGCCAGCTGCAGCTGTGTTGCTTGCCTGGATGATGTGTTTAACTTCTTCGTATTTGTCTGATTTTATAGTTTGCTCTTTGGTTGTAAAATATGCCACTCTGCTGCCAGTAGACTTGTCCATGTTTGCGATTGGGGAAAACCGTGGGTTGACTTACCGAGTTGATAACCACCGCCGCGTGACCGCTCAGTGGGATCGCGCTTGTTAGGCTCAGTGCAGCCAGATAGCGAAAAGATATCCAGGGTATGTTGAACTTGCTTCGTAGAACAGGCCTCTGATCCAACTGACGGCAGACACCTTGACTTGACATAGCTGAAAAAGCACAGGTGTAGCTAATAACATCGATGATGTTGCGTTTAGCCGTGCCAGTAAGCCATGTTAGTGATGCAGCGTACACAATACCAGCCAGTGGAGCTGGCACACCTGAATGGAATGCAGCCACGATTAACATCATTAGCTACACCTGTGTTTGCCAAGTGAACGTGTACGTCGTCTGATTAGCCCCATGTGGAGGAGCAGACTAGCAGAATGTCCTCCCTATGGAGGCTTTCCCTCATTTTTTACACAAGATGTTTTTTCTTCGTGAGGCATTGAATGAGATTTGTGCCAGCAGCGATTGTGTTTTAATTGCATAAATCTGACTTGGTCATGCCCATAGTGAGCCGTGACTTTACAAAATGAGTTCATTAAATTAATTGCTAATTTAGATTGAGAGTGTGCACTTCCAAATTGAATGTCTTGGCTTGAAATTCAATGCGATTCTTGCTTTTATTGTATTATTATTTTCAGAGTTGCACACTGACGGCGGGGAATAAACGGTACCATAAACGAATGACAGATTTGGGATTTGAGACCGTAGTTAAAGAAGAGTAGAAATTCACAAGCCTCCGTTCCATCAGCGTGTTGACTTTGGACACCAAGATGGAGAAAATGGAGCACAAAAGACGAGAAAAAAGCATTTGAGCTGGGGACAATACGTGACCCCAGCAGCATGGACCAAGCTTTGCCCAGCTGCTGTTCCCCTCAGTGGATGGATGTAGGAGGGTTTTGTGTTCACAATAATTAGTCGATTTTCCTTCCAGGCTTAAATAATTTGTTGGCCCTCGTTTGTTGGCTCTGTCATTGGACAGTTAATCAGTACAGTGGGTGATTTTGTCTGAGCCTCAGTCTCATGTCCACTTCAGCCCTTTCCTTCGCTGGTTTTTCTCTCTGTATGATCCTGAAGATCAGTCCGGGGGTTGCTCGCTCGTTTGTTGTACAGCACCGTATTTTTGTTAGACTTTGGCTGTTAGACTGTGACCTTTGCTGACCTCTGTACTATTGAGTTGCTTGTGTTGGTGTTCTAGGAATCAAATCTTATTCTGCTGTTGCACCTGTTTTCATACCTAAGTGGAAACGTGGAAAGAAATCTCACAATATTGCAAAAAGGTTTTACGTTCGGTTGAGGTGGAAAAGTGATTGATGACTCATTTAATTACGCCATGTTTTTGCACCTTCTTCTGCAATGATTTAATTGCACCCAACTGTACAATTAGTGCTACAATTATCTCCCTCCCTCTTCCTTCAGTATCCGTCCTTTCTCTTTCTCCCCCATCGCTTCCCTCTCACACTGACCCACACTGCTCCCCAATTACCCGTCTCCCTTTATTTGCCTCATTTTCTACTGCTTTCACCCTGCACACGTGAATCCATCTTTTTACCTCACAGCCTATTTGCTGTCTCTTTTCTCTGAATTTCATTAATGTGTTGAAATCCATCTGACCCTTTCCGTCTATTGTCATTTTTATATGACAGAATCTGCAGCAGCTCTACCCAGGCCATGTATAGGACCATTAGCTTCTCTACTGCTGATAATGTCAGCAATCAGTGCCTTCCACCACCCGACTAATCACAATAAATGGGGGTCATTCATTTTCCCCACATCTTTCCTTTTACCTTTTTAAATTTTCCATTCTAACGTATGCAGTGTTTCAGAGCTGTGGACGAAAGACATGAACATTCCACTGGTTTGGACAATTGTAGGTGAGAAGACGCGATGAGAAATGACCTTAGACACCAGTCTCGAGCCCTACAGCTGCTCAGTGGCTCACAGTAGAACGCTCTGATTATACTGGGCAGCTCCCAGGTAGCTGGTAGTGGGTGGTTTGGGTTACTGGCTGAAAGTGAAGTCACTACCGCAGCTCAAAGAGAGCAAGTGAGCTCTGTCAGTTTGGCCAAGTTGAATAAAAAGAAAAGGCTATATATATATGATCCAGTAGATTGTTTGACACAGGGAACACTGAGTGATACAGAAATGTCGAAACAGTCATCTGTAAGGTCATTATGTGACCAATTCATGTCTCCAGAAGAAATAGTTTGCACACTGAAAGCTTTGAATTTAAACCCACAAGCTGCTTATGCTTTGACTTGAAAGTGAGACTATATCACTTTAAAAGAATAAACAGTGCAGTCATTCTCCTACAAATGGAAAGTTGGAATCAGAAGTAAGAGAACAGACTCAATATGATACACATATGATTTGCAGCTACAGCCTTAATTGGTCTGGTATTACCAATAGCTTAGGATGGCTAATGTTAGCAACATCTATCTGAGGTTTGCTGACATTAGCCGTTTAACTCGCATTGCTGTGTCAGTTCACGCACTACTGTTACACGATGTGTTAGCAATGGATATGTTCAATCAGATGAGCAAATGTTGGGAAAAAAAAAAAAAGGCTGCTTGTTGAATGTCTGATATTCACCCTCCTTTTATCTCTGGTCTGATCTCCACCGACTCTAAAATATCCAGCTCTTTAGCCGCTAAATGCTCCACTATGTTCACAAGCTAGTTGCTGTGAGTTGGGTGATAATTCTTGTCACGAGTGACCCCTTTCACATTAAAGGTAGTCATCTGACCCATTGTTAATATGAAAAAAATGGATTAGTGCAGCTTTAAATGGATCTACTGTAGATTGTAGCTTCATTTGGTTAGATACCAACGGAGATAAGCCAACAAGCAGCCATGCCGGAGAATTAGTAATAATTATTAATATTGGGGAATTTAATCAGTGTCATTATGACTGACAATGTGAAGGCAAATTAGGAATTCTAATCCATATAAAACAGGTAAAAGGAGTTAGATTGCTATAAAAACTATATGAGTTGACCCACCACCTTCGCCATACTGCTTCAAACTTTCTGTTGTCAGGGAAGGTCAACTCAACCATTTTCATTTTTTTGATTCAATGTTCCTGTTTGTTCAACAAATGCTCTAATGGTTGTCAAGGTAACTGCAGCCAATGTGAGTGGCTGGTGCATTAGTGCAGGACTCATTTGTAACTGTGCATTAATGGTAATAAATAACTACATGTTGCACATGTTTGTTGTTTATTAGCAGAATAACGTCGCAACGGCTGCTGTTGCTAATGAGTACCCAAGGTGATGAAGGCAACAGGTGGGAATCGGGGCTGCGTGAGAGATTTGTAGGCAGCATTAGTGTGAAAGAGCACTTACACACACGTGATGCACTGCAGGATGGCAGATGAACACCCAGTAACCAGCATTTGGAGATTATTTTTTTGTTCTAAATAGCAAAACAGGCAAAAATACATAAAATAGTCCGTGTTAGTAGTCTGTAGATGCAAAAGAGTTTCCTTACTTCAGAAGTAAGTGCACTCTGGAAAAAGCACGGGCATATTATTTTATAGCAAATATTTATGTAGCAGAGAGAAGGACATTTATAAGTATTTACAGCTACTAACATGCCTAACAACACAATATAAACAGTATACACCATGTGGACAAAAGTATGTGGACACCTCAACAAAGTACCTGCATACCCACACATTACACCCAATGTTGTTGTTATAATAAAAATAATAATGATAATAATCATACATTTTATTTATAGAGCGATTTTCATGGGACTCAAAGACACTTTACATAAGTGGAAATAGTGATAGAAGCAGCATATTAAACCGCTTATAAACAGCTTATATATTTAAGTTATGACAGCCTTTAATCTTCTGTGAAGTTTTTCCATCACGTTTTGAAACCTGGCTGCTGGGACAGGAAAAGGCCTCCCCCAAACGTGCTTTATAACAAATTAGAATGAATTGTAGTAGGCAATTACTGGTATATCTTGAGAATGTGATGTACTCTTGACATTTTAGTTTTATCCCGTCGTGCCCTGTCTGGTCTTCCGTCTGTAGCAATAAAATCAATGAAATGATGAAGATGATATATAACAAATAAGATATTCTAAGGAAGTAATCTATTGGATCTGCGACTGCAGTGGAATTTCTGACATTAAAACTGGTAAAACAGGCTAATAATAGGAATGTGATACTTTGGTGTTGGTATTATTTCCATAAGTGGTGTTGACGAAGGTAGAGCGAGGACAGAGCTGTGTAAGGTGACCCGTGACACAGATGAGGACAAGGGGGAGAAGGCGAAGGGGAAGGGTGATTACTGGGGAGCAGTGGACTGAGAAGGAGAATGATTTAGGGTCAGCGGGCCAGTGCCAAGTAGAGGGACGAAGGAGTATCACTTGGGGATTCAGGAGGTAGAAATCGCAATCGGCAGGGACAGACATAGGGAGCGGAGGTGAGGGGAGGACGCAGCGCTGCTTGCCAGGCATGCAGGGGAGAGATGAGGGGAGAGCTAAAGAGCCCGAGTCAGTGAGCACGTGGGCGGGAGAGGGAGAGGAAGGAGGTGGATGTTGGTCACACAATGCTATTAACTGCTCGTGAAAACAATGACTGCATCTTTTTCGAATGTTACCATCTTGCATGAAAATTCAAAATAACAAGTAAGTTATGTAATATTCGTTAGCGATTTCTACTGTCTGCGAGAATGCGTGTGTGTTCTCCAAGGTCAGGGAGATAAGTTGGAGACATCCACTGCAGGACACTAATCATCTCAATGAAGTGTATCCACCCACCTGTCAATCAAAGTCACAGGCTACCCTGCTAGGTGTTTGGAGGAGACTGAAAAATATGCTCTAATGAGATGACATGCTCTTTCATAAAAACACGCTGCTCAGCAATGAATCAGACTAATTGTACGCACGTGCTAAACAAACAAATGAGGTTTCCATTGTTGTGCACAACATAACACAAATTTCCAGAAACAGCTTCATCACTGAAATCTTAAGTAGAGCAGAATATCTCCTCCCTCCTTCCAATAAATAAACATCAAACAAGCTTAGATTTGCAAAAGAAGTACTTAGATGCAAACCGAAAACCAAGGAGACAGGAGAATAACCACTGTCACTTTTAAAATGACTGTTATATAAACAAGTTGGAGAGAGAGCCCTGATAGCCTGCTACCCCCTCGCTACAAAAATGCACCAGATAGAGAGAAAACACAACACGTCGTTTCATTTCTATCAATTGAATCTTGTTGTATTTAAACCAAATAATAATGAAAACAAATGGTTAATACTCAAACACAAAAGTCTCACACGCACAAAATGCCCGTTAAAATCAACAGAAACCAAAATCTTATCCAGAGTCCTGATAAGAAAATCAAATGTCCCTGAAATTAATTAAATGAAGACTTTCAGCAGCGACTTGTTGCCCAGAAAAGTTCAAAAAGTCCAGCCAGTTCTTGGAGCAACTGCCACACTTTCTTTTCAGAGCAAAGAAGTTTCCTTCTGCTACACTATAGACCTGCACTCCATGAATCTGTTCCCTGCTGGTTCTCAACTAGCACCCTGCCAGAAAACACATTTCAAAGCGTACCAGGCGTGTTGAGGACCAACAAGCAATTCCAATAAAAAAAAAGTCACTGAATCATCATCAGAAGGACAAATACTGTGCAAATCAAAACACATGCCTGCTGTGTACTGCACCTACCAGCCCTCTCAAGTACAGACTGACCTTGAGTAGTTAAACAATAATGGGCTACCATACTACACCGTACACAACTCCACTTGTGGCCGTAAAAATAACCACCTTCTCTGCTCTGCTGTGTATTCACATTGACTTTACTCCATATGTGATTACAATACAACAAAGGGGGCAACAGTGCAGGTCATCAGCCACCAGTTGATGCACTTTTCTACTGCTATTTGATCCAGAACCATTTGCCCACTCATGTACCTGCAACAACAACATCCATAATCAGGAATGTTTGTTTGTACAAACATACAACAGCACACTCAGAGACGGCAGTGCTTGAAGACAAAATAGTGTCCCTATACTTTGCAAGCTACAAGGCCGTTAAAGACCTTAATAACCTGGACAAACAATTTCAAAGAGTATTGCCAGATGGTGTTCAAACAGGAGGAGCTTATTTTCCCTCTCCCACTAGACCATTTTGAGCAATAAGGGACTGGAAGTCCTGAGGAACAGGGGTTGAATTTAAAGGATAAGTCTGGTGATATTCTAGTTTTTGTTGTCAACAACACACACACTGTATACAGTATGTGCAAAAATATCAAGACTGGACTGTAGAATTTAAGAAGCTAAATCTGCCTGCGGGGGGGAAGGTGGAAGGTCCAAATTAATCCAGTACAGCAGCCCTTCAATTATTATCTGTGACAAAGATACTGTAGTCTGTTCACTCTTTAATGAGACAGTGTGAGAGAGGTGATGATTGAAGCCTATAGTCATCTCTAAGGCTTTAGTTAGCCCTTTATTTAAATCAGCACCACTAGCCCTGTATAATATAATATTATGCACATCGTTCGATATAATATAGGCCTAATCCAATGTATAAATCAAACATGAATGTGAAAACATTAAAGTCCTTAAAGTTGAATCAGTTGTTCTCTGCCAGTCTCAACAAAAAGTGTAAAACATTACAGGCTCCACAAAGGCAGTATTTATTGCAGCTCTTTAGTGTTGGATTGGATTGAAAAGTCTTTATGATATTGTGTCAGTACCTTGTATAATACAGCTCAAAATGTGCAACATGTTTTTTATCAGTATCATGCAGTTCTGTGTCTATTCTGTATGACTAAAGTGTTTGTAAATTGTGTTTGTGGGTGTAGATGAGAAACAGGGATTGCACTTGTAGCACAAGCTGTTGTATGCTCTCTGTTACGGTTAAATGGTTTGGGAAGCTCAATTGGATAGAAATGGATTGGGGGTCTTTTTGGCCTTTGATAACGTCCCCTGGCTGAGGGTGTGACCGGAGCACCCCGAGCAATAGTCCAGATCATTTGACCTTTGCACGCTAGATAATTCCAATTTGCAGCCGCCTACATGGCAAAATGAGACACTTGGAATGCATTAATAGAGGTCAGTTGCTTGTGTTTGAGAATGTATGGGAGAGAGAGGGACAAATAGAAGGACCGGCGTGGAGGGAGGAGAGAGAGAGATGGTGATTAGGATGGACAGGTTGCATGGGTAACGATTATGGAGTCTGCAGTGTACCACCGGGATGATTAATCAATGCTCAGTTGTAGCCAATTAAGAAATGAATACATTAAAAGAAAACTATTATAAATTAAATTGAATTTGCATTTCAATTGCGCTTTAAGGATCTCAAAGTAAAAAATACGAAGAAACTAAAAAGATCATTCAATTTGCCAACCCACAGAGAAGCTACAAGATTTCTTTATGGGCTTATTAACCATCTGCTGCACAGTGCTGCCGACTCCGGCAGGGCACAGGAGCAGTCATGGGAATCGCGGTTCAACTGCTGGCCAATCGGAGCTCGTGTCGTGGGTTTGGACCTCATTAAACTTTCAGGTAGCTCGCTGCCTAAAGTATGATATCTCCAAATTAAAGCACCAGAGGGAAACTGGGAATGTTGAAGCAGGAGAAAAAGAATGGTGAAACTGAATATTATTGGCAAACATTTGCCATTGAAATAACAAGAAGTGAAATGAATACGTTTGCCAATCGGTAAATAAAGAATTTGAGCAGCTATAATCAATGTCTTTATATTAACAATGTGTGACCGTGTGACTACTTGTATGTGAAAGGTGTCGCTTGTAGATACAAACCCCACAGAGAATTACCTCCCAACTCCACTGTGTTCTCTGTGAACATAGTGGAGCATTCAGCAGCTAAAGAGACCGATGTTCGTATCAGGAGTTAGTGAAGACCAAAAACAGAGCTGAAAGGAGAGGGAAAACAATTTAGATTAGTCCATTTATACTTGCTTAGATGTATCAATTTATGAAGTGATTATGATTAGAATTCTAATTAAATGCTGATAAAAGTCTCTCGTCATTTTGGTGGCACACTCCAGACTCCAGAAAACATGGGTGAAGAGTGGGAAAACAAGATAAACCTTTAGCTCTAGTGTTTTTCGCGTATTATCTGTAGATCACTGACTTTACAATTACAAGTGACCCACAGCTTTGAAAAGCAAAACCTGAATGTGCTTTAAAGTGGTCACGCCTTCTGTTGTATTTGGTTTATGTGACACATTTTAGGCTTTGTGCGGTTTTGCCCCCGGCATGAGAAGAGTAGGGGAGATCACGAGGTTATCCAAACCCTCAGCATGCCAGCCTCTTGTGTCTACAGGCAGTGGAAAATGTAAAATATGAAAACACTGCAACGCGCAGATAGCTAATTGCCATGCCGATTGTTACTCCTGTTAGGCTGAATTCACACGTCGTACTCATTTGTTTGATGATGTGTTGAGTTTTTTTCTGCGTTCTTTAGCTTTTTGTCTTACGTCAAGCAAATGTAATATTGTCTGTGCAACCTCCAGCCGAGGGTTTGAGCTAATTAGATTGTCTTGGACCATTAACTTTGTTTTCATGACATTAACAGAGATTGCAATGCTGATAATTGGAATGATACAGGGACAAACCCGGGACATTTTTTATTCTAGATGAGAATTGTAGCTCTGTGTCCTTCGGCCTGCAAATATAAACTTGATGACAGGCAGCCAACAGGGGCATCAGATTTCATCTGTAATAAACCTAATTGTCTTTTAAGTTCTGTGACGCTTGACAAATTTGAGGGTTTTGTTTATGTTGTCTTCGCCAGGCTTCTTTGGATGCACCTCTTGACATTTGTTCTAACACTATCTCGGCTCTCCTTTGAAGCACCCTTTTTGTAAATGCATGAGGTATTCTCGCTGAATGCTAACGGGGTATTGAGCAAAGTAATCTGTCACTGTTATCAACCTCTGTGTGACTGGAGAGAACTGTGAATGTTGGTTCTCAATCCCTCCCCTTGAGCTACAGTGGCCATTAAGGGTTCCGAATTAAAATTGTTTGTACGTTGACCGACCACATCGAAAGGCAAAAGTGGTAATACCTGTTCTGAATGGCCACACTCAAAGGCAGGGCCTCCTGGCTGCATCCATTACTCAAAGACTGCTCTTGTTAACATTTCCCTTTGACAGAGAAGACGATTTAAACTCAGAGAACACATTTCTCACTCCCATCCATATGTGATTGGTTTACTGTCTCTATAAAGTAAAGAAAAACTTCACGCGACAACACTGTGATGGTGTAATTAGCTACAACAGGATTGATAGCTCTGACTAGCCTCTATCGGCCAATGACAGAATGTCGGAGTGCCCTCTAGTGTTCCATAAGGTCACACTTTACATGTCAAAATGATGAGGGATACATACGGCCTATCTGTGTCCAAGGTTTCCGTAACTTTGTTTTCGACATTATTCTCCTCTGTCACGCAGATAAAATAGAGAATGGAGATGTGTACCAGAGGAGGAGAGGACCTCATTCGGGCAGCTCAGATGGACAGGAAACAGGAAGCAAACAACAGGAAGGGGTTGGGCATACAGGAAGCAGCTGGCGACGAATTCTTCTCCTCATCCTCGCCATCACCATCCACAACATCCCAGGTGAGAATGAGCCACCGGGCTGTCTGAAGTAGCTGACAAGGGAAGTTGTCAATTTAAGAAAATGACATTGAGTTCCATATGACTGACAGGGGTGGCGTTTTGCACATGTATATCCCATCACAAATATCTGTGTAAACAACATCTGCAGTGATCTGGGCAACATAAGCCATTCATAAAAAGGCCAAATTCAGGTTATGTTTCTTTTTTGGTTCTTCTTGTTGATTCTGAGTGGCGACAAAGTTCTGGCAGCAGAACGTGATGAATACCAAGCCTGTGGCTGCTTTGAAACAGGCAGAGGAGCAGCTAGACAAAGGTCATTGGTAGGAGGAGAACACCTCACTCCTGACAGCCACAGAGATTATCAGCAAAAGCAAAATGAAGCAAATGCTCGACAAAAAGACCAAGAAGAAATTTTGGCTGGGCAGGCTCTTCCCATGCCTGGCCCCAGCAGTGGAAGATTACCAGAACCCAGCTGTCTTTCCTTATGTGTTAAAGCGACAGGAAATGTGATTCAGAATCACTTTTTTTTTGTGCTAAACAACATGAAGAATACAAGAGAGGCAGACTTTGACAGGGAGGAAAAGAATAATAGATGAAACCGTCTGTGCTGCTCTTAGTTTACTATCTAGATAGTCAGAGAGCCTTGTGTATCTTGTATATACAAACTCAGTTGTCAGTTTGATTTTACTTGCTACGCTTGTGGCATGGCTCTCGTGATGGTAATGTCGGTCTGATGGTCGGTCCACCACTTTGGTCCAGACTCAAATATCTCAACATGGATTGGATGAATGGATTGCCATGAGGTACAGGTACTCATGGTCCTCAGAGGATGAATCTGAATGATCTCTGACTTCCCTCTAAAGTCACTATAAGGTTGACATTTGTGTTAAACGGTGACATGTCTTGAAATCAGGTACACACATTCATGCCCCCATCAGAGTGAATTGTAATCACTATGGTGATCCGTTAGATTTTCAGTGAGTCCCATCATCAGGTCAAAATTTCAATTTGTTCAATACTTGCTCGCATGGCTGTAGATTCATAGTCTTGTTTATTTGTATTATAGAAACAAAATATGAATGGTGGGTGAAAAGAAACACGTAGTTCATGTTCTTGATGATGATATTTCAATATAATTGCTACTGGCCACTTTTGCTACTAGTTTTGTCAACATTGTCACGACCTGATATTACCCTAATTGATATATGTGTCGGGTAGCAAAGGGCTTTACAGGGCTTTTCTTATGGAAGTCCAGACACCAGCTTGACAGTTTCTTAGAAAAACATAAATCAAGAAGATCATGTGAACATTGCACATGACCTTAAGGTGCCACACAGAAGCCAATGCATGCTGCTAAAGTTGCTATGGCAACATGTAAACCACGCTGTACAGCAGTGAGCTTTCCCATAGCCGTAACAAGCTGAGCTGAAAACACTCCAGAGCAGCCTTAATTCATGCCAAAAGGGATAGTTTGTTTGAGCTGAGCTCAGGCGGATTGAGTATGAATATACCTGAGGAATAAGACCAGCTCATGCATTATATACACTAAATCGGTTCAAGTCAACAACCCCACGAATGACAAAACAAGCTTTGTGTGTGTGTGTGTGTGTGTGTGTGTGTTTCAGGCAGAGAGCAAGAGAGACACTATCATTTAGTGATGCCAACAAGCTGTTAATGTTAGTAATGAGCTGTAACAGTAAAATATGTGCCGGTAACAGGTACGGTTTCACTACCAATTTACAATTCATTTAGAGGAACTCACCTGGTGCTGAGCTCCACAGAGGGCCAACAATAGAGGTGCTGTGCCACACCCTGCACTAAATCTCCTTTACCAGCCCAGGTTGTTTGGCATTGAGTCGGTGCTGAAATGCTCACTGAATGGTAATACCCTTCTTCCTCTCCGCTTGGAATCAATTGTTGGAATATCTGTGAAAAATCCTGTCAAACAGACAGGTTTCTCCTGGAAGTTTACAGTTTACATTATTGAACACTGCGCAGAGGCCAACAGGTGGCCTTTCTGTCAGATTTAATGAGACTAATGACGTGTCAATCATGCATCAAAGTCGACGCCCAGGGAAGAGCAGTGTTCAATATTTGGAGTTTTATAATGTCAGATTGAACAAGAGGATTTCCTGTTGTGTAAAAGTCAGACTCTAGTCTTCATTATCTATATTTACAGTTTTCAAAAGTGTTTCTTACTCTGCATCGTTTCAAGTACTTGCCCTTTTTCTCTCCTTCCTATTTGTATAATCTTGAGCAAATGATCAAAGCAGTCTCTTGTTTTGATGAGAATAAGTCCCTGTTTGACAGCATTGTTTGATAATGACAATGAAAAGTTTATTCTGAAATGCAGCAGTGAGTAAACGATGAACATGTTGTGTTGCTGCATGATGTTTCACCTGATTTGATAAACTTGAATTAAATTTGTGTGCAATGCCAGATTTTGAGGCCAAAATTGTAAGTACGTCATTTTATGTTTCGCACACTGAGCCACAGCCACGGTGAAATACTGCAGATACAGCGGCACTGAGATCATGTTGGAGGGAAAATGTGCAGCAAAGGTGTGCTGCTGTTTTTGCAGTGTTACATGATGCACTTGTTTTCAGTTTTAGTGCCTCAGTCTCATTCTGTCTTCCTGATCAGGCAACTAAAGACAGATATGATTTCATGTGACTTCATACTTTTGACTTTACAGCATTTTTGAGGAAATACATGCACCTTTTACTCCACCATATCCATCTGTTGGTTTGATTAAATGTGGACATATAGAATGCATCATGAGCACAGCATTGATCTGTGTACAATTAACGATTTGCTCCCATCAGATTAATGAGAAAATGCAGTTTCATTAGTTTGAATGATTTTCCGCCTTACACTTATTTGATTTCCATTCGTTCCATCAGTAACAGCAACACCATTTTCATATTGAGGAGTGATTGTTTGCTCCAGGAAGTGTAGATAAAAGGCAAAGTGGGGACACGTGCAGTGTGTAGCAGGAGGGTAAATGGTGGTGGCTGTGTCACCAGGAAGTGCTCCACTATATAAAATGTGAAAGGTCAGTTCATTAATGAGTAAAACCGTGTACTGGTCATTGCATACGCCTGGTAATTGTAACATTTGCATGCAAAATGTGCTCCTACACAAACACACTTGCATACAGACATCCATGCACATGCAGTCATAATCAGACAACACGTTAAGCTGTGATTGAAATGATGTGATTGACTGAAGTGTCTCAAGGGTACAAACAGATGTGATACGTTGAGTCCAACCATGCGTTTGTCTGTGATGGACTAATTGTGTGCAGATCCAGCTTGGAAGAAGAGAACTAGCTCGTAAGGGTACAGGTGTCAGATGTGGGATCTAAAGTACTCAGATCATTTATAAAATATAAAAATATTAAAAGTACCAACACATCAGAATGAACTGTTGTAGTGTGATAGTTTTAAAGTTGAGATGTAAAACAGGACAGGCAACATAATGTTGGGAAGAATTTGATTTGAACGTTGAAAAGTGTGCGCGTTAGCTAGCTAACAAACGAGTGTGAGCTCTGTGCCGCTAAAGATTGATTGATTAATGGGTGGATGTCATGACGTTATTGGTTGAAATTGGTCGGTTCAAGCTGATGTAAGCACACGTCACATTTTGTTTTACAGGAAGAAGACATGATTGGATTTTAATACAAGAAAACAAAGAAATATTTTTTGGCATATATTGTTAGATGGGTGCACAGTATGATCGGGGATGTGATCTAAAAAGAAAGCTTTCATTTCACCTGACTTTAATTACTTCATATAAAGTTAGGTAGGCAAGTCCAGTAGTTCCCAACCCAGGGGTCAGGCCCCCATTCAAAGATAAATCTGAGGGGTAATTCTTTTTTTTGTTGTTTTTTCTCTAATCTTTGTTCTTTTGTGAAATATTGGATAATCCAATCACTCTGGGCCTCAAAAGGTGATTTATAGCAAACCATCTGAGACGTTCAGTTGCGGTTATCAAATCACAGACATCTGAAATGCGACAAGGAGCCAGTAAAAAGAAGATGAGCCATCAAACTCATTTTGCCACCAGATTTTCTACGCCTCTTTTTTTAGAGGTGAACGCATTAAGTCAAGTGTCTGTGGTAATTGCCTGTCTTTCGTGCCCCAGTTTATCCTATCACTAGCACACAAGGTTTTGTTATGTTGCACAGTAAGATGTCGAGCACAAAGAGCAAAATCATTTACACTGAAATGAAATTCAAGGAAGCACTTAACAGCACAAAAACTGTCAGCCATGCAGTCTAGGATTTGTTACGAAGCATTACGGAAATTGAAAGTGTTTTTCAGTTCAGTTCTTCAGCGTTCTCCTGAAAGCTGCTCTGTAAAACTTTAAACTGTAACTATGTAAAAGTTCATAGTTACGGTATCAAGGGATTTCATCTCCCTTCAAGCTGGGGGAAGGAAAACTGGGTGATGTAAATGTTTTTATAGTACATGACAAACATGTTTGAGGTGTATGAAGACACCCCAGGGACAGGGTGTGCAGTCTATATTTTAACATAAAAGGACTAAATGAACATTTATGAGTCTATATTTGAATAGAGGCAGCACAGAATAATGATCTCAATTTGTGTGGTTGGTTGTCACTAGTTTAAACAAAGAGTGGCTTTTTTCCTTTTCCGTTTTGTTGAGTAATTATTAAAAGTAAAATTATCTAGTAACTCACAAAGCAATATTTACAGGAAAAAATAAATGTAGTTTGGTGTAGCGGGTATATGTTTCTCTGCGGTCCTATCTTCTTAATCATCTACTGACCCCTCAGATTTGTCTTGTGACCCTTTGAGGGGGTCCCGACCACCAGGCTGGATAAATAAACCTACAATTAGCCTGAATGCGGCTTGTTTTTTCCCAACTTGATGCCGTGTGGTGGGAAATGTGTCTCTCCCTGTCACCGTGAGGTTGTCTGGACCTCGTTTTTGTGGAGCGAGCGTGTGCACCCCGCCAAGGCCTGTCAGTAGATGATTTCACTTTTGCCATAATGGTATCTTTTAATAAGCCCATAGTGATCGGTCAACATCTCTCCTCCTCCTCCTCCTCCTCCTCCTCAGAGTGTGTGCATGTCTCTGCCTGGACTCCCAACAGGTTAGGACACCTCTGGAGCTCTCCTATGTATTGACAGAGATAAGAGTGTCCAAAGTGAAAAAAGTTGATAAAATGCTCTTATTTCTAGTCCTAAAAGTGGAACCAAAAATGTATCACTCTGTCATTTTTGATCAGTTAGGACCAATTTCTACTCTGAGACACTTGAGATGAATATGGGCCCAGACCTCATTTTTTCTTACCACTGTACCTCAATGCCCACCTTCTTCACTGTCCCACCATCTAAACTGTGTGTAGGAGTGGGAGCTATCCTGTTGTATTCTCGTGTTATGTGTAATTTTGCAGCCCCAAATTGCTCTAAGAGGCACCTGTTTGGCTCCTTTGAAGTGCTTCTTCACCCAGTAATCATGTCATTTACCATCAGCTACAAACACTGGGGACCTTTCTCTGTTGTCTTTTCTCTGTTTCTGTTAGCGTCTCAACTCTGTAATAACCCCATTTTGTGATTCTGTCTGGCTGTTGAAAGACGTCTATCTTATGAAGACCTTGATTCTGCTTTAATATTGATATTACACACATTTTTTACATTATTCGGTGCTGAAAGAAAATCAGCCATTTATTGAGTGCTTTTTCCCCAGGGTGAGATAAGTGTCCTTGTTTTGTTTTTTTGGACCCCTGGCAGTCAGTGGGGATGGAAGCCCTCACCCTGGTGGTGTTAGTGCATTGCTCTTCCTCTTGAACAACACAAACAGCAGCTGCATAACGTCATGCGCCGATCTTCAAAGAGGCTCAGAGCGCTCTGTGACGCCGCAGAGACGGAGCCGTGACAGAAGTTTGGAGACGGTCCATCAAACTGAGCAGGAGATTGATGGCCGTCCTTTCTCCCCACCATTAGGGATCATCCCTGTTAGTGTGATGGATGGAGCAAGGTCGTTGACAGCTACTGCTATTAGTTGGTGGAAGCGGAATAAGAGAGAAAGAGGAATATCATTATATTACTGGAAGTAGAGTTGAAGATTGTTCCGAAAACACCAGAAACGAAGGAAATTGAAGGAAATGGACTTTAAAAAGCTCTTTATTATGTTATTGTCCTGCAATTTAACGTTCTTTAGCAATGTCACTCTCCTGGATTTAAGGCTGTTAACAATAGTTGAGTAATTGATCGGTCGACAACAAATTGACAGGCAACTATTTTAAAAATGGATTAATGATTAAAGTCAATTATGCAAACATGTCAGACATTCTCTGGTTCCAGCTTCTGAGATTTGACGAACATTCAACGCAGTATTTACGTGACCTTTGATTGGTCACAGGTTAAATTCATTTTCTTTTTTTTTAAGCACAAACACTTTTCTTGCTCACTTATTCCAGTCACTTCTACTTTTGCCGTTTGTTTGACCGCTGTTGATAAAACTCCACCCTTTCTGCAGATGTTTTGAATTAAAAGCCTATGAGGGAAGGGAAGGGTTATGCCCTTTGAGCTACTGGAAGGCTTTTTAAAAAAAAAAAAAACATCTGTCAAAGTGTTTGTTGGGAATTTGTTCGTAACTGAGAACAGAATTTCTGTTGCAAAGAGACACTCAGAGCTGCAGAGTGGTGAGCATGACACGACTCGACTGTCGTTGCACTGATTGAATCAGTGCTGTGGAAATGCACGTTGTGCAGAATTTATCATAACAGCAGGTAAACATGGGGGCAGTTTTGAGTTAGCAGTAACAGCAAATGGCATCAGCAGCAAATTTACACAGAAGCACAACAGAAGACAGGGAGGCGTCTTACTAAAATGTTATAAAATATACTTATTTATCCTTATATATACTTAAAAAAATGGGGGGGAAACAGGAAGAAAGCCTGTTTCAAACACAGGACTGAAGTTGAGGAAAATAGGGCCAGTATTTGAGAAGAGTTTCCATCAGGGCCAAAGCAGAAACATTGTATTTCAATACAAATGTCTTTTGGAGTCACTCTAAATACAAGTGATGAGTTACCACTTATTAAATGTCTTTTAGATGTTGTAGTATTGCACGGGATTAAGTCATGGTTTTCATCAAGTGATTTGTATTTTATGATGCAGTAGATGGTTGTATATTTTGAAATGTCACCTCGCGATCCCTGAGGACGGGAGGATGAAAAAGC
The DNA here is from genome assembly GCF_043641665.1 of Enoplosus armatus. Lineage (NCBI taxonomy): Eukaryota > Metazoa > Chordata > Actinopteri > Centrarchiformes > Enoplosidae > Enoplosus > Enoplosus armatus. The sequence continues at coordinate 15,214,881 of NC_092199.1, read as the reverse complement.
AACAGCAGTGAGTGGAGACTTTGATGTGGTTTTTAAAAAAAAACACATCTCACCCCAAAACAGATGGAGGAGAAAAGAAAGGGCAAAATTAACGCTAAACCTCACCGTTCTGTTGTAGCAAAAAAAAAAAAAAAAAAAAAAAAAAGGAGAGGGAGCTGATACAGTAGAGAGGAGGCCCAGTAATCGCAGGCTCAGTGAGAAAAAGGAGTGTGTAGAGGAGATTAAAGGAAAGTGCGATGGAAATGAGTGGCGGCTATGACAATGGGCTGTCAGCAGCAGAATCGTCAGACTTGCTTAAAAGAGCATAGAACATTAAGCAGGAATTGGATAGAACCAGCCGCTGCGCACATGCAATTGTGTCGAGACAGAAACACATACGCAGGCAGGTACACATATTTTTGACCAAAACCAGTCTGACGTTCCTGCAGGGAGTGAAAAACGCACAAAAGAAAGACAATAGGTGACAATATAAAGACATCTCTCATTTCATCTCTCATTTCTGCCACGACAGAGTTGAAGACTCACACTCTTCTCAGGAATCATCTCGACTGTTTGCCAGTGACACTAGTACTAGTAGCAATCAGTGACCCATTGCTCCCTGCGGATGGGAAATGGTTTCAAGAATGAAAGAGATCACTCGGAACAACTTTTGTGTTCTGATTTGCGGTGGCCCTTCCCTCTAAGGCTTCTTATGGCTGTCTGAAGATAAATGTTAACACGTCTGGGGTTCTACTCAGAGAGTGGGTGGTAGGGGTAACTGCGTCTTGCACATGCTTGTAGAGCTGTCAAAGTGGACACATGAGATAAACGCCATTCGTGTTACAAAATAATCTACCAGGAATGTGCGCTTGATTGGCCACCGCAGCATTTTGCCGGATGCATTGTGTCAAACGTTGGCCCCCTGCATCGGCACCCCCCACTGCGTCGCCACACTGACCTCATTCAAATGAAGGGGAGGACTGCGTTTTTTCCCCCCACAAGGCTAAAATTGGTCTGACTCTACCGCCACGCTAGCAGCTCTGTGAGTCACTTAAAATGTAGACCTGACGACGGCACTAGATGAGAAGTCAGGGATCCCTAAAGTAAATACAATTCCTCCTGATAGGAATATGAGTGTCTGTACCAAATTCCATGGCAATTCATCCAGTATTGTAGTTGTAGGTAGGTTGTGTAGGTTTCACACAAAACCACAAATGTCAGCGTCTCCAAAGTCATTGGAACACATGAACTGGTAACCACAAATACCTGTCTGTACCAGATTTTGTACCAATCCATCAAGTAGATGTTGAGATATTTCACTGGATAAGTGAAAACTTTGAACTGCTGGTGGCGCTGCATGGAAATTCAGGGGATCAACAAAGCCATTTGGATTCATCCTCCAGGGGCCATCTGCACCATATTGCATGGCAATCCATTCAGCCACCTAAAAAGCAAAAATGTCAACCTCATGGTGGTGCTAGAGGAAAAGCCAGGGAATCTGGGAGTCTAGGATTCATCCTACATGGATGTCTGTACAGAAGCTAATGGCGATCCAGCCAATAGTTATGGAGATATTTCTGTCAGGAGCAAAGTGGTGGACCATCAGACAAAACAGCCTTTCCAACCCTAGAGCCACGCCACTAGCAATGCAAGTAAAAATGTAAGTCACTTCGGATAAAACAGCATGCCAAATGAATGTAATGTAATTCTGTATTGACTTCCTCTAACCACCATCACTCAAAATTCATAGAAAAAAAAATACAAAGAAAGGATGGTGTTTTTGGACAATGACAACTGATGTCACATCAGTGTCGCATCAAGTGTAAATTTTGAGTTCTTGGCTGTGAAACTAAGGCGCTGCTCTCTGCTTCAGCCGTAGCTGTGACGCCACCTCTACTGTCAGCTTGGTCAGGAGTGCTGCAGCTGAAGCCAGGAAGCTGCAGGTTTAGTTTTGTGCGGTATTGTAACAATCCTTGAGATATTCATTTAACGGCCATGAGATGCTGGCAAGGACTCATGAGTAAAACCTGACGGGTGTGTGGGCGTTTAGTGCTCCCCTACTAACCCTGGTCTCTGTTTTGGAACAAAAGCTTCCAGCTCAGAGGACTCGCAAAACACTCCCAAATCCCCAGCTCACATTTCCAGCTGTGTAGCAGTACTACAGGTGAACAGCTGTTGTCAGAAAGCCCTTATTCTTGATCCAACAGACCAGATGAGACAACTATTTTTCGTACTGACATTTTACCTTTCCCACGGATCCAACAGATAGTAGCACCAGTGATGTTTCTGAAGTACAGAGGACAATCTTAGTAATATCAAGTGTGGGATATTTGTTTACCCAATCATTTAATGTGACCATATTTGGAACTTTAGAGATCAGAGGAGAAAGAAATCAGTGAAGATTTAAAAAACTTCTATTGTGCCCCTGGCCTTGCACTCGATGTGTCAAACGCCAGAAACACTGAAACTCGCTGAGCTAATGTTTTATTCAAAATCAGTTGATGGTTTTTCAGTGCAGATAGAGTTTCTACTGGCCCCATGGCAGTTCCATGGATTAGACAGTACCAGAGGATTGAGATGAATAGTAAAGGGGACCCACAGTGTAACTGAAGGGTGCTTTTGCCCACAGTGGCTCTACAGTATGTCCGCCTGTACTGGGCAGGTGGGAATTTGATTAGAACCATTGTGCATTGTTGCCAGAGGTAATGACAAGCATTAGATTATGATGAAGTGGCCTCTGCCTCTTCAGCAGCTGCAGGGACATCAGGATAGCAATCTCTTACTCTCTTGCATTTGCGTTGTCTTTCCACTCTTTCTTTCATTCTTGCTTCTGGCTCTGTTCAAAGTCAACAAAATCAGCCTATCACCACCTCTAAAGCTCACTAATTAACACGTTATAGCTCATTTGTTTAATTGCTACAAGCACACATTGTGGTTTTACAGGGGCTTATATGCAGGATTATTTCTTGGCTGGGTCCAGTGCCTTCCTGGAGTCTCTGGTTGCAAAGCAACTTCACAAAGAGGACAAGACTCCAGTCTTTGTGTTAAGCTAAGCTAACCTCCTACATGAGAGTGATAGCAATCTTATTATCTCTTACCTTTGAACAGGGTCACATTTTAATTGTATCTGAGTAAGTTAGCTACGTGTACGGAGACAGCAATTTACAAGCAATCTGTTTGGAGCAACATCGGCTTCAAGTTAGATTTCGTAAATCGAAAGGGTTTATCCTCTGTGGGCACAACTCCCTGATGTTTTTTTTATCTTGTGTTTTAATGCTAGCCGTAAAAACAAAATCAGGAAACTAGCAGGTTTTACCATTGTAATAACCTAGCTGTTAATGGCATGGCAGGACGTGACTGCTTCTCAGCGTATGATGAAGTTGAAACACCGTCCCTCTGCCTTTTTGCTATGAAATACAAAATAGCCTGTAGAGCTGACTGACACATGCACACAAACAGTGTCCCACACACACACACACACTCCTCAGACCCATGAAATACACTCGTAGATATATCGTACACTGTGACATTTTCACTTTCAATTTGAATGGTGTGTACTTTAAGTATGTATGACAGGCATTTCAAATCATACAAATGGGACATCAGAGGAGAGGGATGCTGCTCAGGGTGTACAGAGCACGCAAAGAGGGAGCGGAGACAGGCTCTATACAGTGGTCACAACTGTAGAAATCCCTTTTTAGTGGAGCTTTCTTGTTGTCGTCCTCTACGTAGTCACAGTTGTAGAGGATGAACCTTACGGTAAAAACAAATACTCACATTTGCACTCAATTGCGGATCAGTAGTTCAGCAAATATGTTTCATTCCGTGAAGTCTATGTTCCTTTGTAGATATGGTCAGAGAGATGAAACCTCAGTAGCAGGTTTCATCAGTTGAAACCTGACTACAGAAGGTAAGACCAAATAAAAGAATACAGTGCATTCCTCGGAGTAGAGGTCCCCACGGACTGTTGCTGTGAGTAGATCACAGTGTTCTGTCTGAAAGAACAGACCATATCCGCCCATATCCACAGACCATACAGACCATTTCCACGCTTTGCCAACATTGTTCCTTCCTCTTTCTTAAAACGTTGTTTTTCCTATGTAGTGCTTCAAAAAAAGTCAATGGACAAATCATACACTAACATGGATCAATTGTCTGTTTCTTTATGTGCAGAGGGTTTGGCTGTGGGTGTTGGATTCGGAGCCATTGGAAAGACTTCATCTGCTACTTTTGAAAGTGCCAGGTAAGATTGGTATCAAGGCAAAGAGACACACATAGAGTATCTTCATTTATCCAAAATGTCACCTTTCTATACTGGCATGTGTAGTGGCTAATTCATACCTAGTTTATTGATGGACCTGGCAATTCGACTATCTTTAGTAGCTCCTGTTGTTATCCCTGTTAATATCAGGGCACATTGTGTTGAATATAGAAAAACAGACATTCTGTGCAGCGCCGCAGCTGGACACGAAATTATGGATCCCACCAGCATGATGTGTTGAGAAGTGCTGTGATTGGCTTTGCACACCTGGGAAGTTGGTAGTCATAAGATTAAAGATGGCATAAGCCTTGAGTTAACTTTAGGTAAAGGTTTGGTGTGTTTGAGGTTAGGATTAGGGTTATACACCTATGTCGATAACTGTACTGTTGTTGTATGCTGCTGACATCTAGTGGTAACATTATAGTACTGCAGAGAGCAGTGGCAGTGGATACTGTACTTACACTACTACACATATAGTATTTCCTTTGTCTATCAGTACTGGATGTGTAGATCCTGATCTGGATCCAGATACAGTTAAAACAAACAAAAAAGTACACACTTCTCTGCAAGTGTGCCAAATAAAAGTTTAAGAAATTGAGAGGTTACAGTCGTCGATTTATGCATCATTGTTGGGAATTCAACCGCTGTCAGATACAACTAAAACAATGGTGGACCTAGTGAACAGTATCGCAGCTGATGACTCCCACCATGCTGTGTGCAGAAGCACTCTGGTTGGTTTGCCAAACCGGAAGGTTGGGCTGTCCTAAGATTAGCAAGACTACAGCCATGCTAGCAGTTCTGTGAGGCTGCACAGTGGTGCTCTGAGCTAAATGCAAATGTCAGCATTCTAGCATGCTCACAATGATGATGCTAACGTGTTGATGTTTAGCAGAGATAAAGTTTGCCATGGTCACTATCTTAGTTTAGCGTGTTAGAATTCTAGATATGTGGTCATCAGATGATGGTCCCAGATGAGAAGGGTCACCAAAGTCGTCAGGATTCATCCTCTGGGCACCATGGATCGCTGTACCAAATGTCATGGCAATCCATCTAATAGTTAATAGCTAATACCGGTTGGGTTTAGTTAAACATTAAAGATGGTTTGGGGTTGGTTTAAGGTTTAGTGTGCTTTAAGTTAGGGTAAAAATATGGGCAGGGTCTCCATCTGTGCCCATAATTGCAGTTGTCCTTTGTGCTGCTGACATCTAGTGGTTACACGATGGTACCGCAGAGAGAAGTGGCAGTTGTTTGGCTGGAGATCCCTGACTGACAAAAACAGGTGTCGCTCTGGTCTTTTCCCATCTCACCACCCTGATCAATCTGGTGGAACCAGATAATCATTTTTTAAAACGATTCATCTGTGTGCCTCTGTTTAAGCACAACGCCACCACACCGAGCCTCTTTAAGGTCACTGAACTTTTGTAAATACTCTGGGATCAAAGTCTTCTTTGAAAACTCTGTTTTAAAAAAGATGACAATAAATCCAATCTTTCATATTTTATTGGGACTTTTAGTGTGAGCATTTTGCTGTGAATCACCACAAGGCTTCTTTTCTGACGGCTTCACGAGTACAGATGTTCAATGTCGGATGTGGACACGAAAGCTTCCATTTTGTCTCACAAGAGTTGGAATCTTTGCTGATAAATCTGAGAAATAACTCTTTGCCCAAGTAAACTGATGTTTAGAAAACATCGTCTCAGTTACCTCACTTTTACTGAAACAGTACGTCTCCAGCTGATGGAAACATTTAAGTGGCATATAAGAAAAAATCCGGTTCTCTTTGTAGTTCAGGCAACAATACACATTCATCATATCATGATCTTGTGACAAATATATCACAGTGTTTAGGTAGCTCTTGTATTTCTCCATAAGACGGTTGAGCTGTTGCTGATACACCCCCGCTGCTTGCTTGGCTCTGGACCCACCTGCCCTCTCGAGACGAGCCTGATGGATCAACATCTGGGTGTGGAAGGCAGCTCCGTTCACCCACTGCTTGAGAAACTGAGTGGTCATATGTCCATCGTTCAGCATGGAATTCTTAGAAAGAAAAGGAAGGTTTTACGGCATGATAGAGTTAATAGAGATGTTCTTATATACATTTTGCTGAAGTTACATTCGAATATTCAGTCATTGGAATGTGCGATCTGTTCAAATACAGATGAAAGAATTTGACTTCTTTGCACCTTTAGCCGTGTAAGCTGGGCACTAAGATCGATCTCTATTTGCCGGGTCTCAGCTAGTTGAAGCTGTGGCCTCCCCATGTTGATCTGCAGACGTTTCAAATACTCCTCCATCAGGTCTCGGACCTCCAGTTGAGGAGTGGAATGGTTCATGAAAGCGAATTTTGAGCGTTGGTCAGAAAGTATTAAAAGGAGCTTTACATTTCATAAATTCTTCGATAATGAAATTGAAGGTAATCAAATACTAAAACATAACTTAAATGTTCCTACCCCAATTAAATTAGTCAGTTCAAAAATATGACGACACTGAAAGATCGGGGTCTCACCTCATTGGCCTTCTCCTGTGCAAACACCCTCTGCAACATTTCCGCTGTGCCCATGGTTTGTTTCCCTAAGGTCTTCCCAACTGTCTCTATGATCATGGAAATGACAAGAGCCCCCAGTCCCACAGCGTTAGGCACCAAGGTGAGCCCACCCAGTGCAGAGCCCAGCTTCTCTACGGTGGCTGCAGCTTCAGTGAATCCTCCATTGTATAACACTTGGTCTCTGTAACCATCCAGCACTTCGGTAGAGTTGAGTCCAGAGTAACTTAGCAGGGAGCTGAGTGAAGAGTTATAGTCATTTGTCTTCTACAAATGTAACTTTGACTGTTGGAATTAAAAAAATGAAGTTGAATATATTCACCTCGTCAATGATACGTTTTATACCGTTTTAATTTGTTATTTTTCCCACTATATTACTATCTCTTGTATTATCAGATTGGGTTTTTATCCATGATTTTCTGAAAGGTTGAATTTGACTTAACAAGACATAGTCTACAGCCATGCCAGCAGCTCTGTGAAGCTGTACTCTGCTACTGTAAATGCTAACGTCAGCATGGGAACATTCTCACAGTGACAAAGCTAACATGATGATGTCTCGCAGGTATAATGTTTACCATGTTCACTATCTTAGTTTAGCGTGTTAGTATGCTAACGTGTGCTAATTAGCCACCAAATTAGAGTTTTGACGCAATATTGTATATATATATTATAATTGTCTTATTTGTTGACATTTGTCTTAAGTCATTTCAGCCCATAGTTTGGTTAGTGTCACCTGTGGACTAAGAGGAAGAACTGTACGTAATAAATCTAGGTCTTTATTTAAATTTTATTCAAATGTTTTCCCACACTGTGATTCTGTGATTGTCTGCTTCATATATCCTCAAACTACCTTTAAGTTCAAACAAAGACATGCATTTCCCTTTGGGCTGTGAACATGCCTACCTGTCAATTCCAAAACCGTGCCATTGTTTTGAATTAAACAGTGCCTCGGGGTACTTGTTAAGTTCCACTAGTCGCTCCTCTGGAGACAATGACTGGCCCATTTTCTGTTTTGCTGTTTTTCTGGGAGCAAGAAGAGCAGAGGACACGTTTACTAATTGTGTTAGAGCCTGAGTTTTTAAAGGAAAGGCGGCATCCAAAAACACTTCATGCAGTTAGCTTAGCTTAGCATAAAGACTCGTCTGGCTCTGTTCAGTAACATAATCCACCTACTTGCATCTCTAAAGCTCACTAACACGGTATGTCTCATTTGTTTAATCCGTACAGGCGCCGGGACAGAGCCAGGCTAGCAACTGACCCATGTTTCCGGCCTTTGCGCTAAGCTAACAGTCTCTTAATATTTAATGGACAGTTGTGAGATTGGTATGTGGGACTATTTAGTGACCAGGAGCAGTGACTTCCTTGAATCTCCACTGATTGCCTGGTAACGGTGACTGCCCCTGGTCAAGAAATAGGAAATAGGAAATGGGTCCCACAAATTGTTATTTTTACACTTTTTGAATGGATTAAACACACACACACACACACACACACACATATATTATATATATAGATATAGATATAGATATAGATATAACATATTGATTAGCCTATAGATGGAGCCAAGCTAGCTGTTTTCTCCTGTTACCAGTCTGTGCTAAGCTAATCTAACCAACTGCTGGCAAGGAAGCGAATGTGTGTGTTTCCCAAAATGTCAAAGTCTCACAAAATCGATCATGACTGTAACAGGCACAGATTTACTTGTGTGTTAATAAATACAAAAATAAAAAAAACAGAGATCACAAGACCTTAGACAAAGACACTAAATCTATCAGCAGGTATGTTTAACTCATTGCTTTTTTCATTTTGATGTTACCTACTGTTACCTGCCTACACGGCAATGGCCCCAACTTAACTCTCAGAGAGTGCACACCTCCACCAAGCCTGCACTGGCTTCTAAATGTTTCAGTACATCAAAACACTTTCTAATAAATAATCATGGGATACATTTGCTAGATTATTTCATTTCAAGCAAGTGTAGCAGTTCATGACATCAGCGAAAAAGTAACAAACAAACAAATGGGACTGAAAGCATCAACTATTTGGAGAAAGTATTAACTCACCCAGTGAGAACAGAACTGTAAAAAGAATCAAGCAGCAACCAGTGGTGGTTTCCCTCTGTCTGAGTAGGTTCAGGTACGTCTGTCAGTTTTAATACTGGAGACAGTTTGAACAGTGTGGTTAAAAGTTCACATTGCGCCATTGTGGAGGGTTGTTGCCAAGAAAAAAAACAGAGGGCAATAACATCTGTTGCACATGCACAAACCAGTGGTTCTTTGCTGATACTTTTTTTCCACTTTTCCACACTGGCAAGTGTGGAAAATAACATTTGGAGAAATTAAATGAAAATAAGTCCATTGATGCCTCATTGTTGGGACCTAAACGTTTTATTTGTCCATTGTAGTCTGTACAGAGCATGAAACATTTTAGCTTCTTGTGCTTTGACTAAGTCACCACATTTCTGTTCATTGTATGTTCTTTCTTTAAACTTTGGTTCGTGACCAAATACCTGCAAAAATGACATTCCCATAAGCCTCAGTTGTACTGTGTGTATGTTGCTAATTAGCCAATGTTAGCATGCTTGCAAGCTAAACAATGATGGTGAACAATTTTATAGCTGATAAACATCAGCATGTTAGCATTGCCACTGTGAGCATTCTAACACGCTGACGTTAGCATTTAGCTGCTTAGCTTAGCCTCACAGAGCCGCTAGCATGGCTCAAGATTCGTAGTTTTGTCCTCCACTTCATCAGGTGAGACGTCTTTCTCGTGTTTTATGGATTGAGTGACAGTGTATTTCTTTTTATTTTGGAGTTTCGTTAATATGCAGAAGCAAACTAAACTTCAACATGTGAACACCTGGTTGACGTCCAGTCATCTGTTGGTTAGTAATGAGACTACCGTATTGTAGGTCCTCAAGAGGTAGGTTGTTAATATTTATCAAAAGAGATATGGTCTGACTGGGGATTTCTTTTTACTTGTTTGTTTTTTGTCCTCTCAGAATTGTTTGTTTTGCTTGTTTGTTTTTTTTGTCCTCTCAGAAATTTGGCCATCGGTATTGGCATCCAGAATTTCCCAGAAGGCTTGGCAGTGAGCCTGCCGCTCCGGGGCTCAGGGGTCTCAACATGGACCGCCTTCTGGTAAGCGTGTCTGTGTCTAAGGACTGTGTCAGAGGGTGCAATAGTTAAACAACGTTTTGCAAAAGCTTGGGCTTGAGTACAGATACTTTTTAAATTTGAACGTTGTGACTGACTGTTGCTGATTTGCCGTCAGGTATGGCCAGCTAAGCGGCATGGTAGAGCCCATTGCTGGGTTGCTGGGCGCCTTCGCTGTTGTCTTGGCAGAACCTCTGTTGCCATATGCGTTGGCGTTTGCTGCCGGGGCCATGGTTTACGTGGTGGTGGACGACATCATACCTGAGGCTCAAGTCAGGTGAGAAGGAACAGGAGGAATTAAAGTAGAACTATGGAGGGGTGGATGACAATTTTTCTAACAGATGAAAGAGTGAAACACAAATAAGGAGTCTTTCAGCATCTCTCTCTAACTAATCTCCCATTTCTTCGCTACGACTTGGGTGTCACCAGTGGAAACGGGAAGCTGGCATCCTGGACCTCCATCCTGGGCTTCGTAGTGATGATGTCACTAGACGTAGGGCTGGGCTAAGGTCACCGGCACAATGAAACCCTCAATGACCATGATGTCATCACAGTGCTGCTGACCTCAGTTTTTTTGTTTGTTTTTTTAAAAATGGGACCAAGTGAAGTGTTTTATTCTGAAACACTGTTCATCCATTTTGTTTGAATTGTTTCTACTTGAAATTTAGCCATGATAACAGAACACAGAACTATTTTGTAAAAAAAAACAAGTTGTGAGGATGACTGCACTTGAATAGTTATCTTTAATGTGTTTTATTGTCATGCTAGCAAGTCATTTCCTAATAGCAGCTGTCTCTTTTTTTCAAATGGCAGACGTGTCATTTGGGAATTAATTTACAAATATTTAATGAATATTTCCGCGATTCCAGAGCTTGTGAATGTTTGGCTGAGAGGATGTAGCTTTTTTGAGTTCTTCTTTTTCCAAAACATTATGTCAAAACAAAAGGTGATCAGTTATGAAAGTTAAATGAATGTTATTTTTTAGTTTACTTCTTCCAGTATTTGTATTTCCTCATGATGGCAATACTTGAGTCTGATTTGGTAATTTATGGGACAGTCAATGAATGCTTAAATTTACATTACAGTTTATGTGATGGTGTACTGAAACATGAAATTCCAAATGTAATTTTTTTTTTTTTCTTTTCAGTTGTGTCTACACAATTATGACTTACATTTACAGTAATTTGTCGACTGTTTCAGACGTCATACATAATTTACTTCTTCCTTTTCTACGTTCTAACAAGCGCAAAACAAATGATTCAGTCTCTCTTTTTCAACCAAATGTAGTGCCTTCTTCTTTTTAGGACACAGTCAAGTCTCCTGCCATCTACAGGTCAGTCTGAAGAATCACATGTTGTGGTCCATGTGTAATTATTTAAATGCCGATGAAGTTGACGCTGACGTGTGAAGTATTTATATGATTAAACAACCAAGTGATTCTCAGTTTTCTTCAACTTCTGGTTTTTAAGGCGCTCAGTATGTTGTATCCATCTGTCTTTTCTACGAAGACAAAATGCTAAGACGTGACATTGAGCTAACAGATGCTAGAGTTTTCTCTTTAAATCATCCTTTGTTTTTGTCTCTGGGCTGGTAAGTATAAAAGAGACTTTTTGTTTTTGTATAAATAAAACTTGACTTTTAGCTTATTTAAAGTCTTAGTGTGATGTTAGGTGCTGAATACGGTGACTCCAAATTATTGGAAAGTAAGGACTATAATACGTCTACGCAAAATACCCGCCTTTTATGCACTGAATCAACCAATAGCAGGCCCTGAAAGGCTTCATGCACACCAGGTCATGTTAACACTTCCGTGCTTCAGTATATTGAAACACGCCAGAGGAAAGCTCATATACGACATCCCCCTGTGGTTATGTTGACAATATCAACATATGATATTGGATATTATTCAAAAAAAATCTTTTTTGTATGTGAAGGTCCTATTAAGTCTTTGTATGTAAATGATTTGGTCATCCCGACTTTTCCTCTGGTGCCACCAGCAGTCTTATCCTGTGAAACACCTGCAAAACTAATGACATTCCCATCAGCCCCAGCTCTACGTTGTGTTTAGTGCCAATTAGCAAATGTTAGCAAGCTAACAAGCTAAACTGTGATGATGCACATGGTCAGTGTTATAGCTGCTGAACATCAGCATGTTAGCATTGTCACTGTGAGCATTCTAACATGCTGACGTTAGCATTTAGCTAACATGCTGTATCTTAACATTGTTAGCATTGCCCTGGTTATCATGCTGATGTTAGCATTTGGCTCAAAGCACTGCTATACAGGCGGACAGAGCATGTAGTGTTTCTTCCAGAGCAGTTTACCTCAAGATTAAATATTTCTGTCAAAAGTTTACTGGCAAGTTTATTTAGAATCTGTTTAATTAGTTGTATATAGCTGGGTGTTTTTATTCACTGTCTTTCAAACTCACCAGTCCCAACTAATTATTATTGCACATTTCAAAATATATACATTATAGATGGTGGTGGTTAATGTGAACGTTCAGAAGAAACACACACATGATCATAAACTTTTTCATGTGGATGGAGTGTGGCTAATGCTATGCTAAGTGTATAGCTGCTGCCTCTTCTGGTCACGCCTAACTGACTGGGGAGACCTCTGGAGATCTCTTCAGTGATAAGGGTTATGCAGGAATAAGAGCAAAATGTTAGTCTTACGATTTAAGACGTAAGACCAACATTTAACTCCATGAGCGGCCTAATGTGTGCTGACCTCGATTTATTTTAAGAACTTGTGCATGTTTTTGAATGGACAGAGGCAAGTATTTTATTTTTCATGGGACAAACAGCTCTTCTGAAAGGAGCAACTAACTTGTGATGAACATGTGGCAAAGAACTGTAACTCCAAGAAACAGCCTCCTTCAGAGAGGTCTTCCAATAGCTCCAGGGTAAGTACTAATAATAAAACGTAAGTACACACCACTGATCCACACATTTCATGTTTTGACTCGAGAATCAGTCTTAACAGGACAGCACATGACCAGACATAAGTCATTAAAAAAAAAACGTCAAAGGTGGTCCAGAGTCTACAAATAAAACACAAGCTTCAGCCTAAATAAAAACAAATGTACACAATGTGCCTTCAGCTCACTGAGCTACAGGACAGCGACAGGGGCCGGCTTGTGTTGCAAGAAGCTAATGAGACTCGTTGGCATTTCCAGCTGGTCGATACAGTGGATCTTGTTGATCTTTTTGAGGTATCTCCGGACAGCGAGTCGGCACTGTGAAGTCAAGGCCTTTGGATTTCCTGAAGACAGAAGAAAAAATATATATATATATATATTTTTTTTTTTAAATACATACTCATATTTCATTTCAGTACACTCCTTTATCCAACAACATCTGCCTGAGGCCACGCGAACTCTTGCTGTTTAAGTCCTGTAGCAACAACATGCTCCATGCTCAAGGGTGTCCTTTAATGCGTGCAACCACGAGACTACTTTTGCAACTTAATCTCCATCACCATGATGAAGAGTGTAACTCAATGGTCTTTGTTAAGCATTGGCTATGGGGTACTTCTTCAGTGGCTATTAATATCAATGTGTCAAAAATATGGCATTATCCTGCAGCTGTGTGTTTCCTACAAATATCCAAGGAAGGATGAGGAAAACCTTCAGTTAAACTCGAGTAAACATTCCGTAATAATTCATTTATTATTTATTCTCAATATATGTAGAGTTGTATCATGGCTGTAGACACATTTTTTCATGAAAACACTATCTAGGTTACTCGACCAGTTCATTTTATTGCAGGCCTACCACTTAAAAACCTTCTACTTTTTTTTTTTGAGTCTAAATATGTGCAAACGCTCAACTTCAGCAACTCTGCACTGGCCTTCAGTCTTACTTTGTTGTGATTCAACATCCTGTTTGAGTCAGAAATCACAGGAGCAGGGCACCATATGTGCAGTTTGACTCGATACCTCTTTCCTGCAGAAGCAGCTCCACAGCCTCATTCTGCTTGGTGGACTTCTCGATGATCAGCGTAGGGAGGTAGACGTTTGCGCCGAAGTCGATCAGAAGCTGGATGTACTCCACGCCACAGCCGTGCCTGAGGCACATCTCCAGCACGGTTTTGGGCTGCTTGATAGAACTCAGCAGCTTTGCATCTGTGCAGTTGTAATCCGGGTCTGCCCCGTAGAGGAGCAGCAGTTTGAAACACTCCATGTGTCCGTAAACGGCGGCCAGGTACAGCGGCCCGCTGGACACCCTTGCACTGGACGTCCACAGCAAGACTTTGGAGCGGGAGTTCACCTCTGCGCCGTGTTTAAGCAGTTCCTTTAGTATCTCCACATCACCCTCCCGAGCAGCAGTGAGGATGGGGGAGCAGTTGTTGGACGAGCTCCCGTTGGGGTTGGCGCCGGCTCCGAGGAGCGCTAAGACACAGTCCAGGTACTTTCCACGAACAGCTGTGAAGAGCGGTGTCTGAGCCTTGACATCCACACAGTCTAACAGGGCGCCGTGGGCTAGCAGAACCTGCAGGCAGCTGAGATGGCCTTTCGACACAGCAGCGTGCAGAGGCGTGCCTGCAATGCCCCAGCCACCTCTGCAGTTGATGACTTTCTTGTAGATTTCTTGGCAGAGCATCTCATCAAGGAGTCTGTCATTGTTTTGTAACACTGCTTGTCTGAGCTGGGAAATTTCACAGCTACTTTCTTCTTCTGCAGAGGTCCTTAGTTGAAGCATAGAACCTGCTGAAAAATGTCAACAAAGATGGGCAAAGTGAACTCGACACAAAATACATATTTCACAATAGCTTTCTTTTAAAATGTGTTTACATGAACGAGATAGTTGAAACTGCACAGAAAACGATTCAGTGCTTGAATTGGGCTGAAAAGCTGCAAGAACTTTGCTGAGTACTCATTCAATACCATATAATAACATTTACATGGAAGTGACCATTTGAAAACTCATTTTGCCACAACATCCGTGTGTGGAACTGTCATTCAACAACTTGTAGGCGTCACTGTCAGTTGCAGAGATGCTCTCTATAAACATACTGTAGATAAGAAAGCGTCAAGACACACTGAATGCGCTGCAACGACTCCATAGAAAACCACTACACCAAGCTCCCATCCAAATGTATCACAATTTAACGTTTAATGGCTTGTCGACTGAAATACACAACTAGTCGGTCACAACTTACTCTCGATAATGAATACTTATGGTCTTCTGGATAATTCGGCATACACCAAATCCATATGATATTGCTAAATTAAGTACAATAACACTACTACCTTGTTGTTCTGAAACAGGAAGTATGGGGAAATGAAACGCATTTAACTACGACTTGGTGTAATGTTATTGAACGAGTGCCGAACTGACGACTGGCGGAAATATTCTGTACATGCAGTAGCTATTGACTGACTCTCCCTTCATACAGTAACGTCACGTACCAGGGCTAATATGCGCTGCCCAGCAGGACGGATTTCGCTAATATTCCGCTAAAACAACCACCGACATATCCCGCTAGCTATTTAACTGCAAATTTCGCGTTGCTAATCGCGCGTTTCCTCGCTTTCACAATAGTTGTGGGAACATAATGAAGCCGCACCGTTGTGATTTCATCGTTTTATATTAGCCTACCTGAGATATGTCACCATCAACTGCCCTCTTCATCTTCCTGTTTGTTCCTCTTCTTCTTCGGCCTGTTTGTGTTGTGGATCACATTCAGTTTAATGTTGCAATGCTGCCCTCTAGTGTTTCTAACTTTTTCTGTCTAACGCCAAGCTGTATATAAGTGAAATGGAAAGACGCCATTTTAACCCTCTGATGCACAACATGGGTCAAAAATGACCCGTTCATTTTCAGTGGTGCTTAATAGATAGCTGAATGTTTCTTTGTATCTTTTGAACAAAATTATGTCTTCCCCAGGATTTTAAGAAAGAATTATTATTTTTTAACTATAAATATATTATAATAAGTCATCATATTCATTTCTCTGTCTTGCTATGTCGTGAAAACAATGTTGTTTACACACCTGACTGAAACTTTCAGACTAAAAGTTCAAAAACAACCCGCCAGGATGAAAGTCAACAGTATAATTTCTTTTCACCAGGCGAGGGGGGAGATCGCCATCCTGAAGAAGCTGCGGTGCCTGGATCCAGACACGTGCAATATCGTGAGGTGGAATGGCTTTTTCTTTGACAAGGCTCACATCTGTCTCAACTTCGAACTCCTGGATCAAAGCCTGTACGCTTACATGGCGTCACAACACAAGTGGGGTCTTCCCATGACAGAGCTGCGACCAGTAATAAACCAGCTGGCCATAGCCCTGTCCCACCTGAGGTCCCTGGGAATTGTACATGCAGACCTCAAACCTGACAATGTCATGGTTGTGGACCGCCAGCAGCAGCCACTGAAAGTCAAGTTGATTGACTTTGGCCTGGCGTGTCCAGTGTCTGCTGTTCAGCCTGGTGTGTGTGTGCAGACCACCTGGTACAGAGCACCAGAGGTCATGCTGCACATTCCTTTTAATGAGGCCATAGATATGTGGTCTCTGGGCCTGGTAGCTGCAGAACTGGCTACTGGGCACCCACTCTATCCTGGGGAGATGGACTATGATATGCTCAACTTCATCATAGATACTCAGGGCCAGCCAGCAGACTATGTGCTGGACAAGGGGATGGGTACAGGCTACTATTTTTACAAACAAAAGAACGGCCAGCAGCACTGGAGATTTAAGACACCAGAGGAGTTTGCGTATGAGACGGGGTTCTACGCTACAGAAACGAGACGTGTCACGTTCAAGAGCCTTGATAACCTTGAGCAGTCGATGGACATCTACAGAGGACAGCACAGTGAACACCCACTGCTTGTGGACCTGGTCAAGAGGATGCTGCAGCTGGACGCTGACCAGCGCATCAAACCCCTGGAGGTTCTGCAGCATCCATTCTTCACACAAAGACTTCCTCAAAGCTCCCGTCCCGACGTCTGCAATAATATGACAGACACAGAAGAGCAAACGCCAGAAGTCGGTCAGCAGCCATCCTGCTACCAGACAGCAGGACCAGAGTACATTCGCGGTAGGGTGGAGAATACAACCACCCCTCTGGCTGCTGAATCAGAGGGGAGGAACCCAGAAGAGGTGGACATCCAGCCTGAGAGCACAGCTGAGAACGACGGCTGGCTAAGGAGCTTCGTCAGAGGGATTACAGAGGTCTTCTACTTGACCAATGGATCAATATTTCACTTTCAATTTCTCATTCATTAAAAAAAACCTTGCTATTCTGTCCAGCAGTAAATCAAAATGTTGTCTGTACAGAATGGCCACATGCAGGTACTGCATTTGATCCTTGCTGCTGCAGTTTTTTTGTCCTGTCTGCAGCGCAATCAGTGACACTTCTCCCCTCTCCACCTCTCCCCCTCTCTCTTTCTCTCTCAACCCAACCGGCCGAGGCAGATGACTGGCCACCCACAGCCTGGTTCTGTGTTGTAAAAAAAAAAAATATATATATATATATATATATATATATAGTATTTAATCACAATAAAAATGAAAAATTTGTATCAGAATTCATGTACAGGCGTCTCTCAGATTTTTGTCACAGTCTAATTTCTGGGTTGCGACTCTTGGAATATCTCTGTAGTTGACGTTCATGCCTGTAGGCAGGAGAGTAATCTGTTAACAACAATTTACACTTATTAATCGCTTTTTATTGCCAATATGTGAACAGAGCGAAATACTGTCTTAGTGGATAACGTCAGCTAATTCATCCAGGCTCCCAGGGCTAACTTGGCTGGTAAATTGGCGAGCTTGCCATTTGCAAATCACTATCAGTGATACAAAGCAAATAGATCCATGCAGTGTAGCTAAGTTACAGCTAGCTAACTTACTTTGGCTTGATTGCTCGCTAACGTTATGGCTAGCAAAATACTATTTGAGTGGATCTGTTAGTTGGCTAACTTAATTACTTCACCAGTTTACGTGATCCATGATACTAACTGATGTATTATGACAAATGGCATTGATTTTAGCTAACAATAGATGATGTAACGGTACAAAGCAAAGATTAATGTTATAGGAAATATGGACGTGGGGCTATTTATGTTTTTTTTATTTGTTTAACTTAGCCTCGTAACGTTAGCTGATGAAGTAACTTTCAAACTGTAAGGTAGTTGGTATCACGGAGCCAATGGTCCAAATACAATATAGGAACATTACAGATGGTAACGTTATTCTGAGTGTTAATCACCGTAAATTATTCTGATGTATGTCATGTCACTGTTTTGGCCGATGCCCAGGATACTCGTTCACTTAACGGCCACCAGTGATGTTATTAACAACAACTTTCTGAAAACTATCTCTCTATTTAGCCCCCCTGCTCAGGATTACTCTTTACTACTTCTCAGGTTGTTCAGTATGTCTCGCAGAAAGTGCTTTTTCTGTCGGTTAGTTTCTTGATGGACAGATGGCTTTACTTGTTGCTAAAGTAATCGCTAGCTACTGCTAACTGTAGCTGCCGTTAGCTAATTAGCTGTGCATCAAGCAGTCATCTTGGTCATAGAAAGATACTATGTCTATGCTCTTAGCTAGCTGACTCTAACAATCTGACTCTCGGAGCCCCAGACTGAAAACCTCCTCCTCCAAAGCTCCTGTGCTGGCGGTGTAAAGACCAACACTTTCCCGGTGCTCAGAGCTAACTGAGCTAACGGCAGCTACTGTTAGCAGCAGTTAGCGGTTACGTCATAAAGCTCTCTGTCCATCAGGAAACTCAGTAAATCAATGAGAGTTGAGGCAGAGCAGCCGGAGGACATCAGAGGGAAAACCAGAAAACATTTTCTCCATAAAATTATCAAGTTTCACAAAAATCAGTGAATGAAGCTGCGCGTTTTTGTACAGTAATCAGTGAGGCCCACTCCCCACAAACACTCTGCTCTGGCGGCATCTGTTGTTTTTCCAGCCTACTTCTCGTCTCATTTGTGGTCTGATGAACAGTAAGTTCAGTGCCCCATGTCGCTATTTTTCGAGCTAAGTTACTGTAGCTATCGTATGCCGTCGAGCACACCGGCAAGAGGATCAAAAAATAAAATAAAGAACCAAAGGAGTCGTTCATGAGTTTGGTCGCTGGTGGCGGGTGAATGAAACAAACCAGGTTACTTAAAAGAACCTCTTTTCTCATCACTACTGTTTGTTCTTAGTCTTCCTCTTCATTGTGTGTATGTGTTGTGGGTCACACACCGTTCAATGTCACAATGCTGCCCTCTAGTGTTTCTTACTGCTACAACAAAATGGAGCCTGGAGAGCGCCACTGGAATGATTATAGACTTTTACAGAGTTTAATTCTAATCTATCTAAAAAGAAAAAAGCTCTTGAAAATTGATTAATTAGATTTGCTTTCAGAGCATGCATTATAAAACTCATGATAATAAAATAACAATGAGCTAAAATTATTAAAATCAGGGAGCCTCAAAATGTAAATAAATAATAATAAAAATACATTATGAAATAAATAATCAACCCTAATAATCATGAGTAAATTCTGTAAAATTAATTAGTTAATCATTAAATTGTAAAATAAAACTCGACCTGATTATCATGATTATTGTTCAGTCCTTCTTATTATTCTTATAGTTTTATTGGAGTTCATTTTTATTCAGTTATACAAATTAAAATTGTAAACGCTCTTTTTCAAAAGTCTGTTTTTATTCAATCAAGGCATATTTTCCAATTAAAGTTTCATGTCAGACTTTATTCTCTTTAATGCCAACTTGTAAATAAGTGAAATGGAAAGATGCCGTTTTAAACTTAATCTTGTGATGACGGACATTTTGAAACAAAACGTTATCAAATGAAATAAAAATAAACTCCAATTAAACTTTGCACATATCATACTAATGAGATGAGTTTGAGAAGTTCCAAAAATAATTTCTCAAATTATTGGTTCTTTTGAATGTTTTACACAGTTTATTCATTTTTAGGTGTCACACTGACTTATATGAATAATTTGTGAGATGGAATGTGGTAGGCGGACACATTAGTAAATGGAATAACAAAAAGTTATTCCAACTATTAATTCATAATTTAATGAGAACGTAAGGAAACAGAAATACTTATAGATATGTAGAGATGCAGAGGATCAGTTGTCAGTGAAATGAGTGAGGCAGATTTTATTTATTTTTGAAGTCAGAGTTGGATTTAAATGCTTAAATCCAGTACTGTCAACTACAGATCATATACTGTCAACACATTTAAAAAAAAACTGGACAACTTTTTAGAAGATTTCTTGTAGTTTGTATCCATTTTAGTCTGTCAGTTGGTCGGACAACGTGGAGTGGGACGGGCCAACTGACGTTAAAAGAGACGTTCAAGCCCCTGTAGAACAACACAACACTTTTACTGTTGTAGTCAGTTCATGAAATATCAATGGGATATCGAATGTGTTTCAGTAAGGGTGATCAAAGCATCATCTGATATGAAAATTAACAAAAAATATATATGACTACATGTACATTCATACATTCCTGCAAACACACAGTAAATGCACACACATGCACGCTTTGATAAATCTTAAAAATAAATTTTTTTACATCATATTTTCGTTTTGCCACATTGTTATTCTCTAATGAATAATAAAAATGGCATAATTGGTAAAATTGCATTGCTTGTGTTTGTTTTCAATGAGACACTGCCAACAGTTGATCTAAGTGGGGGTCGATGTGCACAGTAGAATGCCATCTCCTCTGGATAAAGTTATATAGCAAGTTGATGAGCCCGAGTACATTTTTAAGAAGATCAAGTTACTTTTTATCAAAACAACAAACAACTGGCCACCTCAAGTCCAAACACCAACATCACTGAATGAGGGGATATTTGGACTGAGGGAAGCCAAAAATACAGTCAACTATTAAGACTTTGGAGGCGCTTGCAAGAAGAATGATAAAATATCTACTTTTAGAAAAACTCAATGCAAGTATACCAAAAAAAGAATGGAAACATTGCACTCAAACACACATACACACACACACACACACACAAACACACGCACGTGCACACGCACGTGCACACACACATGCACGCACACACACACACACACACATTAGAATGTTGGGCGACATAGAAGCCATCAGTGGCTTTCATGTTAGTCAGTTCTAGAATGTTTAAAGTTTATAAAGGGACACGTCGAGAGATATACGTGTTTCAGTGCTCATCAGACCTTCAACCTGACTGCAACGAGAACAACTGCGAAAACAGCGAATCTTCTTTCACGTTTGGACTAACGGCTCCAAAAAACACAACAAGCACATCCAGCGAAATGGCAGTGAACAGAACAGCTAGTAAGTTGAATAATTCCGCTACTATATTTCTGTGTGGACACCAGACTTTACCACCATGGGTGATCCAACACTTTACAGTAGAGTTACTAACATGTTAACCACTTCAAAACAGTATAAGAAACATTTAAGAAGTTTGTTTATTCAAAGAAAAGTTTTCTCTGATGAAAAATGTTTGTGCACAGTGTTGCACATGTTATGTTGGACTGTACAAACATGGCTTCATATTCTAACCATATCTTCTGCTCTCCTTCTTCCTCACAGACGACCTCCAGATCTTTAAAGGGAGCTCACTTGGAAAGTGCCACAAGGTGGAGGCCTTCCTCGGAGAGGGCGGCTTTGGTTTTGTAACCAAATGCCGCAACACTGAAACGGACAAGAAGGTGGCCATCAAAGTCAACAAGAATCACCCTGATGTCGTCCGGCAGGCGAGGGGGGAGATCGCCATCCTGAAGAAGCTGCGGTGCCTGGATCCAGACACCTGCAATATCGTGAGGTGGAATGGCTTTTTCTTTGACAAGGCTCACATCTGCCTCAACTTCGAACTCCTGGATCAAAGCCTGTACGCTTACATGGCGTCACAACACAAGTGGGGTCTTCCCATGACAGAGCTGCGACCAGTAATAAACCAGCTGGCCATAGCCCTGTCCCACCTGAGGTCCCTGGGAATTGTACATGCAGACCTCAAACCTGACAATGTCATGGTTGTGGACCGCCAGCAGCAGCCACTGAAAGTCAAGTTGATTGACTTTGGCCTGGCGTGTCCAGTGTCTGCTGTTCAGCCTGGTGTGTGTGTGCAGACCACCTGGTACAGAGCACCAGAGGTCATGCTGCACATTCCTTTTAATGAGGCCATAGATATGTGGTCTCTGGGCCTGGTAGCTGCAGAACTGGCTACTGGGCACCCACTCTATCCTGGGGAGATGGACTATGATATGCTCAACTTCATCATAGATACTCAGGGCCAGCCAGCAGACTATGTGCTGGACAAGGGGATGGGTACAGACTACTATTTTTACAAACAAAAGAACGGCCAGCAGCGCTGGAGATTTAAGACGCCAGAGGAGTTTGCATACGAGACGGGGTTCTACGCTACAGAAACGAGACGCGTCACGTTCAAGAGTCTTGATAACCTTGAGCAGTTGATGGACATCTACAGAGGACAGCACAGTGAACACCCACTGCTTGTGGACCTGGTCAAGAGGATGCTGCAGCTGGACGCTGACCAGCGCATCAAACCCCTGGAGGTTCTGCAGCATCCATTCTTCACACAAAGACTTCCTCAAAGCTCCCGTCCCAACGTCTGCAATAATATGACAGACACAGAAGAAACACCAGACGTCGGTCAGCAGTCTTCAAGCTGCCAGACTGCAGGACCAGAGATCATTCGTGGCAAAGTGGCTCAAAGACTCCCTCAAAGCTCCCGTCCCGACGTCTGCAGTAATATGACAGACACAGAAGAAACACCAGAAGTCGGTCAGCAGTCTTCAAGCTGTCAGACTGCAGGACCAGAGATCATTCGTGGCAAAGTGGCTCGAAGACTCCCTCAAAGCTCCCGTCCCGACTTCTGCATTGACATGACGGCCATAGAAGATGAAACACCAGAAGTCGGTCAGCAGCCTTCCTGGTACCAGACAGAAGGACCAGAGATCAATCGGCACAGAGTGGCTCAAAGACTCCCTCAAAGCTCCCGTCCCGACTTCTGCATTGACATGACAGACATTGAAGAGGTGGACGTCCAGCCTGAAACCACCACTGAGAACAACGGCTGGTTCAGGCGCTTCGTCAGAAGAATTACAGAGACCTTCTACAACTACTTCTCCATATAAGCACGAGCAGCCGTCAACACCTGCAGTTTGATCGATGGATCAATATTTCTCATTCATTATTAACTAAAAACAATGATATCATAATAATATAATAATAATATAATATAAAAAGAATTTTAAAATTATAATATAATAACATAATATAATTTCGTAATGTAAAAATAATTTAATAATTTAATATATAATTTAATAATTTAATATATAATTAATTTAATAATTTAATATATAATTAATTTAATAATTTAATATATAATTAATTTAATAATTTGATATTTATAATATATATTAATAATTTTATACTAAACTTTTATAAAAAAAAAAACTATATATATGTAATCATAATAAAAAAATAAAATTATATCAGAATTCATGTACAGGTGTCTCTCAGATGTTTGTCACAGCCTAATTTCTGGGTTGCGACTCTTTGTTCTATCTCTGTATTTGATGCTCATGCCTGTTTCCTGAAGGGGACTAAAGATTGGTTTTATTCAACATCTTTTTATTATAAAATGTATAATTAATATAAATGTTTTTCATGTAAAAATACAAAAATTGTTCAGCATCTGAAATCTTGATGTTTTAAAGGTATGTGTAATAACAATACAACGTGTTATTTTTAGTCAAACGTCATTTGAATTAATAATCTATAAAACTCTTGGAGAGGTCCCTTCAGAGGTTTTGTTCCTCGGTTTTTCATTTTACAGCTGATTATGGCTTCTGAGCAGACTTTCTTTCCACAGCGACGAAATCTGCAAATGAACTTTACGATGAATTTTAATGTTAATATTACACCCAGTAAGAATATGAGGTCCGCATTTATTCATTTTCTGTTTAAAAAGTGAAAAGTTTCTTACTTCACATCGTGTCATGTTGGTCCTCTGTCTTGCCTTTCTGACATCTGGACATTTATATGTCAAAACTTGACATTTATCGGTTAAATACAATCTACTTAGTTTAAAACAGCGCATTTCCATTTGCCTTTATTCTGATTCAGCCGCGAACATAACACATATATACATCAGAAGGCGTGTTTCCATGTTTTCTCTCATTATCATACAAGTTTATGAGATAACAAGGTTTTAAGGTTAGATTAGAAGTTGTGAAATGATTTGAAGCTTTTTAGCTGACAAATGGATCTCATTACGCTGGCTCAATGACAAAGAAAGAGTTGATTTAATATAGTTGATTATTATATTTTACAGTGGTGGAAGAAGTATTCAGATCCTTAACTAAAAGTAGAAATAACACACTGTGAAAAATAGTAAAGGTCCTGCTTTCAATAAAAAGTATCATCGTCAAATTTCACTTAAAGTATCAAAAGTAAAAGTACTTGTTGTGCAGTTAAATGTTATATACTAAACTATTGTTTCTTCTATAGCAATGCATCTTATTCTATAAGACCATCATATGTTTGTAGCGTCGCTGTCCTGTGAGAACCACGTAGCTCTAAAAGGTCAACTAACAACAATAAAAGCCCTGCTTTCAGCTTTGTGTCCAGCTAATCCAAGGGGCGTTTAGAAATGATTTAGTTAGCTGAAGAAGTAGGAGAATTTTCTCAACAAATAAAGGAACACTTGTAATCTGAATAACTAGTAGCTGTCAGAAAAAAATATAATATTTGCCTCTGAGATGTAGTAAAGTAGAAGAATAAAGTAGTGATGGTTGATGTAAGTTTTGAGCGTGTGAGGCAGCCTAAACTGTACCACATCACATCCACTGGAACGGGCACTTTAACATGTTTTAACCACCATAGGGGCATCCAAAAGGGTGCCAGGGGCGGGTGATCACCAGGGGAGGGTGTAAAAAGTGAAAGTGTGAATTGTAGTGAAGTGGACACGTACTGAAAAGTACATGAGAGTAAAAGTATCGAATACTTTCTCTGTTGGAATTGGTAGTCTATTCAATGTAACCAGGCTGAAACACAATTGTATCCATAGCAACGGACTGACAATTCCCGGCTGTGGTTGCCTTATCACTGCCCTCAGCTTTATCTGCTCCTTCTCCAGGCAACCCCGATGGCATCCTTTGTTTTAAAACGAAGTCTGTTTCTTTTGCTTGTGCGTCACAGGGCCTTTGTGTGGTTAGGGATGAGGTCTTGGTGTCCGTGCTCGGACAACAGGCCTGGGGGCGCAATGCAATGAAAATTTTGTTTCAAGATTTGAGAAAATAACAAAACAAAACAAAAAAACCCAATTTGTAGCCAAACAACACTGACACCATAATGACTCTTTTGGTCCCCGAGACTTGTCCCTGTCAGGACCCTTAGCAGCATTCTGCCTGAGTGAGTCTGAGTTTCTATTGAGAGCCAGGGGTTTTACAACATGGTAATGAGCAGCGCTGGCCTCCTCTGTCCACTCTGCTTCTATAGCTGTTGCTGAGAGACACAGCAGAAGTCACCCAGGCGCTCAGAGAGAGAGAGGAGAAGAGGCCTTTAAAACAACGGCAGCGCCATTACTCATGGTGTGTTTGCAGGATGAGTGGGGGGGAGGAGAGCATGTGCAGAAGACACAGAGTTGGGTTTGGAGGGACTGAAAGGAAGACAATATTTTCAACTTGTGCACAGACTCTGAGGATGAGTGTGATGATGGGAGGGCATTGATCTCAACAATGCTCCGGCAGTGATGAGGCAGAGAGTGTTTATTTCTTATGGAGGATACGATGTGCTCTACAAGATGACAGGTACACTTGTGTCTCAAAAACAGGCACTGTGGATTCTTTGTGCGGTTTTGATCGCTGCAGCTGAAGGTGAGAGGCGTCATTTTGTTTTATTTCATAAAACGGTGATGTTTCGTTTTTCAGGAATTCTGGTTTTGCTTGCCTCCTTCAGAGAGGTGAGGGGTTCAGGGGTAGTTAGTTAACTACAGCGACCCTGGAGCTGGATACCTTAGTTGGGTCGATGCTTTGAGACGTGACAAATTTCAACTTGACTTGGGTCAGTGAGTCATAATGTGGTTGCTGCAGTTTTAACTTCATTTATTCTTCCATTCATTTAGATTAATTGAATTAACAGCTGTTATATCTTTACTAGGTGGCGACGGAAAATGATGGTAGAAATTAAGAAAGGATATTGTGGTTATGTTTGCAGCAGGTAGCATGTAATATGTGTGGTTTCCATACAACCTTTTTGGCTTTTGATCCCTTAAAATGCAGGAATATCTACTCATATTGTTTCATTCAAAAGCACAGAGAAAGGTCACAAGAAAATAAACCTACTTTGGGGTTAGAAATATTTTTCCTTTTTCACTTAATTAGTATTATCAATAACTGCCTTTTATCTTAGTTTTAGTTCACTGATAACCAGTGGTGGAAAGAAATTAAGTACATTTACTCAAGTCCTATACTACAATTTTGTAGTATAGTAAAGTATTTTATGCTACTTCTTCCATTTACAGCACTTCAGTTCAGAGGGAAATGTAGTACTTTTTACTCCACTACATGAATTAAACAGCTGTAGTCACTTGTCACTTTTCAGATTAAGATTTGACAAAGTTCAACTTGATATGCATTTAAGAGAAAATACGATATAATGTTATACATCAATAAACTACCCAACAGGATACAGTAGTTAAAACAAGCTCCACCTCAACCAACTATGACAGTAAAATGCTGCCTACGCATTGATGCATCCGTAATAATGAATGGATAGTTATAATAATAATAGTAATAATAATAAACAACATTCAACAACACAAAAGTGAGACGCACAACAATACAAAATATGCATATAAAAACACAAGTGTAACATACAGTACATATACGTAGCCATGCGCACATAAAACTGAATATAGCTGTAGTTTAGTATTAAGGGCTGACTAAATGAGGTTGAATGCTGATGAGAATAGATATGTTTTGAGTTTGAGCTTTTGAGTGAGTCAGCCGAGTGAGCCTCTCAACTTTGGTTGGGAAGACTATTCCAGAGAAGAGGGTCTGGGTGAGAGAAAGCCCTGCCACCTACTGATGTTTTACTTCTTTTTGGAATGGTCAGCAGACCGGCGTTTTGTGACCGTAGAGACCTAGCTGGTATATTAGGAGTGACTAGAGCTGATGAGTAGGTAATGTTTTATTGGTTAAAAGTAGAATCTTGAAGTCAGGTCTAGCATGCACAGGTAGCCAATGTAATGTAATAAAAAACAGGTGCAATGTGATCAAATGTTCTAGTCTCGGTTAATATCCTAGCAGCAGTATTTTGTACGAGTTGCAGACTGACTGATAACACTGGTTTTAAAAGTGAGAGAGCTGTTTATTATGTGTAATAATGCTGGGCTGAGAGTTGGAAAAAAGTTAGTTCTTAGTGAACTGAGAATGAATAAAGTCAAGTAAACAAGTGGTGGGTTTGGAGGAAAGTACCAGTCTGGAGAGTGATTGAAGGGAGATTGTTTCAAAGTGGGTGAGCTTGCAAAAAGAAGAGTGTTCGGATAATCACCCTGTCCTGGGTGGGCGTTGAGAAGGAGGAGGATATTGTTTTTCTGATTTCACTTTAGTGGTGAAGAATGTGAGTTTAGTGACAGCGTCAAAAATGTTCAGTTATTTTTATTATTTTGTATCATGTCAGAAAACGAGTGGTTCTAGCAGCACAAAGAGCGCGTTTGTATTTAAGCAGGCTATTAGACCACGCTAGCCGAAAAAGTGTCTTGTTTGGATAGATAGGAGGTCATTTTTCTGCTTAATGAGGAGCGTACTTTTACTTTTGATACAGTACATTAAGTACATTTTGCTGATAATTCTTCTGTACTGAATGTAGGATTTTTACGTTGTGGTATTTCTATTTTTACGTATTTAACGTATTTTACGTTTATTTAAGTAAAAGATCTGAATACTTCTTCCACCACTGATAATAACTTGTGTGCTAAAAGGGACATTTTACACAGAAAGTTATTCTACTCACTTAAAAATGTGTGGTTTTTGGTTCTCCAGCGTTTTCGTATCGTTTTGATATGTTTGATATGTTCCCCTCAAATTTCCTGATTAGATCAACAGGGGGGATTACAAGCCACAGTAGTTAACAGGCAATAATAACATAAGCTCTGAATGAAACATTACAGGTGAAATGTGAGACTGTGAAACACCTGTCCTAAACCTGCTCTTCTCGTCATGTGACTTCATGATCAACCTGTTTAATTAAAAGTGCAAATTGACCAAACCTAAGCGTGGCTTTGCTGTTGAAAGAAATGGTCAATAAAAAAACAAGGGACCTCACAATGCTTCATATTATTTACCCACATGTTTGACTCTTGAGAAATGACTCCTCTTGCATGCTGTCAGTTCAGTGTGTTTTATTGCCTTCCAGACAATGTCCCTTGTCCTAAAGGAGCTCAGATCCACCTCCCCAGCCGGCGATGCTATTGGCTCTCTGCGGTGACATCTTCGTGGCCTGAGGCGCAGGATTCATGCAGAGAGACTCATGGAGGAGATCTGGCATCTGCTGACAGCCAGGAGCTGCAGAACTTCATCCACTACTCCTTTCCAGTGTGAGTGTCACAAACAACAGGCTTTCAAATTGTCCCCTTTCTAGTGTCTACATATGCTTACATCTGTTAATATACCCTTTCCCCTTTGTTTTCATGTTGGTTTAGGAAAACCACTGTGTGGGTATGGCTGAAGGGATCGGGAGGAGAAGGGTCTGACCAGGTTGGGGTTGTGGAGCCAGTAAGTCCTGCATGGTGGGCTGAAGGAAGTGAGCGTCAGCGGGTGTGTACTCAGATGGCATTAGGGACACAGGGACAGTGGAGGAAGGCTCAGTGTGCTGGACGATACCTCTTCCTCTGTGAAAAACAAGTAACTGGTAAGACTTTTATTTTAGTGGTGAACACCAGAGGCACGCGCTAATATAAAACACTCCTCCTGTGTGGCTGACAATATTTGAAATGGGTCTTGTGGGTCAACTACCATGAGGTGATTCTGGTTGATCCCTCTTCATGCAGAGTCTTTACCATCTGTGGACAGTTACCTAACTGGATTGAGTCTCATGACCGGCATCTACGCTCAGACCCAGATACACCCCATCCCCAATGTCCCAGACATCGGCCAACTCACAGTGGAGGTCAGTGAAGAGTCAGTCTAAAACTTTGGGTCCCGACCTATGGGATCGCAAGATGAGTCTGAAGAGTTGCAAGATGATTCACAAGAAAGGAAGGAAGAAGAAAAACACATCTGCAACACAGAATTATGTTTTGTTTTCTTTTTTTTCTCAAATGATTGCTTTTTTCTGTGATATGCTGAAATATGTTCAGTGCTAAAAAAAAAAGTATTAAGATCAAAACAATCTGACAAGAAAACATCACTCTTTGGTTAGGCCTCTAACAGCTTATAGACCCAATAAACCTGACGTGACAGCTTGGCATTACTTGGTTATGAAAGGTCAGAAACTAAAACAATTGGGAATCAGTGGTCTAAAATAGTGATAAAAGTAATAAATTAACAGTTCAAATAGTTAAGTAAAAATAATGGATAAATGGTTGAAATAGTTTGCAAAATACATGGGACAACAGCTAAATAGTTGGCTGAAAGTATTGGATAAATGGTGAAAAGCTGAAAGTGAAATAGTTAAAGCAAGTAAAAGTATTGGAAAATGGTCGAAATAGTTAGCTGTTAGCTTAGTAATGGCATAAAATAGCTAAAAGTAATTGATAAACGGTTGAAATAGACAGCTGAATGTGTTGGATAAATGGATAATGCAAACTTGAGCAAACTGAACTAAATGTTGAGAGTTCAATTGCATTTTTGAAAATTGTAACAATATCCAGTTTTATGTAATTAATTGTGTTAAATAACATGCAGTTCAAAATCAGTTTGAAAGAACCCATTTAGAACGTGAGGGTTGGTGAAGGGGTAGTTGAGCTTAGTCTGGGCACCACTAAGGGATGGTTGAATAATCTCATTGATGTAATTATATGTTTGCCTGCTTAGAGAATCCCCCTGTACTTGAGTACTTATCTGAATTTCAGAATCTGTGTTGTTGG
Organism: Enoplosus armatus; assembly: GCF_043641665.1. Taxonomy (NCBI): domain Eukaryota; kingdom Metazoa; phylum Chordata; class Actinopteri; order Centrarchiformes; family Enoplosidae; genus Enoplosus; species Enoplosus armatus. Next base: position 15,184,863 of record NC_092199.1, on the reverse strand, counting down.
TATATATATTTATATACACCCACAGATGCAGCTGTTCCCAGGGATCTGGTTCAGTCATGCAGGTCAGTTGGTATCAGTGGAGCTGGTGGTCCAGCCCAGCCCAGTGTCCTCTCTGGCCCGTGTCCAGATCCTCCGACCCTACTGCAACCCCAACCACCACCTGGTGCCTCCAGGTACAGTACAACAGTTACTATGAAGGTTTCCTGTTTGTTCGATACTGTCTGTAATAATCTCCTCTTTGCTCCTCAGGTTGCAGCTCTCTCCTTAATCCATTCAGCTGCTGCTCAGCAGTACCGCTGTGTAACACCACGGGGGGCTGCAGCCTGGGCCAGTATTGGTGCCACCTGCTGGAGGCCTGTGTGAGCACCACCAGTCCCTGCAGCCCCTACGACTCTGCCGCAGGGGGACGCGGATTTGCTTTACCGCCCAGATACATCGCAATACCACCCTTCTACCACCTGGTGGCAGACCTGCCTCTGAGAATAAAACCTAGCTCTGAACTAAAAACTATAAGCGTGAGTTGACCTTTGTTGCTTGTTATTGGACTGTCCTGCAGCCACTATGGACCTATGTTGTTTGAATCCCAAATATTTATAAATAGATTCCTTATGCAGTGTCCTGCCTTTCTTGTAACAGCTGCTTCTTCCAGATCAAGCAATCATGGTGTACCCTGATGATATTGTGGCTGTACAACACTCTCGCAACTCTGGAACATTCCTACATTGCCTGAACAGTGAAGCCTCTCTAAACTCCCCTTGGCGCCAGAGTTACATGTCCCTTAGGGAGACAGAGTGGGGAGGCTGGTGGGAGGGAGGCCTCACTCTCCTTCCCCAAGGAGGCCAGTGGGTGGATGGGGTGGTGTGCGATCTGAGGATGCTGTACGTGGACAATCTTCACACAGGTACCGAGCACGATGACAACTTTGGCTTCACCCACACAGAGACAACCGCAGCTCCAGACATCTGGGCCCTGACGACTGGTCTTACTCCGAGTCTGAGATCTAAATTTGGGCTTAATGTCATCCACCCCGTGCCAGATGAAAAGAATCAGATTCATGTCCAAATCAACGTCCCAACTCTCATTGTTGTCAAGGTCCTGTTTGGACTGAAAGCCAGGAGCTCATGGTCAGCCCCAGTTCTCCAGACTGGGGTCCCCTTCCTTCCATCTTGCCCTGAAGCGGTGGCTCAGTCTTGGCCTGACTGTAAGACACAGTCCCATAATGCCTGGTTCTCCTCTGTGACTCTGGTGTTGCCCTCAGTTGGGGTTCAAATGCTGAACATCAGTGTGATGGATGCAGCAAGCTCTCAGAGTGTGAGTGTGAGGGTTTGGGGCTATGAGGCAGTGACGGGGCTTAGTGTTGGGCCACATGGATGCCTGAGGATGCTTGTAGACACTCCACAGGTGAGAATGCACAGATTAATTGAAACACACACATTCCTCTTATTTGACCAAATATTTTTAGTGATCATGTTTGCAGCGTGGCTCTCGAGATGACTACGATAACTTGTAATAACTTTGGTGATACTTTTCATGTGGCGCTATGATCAGATTAAAATTTCAACATGCCCAATACTTTGGTTAATGACCAAACACCCACAAAAAAAGGTTCGCAAATGTTCGCATGCTAACACGCTGAACAAAGATGGTGAACATGGTAAACATTAGAGAGGTCAAAAACTCCAGCAACACTTGTTGTATGAAGTAGCCTACAGCCTCAGAGCTGATAGCCTGGTTGTAGACTCTTGGTCTATCCTTTCACATTCTGTCAAAAAAGGCACCTCACTTTGATTATATATTCCCTCACGTTGTTATCTGTTTTTTGTTTTGTACGTTGTAGTCATTTATAGCCAAAGTGGAGAGCGGTTCCTCAGTAAAATTCACATGGGTGATTGACAACCTGGAGAAGTTTGCCCATGAAGGAGAATCTTACAGTGTAGTGTTCAAGAAACCTGCCGAGTATAAGCTCAGGGTAAGATACTACATTTATAACATCCATGATATGATTTTTTTTTTCAGGATCCCCATGAACTGCAAAAACAAAAAGGGAAAAGTAACCAAATATCTTTCTGCTAGGTGACAGCTTCCAACCCTGTGAGCTCCCAGAGCCAGCAAATCCTCCTGACTGCTGATGAAATGACCCCACTGGCTGAGCCAGAGTTTCTGTTAGTCAGGGAGGTCGTAGCTGTGGATGCTACACATGTCTACACCCTCAGGGTCAGAGTGGACATCTCCCTGCCTGTCACGTTCAGGTAAGGCATTGCATTTTTCATAAATAACCCTCAGAGATCATTGGGATGGCATCCTGTATACCCTTGACTTTATAACAAAGGCTATCACTTGGAATTTACCTGTAAAGTTGTGTTTTGTCTGGTTATTCTAAATTCCCCTATGGTGTATGTCATGTAGATGGGATTTTGGGGATGGCAGTAGCAAAGTGATCCACACCCAGTCTGCTCCATGTCAGGCCATGGAAGGGCTTATGGAGAGAAGAGAGAAGCAAGTGTATGTGCAGGACTCTGTGAACTACACCTATTCCATCCCAGGTAAACACACACACGCAAACCATTAGAGCTGCACTAATCAGTATTTTTTATATTTACAACAGATCAAATGACTGTGTAATGTGAGAGGGGTTGCTTGTAGCGACAAACCCACAGATAAATATCACTTGATGGTGCAGCTTCCCTCAGTTCTACAAAGCGCTCTTATCACCCCATCTCCAGCAGCCACAGGCAGCTGGTTTCAGAGAATAAGTATCTGCCCAGCACCAAACAACAGACACAATTATTTGGCGTCGGACAAAACCAGAGCTAAGATGAGTTAATATTGGACTTACATTCCTTGGGTGGCAAGAAACACGACTTTAAGTTCATGCTGATGTTGCTCCATATCTGCTGGTTCACCATATCAGCTTTATATGGTGATTATATGTCAGTGTTGTATTTACATCTTATTTTTCCTGCTGGCTGGTCTTTTTTCTGCTATTTGTATAATTGGAGATCTTTTTCTACCTTATTTACAGTCTTTTTCATTTGCTTTTTAGATGAATTTTGGATTTTTTTAAAAGCCACTTAATGTAGATTTTAAAACTTCTTTATTTTGGTGACATTGGTGACAAGACACTAGAAGAAACTGTGATACTTTGATAGACTTACTATTCAGTCCATCAAGTTAAAATAAATTTTCCTGCGTGTTTGTTTTTATGCAGACGTCCACACACTTCATGTGCAAGTCTTCAACCAATATGACAAGACTGACGCGTCCATGAAGATAAGCGTCCGCCCTCAATTAAATCACCTGCTCATTTCCTCTTCCCTGCCCGTGCCCCTCATCAAACAGACTCTCCTTCTAGAAGCTTCCGCAGAGCCCTCTACCTACGCTGTCGTCTATACATGGGACTTTGGTGACGGCTCTGAAGCTGTCCAAAGTATCCACCGTCAAGTCAGTCACGCTTTTGCTTCTGCAGGGGTTTATAACGTTACAGTGTTTGCCAATAACACTCTTACAGTCCTGACCACCTGGCTCATGGTGGAAGTTATGGAGAAAATCTCTGGATTAACAGTCAGCAACAACGGACCCAGTGAACTAAGCTGTGTTACATATTTCAGAGCTACAGTGGCCACTGGTACGAGTCTCATGTGGAATTTTGACTTTGGTGATGGGTCCCTGCAGGGAAACCATACAGATTGTTCAATTTCCCACATCTATAAGTGGCCAGGGAACTATACAGTCAATGTAACTGTCTTGAATTCTGTCAGCCAAGCTCATCAGTCTATCAGCGTAGAGGTCTATAGGTTGGCTGTTAGTGGAGTTCTCCCTACAGAATGTGTGATGAGTGGAAGAGACATACAGCTTACCGCTCTGGTGAACGGGAACATATCCATTCTGACTTTCCATTGGCTCTTTGGAGATGAATCGCCTCTGACTGTAGTGAGGGGACAGTCGACAGTCATGCACAACTTTCAAAGCCAAGGGATTTTTCATATCACTCTGACTGTGTTTAGTTCTGTTACATCTGTATCATTTAATACGAGTATCTGTGTCGAAGCGGCAATAACCAACATGACAGTGCAGTCATTACAGGAAGTAGTGGCAGTGGGAGAAGAGGTATGCTTCAGGGTGTTGGTTTCTCCTGAACAGATGATGGGTTACCAATTTAAGTGGTTTAGATGGCCCTCAGGTCTCATTGCCATGACAGAAAATGCTCAGAAGTGTTTCATCTTTAAAGATGAAGGTGTTGAAGAAGTATCAGTAACGGCAAGTAACAAGGTCAACAACAAAACAGCCAAAGCTAGTATCACCATTCAAACCCCTGTAAGTGATCTGTCCGTGGCGCATGACAGTCAAAGTGACACATTGATGGTCAATGCATTAGCATCATTTTGGGTTGCTAGCTGCTCTGGCAGCAATGTGTCAGTGCTGTGGGACTTTGGAGATGGCTCTTCGGTGGAGCAGAAGCCAAACGTGTCGCATGTCTTTACCTCGATGGGTCAGTTCACAGTCTCCGCCACAGCATTTAATGCTGTTAGCCGTGATTCTGTTACCATTAAAGTGGATGTTTTACTTCCTGTTTCAGACCTTTCACTTCACACCAACCAACCTTATGCTGTAGAAGGAGAAGAAACTCTTATCTCAGCAATTAGCAGTGCTATCAGTAGCACCAACTACTACTGGACTGTGGACGGTATGACCTCAACCAAACAGGGGACTTATCAGTTTAGATTTGCTTTCCTGAAAGCAGGAGTGTATCAAGTGAGGGTTATAGCACAGAACTTAGTGAGTAGAAAGGAGGCAGCTATTCTAATTGAGGTCTTTGAAAGAATAGAGGGTCTTCAGATTGAATGTCAGAGCCTGGCAAACATGAAATACGCACCAACCCAAGTGGAACTGCCGTTTATTGCTTCAATCACCAAGGGCTCCAATGTCACTTATCACTGGCTTGCTACACAGAGCAGAATAAACCGTCAAATTACTGGTGATGGAGAGCTTTTTCATATGTTGGCTAAAACTCCTGGTGGGATTTCAGTCCAGCTAAGAGCTTCTAATAAGTTGGGTGAGGCCACCAGCATTGTTTCTTTAGTGGCAGTACAATGTGTAACAGGTGCACACATTACAACACAATCAAACATTGTAGCATTAGGGAAAGTAGTGAATATCTCTGTATCCGTGGATAACGGTTCAGACCTACAATACCTTTGGTATGTGAAATCTGATCTTTCACCCCTGCAGACGCATGCACCCTTTCTTCTCCACACGTTTACAACTTTGGGTCATTGTCTTCTCAAAGTGTCAGTTCAGAATGTCCTCAGCCACAGCAATGTCACAAAAGGCTTTAACGTTCAGGAGGAGGTCCAAGAGGTGGACTTCGAAATTGAAGGAAAGACGCATCCATTTTATATCACCACCGGTGCTGCCGTTCCACTCCATGGCCTTATTCAGAAGGGTAGTGATCTGCACTGGAACTGGAAAATTAGAGGTGCCAACATGCTTTCTAATGCCAGTAATCAGACCTTTGTCTACACTTTTCCACGTGCAGGCATTTATCAGGTGTCCTTGAATGTCTCCAATGGAATAAATTGGCAGTTGGTTTCACACAGTGTCACAGTCCAGGATGCAATCAAAGGTCTAATGCTGAACATTTCCAAGTCTTCTTTTTGCACCGAGGAACAAGTTACTTTTATTCCAACAATCTCCAAAGGAAGCAATGTAAGCTTTGTTATAACATTTAGAAACGAAGACTGGATTCATAGTCAGGGCATTCTTGAAGGGCGGTTCACCACATCAAGCCTCCCAGCAGGGACATATCTAGTTACACTGAAAGCTTGGAACCAGGTCAGCAGTGCTGAGGTGTTTTCCAGCATTCAGGTCACTGAGCATATTAAAGGATTGCAACTTGTGAACTGTTGTTCTGCTGCTCTAGAGGCTCTGAAAGGAATCCAGTTCAAGGCAGAAGTTCAAAATGGACTTCCAGTCAACTACACCTGGATATTTCATTTGGTGGGATCCGAGCCCACATGGCTCATGGGACAAGAAGTGATCTTTACTCCACCAGACAGTAGTTTATTGTCTGTTAGCGTGCTAGTCACCAATGGAGTCTGCTCCAAGATGCTAAATGATACAGCTACAGTTCAGTGGCCTGTTAAGAAAGTCAAGCTTGTCTGTCATTCAGAAAGAATATTTGTTGGACATGCTGTCAGGTTTTCTTCAAACGTGAATGGAGGGAGCAACCTCAGATACCTCTGGGACTTTGGAGACTCCACTGAAGCATTGGTGACAGACTTAACCACAGTCAATCATACTTATTATATTCCTGGGAAATACAATGTTATGATCAAAGTTTTCAACAGTGTCAGCCAAGTGTCCACACAGCTACACGTGGAGGTGGAGGAGCCCCAGTGTTCCAGCCCTCAAGCTTCTCTTGTCCAGAGCCAGTCTACTATCTTCAGGTCTAGACCAAGTTTCTTTGAAGCAAAAGTGGACATTAAGTGCTCTGCTTACAAAACCATGTACCTATGGGAGATATTCAAAGAGTCAGATTGTACCAATTCCAATTTAGAATTCTCTGGGAACAAAGTAATTCTTAAAAGTCAGGTAGATGCAACTTCACCTTTTCTTTTACTCCCGAAGCACACTCTTGATATTGGACAGCATTGCCTGGTATTCACCGTTTTGCTCCAGGGAACTCCATTACTTGTCCAACGACAATCCAGTGTTACAGTAGTCCACTCCCCACTGGTGGCTGTCATCAAGGGAGGCTCACACAGACTGTGGCCCAGCCTTAGTGACCTCGTCCTGGACGGATCTGAGTCCCAAGACCCTGATGTGGAGCCAGGAGTGGAGGATACACTGCAGTATCACTGGACCTTCATGACAGTGGTAAAGGCCTCTTGATGTTAAAGCAACCTTAGTGAAAGTGATATGAATTGCTATTATTATGAGTTGGACAAAGAAGCACAAGATAACAAATTAAGACAACATTTGGACACATCAAAAGTGGTAGCATTAATTATTTGATACACATTCATCTCTCTACTTGGAATATATGTAGGTGTTGATACTGTCACACCTGGGTGTTTGTATTTTCAGAACTCCATGGAGTCTCATTTTATAAGGCAGCCCATTCGGAGTAACAGCAGTAGAATGACTGTACTCAGCACTCAGCTGCACCCGGGCACAGTCTACGTTTTCACCTTGACTGTACACAAGGCGGGGAGGAGACCTGCCTCTGTCAACCAGACAGTGAGTATTACCCATAATCTCCCTCCATTCTCCCATAAAAGCATGCTTTATCTCTTCTTCTTGTACCTGCTGTTCAGTTGAGAAAAGCGATATTAAGTTAAGTTGAATATCTCTAGCAAATAAACAGTTTTGGAGAGTTGGGCAATTATCGAAGAACTTATCATAGGCACACCAACGAATTTAGTCGAACAAGACGCTTATCTCTCTTATCTTTAGGTGGCTATGTGTGAAGCTCCTGTGCTTCCTGTGATCGTGGAATGTGTGTCCTGTTCTGTGCTGTCCTCCCCTCACCACATTAGTTACACCACCCCCATCGTCCTCTCTGGACAATGTGGACAGTGTGATGACCAGGTTCAGGTAATGATTCAGCTTACATGTAACGTCATTTTAAAAAAAAAAAGTAAATTCAATTTCATTCTGTTAAATAGTGGTCTCGTGAAAAAAATGCAAATGTTGAAAGTAAAGGCAAAAATCATTGCATAAGGCGAAACATTACTTTAAAAACATGGCACATGAAAATGCAGTGGTTGTACAAGTGGAAAGAAAAACTATCAATGCACTGTACTGCTAGTATTCATTATATATTATTCGTTATATATTACCTGCTTAGAGGATTCATTTGTGATTGGACAGTTTAATCTTCAATCTAAAATGCTTAATTAGGTAGATAAATAAACGATACAATGGTTTGTTATTTGCAGCCAAGAAATATACACAGACAATAAGACATACAGTGTTATTATGATTAATGTATGTGTCTTGTCACAGTACATATGGAGTGCTGAGGACCAGACTGGCATGACCTTTGACCTTAACGAGGTCGCCACCTCTACAGGGAGACATTCTCCAAACTTGGTGGTGCGTTCAGGTGTCCTGCATCCAGTGCAGAGTTATACCTTCACTCTCAACGTATCCCAGCCTGGCAGAGGACAGTGGGGCAGTGCCAGCCTGAAGATACTACCTAACAATCTGCCACACGGCGGCCTGTGTGATCTCAGTCCAGAGTCAGATATACGTCTGCTGGAGACAGTGGTCACATACAACTGCTCAGGTAACACTATGATATTAGTAAAAGCATTACAACAATTTGACTGTGTTTCGCTGACATCTGTTCTCTCTCGGCAGGGTGGCAAAGTGGTGAAAGCAGGGCCTCTCAGCTGATCTATATCTTCCAGGTCTCATCATGCCAGCCCATTGGCACAGTGTGCCCCCTGCTCACTCTGTACAGGTGAATACCAGATATTGATAGACAAGGAAGTGTGATCATGACCTGAATATTAAAAACTGCATTAAAAAGGTTTCAGGTTTGGATTTGTTTCCTGTCGCTTTTTTATATATTTTTTTTGTCTTCATTTCTCTTGCTAGGGGTACTCGCTCAACATTTGGCAGCCTGGTTCCAATGGGAAGTCCTGGGAAAGAAAGAGGCATGTCCGTTATCACAGTTACATTGCTGATCGAGGACCACCTGGGGGCAAAGGTCATTGCTCTGAACAGGTAAGCTAGCAGGATTCGATGCAGTCAGAGCAAAATAAATAAATCTCTATTATGCTTGTTGTTATGTACACACCTGCCACCATCCATGCCACCATTTGTTTTTCAGTCAAACGTTAGAAAAGTCATTTAGGTTATTACACATCACTCCAAATATCTTTGTCATGTTTTAGTGAACTATGTTCCTGATTTTTTCTCTTTATCCAGAACGTTGACAGTTGAAACTCATGCAAGGGTTGAAATTACCAGTCAGTGGCTCAGAGACAAGAGCCAGACAGAGCTGTGGGCTTTAGTCCAACATGGCAACCCTCAAGAAATCATCCCTTATTCCATTGCCCTCACCAGCCACCTCAATCAGGTAGTGTGTCAGCATCACATCTCATTTGCCAGTGCATGAAATGACACTTCAAACTGATTATGATCAACTAGTTGTTATCCAGAATAAGTGAAGGTAGTGGATGTGAGAATCTTGAAAGGTTTGCATTTGCTCGGAATATGGACAAATTAGTTTTACCCATCGGTCAACAGATGGAGTCTGGACAGACTGCCAGGGAGCTTGAGGACAGAAGGGAGATCCGGGAAAATGTGACCCAAGCCCTGGCCTCTCTCCACATGTCCTCCTTGCTGGATGTTGATCAGATCAGCTCTGCATTGTCACAGTCTACTGTAAGTAATCACCTAGTTTGTTTCCTGACCCTTCTCAGCTCAGAAATATGTAACAAGTGATCAGTAATATTGAAAATGCTTCAGAGGAGACAGCTGCAGATTCTGAAACATAAATCTTTATTTTCTCTGTTTTCCCAAGGCTGTTTCTAGTGAATTGTTATGTGGAAACTGCCAGGAGAAGGTTCTGGAAGCTGTGGGGAAGATGATCCATGTAATGGAGGAACAGATGAGTCCTGGTGTTTTGTCAGCTGTTGAAACAGGAAGGAACATCTTTAACATCATAGGTTCCGGTCGACCACCATCTCCTGCATGAAGCAGTCATGTACCGATTGAGAACTTTACCAAATGGCTGAATATTTTGTGTTCTCTGTGTTTCCAGGCAGCACCCTGGCGGCTGTGTCGGAGTCTGTCAGTGCTTCCAGTTCTCGCCCAGCCCACTCAAGCCCTCCGCAGTCAGCTTCCACAATCGCCCAGTCAGCGCTGAGTCACGCAGGGGCCCTGATGCGATCTCTGATGCGCTTACGTGTTCTTGGCGAGGCGCCTCTTTCGCTATCCTCTCCTTATATAAACACAGTGGGTTTCCATGGAGACCCCTCCAACCTCCTCTGCACTCACCAGTCCAACCAAAACCAGATGACACCCTCCACCCAGTCATCATCAACTGACCAATCAAAGAGTTCTCGCTGTCAGTTTCACATCCCCCCCTCCCTTACTGCTCACCTGAAGAGCCAGAAGTCAGAGGTGGTGCAGGTACTCTTTGGAATGAATGCCACATTGGGATCCAACCCCTTGCTGACTGCAGCCAAACCTCCAATTTCCACCTCTCTGGTTGCCATGGAGCTCACCACGCCTGAGGGCCAGCCCATACCCATTCAGGACCTGGACCCCAAACAGGCCATACGGGTCACACTGCCCAACAAGTACCCTGTGAGACAGGACGATGGTGGTGGAGATGGGAGAAAGGGTGAAGCTGAGAACGGGACATGTCTTACTGCAACACTCCCCACTGAAGGAAGGTTGAACCTCACAGTCAAAGCTGTGGATGGACTTAATGAAAACGCAGGTTTATATATCTCCTTCAACTTCAGCCTGGACCCAGGTACAGTAGAGTATTTTGACTCTCTCTGGGCCTATCCCTGTTCTTTCCAGATCTTAAACCTTTACACTTAGGTATAATGCTAATGCTAATGAATTTGGCCATAATGGTTTTTAACTGTTTTTTTCTTGCAGTGCACCTATATACCTCCTTCTGACGGGTACATATCTGAATTTGATCTATTTAAATACCCTATGTGTAGAATGTCTATGTGGTTATATCACCTTTAACTCAGTCTGATCACCAGGTTTTGTTTTTGTTGTTGTAGAAAACTGATCAGTTTAATTGCCCTTATCAACCTTTCAGGTAGCAACAGACAGATGTTTTCAGCAAAAAAGCTTTAATAAACCAGCTGTACGCTACCAGCCCAACACCAACAGCAGACAGACAAGGTTAGCGACTAACTGGTGGGTAAACATAGTGGAGCATCGAGCAAAGATCCAGGTATTTCCCTCGGGAGTTGGTGAAGAGCAAAACAAAAAAAGGAGAGTGAATTTTGGGCCAGAAACTCGACTCTGAATGCCTGCATGTAAATAGGCAACTGTTTACTAAAACAATCACCTTAATACCTTTATAAGGTTATAAAATTTCAGTGTGGCCAAAAAAATCAATTAATGCTGCTTTAAATGTGAAGGTTTAAAGCCAGTATCTCTAGAATTTGAAATTTGAAATTACTTGAACTGAACATAATATTGACATATGATCTTTTAAGCTGGCAAACTTGTTAGCAAACAGTTGTGTATACATCCAGCAGTTACGGAGCAACATTAGAATTCATTTGGACTTCTGGCCAGTAGCAAGTGTAAGTCAGTGTTCACTCTTTTTTTTTTATCCCTGCCAACTGCTGAGAAAAATATCTGGCTCGTTGTTGACTGTTTCTCTCTACTGTTCGAGTCTTGGGCAGGTATTGTACAGTGGGTTTTTAGAGCGTTTTCTCTGAAAACAGCTGCCTGCTGTGGCCAAAAAAGAAAGAGAGCTATGAGAGCTGTGAGAGTGAACCCAAACGGTAAAGTTGTGGGCCGGACAGCTAAACAATGAGCTGAAACTCTCGATAAAGCTCCGCTGGGAGATAATTCTCTGTAGGTTCATCACTATGAGTGACCCCTTTCAAACTGTCACATTTTTTTCACATTGTCATTGTTATAATAATTAGATAACAGATCATTAGAGCTGCTTTCAGTCTTAATTTATAGAGTAAAAAATAAAAACAGACAGGCTTACACACTGTCTTTTTAATAAACGTAGAATACAGAATACAGTTATAAGTTAATATAAAATAATATAAAATTATAAGTGGGCTGCCCCGCCGCAATTCAATACATTTTCATGAATGAAAGACAGTGGCTGTGGGAGGTTTTGGTGTGCACATGACATTTCAGGATGTCTAAAGTTATTTGTTCAATAATGAAAGTGAACTATCTTTAAGGTTCATCATGCAGCGCCTACATAATTATTCAGTAACCTCACTGTATATCTGTGAGTTTTTGCATGAATTATGAATTAAAAAGGCTGTTTTCAAACTGCATTATGCATATCTAGGAGCTACTCCAGTGAGTCTGGGACATGTCAAGATAGAAGTGAGCTCTACAGTGCGAGGGTCTAATGCATCCCAGAATTCCCTCGTGAGAGAGTGGGCTCTCAATCTCTCTGCTCCGACCACCTCCACAGAGGAAACCATCTTTCTGTCTCCACTGTGAGTCACGGCTCTTCTCTGAAACTCACTGTTCTGTTTGCTCATTTTGCTGAATAAAGAATGTCTTTACGTGACTGAATTTTCCTCCACAACAGTTTGAACGGGACGGACAAGCCTCTCTCTGTCAACCTGACCTCATCTCTGGCCGATGGCGGCCCTGTCCACGTGTCGGTGTGTGTGTTCAGCTCCCTGTGCCAGTACTACAGCGTGAAGGAGAGGCGCTGGAGCAGTGAGGGTCTACAGCCACTGGAGGGCAGCACGCTCCACGCAGCACACTGTCTCACCCAGCACCTCACCATGTTTGGGGCCAGTTTGTTTATTCATCCTGGGGCCGTTGTTCTGCTGCCACCGGTATGTGAGAGCACGAGAATACCCCAGCTGTTATTAAGTGCATATTTTGGAATATTTTGACAGACGAATATATCTAATCCATTCCCCAAATGCAAAGTCAGGGTAGTCGTCAGCAGGCTCGTCCCCTTCTCCATCCATCTGTGTGTTATCTGTGCAGTCAGGCGGTCCCATGCGTAACATGGTGGTGGGGATTGTGTGTGCTGTCCTGGTTCTGATTCACCTGCTGGTGGGGCTCATCGCCCATAAACTGGACCACTTGGACAGCTTGAGACTGAGCCAGGTCCCTCTGTGTGGCCGACCGGGGCTGTACCACTACAGAGTGCTGGTCAAGACTGGCCGGCGGCGAGGGGCAGGTCAGCCAAGGGCATGTCAATACGATGTAGAATGAAAAGTGGAGACAAGAATATAAGGAACTAATGCATTTTGAATTTGTGAAACCTCTAACTATACATGATGCGGAATGACCCATCAGGCACAACAGCACATGTTGGCATCAGTCTGTACGGTGTGAACAAGAGCGGCTCTCGCCACCTGCAGAGGAGTGGAGCTTTTCAGCGTGGCAGCCTGGACCAGTTTCACCTGGAGACAGATGACAACCTGGGAGAAGTTTGGAAAATACGCATCTGGCACGACAATACAGGTACATGGAATCTGCAAAAATATCATTCATTATCATTCTTTTTTCATACATATTATTATATAAATATGTAATCTCCTCTGGGATCAAGAAAATATTAAGTCATTTTTGGAGTTACAAGTGTAATTATTTGACCCTCTAGAAAAATATTTTGCTTCATTTTTAAAAATAAAAATTCAATTTTGATACCTAGTACGAGACCAAATGATTTGTTGAAAATCAGATATTTTTAATACGTTCCTGCATACAGTTTGTGTGGCTACGTGCAGGTGTGAGGCTGGAGTAATCCCACTTTTCATCCCAAAAACAAGTCCATCCACAGCTATGTCATGGAGCAACACTTGATACTGTAAGTAGTCTGAATGACTACATGTGAACGCTAGCTGAGTATCATATATGTAAATGTAGGTCTGGACCCGTCCTGGTACGTTCGGCATGTGGTGGTCTGGGACCCTCAGACTGACCACATGTTCTTCTTCCTGCTGGAGGACTGGCTCTCCGTGGAGAATCCCAAGAACGGCTCTGTGGAGAAGGAAGTTCTAGCCTCATGTAAGCCTGTTCGTATTACTTTCAGATGACACACTGCAACAAATATTCATTTTAATATTCTGGTGAGAGTTTTCTTTAAAAGTGAAAAATCTGAATCAAACTGAAATTTGTTTTCAGTTTAAATATCTTTCCATTTTGCCATTGTTTGTTCACAGTCCTGGATTAAATGATTCATCAGCCCGTCACTGTTTGCTGTGTTTCCGGTGGCTGCGTGGTGTGTTTTTCCTGACTTCCTTGAACTTCTTTCAACCTTTCGGTGTATCCTCCCCAGGTCCCGAGGAGCTCTCTCAGTTTCGACGGGTCTTCACCTCCCAGCTGATGTTTGGGATGGTTGAGCACCACCTGTGGCTGTCGCTGTGGGAACGCCCCGCCCACAGCCGCTTCACCAGGGGTCAGAGGGTTACATGCAGTGCCCTCCTGCTGCACCTCTACCTGGCACTGGGGGCTCTGTGGTACGGGGCTGTTGGCACCGAGGGGCACAGGTGGGATGGCTTATAGGCCTCACTATGAAAACATGGCAGGGAATTACTAATATAAGAAACGTCAGATAATGTAGTAATTGTCGAACTTTATTATATGTCCTTCCTATAAATTAGTGTACCTGCTAATGTTTTTTAAAAGTTTTGTCCAGATGAGTCAATAACATTTCAATAGAGATATAGTTCTTTTAATTACGATAATAATTTAATTTAATTTAACACTGGATAAGGTAATATGATATTGCGTTATCAGTAAAAAAAAATACAATGTAATGTTATATACTATATTTAACTCATTCTAAGGGACATTATGTAATTTTTCAGTCAATACATGGCATTAAATTTGAGATTTTCCAGATGTAAACTGGTCTGTCAGTAGATTCTGCAGAGTTTACAGGATGAAAATGATTTGTGTCCGTTTGCCACAAGTGGACCGGTTTCAGCCCAGCTGCTGGTTTACGCGGAGACGGTTGCAGCCGGGATGACTGTTGCGGTACTGGTGTTTCCTCTCCAGTGTTTCCTCTGTTTCCTGTTCAGAAAGGCTCACAGTCAGGTAACTTAAATCAGCTTAAAGCTACTTCACTTTTAAGATACTTTTCCACTGCTGAAAGAAACCCTGTCCTCATTGGACCTGAATCAGTTTGATATGACTTGACTTATTGATGTGTTTGGATGGAGTTTTGGTGGGGTTTGTTCTTGCCTTCAGCGAGTTGCTGATTAGAGGTCACTGTAGTTGTGTTGGACGTGCGTCCGAGCTTTGTTTGTCAAAAAGTCTTATCTCCGAATGGAAACAAGTGTTTCCCATTTATCTGAATGTACACTCAGACATGCTCAGGCAGCAGTTTATGCGTGTGTGTGTGTGTGTGTGTGTGTGTGTGTGTGTAACCCAGGTAACCGTGGACATGTCAGTTCCTCCGTCTCCTGTTTGTCACTCTGTGGAGATGGACGTCTACCTCGGCCAATCGGGTCTCTCCGGGCCTTCCTTCCTGTCTCTCCCAGACTCCTCCGGCCCAGTTCGAGACAGTCCTTCGTCTGTGAGAGCACACACATGTGGACACACGCACTCACAAATAATTGCCATCCTCCATCTGTCTCACTAAGTGGTCCTCTGGTTTCCGTAGTTACTGGAGAGCAAAGCGTTCGACTCCAGTATTCTGGACTTTTGGGCTGCGTCTGGCTTGGCACCCCGGACAGATGGAGCATGTCAAGAGGAGGGCATAGGGACATGGCCTTCCTGCGACAGCCTCCTCAATCTACCGGTAGGCCCGTGCCTCACCAAGATGACCCCGGCCCCCAACCTCTGCAAGGCTTCACCTGCTCTTGGCCCGATACGCCAGCTGAGGAGAAAAAAGGCCCTGATGCAGCTCCGCCTGGCCTCACCCTCCTCCACTGGCTCATCTGCTGCTCTTCTCTCTCCCCTTTGCACATATCCCCTTTCAAAAGACACCTCCAGTTCTCACCAATCCCGTGCTACACCTGCTGGCCAAAAGGTCTCCACCAGGAACACCAACTTGGTGCAAGCTCAAAACCACAATCTGACGACACTGCTGACTCTGTCTGGTGAGAAACTGTTCGAATAAAATCAGAAAGTCAAATATTCACCGAAGGGAAGTCAGGGTTTACTGATCATATACATCTGAAAAGTCTCACGAGGCATGTTGACATGTGTAAAGTGAGTATTTCTGTGGTTTCTTTAAAGATACAGTGTGTGTACTCGTCTGATTGCGTATTTTTGTACTTGGTGCCAGAGGAGGATCTGTTGATGTCTATAGCAGCAGCAGCAGAGGACACAGCAGATATAACAAACAGCAACTCAGACAGCGGCCGGGATTCCCCTAGAACCACCTCCTCACTCTCAACCTCGTAAGGAGCTCTTCTGTGAATCAAGCAAAAATGCCATTTTAAGCCGTTCTGTGCTGCTTAGAATATTCTATAATACTGTGATTTTGCGCTTTTTAGCCGGAGCGCCTCGTGCAGCAGCTGGTCAGAGCAGAGTGAGGATACGTCCCTGTATGGTACAGGGATCCACAAGCCAGATCCACAGTCCTGTCCCTCCCTGTATGGGGCAGGACTCTACAGGTGTCCCTCTGTGCTATCTATAGACTCCGTGGCCAGCACCTTCCTGCCGAGCCCTTCTCCTGACTCCACACGCTCCTCCTCCACCACCCGCATAGGTACTAGACCAGTGATTCCCAAAATCTGTCAGATGTACCCCAACAGCCCTGTTGGATGAACTCAAGTACCCCTACATCTGCCAAAAACTGACGTCACGTTCCAGTTGTGTTCATTGGGATGGATTTTTAACTGGATGTTATTTAACACTATTCATTATATCGAATCAAATGTTTTCATACAATTGAATTGTCTGTGTTAAGGTCGGTTTGGTTTGCAGTTTGCATTCGTACTACTGCTGCTGCTGGGGGTGTTCCAACCATTTGTCTTCTTTTGCTATCTACTTCAGCTGTCTATGCAACACTTTTTTTTGGGATAAAAACATCCAGCAAATACCCAAATGGCATCTTTTTATTCGCATCTGGTGATCTCGTGTGAATAGTGTTTGAGATATCTGTTGGTCCATTCCCCTTCCCTAGGTGTTGCTCGAGGTCAGCCCAGCTGGCTGCTCCCTCCCTGGGCACTGTGTGTGATTTACTCCCTGGTGGCTGTGCTGCTAGGGGCCTGCCTGACTGTGGTCGGACTTTACGGCAGCTTCTTGTCTAGAACAGCAGTCCTCATGTGGCTGGTGTCGGCTCTCTCTGCCTTTCTCACCTCTGCTCTGCTGCTGGAACCTCTCAAGGTGAGTTCAAACATGTCATCTAATTAACTCACCTCTTAGATCTTTGGTGGATAATTGCTTTGATTTGCATCCCCATCTTCCTTGCTCAGGTGTGTGTGCAGGCCTTGATCTACACAGCGGTGTGGAGGCCTGTGGATCCAGAGGTGGAGGACCAGCTGGCTCAGGAGACCACTGTGGTGAGGGCATTTGGAGAGCATGGGGGGAGAGTTCTGCCACCATGTGGCTACGGGCTGCTACAGGCTAAAGAGGAGGCCCGCAAAGTCCGGGCTCTGCGATCACTAATGAGGGTGAGGATCAAACAGAACTTTAGTGGCAATTTGTCTCCAGAAGCATCTCGCTTTTTGTTAATTATCTTCTGCGCCTTTTCTGTAGCACTGTGTGTGCCAGCTGTTATTTCTGTTGCTGGTGCTGATGGTGAACTACCAGGGCAGCATAGAGCAGAGGCAGGGCAGGCTGCTGCACTCCGCTGTCAGACGCTGTCTTCACACAGCACCCTTGGGGGTCCCTAACCTCACCTCACTCAGAGAGTAAGGACAACACTCAGCTTCCTGCTGTCAAAACACTGCATCATACCTTTGCAGCCACACACTGCATGATCTGGGTAGAAAACCTTGAGTATAGGGTTAGGGTTAGGGTGGCACTCCCAAACGTATGTCGATTCTCTCTTCATCCAGGTGGTCAGACGCAGAGCAGTGGATCAACCACACCTTGGTGCCACACCTACACCAAAACCCCACACTGCACCTTGTTGGATTGCCACGGCTGCAGTACACACATGCTCTCAGTCCTCCGGCAAGTGTCTGTCTGGGAAACAGCAGTGTATCAACACACCAGCTCCTGGCTAACCTGCGCATGGCGGACTGGAGCAAGAAACAGTGAGTGGATTTTTTTTTACGGCAAGGTGACCGCATCTCCAAGACGCGCTGAGTGTGCATTTGTTAAAACCGTCCTTCTTCAGTTGTTGATTCCTCTGAGAGAAAAAAGCAAAGATTGAACTACTAGATTGAAATACTCTTTTGAAAATAATGAGGCGTGCCACCCCATTAAAACTTGCCAAAAAACAAAACAATGCAACTTTTTTTCTTCTGGGGAACAAATGGAGCAATAAGAGATGATCATTTTCAGTGCAGATTACTATTTTGCATATTTTGCATGGCATACTGAACCTTCTGATGTGATGTTTTGGCGTAGCATCAAACAGATTAGTCTGCATCATCTTAACCCTCCATTGTAATGATGACATTTATATTTTTAGAGACACAAGGGTTATATATTGAATTCTATACACTGCCATATTCAGACATTCATTTAGAAGCAAACATGTTGATGATCTAATTTAAAAGTGCTTCATGAATGTTGATTTTGATTTGGTGGTTTCCAATTGTGTTCTAATTTTTCCTCCCAGGTTTAAAACTCTTTCTGTTGACTTCACACACTACCACAGAGAGTCTGGTTTATTTGTGTGTGTGTCCATACGACTAGAGCGGACTCAGACACAGAGAGTCACCCCCTTCCTCTCCATCTGTCCACTCCTCGTTCCTTCATCCCTCTCTGGACTGGACCTGCAGGTGGCACTTACGGTAACCAACACTGTAATCCTTTCAAGAACAGAAATCAGGAGCAATACATATTTATAAGCAACGGATTAAAAAAATCATTTCAGTGATAAAAGCCACTGGCTTTATTCTGCAGGTTCTTCTTCTCATCTCTGCTCTCCTCATCTTGCTCGGAGAGCTGTGGTCCGTGGCCACTGAGCGTGCTCAATATCTGCGTCAATGCAGACGCTGGTTCCAGCTTCTCCTGGCCTTGTTGTCCCTGGCAACGGCTATCCTGCAGCTCTGCTTCCTGTCCCAGGCCGCTTTCTGTGTTTCTAAGGTGAGAAACAGAAAACTGCCATTTGAGATTACCTCCACCATGAGTGCCAGCTGAGCAGGCCCTTGTTATACGTTAGCCTAATGAGTCCAAATTTGACCAGTGAGTGAGTGCATCCCCTTTTCCTTGTAGTTCAATTTAGCAGACTTAGAGGCAAAACATGTGCATGCAGCCCTTTATTATAATTACAAAGAAAAATAATTACTATTACTACTATTACAGTACAAATTCACTATTTTATGCGTTGCTTTTACGACCTTACAATAACCTGTATTTACCATTTAGCTTCGGTCCCAACCAGACACCTTCATCAACTTCCACATTGCTGTCCTTCCTGCACAGAGGTGTTCTCAGTGTGCGGCTGTCCTGCTCACTCTACTTGTTCTAAAGGTAAATGAGGGTCATTGAGGGGTCATCATTATACAACTCGATATTGGTCCACAGCTTTCCCACTCTATTGAATATCTACTCATTGCTGTGTGTTCCAGCTGCTGGGAACCTTGAGGTTTGTGTGGCGGTGGGTGGGGTTAGGCAGAGTGCTGAAAAGAGCCTGGAGGGAGTTGTGGGCTCTCACTGTCCTGCTGCTGTTGCTGCTGCTGTTCTGCACTCACCTCGGAAACACGGTACGAGAAGAAAAGTTCAGCTGAATCGGATATTCATTCAAAAGAAATGTATTTGATGTGCCTCTGTCTTTGTTTCAGCTCTTCTCCCGTTCAGTGGAAGGTTTCCTGTCAGTACGTCATAACGGTGTCTCAGTGCTGTCCATGCTGCGTGGCCGGATGGCTCTCCAAAGGCTATGCAGGGTCCACCCAGTCCTGGGCCCTCTCTATGGGCTACTATTGATGGGGGGAATTACTTGGCTCTTGGCCAGACTCTGTGGAGCTGTTCTCATCCGTACATACAGGTACACAATATTACCAGTAGTAAACTTAATTTGTTTTTATATAGAACCTTTAAGGCAGATCCAAGTGGTTTTCAGCATTTCAGATGTCTCCAGCTGGAAAGTGGTGCATAAAATCACAGATGAGATTCTCTGTTGTTTGGAAGATTCATGGATGTGGTCAGAAACCACTTGGACGAATTAAAGATTTGGACATGGTGCTATGTGAAACATTAAGAGGTCACCAAAGTGATTACAATTCATCCTGTGGGGGACATGAATGTCTACACCAAATTTCATTTGGTCCAATAGTTGTTAAGACATTTCAATCAAAATCACAAAGGTCAGCCTCATGGGGGTGCTAGAGGAAAATCAGATATGACCATAATTGCTGTATTGAAGGTGCGATTGCTAAGAACACTTCATATTTCCTCCTAGTAGAGGAGTTTTTTTTAGGTAAATTTAGCATTAAATAGGTTTCATTGCTATGTCCTTTAGGGCAGAGCAGACTGAGCTGTACCGTCCAACCATTGAACCTCAGGACTATGAGATGGTGGAATTCTTCATCAAGAGACTTAAGCTGTGGATGGGACTCACCAAAGCTAAAGAGGTAGGTAGTTCATCAGCTGTGGTGCATTTCATCGGAAGAGCTGAGTAAATGGGAAAGTTCCACAGTCGATTCATGGAGCTGATCCCACACATTTGTTTTCCTTTCTAGTTCAGGCACAGGGTGACGTTCGAAGGTGTGGACATCCCTCCTTCCAGGTCCTCGCAGGAATCCCATCTCTCCACCCTGTCTTCCACCCTCCCCTCTCCCCACTCTCCTTCCTTGTCCTCCTCATTTTCATCCCCCCGTCCCCCATCCTCGACTCTCTCTATGAGGTCTGAGGATTCGTCAGTGCCCGAGCCTGGGTTTGACGTCCAGCCCTACCTGGACCGCCTGCTGCCCTGCGTCAGTGCACTGCTATCTCGTTTTGATCAGCTCAATCAGATAACTGAGGTCGTTCACAACCTGGAAATGAAACTAGAAGACGCTCAGACAAGAAGAAGGAAGAGGTGGATCAGTACCGAGGTCAAAGGTGCAGAGTCAGCAAAGTCAAAGGAACTGAAAGGAGAAGGAGGGGAAACAGCAGAAGTTAGACACCGAAAGACAGGTCTTCTTTACCCCAAGTCACAAGTCTCCCCTCCATCCTTGTTTTCCTTCACTCCCTCCACACTTCACTACTCTGCTGCATCAATCTGCATCTTTCCCCGTAAACGTAGCACCTACTCTGAGTCAGAATCAGTACCATTCCAGCCTCAGGCATCTAGCAACAACCATACTTCTGAAGCAGTCAGGCTTGCATCTGGAGTCAGTGGTTTGTATCCTGCAGGGTCTCCTGGATTTGATAGGTTCCCCAGGAGAAGAGCTTGGCATTCCGGGAGCTCTCATTCAGCTGATGCAGCACAGAGGATCTTCCTGGCCCAAGGTGGAATTGGTCCATTTGGCAATGGAGGAGAAAATTTGGCATTCAGTAAAATCAGACCCAGGAGTGAAGAAGGGGTAAGAAGGCATATCAGTGACAGAGTCCCTGTGAAGAGGAAGGCTTGGATCTCTGAAGGATCAGAGACTGAGCAAGACTAAGCATGTATTTGCACTGGAAGTGAACTTAGTTGATAGATCCTGCTCTCACTGGCTCTGAGGCTCTGACTGGATCTCTGTCGGTTTGCAGCTACAAAGTAAACTAAACTAACTTTTCAGTCCATTCTGTGCTTCGTTACATGAGTTATTTCAAAATAAATGTCTTGTATGCAAGCATTGTGCAGGAATTTCCTTTGCTACAAAATAATTCTCCTATGCAATGCACGAACCTGCATAAGAAATAATGAACAAATGATTTTTCTAACCCCAGTAATTATTTAAGCCAAAAAACCTGATGGCCATGCACATTAGGACATAAGGATAATCTGAGAAATTGTAGAAAAACTGTTTCTTTTGGAAAGTTTTCACTGTTGTCTACTTCTTTGTACGTGATATTGTTCCTAACAATGTTGCATACCTGTAAATATAGTTATATGCTGATATACTTTTGTTAGAGATTCTGGATATTTTACTCTACAGACGAATAAAGACAAGTGACCATTTGGTCTGAAAGTGGGTGTATATTTCATTTCTTCAAACATTTTATTTATAACAGGAAAACAGTGTTCTGCTATAACAGTACTGTGTGCACTTGTGTTTCTATTAATCTGTTTAGTTTACAGTAAATGATAACACAGCTCTATTAATATTTTGTCACCAGTAATTCATATTATCTAAAGGAAAAGACCTTGATATAAGAGTAAACACATGATAACGTAGCAGCAAACACTGTTATTGCCGAGACCCACATGCTGAGGTGAGTGACTGTGGCGTTAGTCAGTTTAAAATTAAATGACATCAAATATGTGAGATGTTTGACTTAATGTACATGAACATTGCATTCACATTTCGATGATAGGCAGTTTTAGTCTGGTTTTATTACTGTACATCATAACACAATATATACACAACATACTTAAATACCATAAATATGGTCAAAACACAAAAGAACAAACAGATATTTAAAACAAAGAGCACAGATTTAATAGTAATACAGTACAGGGTATATGTATATGCAAAGGCCCAAGTTTAAATTTAAATAAAATGAAAGCATAAAAAGCATGAAATAAAAACAAAATATGCATACAACTGAAACATTAACCAAGATAAAACAGTGTTTCATTTGCACTAGAGTCATGAATTAATCTTGAACATCATTTTGCATCACCTTTTGACTTTGCGAAGAGAACCTTTGTTATCTATTTTACCAGTTTGCACCTTCAACATGAACACAAATATTATACTACACTGCAGTTATGCAAGCTTTTTCCAAAAGTTTATGTTCCTTCCTTGAATCACATAATTGACATTGCCTTGAGGTCAGTGATTACTTTGTCCATTACTTATCTTTACTTATCACTTGTGTGTGTGCATTGCCTTATCATTGTGTAATGGCAAAATGTCGGTCCACCTGTATAAAAGAGGATGCATGCCTGTCTGTAGGCTTTAGAGTCTACAGGTGAGTATACTACAGCATCATAGACCTACTATATTACTATATTATTATTGCAGAGTTTCAGTTTGAATGGTTTTGTAATGCAACCTTCGTGACATGATTCTGCTCGACTGAAAGTCATTTTCTTTCACACAGCTGACAGCAGAGCCGAGACAATGAAGTGGGCCTTTGTTGTGTGTGCCATGGTGGCACTGTCTGAGTGCCTCGTCCAGTGAGTCAGCCTTACCACTCTATCACTCCGCCTTCCTTACTTGTTCTATATTTGATTTTTCCTACTACTTAAACTTCATTAGCTCATCTGAAACAACTGCAGACATATGCCACTTTGTGTGCGCTGAGTAAATCTGGAGAATGTCATGAAATAAAGGACTCATGAGCAAAATCTGTTTCAAATGTAGCTGAACAAATAAACAAAAAAAAAGTTGCTTCCTTTGGCGAATTCTAGGGTCCCTCTGGAGAAAGGTAAGACAGCCAGGGAGTTCCTGGAGGAGCAGGGTCGATGGGAGGAGTACAGGCTCAAGTACCCATACAACCCCATGGCCAAGTTTGACGAGCGCTTTGCAGTGGGCAGCGAGTCCATGACCAATGATGCTGATGTGAGTAACAGCTGCAAAAGCTTGAACAGACAGATGAATAGGTCTTTGGGAAATGGCTCGTTTTGCTCATCAATGGTCTCCTCTTCACCTCCAGCTGGCTTACTATGGAATCATCTCCATTGGAACCCCCCCCCAGTCCTTCAAGGTCATCTTTGACACCGGCTCGTCTAACCTGTGGGTGCCCTCCATCTACTGCAGCAGTGCAGCCTGCAGTATGTAAAACTATCCATGCGTATACACCTCCACACATTTAATTAGACAGATGTCAGATTGTTGGATTGAGGTTTGGTAACCATTTTCAGAAAGTTTAGCCATCTTATTTATCTCATTCGGAGGTATTTTCACCATTAACAGTTAACACTGGTTATTTGTTAGCTTCAGAATTGATTGTAGGATTTTACAGTAAGGTTAAGGAGAGGTTGGGGTTAAGGTAAGGGTTAGGGTTAGGAATGCAGGTAGGCTTGGCACCTAGCTATATCAGAGGCTTTGTGATCCCTTTTGGCCAGATAAGAGGTCCTCAAACAGCCCCCCATTACATCCAAAGTCTAGATTACAGACAATTGGTTTCATATCGGCTGCATATCAAACCAGATTGAAAACAAGAGGTTAAGATTAACATTAACTTATAGTTTTGAATCTCACTTGTATAAATTTGCTTTGTAATTTACATTGTAAACTTGCATGAATGCACATTTGCATGGGAATGTTGCTTCCAGCTACTTAACTTTCTTACTTTGCTTTCGTTGTTTTCACTGTCAATTGCATCATTTATCTCACCCCTGCTAAAGTGCAAAATAAAAAAAAGATAAATCAATACTACGTCAGCAAACACTAACAACATTTTTCATGTGTACCTTCCCAGATAACCATGACAAGTTTAACCCTGGCAGCAGCAGCACCTACAGAAACAACGGCAATCCTCTCAGAATCCAATACGGCACCGGTAGCATGACTGGCTTCCTTGGTTACGACACTGTGACGGTGAGAAATAAAAGCATATAGGATTACTTTGAATGGATATTTATTGACAGTTGTTACGCACTGATTATTACTTTGTCCCACCATATTCAAGGCAAAATGGTACCTGTATTCCTTTAAAATTACATATCTGTTGGCCTGCAGGACCATATTCACGTGTGTTGTGACCAAAAATGTCATTAAAATAGAAAAAGCAAATAAAAGGGATATTCAGATTACAACTTTAAAGATCCCACTGTAATTTGAGACAGTTTTAAATCCCGTCTGTCAGGTTGGTGGGCTTCCTGTGACGAACCAGATCTTCGGCTTGAGCCAGACTGAGGCTCCCTTCATGCAGTACATGCGTGCTGATGGTATCCTGGGGCTGGCATACCCACACCTGTCTGCTTCCGGAGCTACACCTGTCTTCGACAACATGATGAGGGAGGGCCTGGTCAACCAGGACCTCTTCTCTGTGTACCTGAGCCCGTAAGGACAGCCATACCTTTGCAGTATCCTATCTGGAGAAAGGGAAATCAAACTGTTACTACACAAATATTTACTATTACTAACAGAGCTGTAGTTTCTAGTAGGTTTATCAGTAAGTTCTTGCTTTCCTCTGCAGTAACTCGCAGCAAGGCAGTGTGGTGACCTTCGGTGGTATTGACCCCAATCATTACTATGGTTCCATCTCCTGGATTCCCCTCTCCAATGAGCTGTACTGGCAGATCACCGTTGACAGGTAAAGCCACGGATTCAGCATCACAGGTCCTCCGAACTGTTTCCAAACCAAAGTGATATAGTAGGCAGAAGTGTTTGATATCCGTCTGACGCATGCTGTACTGTATATCTCTTTCAGTGTTACTGTCAATGGTCAGGTTGTGGCTTGCAATGGTGGTTGCCAGGCTATCGTGGACACTGGCACTTCTCTGATTGTTGGACCTCAGAGCAGCATCAGCAACATCAACAGTGCTGTGGGAGCAAGTCTCCAGAACGGGGACGTAAGTGCCAAGGAGGACGAGTTGGGGGACTGAATTCAGATTTCTGTAGCTTGAGTAAAATACTACTTAACTTAGCTGAAAGTTGGATAATATAACCAAATTCCTTTTTCTTTAACTTTCTTCTCTCTCTTCCTTTGCCTCAGTATGTTGTCAACTGTAACAACATATACCAAGTTCCCGATGTGACCTTCAACATCCACGGACAGCAATTCACCATCCCAGGCTCTGCCTACATCCACCACGTAAGTGTTTGTTTCCCTGCCAGACTTTATATTTCCTCATCTCACTATATTTCCCCTCCATCTGAAAATCTTCTCCTAAATCCCTCCCACAGTCTCAATACTATGGCTGCCGCACTGGCTTTGGCAACGGAGGTGACAACCTGTGGATCCTGGGTGATGTCTTCATCAGACAGTACTACGCCATCTTTAACAGATCCCAGAATATGGTGGGTTTGGCCCAGGCTAGATAATCAACCTGAAGTCACCTTGCCCAAGAGCCTTGCAACAATCATATGTACATCTCAGTGCGATTGTAGGATTTCCAACAAGCGTGATTTTCAGTGCTACTGTAATGATGTGTGATGCCTGAGACTCAAATCTTTTCCTTGTCCTATAAATGATTACATTTCCTCAAATCCAATAAAAAGAGTCCAATTAATTTGACTGGAGTTTTTTTAACAACAAATAGACATGACTCTAAATCTTTGTCAACGATAAGCTACTGTTACATCTTGTTTAAGATGGAACCCCAACGAAACACACCCTTTGATGCAAGGACACTTCATACAAAACATACATGCAGCAGAATATCTTTACATAATGATTAATAGCCACTATCAGTGGCTGCTGTGGCCACAAACAATTATGGGATAATGGTAAATGTTAAAAAAAAAACAACAACAACCAAAAAGTGTAGAAGTAGACAGGAGCCATAAAGTCAGCAAACTGAATGATAATTCAGTTTGACAGAAAACTTTTTCAGCAAAAAAAAGTTTGCTAACATTAGCTAACATTAGCCACAGTAGGCTAAAGATCAACAATCTCCTCGTGTCTTTGCTGGACATAAGAATTGTATTCAACATCTGACACAAATGAAAAGTTGGGAGGAAAAAATTGCAACGTTTTTAAAGGGGTCTTTAGGCATAGAACTTCGGACACGTGGTAACAAGTGGTTGTATGTAGGGGAGTCCCACGTGGGTGCCTCTGGTGGTCCTGTTGAGTAAGCAGTGTCCATCCTGGTCTTAAGTTGGGCTGGGATTCTCATCATCCACTCCTTTAACTGTTGGCTTTGAGCGCCCCCTGGAACTGCTGCGTGTCCCTCTCTCTAACCTCCTCTCAGATAAAAGTTAGTAACTGGGCCTGAGTTTTTTGGATTTTTATTTTGTTACGCATGTATAGTCTCACTTGAAGGTACAATAAGCTTACACAGGATGAAAGTTTAACAATACCAAATGCAAGAAAATTGTGTACGTTCTAATGGATCGCAACTAGTCCTTTTACATGATTCAAGTTATCACTTTTGGGTTTTGTCCCGCGCTATATTTGAGATTCTCAGTGTCTACATTTCTATCTCTTTTCTGTTTCAATGAATGATTGGCAATTTAAGCAAAGGTTCTAAATGTTAACCCATGTTGACATGAATACAGTTGTACTTCAAATACTTTCTCGTTCCATACAGGCTCAGCTGCAGTTACAAAGATTTAAACAGACTGTAATGTTGATCATGCTAATGAATTTACTATTTTGCCTGACATGACTGAAATATCTGATAACCAAATCCTCGTGTTGATTAAGCGACTAAATCTTGGTTTTGGTCGACAACTTGGTCTGACTGACACCCTCAAACATGTAGAGTTTCTTTATTGATGGTATGAGGAAGTTTCACCAGAAGGCCATATCATCTTCATCAAACATTCCAGTCAGAATCAATTCTATTTTTAGATTTCCTCATACCATGGGCTTCCCGATGACAAAAACCCGAACGACTACAGCAGATAGACTTGTATCACTATTAAGATAGCCACTTTGAACACTGCAGCCTCCTGTTGAGCAGCATAAGACTATTCAGCTTCATGACGGTATCAGCTCTTTGTACACTTCTGCACTGTCAGATCTGAGGTAGTAAAGACCTGAAGGAAGGCTGGGAATCACCTTTGTAGTGTTTGTTTTACGTCAACCTATTCCTTATTAGCTGTAAATGACTGTATTGGTAAGAGATTGAGGGGTGACTTTGTTTTATGTAGAATTTGAGGTGACAATGTCCACAGAAAAAGGCGAAAGGAGAGGAGAAGTCACAAGCTACTGTGACTGGATGTCGCAACTACCACCTGGACTTCACAACATTCCTCTCTTTAATCTGGCCATACCAGGTATGCAGCTGAAATAATGTAACTTACTTACACTGCTACTGCATTGAACTAGCACACAGAACTTTGTCCAGTTTTGACATTAAAACTAACATATTGTATTGTATTTAATAAGCTTTTTTTCAGCTTTGTGACAACAATGGGTTTTTAAATACTTTATTTAACTTACGAGATAGGAGGATTTTTAAAAAAAATCCAAACTAGAGTAAAAGTCTACAGCCACGTTAGCGGCTCTGTGAGGTGCAGCTGTGCTTTGAGCTAAATGCTAACGTCAGCATGCTAACATGCTCACAGTCACAATGCTAACATGCTAATGTTATGCAGGAATGTTCACCGTTTTAGTTTTAGCAAGTTAGCATGCTCACATTTTGCAATTAGCACTAAACACTGTGTGTGTGTGTGTGTGTGTGTGTGTGTGTGTGTGCGCGCGTGTGCATGTGTTTGGTATTCCCCAGGTAGCCATGACTCAATGAGTTATGACTTGGACATCAACTCCTCTATAATAGAGCCTGATAGACTGAAACGGTTCAGCAAGATTTGTTGTGTACCTAAAATAGTGCGCAAATGGGGGATCACTCAGGTAAAACGGTGTTTAAAGCCTGTCAGTGGCGAGTGTGCTCGTGTATTTAAGGAGCAGGGTTGGCGAGTGTTTGTTTGACTGCTGTCTTGTGATGCAGGAGGAGACCATCACAAAGCAACTGGATGCAGGAGTTCGCTACTTTGACCTGAGGATCGCTCGCAAGGCAAACGACAGCGACCCCACTCGGCTTTACTTTTATCACGGGCTGTGCACGCGGACTGATGTGGAGGTAAATAGAACCATAAGAATATGGCCTCTTTTCATTATGTAAACATCAATAAATATTTCGGAGTAAAACAATCTTTGTGGATCGTTAGTCACCAGTGGTATCAGGAATTTTTATTTTAAAGGTATTTTTCTAAAGGTATTTTTTAGACTATATATTTAAATTTGACCACTTGTATGCCAATAAATACATCAATAAATAAATAACTTGCAGAAGATATAAGTGAACATTTATAAACCGCAGGGTGTCCCAGAGTAAAAGCGGTTTAAGATGCTGACCATGTAATTGCAACGTACCCAGTTTGAGTCTGGCCAGAAACCTTTATTCTCTCTGTTATCTCATTTCCTGGCCCACCTATCCTCCACTATCAAAAAGAAAGTCAATAATGCCTGAAATAATTACTTTTAAATTAAACTTAATTACACCTTAATTACATTTTAGAAACTTCATTTTTTGTGTCTGAAGGGGGGACAGGAACTCATGACCTCAGTATTTCTAAAATCCAATTCTAAAATAACTGAATAACCTTTACTATGGGTTTGCAATTGAAGCTATCTTTGATATTTGACCATGGATGAACTTTTTACTTCGAGCAATAAAACAATCCAAATGATCCACTAAAATGCAGGTGTTTTTCTTTTAAATAAGTAAAACCAAATTAAAATGCATATCAAGAAAAAAGTACAAGAGAGAAAATATCTTTATTTGCTGCCGACTGTATTAAGTCACTCTGCCTTTGTGATCAGACTGTTCTCAGCATCATAAATGCCTGGGCAGAGAGGCACCCCAAAGAGATCCTCATCCTGGCTTTATCCCACTTCAAGGGGTTTGACAAAACGACTGAAGAGCACCTCCACAGCCATCTTATCAACTTCATCAAGACCTTGTTTGGAGCCAAACTCTTCCTTCGAATGGTAAAGTATAGCGAGTTTTCCCATTAAGATCAATAAGTCAAACATATCTCATCATGAAAGTATCTACTGTAAGCTACTGTGGCTTTCAAATAATAATAAAAAAGAACTTTAGCTTATACCACTTCCAAAACAAAACCTTTCAATGCATCACAACAGGACATTCCTACCCTGAAGAGATGCTGGGACCAAGGCCGAAACGTCATAGTTTCATATGATTATCCGGCAAATCAGCACCCTGAGATATGGAGTAAAATAACGTATTACTACGGCAAGAGTATGGACCCCGCAAGAGTTGAGTCAGAACTTCGTCAGATTTTGGAAAAACGACAGCCTCATAACAGTGAGTTTTCTCTGTTGTAACTAAATTGTAAACAATAAGGGTTTGGTTTCTACTTTGGTGACCAGGGCTGATACTCACCAAATAGCATCTAAAACGCAAGTCACCCAGTGCATGCATGATGCATAATCTCCAGCATGACGAGCCATGTTAAAAATGACCCCCCCCCCCCCCCCCCCCCCATATGACCTGCAGGTTTCTTTGTGTGTGGCTTGAACCTGACACTGCCAGATGACGCCGGGATACTCAAGTACATCCTTCGCCTTTGTGACAACTTTGTCAACGTCATACAGAGGAGTCTGCCAAAGCTGCTGCTGTGGGTGAAACAGCAAGCTGGCAAAACACCTGTGAACATCGTCGCCTCAGACGTGGTGACTCGTGACGACTTTGTCTCAACGGTTGTCGAGCTCAATGTCTCGAAACATGTGGTGGAGGAATAGTGGAAACGACGGAGCCCCTAAAGTCATCTTGTATCAGTGACCTTTGTTTCATCTCTCTGTATTCATATATGATGGGATGATTGTAGTAATAGTATGACAATGTATGATTTAGTTTTTATTGTATTATTATTATTTAAAAGTATTTATAGATATTTGATGATTTTATTACCTAAAGAGAAGACAGGAAACAAGGAGATAGATGAAACAAAGGTCACTGATACAAGTTATTATCTTAAGGACTTTAAGGGCTCCTTAGGAAACACCTCTCATTTCGTTCTTTCTCTTTTTTTTAAACAATTCTCTTTTCACTCCTTTACACCAAATCCACTCTCTTGCTCTCCCACAAACCAAAATTGTGACTGTTTTGAATGTTCCTGGCCTGTTATAGCGCCATCATGTGTCAATTTATGGTCCTGCAAAAAAGTGTTCCCCTCATGCCTGGAAGTTTTGGCTGGTCTCTGTGTCAACAAAGTAGCTAATGCTAGCTTGCCAAAGTAACTAAGCAGCACACTTGGTGGATTAGGATGTTAAGACTAGCATGGCGTCGGTCGGTGTCCAAAAATAGACGCGTGGAGCCTGCACGCCTTTTAACTGCGGCTTTTTCGGGAGCGGACCGTCCACAGCAGAACTCAGGGGGCAACATTAACGTGAGGTGCTTCAGACAAACTACCCACCCACCCAGCGATAGATTACCGCTCCTCCATCCCCAGCCGGCCTACTACCTCAGGTAAAGCAGACGCGGCTAATAGGTTGCTACCGCTAACGCTAGATGTGGGGTGCCTTGACAGGTTGCAGTAAACATGCCTAGCGTTAATGTAGCAACTCAATTCACGGCATTTCAAATGTTGGTAAGTGTTATGTTGCTTGGTTGGTAGTTGCTGTGACGATTGTGGACGTGCCTTTGGACGAATAGAAGAGTGACACGGAACTCCATTACAAAATCAAACAAATATAAATATCCCTAACAACTATTGCCAGGAGACATGCCATTGTAAGTAAAGACATTCGATGTAAGTACTTACATAAACTGCCAAGGTTAGGTTAGGTTATGTCTAATAATTTGCCAGCTTTTCTAACCTGCCTGGGAACTCTACTACCATCCTCTGCTAAGAGTAAAATCTCGCTAACCTAGCTAAGTGGCCTCGGGTTAACTACATGTAAAAAAAAAAAAAAAAATAGATATCTGTCAATGTGTCATGGATATTTCGGCCGAATTTTAAAAAATTATGTAATTTATCGAAAACTGTTTTCAGTCATGTTTTCCAAGGCATGAACCTTTGACCATAAGCAAAATCACCTTAAATTAGGGAATATTCAAATGGAAGTCGACGCGACTTGTCCCTAACAGCTACAGTGCCTGACAGCTACCGCAGCTGCAGTAGGGAGCTGCTGAACAAGCGTCTTCAGTATCAGCTAGCTGGCAGCGTGATAACACTTCGTTTTAGTAGTATGCTGTTTCTTTACAGATTTATGACGTATTGGTATGGATAAAAATAAAACTTTTATTGATCCCTTGGTGAAATTGACAAGCTGCCCCCAGCAGTAACGTTACATAAAGTAAAAAATAAGTCCCACCTTTACCAGCTGCAACATTAAAGTAATGTAGATAGTAATATGTTGTTATAATTGGCTATGTTTCGAGCTATCATGTATTCTGATTCTGTATTTCTCCACTGAACCTATGATCCTGTTTTGTACTTTTCTACTGAGCACAATGTACGTCCTTGAAGATAATATGACTGGTTAGAACTGGTTTTCATACCAGGAGATGGCTGAAACTCCTCTATTTTATCAGTTAGATTTACGCCGTACCACCAACATCCACACATGATTTATCAAGTCCAACCTCTGTACAGGGCAGGCCCAGCCTGAGAAGATAAATGTGAATCATTTTCGGACATCGGGGCTCCTTCTGACTGAGATCCTGCGAGAGCTCTGTCACTCCGAGCCCAGCGCTGCATTTACTTTACCTGTGACCGAAATAAAGTTTACATCTGTGAACTGAACATTGCTCCAGTTTGTTCTTGGGCTTCCAACAAAGGGCAATCGGGCTAACAATATCAATAATTATTCAGCAATATAACATACATTATTCATTAAAGGGCCATTCTTCATAATGAGTACATTTACTTTTTGTACTGTAAAGCCTGTCTTTTTTTATGTGAATACTTTTTTACTTTTACTCTAAAATTTTGAATGCAGGACTTTTACTTGTAGTACTACTTGAGTATTCCTTCACTGTGGTATTGCTACTCACTCGACTTGTCATGGCAGGGAAAGCCCAGGTGGCTCTAATAACCTTTAATGAGTGATGCCTGCATTCCAGTCAACTGTCCCAGTAGGTAAGCATGCATAATCGCCCTGCACTTGGAACAACTAAATGGAATGCAGCTATTTGTAACGTTATTAATTACACCT
This sequence comes from Enoplosus armatus, assembly GCF_043641665.1. Lineage (NCBI taxonomy): Eukaryota > Metazoa > Chordata > Actinopteri > Centrarchiformes > Enoplosidae > Enoplosus > Enoplosus armatus. The sequence goes on along the minus strand of NC_092199.1, from coordinate 15,152,202 downwards.
GTGCTTACCCGATGACATGCCAAAATCTGTCATCCAAAAGATATATTAAGTGATGTGTTAGCGCACAGATCTTCAGGAGACATGTCCCTTTTTTAAGCGTTCAAATTTCCAACATATTTCAATCAATGACAGGTGCATTTACCGTTAATGAAGCTTAACAACAGAGCCATCAGGGGGGTGCCATATTCCTTAATTAGCATAGGGACTGATGAAAAATGATGACATGAGAGTAATGCAATAATTTTCTTGTATATAGCTGTAGTCTCTTTTTTCAATTTCCTGTTCTATGGGATATCGCCGCCCACAAACTGTGACTAAAACTGTGAATGTGTTTTGCGCGTCCAGTTCATCTGTCTCTAGGAGCATGGCGTCAGGGGGTGAAGGGCCATCGTCCACCCCTGACAGACACACCAACAGGTTGGCCAAGGAGAGGTCGCCCTACCTGCTCCAACATGCACACAACCCTGTCGACTGGTGAGGGCCTTTTTGAAGTAGGCACTCATTTCTGATAGCTGATGTAATGTCACATATAAACTAATGTCATGTTTGTTTCAGGTATCCATGGGGACAAGATGCTTTTGACAAGGCAAAGAACGAAGACAAGCCGATCTTTTTATCAGGTAAGAAGCTGCTCTCGCACCTGGTATTAACATGCATTTCATTTCGGGGCTGCTTCACTCTGAATTTCCTTTTTGTTTCAGTGTGAGAAAAGAGATATGACTCCATGTAAATCAAACCTCTGATATGAAGTGACAGTAAAACACTTACTTTTTACGTGATGTCATACTGACCTACTATTGCTGTGCTTGCACTGGCAAATGACACATCTGTTTCCTGTAAATCTTTGACCATCAGTGGGCTACTCAACGTGCCACTGGTGCCACGTTATGGAGAGGGAGTCTTTCGAAGATGAGGAAATTGGCAAAATCCTCAGTGACAACTTTGTCTGCATCAAATTAGACCGAGAAGAGAGACCTGACGTGGACAAGGTCTACATGACCTTTGTGCAGGTGTGTGTGTGTACATGTGTGCTTACATTGAGGGTTTTCTCACGCCAGCCTTTTATTGCTTTTCTCTGCTGAAAGTCTCTTATGACTTTTGGTTGCTGATGTCTGCAGGCAACAAGTGGAGGTGGAGGTTGGCCCATGAATGTGTGGTTGACCCCCGACCTACGACCTTTCATTGGAGGCACCTACTTCCCTCCCAGAGACCATGGAAGAAAACCTGGGCTTAAAACAGTCCTCACCAGAATCATGGAACAAGTAAAACTGGATTTTGCTTAAACACATAAAGTCTTTGAGTTTTACAAATTGTGTACAAATCACGAGGTATAATTGATATGTATGGAGAAGATATGGGGCTTCACATCATATATTTGTCATCCTTACAAAGCACAAGTGTGCCTTATGATCCTCAGTGGCAGAATAACCGTCCTGCTTTGGAGTCCAGTGGGGAGAGGATCCTTGAAGCTCTAAAGAAAGGCACGGCCGTCGCTGCAAACACAGGAGAGAGTCCTCCACTGGCTCCGGATGTTGCTAATCGCTGCTTCCAGCAGTTGGCGCATTCCTATGAGGAGGAGTACGGCGGCTTTAGAGACGCTCCCAAGTTCCCCACGCCAGGTAGACTCAGCAAGAACCGCAGCGGACATGTTTCCTGTTGGACATTCTGCATGACTGACTCTCTCTCTGTCTGATCCGTCTCTCCCTGCCTACATAGTGAATCTGATGTTCCTCATGTCTTACTGGTTTGTGAATCGCTCCACCTCCGAGGGGGTCGAGGCTCTTCAGATGGCCTTGCACACACTCCGCATGATGGCGCTGGGAGGCATCCACGACCATGTGGCACAGGTTCATGCATGTGTGAATTGAAAATAAATTTGAAGACGTCATTGATGAATTAATTATCAGACAGTGTATACTATATCTCTTTCTGTCTCTTTTCTGCAGGGTTTTCATCGTTACTCTACAGATTCCTCCTGGCATGTTCCCCACTTTGAAAAGATGCTGTACGACCAGGCTCAGCTGGCTGTAGCCTACATAACTGCCTCCCAGGTGTGTGCGCGTGATTGTCTCTGTATCTTGTGCTGTGTGTGTGTTCTTCTTTGCGTATCTGACAGGGTATCCCTCCATCATTCTGTCTCTCTCTTACCCAAGTAATTTATCCCCTTATTACCCATTCAGTGAAAATCATTGGTGTGAGACTTGGCAAACATATTTTTGAGTAAATACAAACACTCATAATGACAGTGAAGGTGCTAATACACACATATCAGGTTTGTTGTTTTGAGTTTATACCAGATCTGTTTTTAAAAGGAGTAGATGCCATTGTCTTTAGTTGTATGCTGGGCTGGCCTGTTTTCCAGAGTGGACAGAGACATAAACTAAAAGTTAATTAGGACACGAGCATGCAGACAAACTCAAATACAGACACATATTGCGCATACATGCAGTACGTGCTTGTGTTTAATGAGCTGCTACCACAGCATTTGCATGAAATTCTGCAGCTAATATCCTGCATATAAATCATGTGACAGTATCTTTAAGGTTACGTTATGGTGGAATCATGATTCTCAGCAGGTGTGCGCCGTGTGTTTCTGCTTCTCCAGGTATCAGGTGAGCAGCTCTTTGCAGATGTGGCCAAGGACATACTGCTCTACGTCTCCAGAGACTTGAGTGACAAGGTGAAGCATCTGCAGCCTTGTTAGGATGTCTGTGTGTGCATGTTTTTTTGTGTCACTGGTTTTACGGGGACCATATGTCCTCACTGGGGCACCAAGTTGATGGCAAATTATTAGCATTAAGAAGATATAAAAGGGATTTTGGTTTAGGATGAAAGTTAAGGTTGCAGGTTGCATGTTGACAAAGGAAAGTCATTAGAAATAGAGCAATATAAGCTGCAGTTTGTCGTCACAACGGGTGTACCCGTTGCTGACAAAGCACAAGCGTTAGCTGTAAATTCTACCAGGAGATAACAAGTGTGTGTTTGCCTGCATGTGCGCATGTGTGTGTTCGTACATCCTCGAGGGCAAGCGGTGGGACCCCGTTGACAAATAGCCTCTTAAACCTCTTGTTCTCCTGTGAGGGTCAACCTTTTCTTCCTTTTGATGAATGAGTCGACAGCAGTGAACGGGGCGCACAATTAAAACCACACTCGCTGTAATCATTATATTCCCCAAGATTTATTATGTAATTATACGCTAATGAATTAACGCCGCAAAGGTAATTTACTGTGGACTGTATGTTTCTTTAGCGCTGCAATGGCTGGGATCTTCCCTCAGTTCCCATCATGACTGTAAAAATACTGTTCACAGGATTTATACAGACCCTGAGAGGGCTCACATGATATTGTGTATAATCTGACCCTTTAAAAGTGGTGATTGATTCATTGATTACCGTCAGATTTGTTATCAAATAGTTGTTCATCATCATCTATGCACCATGTGAGGTCTTCTGTACAGAACTTATATACCAAAAAGTCTATTTATCTCAAATCAGCTTTCCATTAAAATAGCAGTTCTATCTGTCCTTCCACCTTCTCCATTCCTGCCTCATTGTCTGGAACAGTCGGGGGGTTTCTACAGTGCAGAGGACGCAGACTCCGTCCCTGCATCGGGGGGACCAGAAAAGCGCGAAGGGGCTTTCTGCGTCTGGACAGCCTCAGAAGTTCGGGAGCTGTTGCCAGATGTCGTGGAGGGCGCCACTGGATCTGCCACGCAGGCAGACATCGTCATGCACCACTACGGGGTGAAGGTGCAAGGCAATGTTGCTCCAGAACAGGTGCTTTTAATTTGTATTATGTCAGAATAATCAGAATAATGCTTGGGTTGCAGTTAAGAGATGAAAGGGTGGATGGATGGGTGGAGGGAAAGCTTGAAGTAGTAAAGCTAGGCTCAGAGATGGTGCTTATGTGGCCAAATGTCAAGAGGCCAAGAGTCATGCAAATAATCATGTAGCTTGAACAGTTAATGCAGACTAAACTAATCACTTGTAGTATAAGGTGTTAAAGCTGGTCCATTAAGGCATTAACATGACATCTGTTGCAGCCAGTATGAGTTCATTTCTGTGAACACCCTCTTATCCCCTGTACTGTGTGTTGCCAGGACCCCCACGGGGAGCTGCAGGGCCAGAATGTGCTGATCGTGCGTTATTCCGTGGAGCTAACGGCTGCTCACTTTGGCGTCAGTGTTGAGAAAGTCAACGAGCTCCTGGCCTCCGCCAGAGCCAAAATGGCTGAAGTGAGGGAGAGTCGGCCACGCCCACATCTGGACACCAAGATGTTGGCCTCCTGGAATGGTAAAGTTCTATTGCAGGTTTACACTACAGCAATAGCAGTATCCCCATCACCATCACCATCATCATCATCATCTCATGCCAGTCAAATTTCACAAAAAGAAAAAAAAAAATATCTCATAACACGTGCTTTAGCGCTCTCTCTTTGACAAACACATTATTCTGCACATTAAATGGATAGTACATCATTAACATCACTGTTATGTAAATTGAATTGATATTCCACGTGTGCAAGGTGATGTATACATTCAGAAAGGAAAAACAGGCTGAACTGATCTGGAAATCAGCCAACAAGGTCCAGCAAGGCTGAAGAGGCTTCTTTCTGTTTCCCTCGTTGCAGTAATTGGTGTTGGAAAGGGTTGCAAGTACAGCCTGCTTTACTGCACTCCCTCTTAAACACAGCGTCTACCTACAGTGCTCTCATGGCGCCTCAGATTTCGTTAGTTCAAACGTCAAATCAAATGACGTGGGGAAGAAGTCAGGAGGAGCAATAGATGAGGGATCCCCCTCCCAAGAAATGCAATATATGTTGTGTGTGCAGCGTAGACAGAAATAATAGTAAAATTACAATATGGAGAAACAGAATGACAACACTAGGTGGATGGATTGTAAACACATTGTATTGTGTCAACCTAGACCTGCTGTCACTCCTTTTGAAAAATACGTTGAGTTGACTTTCTCTGATGTGTATTTAAATAATACATTAAAAGTTTGTACTTTTAGTTGGTATCAAGAGTATGCTACTGTTCATGTTCTGTCCATTTGACAGATTATTGTTTTTTTTATTCCAGACCCAAAACAACCATACCGCATTGAGTTGGTTCATTCAAAAGCGTATTGATGGTGGTCCTCATCAGGTGTTGGTGTCGCTGCCTGCCAAAGTACCTTACTGCCACGTGCTGCTTCTCTAAATCAGGACAAGCCGTTGTTGACTGCCAAGCAGGGGCATTAGGGGAACAAATATAAAAGCCTGTTAAAGCCTAGGCACACTGTACATCAGAAGCTGATGGTCAGATTCACACATACAAATATTCTTACAGACATTCATCACGAGCAGGAAAACGTGTGTAGATTATTATAGAGACACTAGTTGTCACTTTCCATTAGTATGATGCCAATTTGGACACCCCTCAACATTGTTTATCCAGCACATTGTCTCAGATGTGATTAATTACAAGAACAAAAAGCCCACCACAAAAACACACTCCATACAACCACAGATTTGGCTCCCAGGGCTGACGTCTCAAGACGGAGTGTGTTACTGAGGTAATGAGGCTCCGCGACCCTGAGAACTTTGCAATTAGACGCAAGACTCCCCTTCTCCTCTCTAATGAAGAAACCCCTCCATTAATCACCTGTCGTCCGCCGAAAAACACTTTGAAGACCAGGCTGTGCACTCGCCAGGCTTTGATACCTACATGAAAGAGGAATGGAGGGAAAGGGGGAGGAAAGGATGGATACAGAGAGGGAAGAGAGAAGGAATGGGAGAGAAAAGGGAGACTTCAAAGAGTGAAAAATAACTAAGCTACGACTGCAGCACGGCTACACGTTGGTACCTCCGCGGGGAGAGGACATGATGTTTTAAGATGAGCAACAGTCATTTTCTACCTAATCATCCCACCACCATCACTTGTTCTTTGCTGCTCAGGTCTCATGCTCTCGGCCTTCGCTCGCGTTGGAGCTGTGCTGGGGGACAAGGCCCTGCTGGAGAGGGCGGTGCAGGCCGGCAACTTCCTACAGCAGCACCTGTGGGATGCCGAGCGGCAGACCATCCTCCGATCCTGTTACCGCGGAGACCAGATGGAGGTGCAACAAATGTAAGAAAGGGTTTTGGCAGAACTTGTAGTTATATGAATGATTGGGTCCGATATGAACGCGCTGCTTACTGCACACCCCATGTTTAGAACCAGTGTTTCATCGCTAACAGGGACATTCTGCCTCTAAAGCTGAACAAACAATTGTAATGCCCTGTAATGATCTTGGCATTTTCAGTTTTGCTTTGTTGGATAAAGCTAGTCAAGGTTTCTCCCTGTCAGAGACAGAACAAATGAGAGCTATTTTGATGATGTTTCATTGATGGAGAATGTTTTTCAGCAGCCCTGAAGCAGGTAGGGAGTCAGTGTCTCGATTAAGGACAAATCAGAAGACCTGAAGGAACCTGGATCTTCTGGAAAACCTTACATCATTAAGTGTTAAACATGTCAATATAAGATGTCAAAAACCAGAAAAAAATATTTTATTTCTTAAAATACTCTTGACTGGATCAAAAGTCCCAGAAAAAGACTAAGCATAACTATTATTCATTGTTGTAAGTGCTCCCCTTGTCCATACTGCAATGTCAATGTGAGTAATGGGTTACAATAACCACTGTCCTCGTTCTGTGTTATAATGCATTGTAAGGTTAAGCTGGAGCTAATGTGAGTCTTCAGCAGTCTGATTTAGACGAATCAAGTAGGTGTCTTCCAGAGTTAAAGTCTTTAGTACAGAACTCCCTCTTTGGAGCTTTACTCTATTAATGCATTTATTTCCTCATAAATCAGCAAAGCTGAGCATTGTTTACATCCATGTTTTCTAGCTTACTTTCTAGTCACTTGTCTCGTTTTCTTCGATGTCCCTTTCTAGCACTGGGACAGTAATGCATTGACATCCACTTAACTATAGAAGGAAGAAACAATGTAGCAAATTCTATAAGGGGGCGTTTCACTTTTAGTACAATGAAACAATAAGCAGTTGTACTGTGCTAGGGTGACTAACTGCTTATATGCAAACAGGAAACAAGGCTATTGGGATAAATCAGGTCAGGGCAGGAAATCAGAGGACATGTTCACATGCACTCCAGTAACCTGGTTACTGTAAAACTGTGTTTACATGCACAGGTCGGTAATGAGATTTCTGCTCTAGCGTCCATCATACTGTGTATTTGAAACAAGATTGGCCATATTTTAAGTGGATTATAGATGCCTGCTGAATGACGGGTTGAAGAAGTTTTTCAAGCACGGTGAGAGAGGAGGCTCTGTAGCGGGTGAATATGCATTTTCTTCTTGCTGTTTGAATTTAAGCCTAGTACATACGGGCGGATCAACCATGGTGAATTATTTAGACTTATCTCATAGTTTTGGTTGAACTAAACATGGCTAAGAAATCAGGTTCCTTCAGCAGAGATGTAGCTGTGTTAAAATATCTTTTAAACCCTGAAGCCTACAAAAAGGAAACAGACTTCAGATCTCAGTTCAGATCAGCTGGTGGCAGCATTCAGTCAGTGACTGGTGGCTGAGAATGTTCTTGAAGCACCAGAACATAAACACACACACACACACACACACACACACACACACACAGTGCCTTGTTCAGTGTACACCTCCGCTCCAGGTGTCCTCGTTCTGTAGGCCAGCCCTGTGCCCTAGTTGCTGTGAATGAGTGAGTGTGAAATGCCACCGAATCAGCAGGAAAAAAAAACGCCAGGCGACCCACAGCACACATGATGAAATGCATGCAATTTTATACACACGCATGAACAGATACACACTCGCGGCTAAACACTCTGGCCTTGTTCCACGGTTCCCATCTCATTCATAATTGTCCAATTCAGGATGGTGTCAGCATTGAGAGGGCTTACCTAGGCTCTTTCTCAAGCCTGGCTTAGTTACATACGTGGCTAAATCACATATGGGCCGTGGGCTAATTTACTTGGAGGGATGGTGGCTGCTGAGACTAACTGGGTTAACAGGCTGTGGAGGCGTTGAGGAGCTAATGCCATAGATTTTTCTGTGGTCCTTGCCTGGCACTGGATGATTGAGAGTCTTAATACTGCCTTCAGGGACCAGAGGGAGGCCCAGAGGAGGAGAATACTGAGACAGTGGCAAGGTCCTAGTGGGACCCTGGTGATGTCGACTCATTCTTACTTGATTTGTCAACATGTTTGGTCATGTTGTAGTGGGAAAATACAACACATCCCTTTACGTCAATGTGCAGGCTGCTTTGCACTGCATTTACCAGTCAACGAGTTCTTTTCTTCTGCAGATGAATTGACTTGGTAAGAGTGGAGTGCGTGTGTCTGCCATGGTGGCTACTGCAGGTCACGTTAACTTACCCTTTTCTTCCGTTTATTTCAAACGAACCATCACGTAACTACTCGCTGTAGAAACTTCATGTCATATATGTACACTACATGGCGGGGAAGCATACGGACACCTGAACAAAGTATGTCATCTGAAAATGTCACCTGTGATGTGATTGTTGAATTTTATTACAAAGCCACGGGCATTAATATGCTGCTGTAACAGTCGCTACTCTTTTTGGAACGTGGCTGCAGGGATTTGCTCCCGTTCAGCCACAGCCGGAGCATTAGTGAGGTCAGCCACTGATGTTGGCATTCCAATTCATCCACACCAAACTGGGAAAACCATGTCTTTATGGACCTGGCTTTATGCGTGGGGCCATTGTCATGTTGGAACAGGAAAAGGCCTTCCCTAAACTGTTGCCACCTAGTGGAAGCGCACTATTATTATGGGATGTAGCTTTGAGATTTCCCGTAATTTGAACTAAGGGGCCTCGCCCAAGTCATGATAAACAGCTCCTGACCAAACAAAAACATCAAACACACATAGTAGTAGTTGATACTCAAACACTACAATACTCAAACCTCCTGGTGAGTATTCACAGCACCAGGAGGTTGCATGTTGGATTGAGTCAAAATAAACCACTGTATGTGTGTGTGTGTGTGTGTGTGTGTGTGTGTGTGTGTGTGTGTGTGTGTGTGTATTATGTGTTATTTCATATGTAATGGCATGAGCAAGCACATTCAATTATTCTCCAACGTAAAGTTCACTGCTGTTGTAAAACTTATGGGAGTGGATGTGTGTATGTGTCCCATATCCCTCATAGATTTGTCCCTCCAAGGTTTATTCAGAGGGAAGTGAAGTAGCTAGTGTACGAGAGTATCATTATGAAGCTATTATTATAAAACTGTCTCCGAGTGCTATGATACGGGAGACTGACAAGGCGTTTTATCTTCGCTCTCTCGGGGAAATGACTCATTTAACGCGCACTACTGAAGGTGTGAGTGAGAAGGCTGTTGAGTATTTCCAAAAGGCTTTTACATTTTTTTTGTGTTGGTGTGTCTGTGAGGCCCTCTTGAGGTCTTGTCTCAGGTTGGCATCCCTGTGGCTGGGAGTCACCTCAGCCAGATGACATGTCGCTGTGTGACAGAAGGGGGGTGTATTCTCTTAGAAAGAAGTGAGTGTGTTCGTGTGGGGAAGGAGGTAGCACAGGCACAAATGACCAAAGTTATTTTGTAAGAAGTAGTACCAAGAGTAGGAGAGTTTTGCTCATGTAAAGAAAAGCTCTGAATCTCTAAAACTGACCTAAAGACCTAAAGATTTCAGTTTTGTGTTACTATTCTTTTAGCAGTTTTAGCCATCAATAATGAGACCCAAGTTGTAATAAACCTGGATTTTTCTGGATCCCCTGACTTTTCCTCTACTGCCACCATGAGGTCCACACTTTTGGTTTTGAGTGAACAGTCTCAACAGCTGTGGGATGGATTTGGTACATAACGTTTAGTGTATGTTCTTTTACAGGATGAGTTGTGAGAACTTTGGTGATCCCCTAGTGTGGGACTGTCTCCTTTGCTGCTTGTGAGACATATAGAGAAGCTGCTGCTCTTTATCAGAGGTGGGATAGTTGCCAAACCAACCAGTTAGTCCCCATCCTTGGCTCGTCTTGGTTTGTTTTTGAGTGTGTGATGTGGGCTCATTGTTGCACGATGTGGCCACAACGTGTGGCTACAAATGCGACTGCAGTTGTAATGGGTGTTTTCTGCTCTCCAACCACCGAGGGGCGCTAATGAGCCCATTACGGGTTGGCGCACCACAGCGAGGCAAGAAGACTGAGATATACTCAGACACTTACTTGGACAAGCCTGACAAAGGTGATGCTTTATCTGAAGTGTTTCATTAGCATTGCTATAGACACTTCTTATCTTTTGCTCAATCTTAGCCTGTTGGAAATTTGTCATAATGTCCAATTCCAAATATTACTTCCAAGTATATTAAACTGGCCCTGTCCTGTCCAGCGCAAGAGGGCCTTCCTTTCGACTCATGAGTCAACCTCTGTCTGTTTGTCTGGAAAAGATAGGCCTAGATAGGACTCCTCACCTCCCCATGACCTCTCAGAGTCCTCATGCACTCCATCGCCCTCCAAAGCCGCCTCCTGTTTTCAGCCTCTCAACCACCAGCCACCGTCTGATGCAGCACTATCTGGCTTCCTGTCATCGTCCATCCTCCTGCACTCACCCAGATGAGGTGCCATTGTGGGAATTGTAGGTGGGGGGGCAGTGTGGGAGCCCAGAGGGGGCTTGTTGATAGGGCATAGATGTGACCGAACAATAATAATACATCTCTTTAAAAACCAATGACGGAGAACAGGTTGTAAAATTGAGACAGGTTGGTATAGGTATAAAAACTCCAGGTGTAGAGACGATTTCAAAATAGGTACACATGAAAAGATGTTGTGGGATCAACATTTTAGATAACTGAAGTTACCTGAAAGAGGATAGAGAGACAGGTGAAGGGAGAGGGAGGTCGAACTGTCATAAGCTTTGTCTGATCACTGCCCTGCTTCACTTGAAGCTTCTAAGACTGTGTTTACACAGTTATGTGTGCACGTATAAATGTCTCTTCTACAGTACGACAAGCACAGAGAAGGCAAATGATTCATTTCACATAGAGAAAAATGCTTCAGGGAGAGATTATACTTCCCGATATGTGTGTCGTAATGTTGCCCTCTCCTGTCACAAACTCTTTCAGGCTTTTTATAGTTTTCCAAGCCAATTCTTCTGGGTTTCTATACTGTCTCGATGGAAACCATAGCTTGATCTTCTTCAGGCATTGTATACACGCATTTGGTATATGAAAGATGGAGGGGCGGGGGGGCAACAACAACAAGAAGCTGAACTAGTTCACCAACAGCAACCCATCTCGACTTCTCGCACTGATCTGTCAATGAATTCTTAATGAAATCTGTCCTCATTCTCGCTCTTCTCCCACTTCTCTGATTTTTTTTCCCTTCCCTTCCCGCTGTTTTCTCCAGATCTCCGCCTATCTCCGGCTTCCTGGATGACTACGCCTTCATCATCTGTGGTTTGCTGGACCTGTATGAGGCCACGCTGCAGACGGCGTGGCTGCAGTGGGCCGAGGAGCTGCAGCTCAGGCAGGACGAGCTGTTCTTGGACGACCAGGGCGGAGGCTACTTCTGCAGTGTCCCCAGTGACGGCACTGTACTGCTGCAACTCAAAGAGGGTGAGGGACAGATACACTGATGTATGAATAGATATCGCCGGTCTAGATCTCAAAACAAACATACTTTTCCCCTGACACTCCTGATATCAACTACTCAGGGACTGAATTTTGACAGCCAGCCCTGTGACAGACATTAACATCATGACACGAGAGGCCTGATGCATGCCACAGACTAGTGGAAACTAGTGAAATTACATCATTTTTGACACAATCAGCCATCATTTTTACTTTTGAAATCCTTTAGAAGTCATAGGTGAAACTTAGAATGTATGCAGCAGCGTCTTAAGACAATTTCACATCATATTATACATGATATATTTCTGTGTTATTACACACAAATTGTTTTAATTTACTTTTCGTAAGTGTTGGCAGTTGGGTATGATACAAAGGCTGTACTTCGTGATAAATGCTAAAGTCACCATGCTAATGTGTACAATAAAGATGACGCCAAAAGTATGTTTACCATGTTCACATCTCCCTTTAGCACGTGATCATGGTGCTAATTAGCACTAAACACAAAGTACAGCCGAGGGTGATGGCAATTTCATTAGTTCCGTTTTGGACAAATAAAGATTTTGACCTGATGATGGTGTTGGAAGACAAGTTGTTACAGCTCATCCTGTGGGGGACATGAATGTCTGCATTCCGGTTTTGTCACGCCACCCAATAGTTGTTGTGGCATTTAGCTCAAAACAACAAACCTCATGGTGGTGCTGGAGGACGAAGTCAAGGGATCACCAGGATTCATCCTCTGAGGATCATGAATGTCTGCACAAAATTTCATGGCAATCCATCCAATAGTTGTTGGGAAGTGTTGGACCGATATTACTAGAAAAAAAATATGGCATTGATGCTGCTGCTGCTGGCTGTGGCTCTAACACGCTGAGAGATGCAGGGAAGCATTGATGGACAGGTGAAGGATTAATTGTACTGCTGCAGCGTACCTCTGTGGCTTAAACAAGTTCAAGGATGGATAGCTCAGACAGATGAATAAATACAGGGCTTGAGGACTGCAGATACTGCAGACAGATTGCAAATATCAACACATTGCCACAATATGATTGTGCCATTGATTTGAGGGAACAAAAGAAGCACAAATGGATGGCTGTAATTTATTGGAGCAAAACAAAATGTTAATTGGTGGGTGTAGCCTCTCATCCATCCATCCCTTTCTCTCCTGCCTACAGTGCATCCGGAAAGTATTCACGGCGCTTCACTTTTTCCACATTTTGTTATGTTACACCCTTATTCCAAAATGGATTAAATTCATTTTTTTCCTCAAAATTCTACACACAACACCCCATAATGACAATTTGAAAAAAGTTTTTTTGAAATTTTTGCAAATTTATTAAAAATAAAAAACTAAGAAATCACATGTACATAAGTATTCACAGCCTTTGCCATGAAGCTCAAAATTGAGCTCAGGTGCATCCTGTTTCCACTGATCATCCTTGAGATGTTTCTGCAGCTTAATTGGAGTCCACCTGTGGTAAATTCAGTTGATTGGACATGATTTGGAAAGGCACACACCTGTCTATATAAGGTCCCACAGTTGACAGTGCATGTCAGAGCACAAACCAAGCATGAAGTCAAAGGAATTGTCTGTAGACCTCCGAGACAGGATTGTCTCGAGGCACAAATCTGGGGAAGGTTACAGAAAAATTTCTGCTGCTTTGAAGGTCCCAATGAGCACAGTGGCCTCCATCATCCGTAAGTGGAAGAAGTTCGGAACCACCAGGACTCTTCCTAGAGCTGGCCGGCCATCTAAACTGAGTAATCGGGGGAGAAGGGCCTTAGTCAGGGAGGTGACCAAGAACCCGATGGTCACTCTGTCAGAGCTCCAGAGTTCCTCTGTGGAGAGAGGAGAACCTTCCAGAAGGACAACCATCTCTGCAGCAATCCACCAATCAGGCCTGTATGGTAGAGTGGCCAGACGGAAGCCACTCCTTAGTAAAAGGCACATAGCAGCCCGCCTGGAGTTTGCCAAAAGGCACCTGAAGGACTCTCAGACCATGAGAAACAAAATTCTCTGGTCTGATGAGACAAAGATTGAACTCTTTGGTGTGAATGCCAGGCGTCACGTTTGGAGGAAACCAGGCACCGCTCATCACCAGGCCAATACCATCCCTACAGTGAAGCATGGTGGTGGCAGCATCATGCTGTGGGGATGTTTTTCAGCGGCAGGAACTGGGAGACTAGTCAGGATAGAGGGAAAGATGAATGCAGCAAAGTACAGAGACATCCTGGATGAAAACCTGCTCCAGAGCGCTCTTGACCTCAGACTGGGGCGACGGTTTATCTTTCAGCAGGACAACGACCCTAAGCACACAGCCAAGATATCAAAGGAGTGGCTTCAGGACAACTCTGTGAATGTCCTTGAGTGGCCCAGCCAGAGCCCAGACTTGAATCCGATTGAACATCTCTGGAGAGATCTGAAAATGGCTGTGCACCGACGCTTCCCATCCAACCTGATGGAGCTTGAGAGGTGCTGCAAAGAGGAATGGGTGAAACTGCCCAAAGATAGGTGTGCCAAGCTTGTGGCATCATATTCAAAAAAACTTGAGGCTGTAATTGCTGCCAAAGGTGCATCAACAAAGTATTGAGCAAAGGCTGTGAATACTTATGTACATGTGATTTCTCAGGTTTATTATTTTTAATAAATTTGCAAAAATCTCAAATAAACTTTTTTCACGTTGTCATTATGGGGTGTTGTGTGTAGAATTTTGAGGAAAAAAATGAATTTAATCCATTTTGGTATAAGGCTGCAACATAACAAAATGTGGAAAAAGTGAAGCGCTGTGAATACTTTCCGGATGCACTGTATGTAAATCTTTCACCTTATCGATTGATGCCGAGCTTAACAAGATGGAAGCTTCTGCAGTAATGCCGCTGCCAGTTTCACTCCATTGCTACGCTTTAACCACAGGAGAGGGGGGAGGCAAGGATGGATGGATGGATGGATGGATGAATAGGTAGAAGATAAAAGACGGCAGCAGAGGAATATTGACCTCCCCTATCTACCTCTAGGGAAGTGCAACCGTCTCTCACTCAAGTTGAACGTCTTCGCCATGAAAGCACTCAAAGACCGATGCTCTGATTCTTCAGCTACTTTGATCACCTGACCTGTCAAATGTGTCTCCATTGTGTCTTAGTCCATCTGCCTTTGACAGATTGAAACAGCACGCACAATGTACAGCGGGAGTCTGAAATCCACTTTCTACCTGTGCCTCTTCTCATCTCACTTACATCTTATCTTCATTCTGAATCTTTTTTCTTTTTTTACTTGCTGCATTTTCCTTCTTTGTGTCCTTTGTGGCCATCACACCTTGACCTCCGGTATAAGGTACACCATTGGCATAGAATATATTCCCATATATAGATATAATAAGTCTAAAAAGTTTAATCTTGCAGATATGACGGGGTGGCATTCAAAAACTTAATTATTCCACTTTTTTTGTAATAATCAGTGGACAAGTGTATGTCGAAAATGTTTTCTGTTTTTGATACCCTTCCTGCTGCAAAGTCTTCTCGCCAAATGACTTATTTGATGTATTTTTTCATTGCAGTTCAATTTTGGAGATGCTTTATAAATATTTTCTTGTTGAAGTGTGTGTTGGAAGAAGCCACTTGTTATAATTAGCAGCATGGCTCAATGGATGTCTCTCTCTCTCTCTCTCTCTCTCTCTCTCTCTCTCTCTCTCTCTCTCTCTCTCTCTAGTCCACCACTTTGGTTCAGACTGAAATATCTCAATAACTATTGTACAGATATGCATGGTCCCCAGAGGATGATTCCTACTGTCTTTGGTGGTCCCTTGACTTTTCATCTAGCGCCACTGTGAGGTTGACATTTGTAGTTTTGAGTGAAATGCCTCAACAACTATTGGATGAACTGGATTGCCATAAAATTTGCTGCAGATATTCATGTTTGCCTCAGGATGAAGTGTAATACCTTAACCTTTTCTATAGCACTACCATCAAGTACCTGCAAAACGTATCACTTCCTCGTTGGCCTCGGCTGTACTTTCTGTTTAGTGCTAATTAGCAAATGTTAGCATGCTAACATGCTAAACTAAGATGGTGAACCTGGTGAACATTATACCTGCTTGTCACTGTGAGCATGATAGCGTGTTGACATCAGCATTTCGCTCAGTACAGCCTCACAGAGCAGCTGGCCTGGCTATACTCTTAGGCTTGTTTGTTTTTACACTAGAGCCTGAATGACAACGTATGTAGTGAGACGCTTTCTAAAGTAATTAAAAATGTCTTTCTGTTTCTACATTTCCGTTCTGCAATTCCTTGTTACTGCACTGACATCCATACAGGGTTTCCGCCAGTGTTTTGCAAGCCCGGTGGCCCGCAATATATCTGTTACAAGCTAAAATCGGCTCATCACATATACATGAAAATAATGAAAATACTATAACCATAAGATATACCAAAAATAATATACAAATTAGTCCATTTTATATTCAGAATCATCAGAATTCAGTAGCAAAGCTGCATTACCTCACAATGTCTGTGGTTAAAAGAGGGTTTTTGGACCAAGGGAATGATGGGATATCAATATAAATAGGTCTGACCTTGACGTGCACGGCAGTTCTTCTTCAGCTGCCAGTCCACTCCTCCGACTGATGGCTGCTGGCAGTTCAGAGAAGTCGACACTTGGTAGACATGCAGACATTTACCTTTGATCTGTCAGACCAGAGTTTCCAGTCTGCATCCACTCGTTGCCTGTTTTCTTTTTCTTTTTGCTTTCGAGCTACTCCGTCTGACAGCAGCCGTTTATTTTAACGGCTTGCTTATTTGTATTTATATTCTTATTCTCTTGTCATCTCGACTCAGCGTGATATCTTTCGTATGATACATTATGTGCAGTCATTTGGCTGGTCTTCCTCCTCCTGATGGATCTCATGCTGTGCCTTTTCTCTTTTCTAACCATTACAGGATTTCTTTTTTATTTCTTTAATTCTGGGTTTTCCAGGTTCTGGGTCTTGTCTAAGGGAAAAAAATATGTCGCACCCACTTGTTGTCTAAGATACATAAATCCATATAATAGTAGTAACACAAAATGTACTTAACGATTCGCCGACCCATCTTAGACTAAAATTATGGTTGGCTTTGGACTTTACTTTTGTGGTTTGTGTAATGTTGTTATAAACTCGTTTTTGAGCGTGTAATTGATCTCCAGAGGTTGAGACTTCTTAAGCTGTTCATTTGATTAGCTTCAGCTTGAAACAAGCACTAAGCTTCATGTCTTCATGTTTTAACATTTAACCAATTTAAGCAAAAAAACAAACAAACTCTGAGAAAAACTGAGAATTCTATCTGGAAGTTCATTTAGTGTTCCAGATGCCACAGCTCGATATTTTGTTCCCCTGAAAAAGAACGACTCACACACACACACACACACTTGTCATGTGTCTAAGACGGATAACTTGGTGCAAATGGTTCAGACATGAGCAAGATTCCGCAGATGGGCGTGGGGAACAGGGAAAAAGCTAATAGTTATTCTTGTTGACAGATCACAGATGATGGTCGCATTTGCGTGTGTGTGTGTGTGTGCGGGAGCTCCTGTACCTGCGCGCCGTCACACCTGCGTCTGTGTGTGTGTTTATTGGCGCTGACGTGTGAGAGGTCTCTCGTGTGAGAGGATTGACTGTGTCATTATGGCGGTGGTGCTGTGTAGACTTGAAACCCCATTAGTGACGCTGCAGTGTGGACGCCTGTCCCCGCAGCGTAGCCTGTCACGGCAAGACGGATTACCCCACCACGCTGCCACTCTGCGTTTTACAGCCCTGCCAGACTCCTGTGCGTATTTGTTTTTAAGGAGTAAAGGTTAAAAAGTCTGTTTGGCAACTTATTTGACTTTTATTCGACAAAATCTGCAGTGGAGTGTTGGTTAAAATGTTTTCATCTTATTTGTCCAGAATGCACTTTCAGGTGGATTCCCACTGGACAAAAGTCATAAAATGTTGGAGACGTCAGCTGTGAGAGACACATACACATACACAACAGCTAAAAGTCTAAGTGGTGTTTTGCAGAACCCCAAAAATATAAAGTAAATAACAACATTTTGCTAAATAATTAAAGAAATGATTAAAACGCAACTCATTATTGTTAAATGTTATTTTATTGGGTATTATTTGTATTTCATTATAGACATTTAGTTAAAATCCTATAAAACTCTTTATTACGACAGTAAGAAGGATGAAATAATTCATAATAATAAGTTGAGTTTAGTCATTTAAAAATGACTTTCTTTTCTAAATTATTGTTTCATTTACATATTTTCCACAATTATGTCATAATGATTTATTTAATATTGAACACTTTGGAGCTCTATAGTGTTTTAGTGCTGTGTGTGTTTGGGGTATTCTGTCATTGCTTTGTGTGACTGTGTTCAGTCACGGCTGTGTATGTGTGTGACCTCCTTCTCTTTAAGAAGAGAGAGATAGACAGACTCGCTTGTGTATTTACAGTAGGTGTGTGTGTGTGTGTGTGTACTGCAGGAAAAAATCAAATTATTTCTGCAGTTCAGTCATGCGTGGGCGTTCACGTGCATCTATATGCGATTGTAAATTCACGCTTGTCATGAAAAATATTGTAAAATTATATTCAGCGTACAGTAGAGTTTTGTGTGTGTTTGTGGTTGGGGATTTGCTATTTTATTATTTTTAGTTTGCTACCTAAAATTGCAGTTTGACTTCAAAGCGGCTTGTGTCAGCTATCAACACACACACACACACACACACACACACATTCAAAGACAGGGGCATGAGAGCATTGCTGAGAAGCAGACACGTGACGAGGCCGTGGGTTATGAGAAGATCACCTCCGGGCTCTCATTGGACGCTGATAAGAGATAAGGACCAATAACTTAACGGGGGCCAAGTCATGAGGTCATCTGTTAGTCCCATCACATCACACCACACACTGAGACCCTGGGATGGTTGTGTACTGGGGGATGTCATGGGAACAGATAGAGTCTGTATTTTAACTGGCTATCCTTCCTGTTAGTTGGAAATGCTTTGCCTCTTTGTGAAGGTATAAAACACCCTGTCCATCATTACATTGATATGAATTGGAGCATGAGTGCGCAATATGATTTTATGTGTGTTTGTGTGTTTGTGTGTGTGTGTGTGTGTGTGTGTGTGTGTGTGTGTGTGTGTGTGTGTGTGTGTGTGTGTTGACGAAGGAAGGCCATAAACATTCTGTCTATTGAGTTGAGTTCATGTGTATTTTCTCTGACAGAAAGCCCAACAATAAATGATAATTAAACATCAGATCTGGTTAAAGCTCCACCAATCAATATTTAGATTTAAATATTGTGAATATGTGCATAGATCAACACTGTGAAACCTGCTAGATTCAGTATTGTTTGAAGGACACTATACTGCCAGCCTAAGACTGTAACTGTGGAAGCCTTCTATAAAATGTTGTGTGTCTTTGTGTGTGTGTGTCTCTCAGATCAGGACGGAGCCGAGCCCAGCGCTAACTCGGTGTCGGCGTCCAATCTCCTGCGTCTGTCCCACTACACTGGGAGACAGGAGTGGCTCAAGAGGTCCCAACAGCTGCTGGCGGCCTTCTCCGACCGTCTGACCAGGGTCCCCATAGCACTGCCTGAAATGGCCCGGTCTCTCATGGCGCAGCACTACACGCTTAAACAGGTTATTCTTACATCCACACACAAGCGCACTCACATTGGGTGCATTGACACCTGTACTAAGGGCTGTCCACTTGTGATGGGGTCACCCAAGACGCATGTTAATGTCTTAGAGTGTGTGTGTTGTTGAGCCCTGGCTTTCTGTGGCGAGTCCTCAAGGCCAGCTTAGCTTGGCCAGTGGGCGTGTTTACCTGACAAATTGTCACAAGCACAATAGACATTTCAATTATCAACAAGAAGGAACCGAACAATACGCAGCAACTTAACAGAAGCTGATTAAGAGGCTGGTGAAACAATGAACATCCCCATATTGGCTCTGCTGACTCACTGCTTTATCAACATTATCAGTAACCCTGCAAGTGAACTGGACTCCCACAGCAGGCCACAGTTTGTTCCTTTAACTGTAAAGACCATTAGATCTTTTCAGCAAGTAAATGTTTTGATAATCTTTTCTGATTCGCATATCATTGCTGCAACTCATTCAGCAACTCATTTTTCAGTATTGTGGTGACTAACAGCAGTCACAACTTGACTTGAGCCTAAAGGGATGTCTTCAAATGGATTCTTTTGTCTGATTAATAAAAATACGTTGTTCAATTTACTCAACAAACATGTTAGGCAGGGAGGAACAGCAAGCCAATCACTCCTGAGAAGTGTTGGGCATTTGTACTGCTATTTCTAGCTTCATGCTTCCTATATGATTCATAGCAGATCTAACATACTACAGGTTTGAAATTCCTTGTATGACTGAGAAAATAAATCTGCCAGATGGTGGTGCAACAACATTCTACTAGCATGTGAACAGTGAGAGTGTTTTTCCTTCAGATTTAGTTTCTCTTGCAGTGTTCCAATAGTGTAATTGTGCTACTAATCATTCTGCAAAGTCAAGAGGCCTTTAGAGGCCCTCATTATTAGGACCAAGCATCATATAAAGGCTATACATTATATGTTACGTTATGCGTTTTACGTGTTCACTTCATATGATTTACAGTGTATGCTATTTCTACTACAGTTGCTACATCTCAACTCATCCTTATACTCTGACTTAACACCTTGATATAAACCTCCTCTTGCAAAAGTCTGTCCTTAAAGGTCCCATATTGCAGAAAGTGAGCTCTCCATGTCTTGTTTGGTTGTAAAGCTGATCTAGGTGCTGTATAAATACTGTGAAAGTATCAAAACGCTCGGTCCACGGAGAAATGAAACACAGCCTGTATTCAGAAACTGTGCCTTTAAACGAGCTGTCAGGACCTCCGTGAGGTTGTGATGTCACAACTATACAGTCACCGCGCTCAGCCACGCCCCCCCAGCAGGTCTTCTGATCCAGGCACAGCACCACCCACCATGTACAGGGATGCTCATCCACCTGCTCAGTCTGTCTAAGTTATTTGAACTGTGAATCATGCAAAGCTACTCTAGTGGAGTCCCAGAATAAAAATATAGAGCTGAAATGAGCATAATATGGGATCTTTTAAACAAGGAGCTTATGTGTTGAGATATATTTATATATTTACCATAGTTGGACTAAGAGAAGCCATTTAAGGACAGTGGCTCTCTGCATACATGCACTCTCTCTGGACACACTGACTCTGATCGTTTTTCCCCATGCAAACAGCCGTCATGCATTTAATGGGTTATTTGAGCTGTTCAGCCTCAGTTATATAATCGGTTTTGAAATATTAACACCCTCATTTAGCCTGAAACCTCAGAAACCAGCATACTGGCAAAGCACAGCAGGAGTTACCCTGAAGTTTCTCGGCCGCTCTAAGAAAACTTTCAGCGTGAAGGCGTGTGCTGCACAATCAAAGGAGCAGAGAGGGAAATAATGGGAGTAGAAACAGAGAGAGGAGGAGAATAGTTAGCCTTCTGTCGTCATGTATGACCTGCGGGGGATGTGTCGAGGCTACAAGGCGAGGGTAACGAGCTCAGGGACGAGGCGAGGTGAGGCGGTCCCAGAGAAAACACCTGCCTCCCTTGTTACTGCTACAAATACAGTACTGACCTCTATCACTTCCTCCCCCTCTCGTCTCCTCCTGTGTGTCACCTTTCCCCTCTTATGTCACTCTATTCATACTCTTTCTTCTCGTTATCTCTATCCCTTCTTCCCTTTCCTTCATACCACCCCCCCCCATGTCCTCCACTTGTATTTTTTCTAGATCGTGATCTGTGGTCAGAGGGATGCCCCGGACACCACGAGTCTCCTAGCAGCAGTCAACTCCCTCTTCCTACCACATAAGGTAAGAGTGTGTGTGTGTGTGTGTGTGTGAGTGTGAAAGAGTGATGCATCATCTTATCGTGTCATCAGCCCCTAAAGCATCCCTGGAAAGCAATGAAGTTTCAGCACGTAGACGTGCATTGATTTACTCCAACAGCAGTACCTCTACAGTGGCAGCAGACTCCCAGTAACCTTTGAAACATGCGCACACAGAAACACAGACTCACACAGATGCAGGGTGGGACCAACCTACAACAGTGCCCGGGGTGTTGGCTGGTTTAAGTGCGGTTCTTTAAAGGTCAGCCTGAGCTCCTCTCCTCTTCCCGGCTATCTCTTTTCAGGCATTCGCTGACCTTAAAGCCCTTTCCCAACATCTAGATGCCTACTGGGTCTAAATCTTAACTCTGCAGTTGAAGTGTGTTAGTGTGTGAGTCTTCCTGCCAGTCCAGACGCAGGCTGTTTGTTATGAATTGGACAGCTGTCAGTCTGAGTCAGACTGAAATTCAGTATGGATAGCCAAGGCTGTCATGTTTATGTTTCCCGTGGCCACATTTCTCAGAAGTTTCAGCTTTTAAACTTTTAAGAGAGTTCTTTTGATTCTCATCACCAGAAGCTTGTAGTTTAAAGAGAATTCAACGTTTTGGGAAATTGACTTATTTAGCTTTCTTGTCGAGAGTTAGATGAAAAGATGAAGATAGTGCCCGCAGGCGGTAAGCGTAGCTTAGCATAAAGACTGGCAGCACAACTCCCGGCCAAGAAATAGATCTGCACGTAACCTCCCGTTTGTCTTTTTTACATTTAGGATTTTGTACGAATTTAACAAACAGGACATAACGTGTTAATTAGTGAGCAGAAAGTTGAACTAGCTATTCCTTAAATAGATAGTGATAGGGATAGGGAGGGGTATCATTTTCAAGATTTTAACGGTACTGCTACTCTCACTGATCGGATCGATACTTGAACGGCACTTTCAGATCTTTTTGTTATGAAGGCACTCTTCATTTATAGCTAAACATTCAGCTGGCTAACAGTTTTTATAAAGCGAATATAAAAAAGCCATATATATAAATACATATATCAAATACAGCCAAAATTATATATAATTTCTTAATGGGCATTTCGCTTTATTTGATGACGGCACAGTAGCGAGACAAGAAAGGCGGGGGTGGGGGACATGTAGCAAAGGGCCCGGGCCGGACTCGAACCCCGGTGTGTGATGCACTTTCACCAGATGTTTCCAGAGATTGTTTGCGTTTCCGCTCTCACGTACAAAAGACTTGTTGCAACGAGCATTGTCAGCGCTGACTCGTGCAACCGGACTCTAGAGCGTTTAGTTCTGTGACATTGTCACTAAGAGCAGGGTCTCTCTCGCTCTCGCTCTCTGTCTCTCGCCCCCCCGCACATATGACAGGCTCCGACAGAGACATGGACAAATGTCTTAATCTAATTGCAAATTAGCTGGAGCTGGTGAGAGAAAAGGTGCAAGATAACATTATGTAGCCTAAGTTAACAGTACCGACAGCAGAACAGATAACGTCGGAGTATATGTATTCCTTGTCCTGTTGTCCACTGATACACCCCACAATGTCTCTTGTGTTGTAGCTGAAGTCATCGTAAACCCAGAATTACATTTTCTATACCTTAAACAAGCTTGTTTAATGATATTCTAGTGGAGAGCCATTGATTTTATACATTGTTTAAATGTGATTTTGTTTAATGTGATTTTGACTACATTCTGGCTACATCTTTTGTTTAGTTGGTCTGCAGCTTGCATCGTTTCCTTGAGCTGATTTTTTATCCAAGACGCCTAACCTGGGTAATTCCCCAGTAGGAATGATTTCAAAATGACAAGGCAAAAAGACACTCGCCTCATTGTACCAAATTACAAAAACGTTGTAGCAAAACATGCCCAGTGTGACTGAGATTTGGACTTTTGGTGTCCTTTTATCTGCAGCTCTGTGCACGAAGTGAGGGACGAGGATGAGAGCTCCTCCAGAGTAAACTCGATTCATCAATGTTTGATCTTTTCTCTTTTCTTTTCACTTTTTGTGCAGAATTGCTAAATGAAGATTTGCATGCTGGTTGAGTGACTAAACAAAACACACACATACGCAGCCTCACGATGCCGACTGTGTACGACTTCTGTTTATGCGACCAGCCCATAACCGAAATTAGGTTCATTCCAGATCCCTGCAGAGAGGCAGAGACCAAGAAGGAGCCAGATAGAGCCATTATCAGGATGGATCTATTAAGGTGGATGTACGTTAGGTACTATCACCCTCAGCCAGGACGAGTCACATGCTGGGCCTAGTTACTGTCAGCTTAATCCCATGGGATTCTCTCATGGACGGGGGGGGGGGGGGGGGGCTGTAAGTCTTAGACAACTACCAGAAGTAGTTGGAGAGGGTCTCAAGTTTGTCTGAATATCCAAGCAGGTTTTTTTATAGTTGGATTTCTGGTGCAAATATGAGATTAAGTGGAGGTATGAAGACGCCACTAACATACTGAGAGGTTTCCCTGTGGCGGAGAAAGTAAAAGCAGTCAGGAAGTAACTGACGTAAGAATATAAATCAAATTAAATGTGTAGTTTCACAAAAATACATAAATAAGTAGGAAATATCCAATAATTTGACCACTTGTCATGCAAATATTTTTTTTTGGGGGGGGGGGCAGTTTAACATGTTGTAATAACAAAAAATAACTTACAGGTGAATATCATCTGTCTTAACTAATGACCATTTAATGTAAAACAATAGTTTTAGCAGTAGTTAAGTAATATGTTGTGGTCGCCTGCTTCATTAACATAGCCCAATTAGCTGTTCTATGGATCAAATTCAATCTAGTGAGGCCTCAGCCTGATTGAGGGTGTTGGCCTGCTTCTGCTAATGAGTGCAGTAATGGCAGAGCTGAGGACACAAGAGGAGTGGACCTTTAATGGCCTCATACAGTGAAGGATGAGAAGAGACATGATGGTGACCAGAGAAAGACACTGGTCTGTACCACTGGGACCAATGAGACGCTAAATGAGAAAGAGATACACACTTCGATTAGAACAAGAGTCAAGGTGTGTGTGTGTGTGTGTGTGTGTCTGTGTGTGTGTGTGTGTGTGTGTGTGTGTGTGTGTGTGTGTGTGTGTGTGTGTGTGTGTGTGTGTGTGTGTGTGTGTAAGCCAGAAAAAGACACTTCTCGTCAGGTCTGTCAGAGTGACACGACAGATCCAGGTTTTGTTCTAATGAGCCTTCATTGAGCCTCAGAGTGAGATGGAGGGGGAGATGGGAGTGTGTGTGTGTGTGTGTGTGTGTCCAGATGTTGTGAGAACAGCAGGCCATTAGTGGCAGCAGCAACTATCTTGGCTGGGCTAAGATGTGATGATCCAGCACAACACTGAACAAACACACACAAACACACACACACACACACATTCTTGGGGATGAGACACAACCCTCCCAGGGGAATAGCACCACTGCCTGCAACAGCTGTGAGACACACACTTTTTCTCATACAGTATGTCCACAAGCATATTCCCAAACAGCAACCGATAACGCATAAACGTATTCTGGTGCAGAAGGAAAAGGAGCACACAACTAGATAATGGATAAGATTAACTGGAAGAAAAGCAATTAGACTGGAATCAGTATGAGAAGAATAAAGGATAAAATGTATGATGGAGTCAAGAGGGGGAATGACTGAGAGTACTGTGGGTGGGGGTGGCGGGGGGGGGGGGGCTGTTAGATGAGATAAACGGAGGTGGAAGGAGGAGTGAGTGAGGGGATTGTGCTCCATGTTACATTAGGCAGCTCCGAGCAGAGAACATGTCTAATTTAAATCCAATTACTCCTCGCCTGTTTTCCTGGTTCGAGGCCGGCGAGCTCTAATTGTGCCGAATGAGGTGCTCAGAGCCCAACTCATGCTAATCTAAACACACGCGCGCACACACACACACATGTTCTGAGATCTGCACTTTCGTTTTAATTTGTTTACTGTTTAAATTCACCACGAGACTCTACGCTTCTCAGTTCACCCCAGCAGTCGGAGCTTTTGTCGCACTTTGTTTTTGTTTTTTTTTGCTTGCTTGGAATCAATTACGGCCCAAACAGTCATGCTGAAACATCGCTCTTGATTGTAATTGCTGCAATAAATTGTGGTTAATTTTTCTATTACGCCGAAATATAGCTTGATTAGAGCTGGGCCGAGGTTCTTTGATTGAAGAGGCTCTGAAATTACGAGGGGAGGGAACGCGACCAGAGATGCAGTCTCTCTAGCAGTTATTCTTTAAGGGGCTTTCTCCCCCCTCCCCTTCCCCACACCCCTCCATATATTCTACGGCCCTGTGTGTGTTGTGTGTGTGTGTGTGTGTGTGTGTGTGGAGTCTCCCTGCTCTCTGTCTCCCTCCTATGGAAGTGTGAAATAGTGTGTGAAAGGTGTCGGAGAAGGGGAACAGTATTAAATGTGCGCACAGTGAGGTGGCAGGAAGCATAACTTATCTGTTTTTCAGCAGTAATAAGTGTTGCTGAACAACAATAAATTAGTAAGACGATTTGTATGGAAAACTCCCTTTTTTTTCACTTTTTTATGAATGCTACATGATGATAGACAGTTAATGGCTCCAAGTACCATGACACATGGTATTCCAGTGAGGAACAGAAAACAATAACCTAGACTACACCAATTTGGTCTTGCAAGTGGTCAGAAACTACATTACCATCAGAGAATATTAGGTTTGCAATGAAATCATGTCGACAAGGCTAAAGCTTCGACTTTTAGCTTTGAAGGTGTTTGAACAGTGAAGCCCTTTTCATACTTTGGCCCCCTAATTTGGACATCAGGCCCTTTTTTTTTCTTACAGAAGACATTTCGACATGTGACAGTAAGAAAAGCACAGGTGAAAAATAACATGATATTCCTGAAGATTTCTGTCTGGTTTTCTCCTTCTCTTTTGCTCTATTTGCGCCTCATGGTGCCCGTTTATACAAAATGGAAATCGTCCAGCTTTAAGGATAATGATTTACATTCATAGAACTTTTTTTTTCCCCGTGTTCTCAAGGTTGTTCTGGTAATAAAGCAACAAAGCATCTTGGCAGAAGCGTCGACAGCGGTTCAAAGTATGAATTTATATGAAGATCTTCGTGTGTGGTCTTTTATGAGTTGAATAATGTTTTACAAGGACTGTAATTCCAATTGTGAATTCCCATTGTTGTTGGCCTGGATGCCTCTTGTCAGTGCGGCTTATTAATCAGGCTCAGCTGTGCTTTTGCCCCCCCCCCCCCCCCTCCAAAAAAAAAAAAATCCAAGTAAGTGTTCTTGTCTGTGTTATGCGATTAGAGTCAGACGGTCACAGAGAGCAGGTAGTGTTTTGCTGGCTCTCTCTGGAGTGCACTTAGGTAAGGAAATGGAGTGGATGTGATAGGGAAAGGTGTCTGTGGCAAGTGTTAAGGGGGGGCCACAAGACGCTGGTGTTAGTGAAAGATGCTTGCGGTAGGTATTACAGGGATTTTGTCGGATTTAAGAAACAAGATGGAAGAATTCCTGGCGGGGGGAGGAAGAGCAGGACAGAGTGGAGTTAGAGGATGGAGAGGAGCAGGAAGGGAGGAGCATGGCCTTTAAGAGGAGAGAGGGTCCTTTCCCTAACGAGACCTCAGAGGCATGGGGAAGAGGGTGCAAGCAGAGGGAGGGAGGGAAGGAAGGAGACGGGTGGAGACAGAGACCCTAGTCTGAGGCTAACTAGCACTGGTAGCAACACATTGTGGGGGAGGATTAGAGCTAGGCGGTCTCACAGTCCTTCTCGCTGACCTCACTTTTGACCTCCCTCACTTCAGTCCGCTGCCTTGTTACCCCCTCTACTCCCTTTCTCCCCTCCCAATCGCAATCCTTCTGTTCACCCATCAAAGACTGCGTGTGTGTGTGTGTGTATTCGTCCGTACATAGTGTTGTGTTACAGGAATTGATCCTCCCTTGTTCTCTGCAAATGACCTGCTAAGCCCAATCACCAGTCAGAGAGCAGAACCCAGGTTGATTGACAGCTGTGGGAAAGGTCCCAGATGGCTCCCGTCGCAGGGAAGTGTTTCCCAGGCAGAGTGTAACGCTCGTCCTCTCCCTCCTGCTTTTTCTGCCTTTGCGCTTTAAATTTCACTTTCACATAGACTCTTAACATTTATCTCACTCCATTCTTCCTGGACTTGTTAATCTGAAATTTCTACATCCCTCCATTGAGTGATTTTCTTGCCTCATCCTTCCACCATGTGCCGGTACATCCATAAAGCTGTGGGGGAGGTGCGTGCACTCTCAGGATCCAGCAGAGAGTGGACTGCTTTAGTGGTGCTGTTGGAGATATAATCCTCTCGCCGTGGTTGTATCTTGTCTGCACGTCTGCTGCAGTCGCGCTTGACGCTCCACGCTTATCCATATCTCTGCTTGGTAAATAAAACCCATGCTTGCCAGATAAGACGCCCGTGCACATGCATGTACACACACACACACACACACACACACACACACACACAGTTGCAGATGCCCACGAGTTTTCCTTTTCGCTCTGTCGCTCTCGGTTTATCTTTATAAGCTGTGAATGTTTTCCTCTGATATAATCAGGGATGTAGTGGGGGATAACAGTTGTCCAAGTTTAGTTTCGCCATTGTTTTAGTTCGGGACGGTTTTCTTTAGGGTGCAGACAAATTTCTTTCGGTAAATGTTGAGTTAATGATGGATGTGGATTTTCAAAAACAACGCTGTTTGAATGCACTTTTTTCTTACAATACTAAAGCAGCAGTATGAGTATTTCAGTTGTTTTCAATAGCATACTTTTCAAGTGAAATGAAATGTGCCATGTAACATTAGTACTATTAATGGGCAAGAACTTAGTTGAGAAAGTCATTGCTATTTTACAACTCATTAGGGCATATATGATTTATTTTTAATATGACTTTTATTTTCCATTTTATAATCTGTTGCTCCCTGAATAAGCTGCCCATTTTGGGTATAGTTTGGAAAAAGTACGGGAAATTGAGTAAACATGAGACTGGTCTCAAACCTCCGCGTAAACCGTGAAAGAACAAACAAGAACAGTTTAAAAACTACTACAACTGAACGGTTTGTGTGGCCATAAATAGTGGAAACACTCTTAAGCTAAGCCAAACTCTCATTGGCAGTCGAAGGTAAGGAAAGCAGCTCTGAGCTGTTGGTTTGTTGTCAATGCCAAGACTTCAGTTTGCAGTGAAGAACGTCCTGCATCAATCTCTGGCACAACTCTGCTTCTCATTTTATTAAAATGATGTTTTCTCCTCCTCTCTCTCTCCTTCTCATCCCTCTCAGGTGTTCATTTCCTCCCACTGTAAATGAAGCATCATGTCAGCGTATGTCTGTGTGCACATACATTACTGTAGCATGAAATGAGATGTGGGCCAGTGCACAGGTGACTCCACGGTGTGTGATGTAACAGCCCTCACCTTCCAGCCGATAATACTTTCACACATGACATAAGACTCAGTTTCTCCACACCTGCCTAAGTTTCCTGCGACGAGTTGGAAAGAAAGCTGAATTTTTGATCTCATTTCCCTGTCTGACCGAGAGCTAATGAAACACCTCTTGTGGAGTCCAGCAGTCTTTAATTTCACCCATACAGACAGTCGCTAGTGGTCCTCAGGGGTCATTGCTGTTCATCGGCCTTTCAGCAGCGCGACCCCGACTGTAAAAACGGTGACCACCTGAAACAGGAGCCAAGGTCTGTGGCAAGACCTCCAGTCCATTTATTTCAAATGAGTTTCACTTTTTTTGTGTGTTTTATTTGAAGGCTTTCTTGATGAAAACACGTACAGTAAGTGACCAAGTTTTGTTAAAACATCACAGTCAATAACGATGTCTCATCACTCTCATAGCATAGACGTATGCTACAGGTTCAGCAAGAGTCTGACCGCTGCAGGACTTTTGAGGCTGATAACAGGTATCGGTGTGCACTTATATCAGCCAACCTCATGTCAGTAGTGGTTCTGCACTACGCTGTTGTCACCTCACAGAGCAGTTAGAATTAGATTGTTAATTCAGCTGCATTAACTGCAGACTTAATGGGAGCTTAACGGGACGAGTAACCAGCTGTGTTTGCTTGTCGGGGCTGTATGGCAGTGAAGTTAAGAAGACAACCTTCTGTCCGCTCTAACTTTTCTCTTGAAACAGTCCCCCCCAGAGTCTCCAGCATTCCTGGACATGCCACTCATGTCATGGAACTTGTTTGGTTATAACATGTACATATCAGGCTACAACATCATCTTTGTGTTTATATTGGAGTCTGGGGTGGGGTGATAAAAATAATGAATAGGCTAATTTATACATTGAAACTCTACAGTTCTGCTCTTCATGTGCACATTTAATAAGCCTTTAAAGTGCAAGTACAAAAAAGTTCAGTAGCCGCTAAATCCATGTGTCTGTCAAAAGATTTAAGCAATGAATGAAGGTATCCACGCTGCCAGCTGTGCGTAAATGCCACTCACACAGTTGTTGTCATTAACCTGTATTTATGCTGATTTTGTTAGACGGCGTCAGGATTATAGAATAATAATTTGGAGCAGCGCAGCAGCAAGCTCTAAGTAATAATGTGGGGGTGATTCATCTTTACTTTTTTTTTGCCTCACCTCTTGTCAAGGCTATGTTACAGTGAGTTGGAGTGTGTACACAGAATGGGATTCATCTATTAGTCATCTATAGTTGTAAATGAATTGCTTAAAATCTGTTGTTTTCTATTTTCAGCATCAGTCCACATTGGAGTATATAAGTATGTGTGCCTGTTTTGCGGGGGCTGGGCGTCCCTGCTACCTTTGTGGGTCTACGTAAATCTACAATTTAAGAAAAAAAGGCTACTTATGTTTCAAAACTACGTTTTATGTAGTCTAGTCTGGGATTTTTCTCTGCCTCACAGATTTGTAAGAACCTGTAGGCTGTTCGATGGTTCATACGGTGTCCTGTGTAATCTCAATGCAGCATGACATAACACGACATCCCAAGTCATAGTGCTGCAGTAGGTTTACCCGTGCAAAGCTGTGTGTAAGCTGAGGCGGCCCGTACTGCCGTTACACTGCAACACCTGCTGCGGCACAAATGCGCTGCAACCACGGCAAAGGTGCAGCATTCTCGTGGTAGGGTGGGACACTTTCAGTACTACTACTACTGTCGTGCTCAAATCACAGATGGGACTGAGGCTGACAAACTTCACCCCCCCCAGCTGGTTAACTGCCTCTGTGCCTCTGTGAGACAAACTATTATTTGTGCTGCCCACACAGTTATTGCACCAATCAAATTACTAATGCTGACAGTGTCAGTCAATAAATGAACGCTCCCTGGACAACATTAATGTAGGGGGCGCTGTCACAGCAGAAAAACAAAAACCTGAAATTTGATATTTTTGGTAACATGTAACAGAGGGGAATGTCTTCAGGAATTCATCGTTTGAGAGGACTGTGTCTCACCCAGTGAGAAATAAAGATTTTCTGACAAGGTAGCCGTCGTAGGTGTGGCACTGGGAGGTGAACTGTGTGGGAAGTCAAACTGCTCCAACTCCCATAAGTTACGACTGCACAATAACCAGGGATTGTTCAACTTTTGACGGGGTTGCCGGGGTGATTTCCTTTGCAGCAAGTGCATCAGAGGACGTATTTATAAAAATACCTCCTGACACTTTCCTCTATTGTTATACTTTTGGGCTACTGTAGTACTTGAAGACATGACATTTGCTTCAGATCTTTCCCATGCGGGATATTTCAAGACATCTGACCATGTCCTCATAACGCTCATATGTCAGATTTGATCTCCTTCACATTTTTAACTTGACTTTTATGACTTGAGCAAATGAGAATTCCCTTTCATCTTAAATGCAACTGGAGCTGATGAAGTGTGTCGTAGGTGTCAGGGCCTGATGGAGGAGAGAGGCTCTTAATTCTACTGAGACACCAAGGCGTCCTCACATGTCACCGCAGACACTGGTGATTTAGTGGAGAGGGTCCTGTAGAGACTGTCGGCAGCTGAAAACTGATGCTCAGCGTGACAAAGGACAGAGCACACCGCCAGAGCAGGCTCGCCCACTCACTCTCGCTCAGGTCGGAAGAAACACAAGTGTGTGTGTGTGTGGATATGTATTACTCATGTTGTGGGGACATAAACTTGCACACAGTCACATTGTGGGGACTCACCTTCCTTGTGGGGACAAAACGCAAGCCCCCATAATGTAAATCATGACATTTTAGGGTGAAGACGCAGTTTAAGGTTAGGTTTATGCTTAGGGTTAGGCAAGTTATGATGATTGGTAGGGTGTGTGTGTGTGTGTGTGTGTGTGTGTGTGTGTGTGAAGGTCTCAATGAAAGTGTTTTTGTAATTGAAATTGCATATAAGACATTACCATTTCACATCTTAAACTATTTGACCTTTTTTTGCCCAGCAACAGCATCTTGGTTTAGTTTTTTTTTTTTTTTTAGTGGAAGATAAAATGTCACAGATCGGGCTAGACAAAAGGCAAACCCATAAAGTACAAAACCTACAAAATACAAAATCCTCTATCGTGCATGAAGGTAGAAATGAAAGATGTGGATAATAAGAAGAAGACAACAACAATTGCTTTCACAATTTCATTTGCGACACTTTGAGTCTTTCAACGAGATGAATTAAAGAATATGGCTCGCATGAGAGTTGGGTTGGAGTGACATATGATTTATTTGATATAGTATATGTTAGTTCATGCATGTGTATGGGTGAGTGTGAGGGATGTTTTTGTATTTGAAGAAGGGCTGCGCAGTATCATAATATATACCGTGAGACAAGAGAAGTGTATCTACCGCTGTTTATTCCTGTTCCTATTTCTGGGTGTTCTATGTCATTGTGGACAATATTGAAATTTAGCTTGGCTTTTGCATCCACCTGTTAAAGTTTCATGTTTTCAGGTATTGAATTCATTTTCCCAGAAAATTATGGCATACTGTACAGCCATATTCTGATACTATGAGGAATTGTTTATTCAAGTCCCTGTAGGATCGCACAGTAGAGTTAACTTCTGCAATTCAGACACTCGCAAAGTGAACTTTTCCTCCATCCTTCTATTCTGGAGATGTTTGCTGCCATAGCGTCCGCCTCCTGTCAATGACAGAAGCCCATAGGACATGTATTTTGGAGGTCTGCGTATTTGGGGGTCTAAGTTCAACTTAATTGAACTTTGGCTGCTAAACCTTGCAAGAAACTCAGCAGAGTGTGCGCGGCTGTGGCTCACACAGCTGTCCGAACGTATCTATGGCGGTGTTGACCTTGTGCTTTAAGTGTAAAGCATCGGTGATTAAGTGGGTTGAGATCTGGTGACTGCAGAGGCCGTGGAGGTTAATGATTCACATCATTTTCAAACCATTCAGTGAGCCTTGCATGGAAGCATCTGTGTTGATTTTCCACTCATTTATTCTGCCTCTATGTCTTTAAATCCTTTAGTTTCTTTGCCTTCCTCCCTGCTTTTAAAACTGCTCTGTCCTGGTGAACATTCAGTTGAGCGAATCAAGCTGATGGTGATGTCAGTGTCAGCGGATGACTGACAACGTGTGCGGCGCATGTGGCCCTGCCGCACCGCCTCCCTCCATCGCCCAAGTTTTTGCGTCTCAAGCATGAATGTGTGTGTCTGTTTCTGTCCTGGGGCGGCGGTCCAGATGTCGGGTTGTTATGATGACTGAGCCGGTCCCTTCATGTGTGTGTGTGTGTGTGTGTGTGAGAGAGAGACAAAACCGAATGAGAGGGATGACGTAAATCTTCTCACGCTTGCCTGCGCACGGCGCTATTTTGCAGCCAGCGTCATCACTCTTCCTCAGGTATGACAGCGGCTCTCAAAAGTGTGTGTTTGGTGTGTTCATTGTGTTTCATCGGCCCATGAGTCGTGTGCATACTAGCTAGGGTTAGACACCGAGGGGAGAGAAAACTGTTTCTATCTAAAATACTTCCTGAGGATGTGTGTGTGTGTGTGTGTGTTTGTGTGTTACTGTCAACACAGGTACACTGTGTTCTTTTAAAGTGTCTGAGCTCGACTGGGAGAGTGGGAGGGAGCTGTCAGTGTAGGGACATTTAACGGGTGGGAGTTGTGTGTGGGTGTGTGTGTTGATGTGTGTTTGTTTCAGGGCTGCCCGGTGTATGAAGGGATTAACCCTGTGGGAGTTTGATTGTGTAGCCAACTGTGCTGTCTGCTACAACGCACACACACACACACACACACACACACACACTTTGTTATACACTGAATACAGGACCACACACTTTACATTCACTTCATCACATTCACAAGCCTTGTATATACGTTCACACATAATCTGTCTGTCTCTCTCTGTTGCTCTCTTTAGTCATCGCTCTTTTTCTTGCACACACACACACACACACACACACACATTCGCCCTGTCCGGTCCCCAGGGGTGTGTGCAGATAGTGTTGTTGTGACACAGACAGACTACAGCGTGACCTTAAGGTTGAGGGTGCACTGCTGGATGTGGTCTGGGTCCCTGGGAGGGACTGCGTGAAGCTGACAAGCAAAAAGAAGAGTCAGGACAGAGAGGCGAAGGGTTTGGCTTGCCAGGGAAATCCTCCTCCTGTCTCCATAGCAACGGTCACACCATTATGACCACATTCCATCACAATCCTTGCCAGTCTTCCCCTGTGTGT
The DNA here is from genome assembly GCF_043641665.1 of Enoplosus armatus. Lineage (NCBI taxonomy): Eukaryota > Metazoa > Chordata > Actinopteri > Centrarchiformes > Enoplosidae > Enoplosus > Enoplosus armatus. The sequence goes on along the minus strand of NC_092199.1, from coordinate 15,118,080 downwards.
GTGTGTGTGTGTGTGTGTGTGTGTGTGTGTGTGTGTGTGCCTTAAAAATGTTTGCAGCCAACCCTCTGCAGCGCTCTGAGTGAATCCATAGTTTCCTGTGTTTCAGATTATTTATGCCCTGAACTGTGTCTAACAGGTGTTGCAGCATCACTGTAGAGAATAAGATAAGAATGAACAGCATCACTTCATCACCCCCTAAGGAGGACTTTTATTTACCAGGCAGCACATTTAGTAATAGATACAGAAATACCTCACCACTGGGGAGACGGTCTTCTTCAATGGCAGGAGATGGGCAGCGTAACCCATTGATGGTTTCTTGGCATTAGAAGTGCAGATGGCTACCGGCTCAAATGAGCATCTAAATGGCCCAGTGGAGCACTGGGGGCGCCGTCGAGTGAGAACATGAGGCTCATTGAGACAGGAGAGGACATGATGGCATGGGTTAATGCAGGCTGGCAGTGCTACAGGGGACAGAGGAGGAGTGTCTGCTCTAATGGACAATGTTGTCTAATGGCCAAGGCTAGATCAGGGTGAAGGCTGGAACATGCAGAATTAGAGGTACCTGACGCCTCTGTCTCTTTTAGCCACCTGTGTGTTGGATGCAGTCGTACTTGATGGGCGACAGATTTTGGGGACCAACCTGGTAACCAGAAAGTCACATCGTCAGCTAACATTAACGCGTCACGTGTACCCACAGGTATCATTGCCATTTTTTGATACTAGTGCCGATATGGTTTTCAGCACTGATGCTGACCATATTTTTACACTTGAAGTCTATTTTCTTCTGTTTTATACGTGTAACTACAGTGATTATGTGTTGGGTTTTGAGTGCTGCCAAATAGTGGATGACCTACACAGACGGAGGACTGAAGCTGCTGCTCAAGCTATGCCTCCTTTGAAGAAATGGTGTCTATAGCCATGGTAGCAGCTCTGTGACGATGTGATCTGAGACAAATGCTAACACAATGGCAATGTTACTGATGAATGCTGATGTTAAGCAGGTGTCATGTTTTTCATGGTCACCATCTTAGTTTAGCATGGTAGCTAAGGTGCTGGAATATCATCAGTTGTCAACCCCTGAGGAAATGTCAGGGGGCCGCCAAAGTCAAAGGCATACATCGTCTGGGGACCATGAATACCTGTACAGAATTTCATGGCAATCTATGCAGTAGTTGTCGAGATATTTCAGTCTGCGCTGACCGAACAGCAGTTGACAAAACAATCATAACTCAAGGTCCGCTTACTCGCTTGTTCTGGCCCTTTCGACCATATCACATGGTCATCACCAGTAGGTTGAGTTTGCAAGAGTTTCCTTGAAAGTGTAGATGTTTCCCTAATTTCCCATGATTCTGAGGAACCTCTATGTCTTCTCACCAGAACAGTAGCTGGCACGTAGCTTTGAATGTGTGTCCACTGCAGGGTGTATTGAAATGATGGACATTGCCTGCATCGTGTCCGCCCTTTAATGCATTCTGATTGAGCTCCAGTCCACCATACACTGACACACGTCAGTCGTCTCTGGCAGAACTTGAGACGCATCACCGGACCCCGTCTCCTCCTCCTCTCCCTCCTTTTATCACTGCTGCCTGCGCCCGTTGTTTATGTTGTCATCTCTCGCTCCGTTGTGAACCAGGGGTGGTGCAGGGGCCAGGAGGAAAATGACACGTGTTTGACAGGAAGCTGCCTCGGGGACTGACAGGGCAGCCCTCTTTAACTTCGCTCTGCTGCCTGTCCAGAAGCACCGACACACACACACACACACACACACACACACACACACACACACATGCAAACATAAGCAGATACAAAGACGGGTAATCTCATCCTTTTATTTTGTCACCTTTAGCCACATTCAGACACGTGTCAATAGTTTTGTCAATACTTGTCAAAATGTGCATATTTAAATGATTTGTTTTGGGTGTGAAAGGAACCGCATATCCATCCACACACCATTGTGTTTCCTCAATTGTGGGCACGAGACCATGGCAGCTGCTGAGCCAAGATTGAATGTTGTTTCTAGGAGGGTTGTTTTTGTTTGTGTGATAGCTTTTGTGTGTTTGTTTAAGACATTACATAGATGTGTTAATGAAAAATGGAGAGTGATCACGATCAAAATTGGGTCCGTCCCTTGCTGGGATGCTCCACTGATCCAAAGCGTTTTTGAAGATGTGAATATTGACTGTTGCCATACGGAGTAAAGACACATCAAACTGACAATCCAATTAACAGTAAATTATAAATGCACTGAATCTCCATTCTACTTTCAACTGTGGAAACAAAATGCATTCGATTTGGTCCAGCCATACAGTAACAATTCTAGAAAACTAATGGAAACTAAACTAACAAAAGCTTATTTGTAGTATGGAAGCCCAAAACTGACAAGAAAATGCCTTTTGTTCCTTCACCACCAATCAGTTGATAAAATACATGACATTTATTTTACTCCTCTATTTATCTTATCATTTTATTTTTTCAACTCCTCTGTTTTCCTATTTATTTTTGCTCATCATTAATCATCTGTCGATTTCCTGTTTTACCCACTCAGCATTTCCAATTTTCCTTATGCTAAGCTAACATAATAATGAGACAGGTGTGGGGCAGGGATAGGCCCAGAGAGGCAGTGTGCATGTGGCTTGCTAGCTTAACTGGAAACACTGGTGGCTAAACACACTGAGCACCAGCATCTTCAGCTAGCTACCAAGCTGCAGCTAGCTTTCGTAATAAAACCAATGTGAGTAATGTTAAATCCTGTCCGTAAACCTTTTATTGTACAGCATTCAATGTAGCAATGTATCCGTAGCATCACTGTATAAACTCTAGTAACTGCAGCTAAATAAGCTATGTAACGCTAATTAGAAGTTCACAGAGACATGCCTCTAGCTTCATATTATCTTCTCTTGTTTTCAAGGACCACAATCACTCTCAGAATTTATTGTGATATCATTAACATTTTGTAGATGGGCGTGACTTAATGTCTCTTTCCGCATTGGTCTAAAAACGTCTAGTTTGCTAGCTAGCTTTGTTGAAAAATAAAACAAGCTACTTAATGATAAACAACAAAAGTGAAATAAATTAAGTTCCAATTTATTTTATCTTATCCTTATTTTTTATACTCTATTTTATTTACTTAACAGTTATGTTTTTAATTTATGTAAACGTTGATGTTTTTGTCTTGTCTTTCAGCAGTTTGGGGAGTTTCGAGGCTCCATAATGTAACGTTTAACAAGCAAAACATGAAATGTTTATTTTTGACCCCCTTTTTTCTTCCATTTCTTCCTCCTTGACCCCGCCTTCCCTCTCTGGCAGGTCTTGATGCTCATCGACGACAATGCAGACTGTTTCCTGAGCCAGCGTCTGCCCGTCCTGTCCTCCATGTCCCAGCAGGGTGGTGTCGCCACTGCCTACGTCTGCCAGGACTTTACCTGCTCTCTTCCTGTCACTGACCCCCAGGAACTACGCAGGCTGCTGCTGGACGGGAGCACGGAGATGCCGGCAGAATGACGACTGAGATTAAATAGGAAGGCTGTAATCTTCTTCCAGTCTGCTACCCTAGCCTAGGTTATTTTTGCTGTTTTTGACTAGTGAGTCTGGCTTTGCCATCACAAAATATGCCTGAAAAGTAGATCCGCTATATTAGTATGAATAGTTACAGTACCATGAGGTGACTGGGGCGTCCGTCCTTCATTCCAGACCTGGAACTCCAGCCTATTCTTTATTAGCAATGCCAGCAAAGTATTATCTCAAGTATCAGCTGAAGTTTGTTTTTAGCAGGCTTTCAGAGACGGTTGTTCCGCGGAGCTGTACTGAAATTCAGGTGTACAAATGTCCTTATAAAGAAATATGCACAGCAGCAGTGGCAGCCTACTGAAAATATGCAGCACTTGTACCAAATGGCCTGGCTCGACTGTTAGCCCAGACGTAAACTACAGACTCTTAATAGACTATGACCTAAGAGCACTTGGATGAATTGAGCTGACAATATTTCACAGATGAACCAATCTGCCCTGTTGTCCTCTCCTAGCCCTGTGTTCCAGCTCCCACATTCATGTCGCATGGATCTGACAGTGGAGGCCTGCATGCCTGTGTGTGTGTGTGTGTGTGTGTGTGTGTATATAAAACAAAAGTTGGTTTGCAGGTTTATATGTACATCAATTTAAAAGTTGCATCTTGTGTGCATTTGATTTCATTTGTAATAACGTCACAGTGAGCGAGCTGCTCGTCTTATGATCCTCAGTGTACCATCTGCTCTCACCCTCGTTTAATTGTCTCTTCTCTCGGGTTCAACGTGAGAGGGTTCTTCTCCACTGCTGCAGAGACTCGTGTCTCATGGCTCAACATCAACACACAGCATGCATACGCACAACCAATGAAAATAAAGATATTTCCCGTATTAGCAGTGTCCATTTCATTTTTTGGCTCGATGCTCTTTTTCTTGAAACACTGGTAAAAGTGGGATCGCTCAAACACTATTGAAAAAGTTGCTTGATTTAAGATGTTTGTTCTTAATGTTGTTTAAGACTTAAGGGGTACTAGAATAAATTACACAATATAGTGGATATTTTTGTGACATTTTTATGATGTGTTCTTCCTCTCCGTCCAAGACGGGGAAACTCCAGCAGGAAGGGGGTGAGTGTGTCCCAGCAGTCTGTCAGTCTCTTCGTTTGTACTATAAATACTCATCACAGAGAGAGAAACCCACTGTTGTGTTTTTCTTTTCCTCGTCTCTTCCCCCAGCAGGCTGGATGAAGGTAATGTAAACTCTGTGTGACTGTGTGTTGCAGCGAGAAGGGGCACATGGGAGAGTGTGTGTGTGTGTGTGTGTGTGTGTGTGTGTACGAGGAAGAGACAGATGGACTGCTGATGTGGAGGCGAGGGAGTCGGTCTCTGAGGGTCCTTGCTCTGGGCTCTGGAAGCGAAGGAGAAGAAAGACGGGAGGAGAAACGCGGCCAACATGATGTTTCCATCATGACACCACGGCAGCCTTGCATCCCTCACCTCGCCCCTCTTATACACCAAGAACACCTAGACCATCTGCACATGTTTACTTTTGCTTTCTCTCTCTCTCTCTCTCTCTCTCTCTCTACTTTTGTCTGCCAACCCCCCCTCTTCCTTTCAGATCTGGCGAGGGGCCTTGTCGCGTCAAGAACGAGGGAAGTCATTTTGGCAGACGTCTGCTTCGAAGAAAGAAGAAGAAGAAATTGCCAAGAGAGGAAAAGAGGAAAAGAGGGCGAGGAGGAGGACTGTGAGGTGCAGAGAGAGGGAGAGGGATCACTCGGTTCTGCTTTAGCTCCGTCATGACTTCTCTTAACCTGTCAGGTTGTGAACAGTCATGCCTTTTGGCACTGTGGGGCTCCTTTTCACGTATTTCCACCAAATTCTTATCTCCCCCCTTCCTCCCTCCCTCAGTGTCTCACCCTATCATCTTCTACCAGTTTGGTTACCCTGTATCTTTGTTAACAGACACACTCGTGTCTCTCCCTCTCAGTGCCTCTGCTGTGCTAAAGCTCTGTAAGCACGTTAGCACCGCTGTCTTCTCATTTATTCAATCTTTCTCCTGTATACGCACCATTTGTTAGCCCCCTCCCTCCTTGAATTCCATCACTCCTCTCATTATTGTTCTGCACTAATTGTTTTGATGTGCTGCACAAGCTGAATTTTAATTAGCGCTGAGATTAGTGGTTGACCCCGGCGAACCTGCTGGCCCGCTAATTATGAAGCCGTAATTTACGTGCCACAGATCAGCAAAGATATTAATGATCAGACTAAATGAGATAAAATGATAAACCCAATATAATATTGTAAGAGATTTATAGTCGAGATGAAATGGGAAAAAAATCCATTTAACCCTTTAAGATCACATCCCCAGTGCACTGATTTAACAATAAATGCCAAAAAAAAATTTCTTTGTATTCATATATCAAAATCCAATCATGTTTTCAAGTCAAACAAAATGTGACGCGTGCTTACAGAAGCTTGAACCAACCAATTTCAACCAATAACATCATGACATCCACCCATCGATCAATCTTCAACTTTTAACGGCACAGACCTAACATTCATTAGTTAGCTAGCTCGCAACAGCGCGGTGCGCCGGTTATGACACGCCCACTTTTCAACGTTCAAATCAAATTCCTCCCAACGTGAATCGACCCTTGGGGTACGCCGAAAGTGAGTTTTGTAAATGAGGAAATTAAGTTACCAAGTCCGACAGAAAACAAATCATTGATTCAAAAGATTTGAACCGCTGAAGAGCCAAGAGACTGTTGAATTCACATAGTGAAGGAAATGTACACATCCAACTAATGTGTGTGTCATCATTGTCCATTTTGAAGGGTTTCTGGGTGTGTTTTCCAAATGCTTTAGAACAAATTTGTGTATACACTACATTTCTCTATATGTGTATGTGGATTTAAAGCATGAAGCGAAGCTTTGTCCTTTGTGTTTATTGCTGTATACTATATATATATGTGTGTGTGTGTGTGTGTGTGTGTGTGTGTTTATTTCATCATTTTGTTCTGACTTTGAATGGGAACACTGTTTAGTCATGGCACAGTCTGTGTGTATGTGCAACAAATAGTGTTTTGGATGAAAGAAAGTTTCTGTAAAGCAAGGCTATCTAAGGTTGTCTGTTTGTGTGTGTGTGTGTGTTAGTGTGTGTGTGTGTGTGTGTGTGTGTGTGCGCTATTGTGTTTGCTATCAGATGTGGCTGCTGTGTTTCAGTCTGTCTGTGTGATAATGAGGCCACAGGGGGCTGAGAACAGCGACACACTAACTCGAGAGGAGGAACATTCAGAGTCAGAGGGTGTGTATGGGTGCTCTTATTCTACTATTCTGTCACCGCCGAAAAAACCAGATGCATCTCGAAAATGCCTCTCCGCTTTGGTGTTGTCTTCCAGAACATTTCACAACTTTCTAATCAATTTCATTTAGAAAACCTTTATATATCGAACAAAGTTTGTCTCGTTAAGAGTTTCATTCACAAAGCATAGAGTTGCAAAAGTGTGTTTTGTATATGTGCATTTGTGTGAAAACAGTTAATATATCTGAGTTGTGTGTGTGTGGTAGTGTGTGTGTGTGTCAGAAGTATCCCACCGCCAGTGCCTCTCTGATAAGCCCAAGAAACTCCGAGAGGAAAATCAATACTTCTGCTCATCAACCCAGGCTGGAACCTTGGTGATTACACTCAGACCACACACAAATACACACACACACACACAGATAAAACCGAGACAAGAGACGAGGAGAGTCCTTGGAATCCAAATGTCTTGATGTACCACACTTTCCCTTTGTGAACGATGCTGTTGATCAGAGTGGTGGTACGCACAGAGGACATGGTCACCTCCTCTTTCTTTTTGCAGCGAAGGCTCTATGCTTTGATGAGACCGCACAGTGTCAGCCTGAGCCAACAGATGTGAGGCATTCGACTCCATGCAGCGTGTGATAGAACAAGACGACCGACTCTGCATCTAGGGTGCCTGACTCTATTGTCAGAATTTATTTGTCTTCTCTCACTATGTTTGGCGTCTTCGATGTGCCCCCTGCTGCTTCGGACACCGTGGTTTGGCTGATCCTGTCTTTAGCTCCTCCTCTTGCCCAGTCACCTTTGCACATCGTGCAGGTTGTAAAAGACCAACTTGCAGAATGACTGGTGTAATCTGAGTTATCTCAGTCGGGGCATGGAAAGAATTTAGCTAAAACACACCAGTGTCCCACCTGGACAGGTAGTGTACATTGGGTTCTTTATTAAAATGTATTTATTTATGTATCTTTAGCTGTAAATGACTTCCTGCTGCTGCTGGAAACGAGATTGATGAAAACATCACACTGAAACAAAACGGTGAAGTTGCAGGGAAACCGAAACAATGAGCCAAAAGATGCGAAAACATTCTCCAAAGCTGACGGAAACTGCAGAGTTCTGTGATAATTATCATTTAATCCATTATTAGTAGAAGAGTATTGATTAACCATCTCCCATTGGTCACTCCCCAAACATTCAAGCCACTGGTGTGATGCTGGAGGCCCCCAACAACAGTTGCTGATTCTGCTCATTATTGGAGTAGAATTGTCTTTTCACTTCCTTAATTGGCCATAAAGATTGAAAGCATTGATGAGATTTTGCCTTGGCCTATTGTTGTGGGAGGTGGTGATGAAGGTGAAGAGAAGATGTCTGTCCACATTCATCATCACTTTCTCTGGAGTCAGCGGGAGGGCGAGGCGGCTGGGCAGAGCATCATGACAAACTCTCCTAACCCCTCCTCGCCCCTTTTTTCGTGTCGTGTATGTCCTCCCAGCAAATACAGTATTTTAATGTTGAACTGATGTTATTGTGGTCTCAAGCAGTGAAAACCTCTTCGTGTACAGAATGTATGTCCCCAAAAGAAAAAAATGATTAAACATACAGTATATATTTGGCCGTCACAATAGCTGTGTGGCTCTAGGAATGGCGGTGTTGGTCGAGGTCTACCATTTCAGTCCAGACTCAACAAGTATTGGATGGATTGCCATGAATTTTTGTAGGCATTCATGGTCCCAGAGGATGACGCCTATTGGTTTTGATCCTGCTTTTCATCTAGCACCACTGGCAGGACAAGATTTCCACTTTAGTGAAATATCTCAACATCTACTAGATCGAGTGGCTCTAACGTTTGCACAGACATTCATGGTCCCCAGAGGATTAATCCTAATGCTTTAGGTGGTTGCCAGCATGAGGTTCACATTTGTAGTTTTGAGTGAAATGTCTCTACAGCTATTGGATAGATTGCCATGAAATTTGCTTCAGACATTCATGTCCCCCCAAGGATGAGTTTTAAAAACTTAAATGACGTTGGTTTATGACCAAATACCCCATCAGCCTCAGCTGTACGTTGTGTTTAGTGCTAATTAGCAAATGTTAGCATGCTAACACACTGAACTAATATATCAGAATCAGAATCTGAAATACTTTATTGATCCCTGGGGGGGGGGGGGGGATTGTACAGTTCCGGTGCTCCCATTCAAGAGTAGAAAGCAGCATAAATTTAGAAATAAAAGTATGTACAAAATATAAAAATAAGAAATAGAAAATAAAAATATACTCTACAATATTTAAGTGAAAAATAAAAGTAAAAAATATATACAACAGCAATGCATATGTATGTCTATATATATATGTATGTATGTATGTATGTATGTATATGTATGTATGTATGTATTGCACTAACATGGTGAACTGTATACCTGCTAAACATCAGCATGTTGACATCGTCATTGTGAGCATGCTGATGTTTGCATTTTTGCCCAAAGCACTACTGTGCCTACGTAGAGCCTCACAGAGCTGCTAGCATGTCTCTTTTTTTGTATTTCACAATTTAATAGTGTTATTGATAAAATGATTCTGCCAAATCCCATTTGTCACGCACTTGGTGGTGTACAGTATTGTGGTGGTGTTTTTTAAAGATTAAGTAAAGATTATGAAATATATTAATAAGTATACTTGTTGTATGCATGTATCTGTAATTCAAACAGATACATGCATACAGCCTGTCAGAAAAAAAAAGTATACACAAAAATATAACATATTTACAGTTTGATGTGTGGATCTTTGCTGGACGCAGATTATATATATATATATATATATATATATATATATATATATATATATATTGTGAAGAAATGCCCTTTTAAAATGTCTGTGCAGTAAGTGTGTGTGTGTGTGTGTGTTGTGCATGTGTCTTGCCTCCCCCATGAAATATTGAACCGGACAGCTCATGATAGCTGGTTAATGGCAGCTCAGTTCACTTCAGCGCTGTGTGCAGGTGACACTGGAGAGAGAAGTAATAATATGTATGCGAGAGGACAGAGAGGAAGATGAGAAGGAGCGAATGAAGGAAGAAAGAGTCAGTAGGTCAGTTATTTAGAGTAAAACAGGCAGAGAAAAATATGAAGTAAGTTGCCAGAGAAAACACTGTATGGATTTTCATTACTGCACCTTATGCTATTATTGTGGGATACCGGCTACCTTCCTTTTGAGGTGGCTACTGTTACTTGTTTTATTGCTCCCGTTCAGTCACTTTGTGTGAACGTTATCACCGCCCTTCTGTTGTTGTGTTGCCTTTTTCCAGCTGCTACACTGCACCATAAAGCTGCCCAGTGGATATAAACTACTGTTCCAGTAGAGATATTATTAAACAACGCGAGCAGAGATTCCTTTTCCCTCATGAGAGAAGCAAGAAAAACCATTCCAGAGCCACTACACCGGTCTATAAATTATACCATGAACCCTAATATTTCTCAGACAGGTCTACTTTTTAAATGCGTACAGCTCGGGCCTGTATGGAAGCCCATTGCCGCCAGAAAAAATAGAAATGGATGAAATCATCAATATCAATCTCATGTCAGTGAGCTAAATATGAAGCCCCAGCCACCAGCCGGTTAGCTTATAGCTTAGCCTCAAGACTGGAAACAGGGGTAAACAGCTAGCCTGGCTCTGTCCAGGCAAGTTGTGGTAAGTGTTGCCCACTTACTGTAACAACTTTCGAGCAAATTTCTTTCAAAAAAGCAACAAAACTTTTTGGGCAGACCTTTAAGGAGGAGGGACACAGCATGTTCAGTTGACCAATCGCATGTTTCACACATTTATTCCAGCGTCCGGATCCTCGTTATTCACGACACTTCAGCTCTATAGTCTATACGACAGATTTCATTCGAAGTTTTTGAAATTACAGTTAGACTTGTATGCATATTGATGAGATGATAGCAGCTTGGAAGATAATAATGGCTAATAACAAAGCTTGTTGAAGTTAGTTAAGTTTGGCAGGTCATCTAACGACATCTAGCAACTTTCTCGAGCAGGCGTTAGCTGCTTTCCATTGAAATGAGTTGGCAACACTGGTTGTGGTTTTACAGGGAGTTACGTGCTGTAAGAGCGACTTCCTGGAGTCATTTTTCACACTTCAGTTTTTGTATGGATTAAATAAACAAGATAGAACGTGTTACAAATGAGCTTTAGAGGTGCTGGAAGAAAGATGTTTTACCTTTGGGCAGAGCCAGACTGGCTGTTTCCTCCTGTTTCCAGTCTTTATGTTAAACTACGCTAAGCTAACCGCCTGCTGGCTGTAGCTTCATATTTAGCGGATGGATATGAGAGTGGTATTGATTACGCAATTAAGCTTTTCCCAAAATGTCAAGCTATTCCTTTCAGTAGAAGTCTTGAGATTGACAAAGTTGAATCAAGATACTAACTGACTTAACCATGATTATGTTTGTTTTTTCATTCCTAACTTTTCCAGGCAGAAATGGGCCTCCATAGACTTGCCACTGGTCTTCTGTGAAGTGTTAGTTAGAAAGACTTAAGCTGGCATCCGAGGTCATGCGCACCACACCCATGTAGTATTGGGTTTCTTCAAGGTCATTCTGCTGGGGTAAGTCGATCATCCAACGTCTCTTTGCATTCACAGCCAGCCAAGTCTAATTAGAGCTGCTATTGATTAGAGTTTGCTCCCACTGAAAACCCAAGTTAGAAATGTTCATAATAGGAAATTAAATTAATGTAACTTGCCTGTGTGTTATGAAATTTTAAAACAGACATCATCAGGAGAGGAAATTGATCTCATATTTTCTCATTCGCCATAAAACAGAAGTGCATCAATCTTTGTGTTTCATTGTTATTGGATGAAAAACAAATTCCTTGAAGGGCTTTACTGGGGTGGAAATTAGGGTACTTCAGCTGTAGCTGTGAGTCTTCCAGGTTTTGAGTCACTTTTATTTTTTGCAGGACAGTAAAAACAGATGTCACTTGTATCTACTCATAGCTGCTGATGGGCTAAGACACGAAGAAATAGAGACAAAAACAGTGGGTGAAGAAGAAACACGGAGTGAATGCTCTCTCCATCCCACAGATTCATCATGTGTTGCCAGGCCCCGGTTTGCGTGGTGGGTAGGGAGGTAACTAGAGCGATGGAGGCTGAGGGGGAACAGGGCGACTAGTTCATCATGTTAGCCTAGTTAGATGAAAGCTGAGCGAAAGAGATGCTCATTAAATCCTTCCATGCCCTCTGCCCAACTCCACATTTCCCCCCTTTTCCTCTCCAGTTCCTTCCTCTTCCCTCTTACTCAGTGTCACAGTTTTGCGTCATGCTTGGCGAGAGAAACATAAGCAGTTGCGCAAGACAACCGAGTAATTATATGCTTCCTGCTGCTCATTTTTTCCTCTTAATTGGAATCATTGTCAATACCGGTGCCAGGGTCATTTCACACTTACAGGTGAAGGGTAACAGTGTAGGATCAATGCAGGTAAATAAGGTCTTTATGCTGCTCTTTTGTGTGGTGTGTGTGACAGTTTTATTGGCTTCTTGTATGTATGTATGTTGCCTATACTAATCCATACAGTGTTTTCTACACTGTTGAACAGGTCCCCTTAAAAAGGGATTTTCCCAATGAGACTTTCGCCTGGTAAAATGAAGGAAAATAAAAAATAGAAAATGGTCTATTTGTTCATGCAGCTAGCAGAGGTGAACGGTTGTGAAGTCGGTTGTGTTGTAGCTTTACACGCTTGCACAGATTGCCCACTCACACACACACACACACACACACACACAAACTCCAAGAACCCATGCCCGTCTTCATGTCCGAGCCCTTGACATTTCCCCGACATTTGATGACATTTGTGGACACATGTAAAACTAAACTGCTGGATGTGAGTTTATCAAAAATGGAGGGAGAATAGTGAATGCCAAATGTCAACAGGCTCCAGCCATCTGTTGTTATGGCTCCAGCACTGATGTGGAGTGCACTGTGGGACAGTGTCGCGGTGGTCACTTCTGCTGTGTCATGGCTCAGAGTTGGAGGGGGGGGGGGGGGGGGGGCAGTCTATGGCTTTGTAGACACAATAAACTGGACACTTGGATAAAGATTAATCATTGGAGCCCCTGCAAACTCCTTAGATATTATCTATAAATAGTTTGTAACTCAAAAACTCAGATTATCTGCTTTACATTATTGATCAGATTTGATTGACAGTGGTCTGGAAACTCACATTTTGTTTCAATATTGCTAAATCCCGATTGGTCGTCAAATTTACGAGACATTTTTTCCAACTGAGCCGTCCCCACGTCAAACAAGTAAGAAAAATGCTGTCACGAACACAAGATTACAGAGAGCTCTCCAATAACCAAAACTGTTCTAACTTTGGCAGGCTTTTGCCATTTTCTCTTCCAAATCCTTTTGGCTAGCATGGGGGTCTTATTGTCTCAATACTTGTCTTTTTTTAGCAATGTTGCCGCTCTCCCAGATCTCCACAATGAACTTGGTGAGTACGATGTTATTATCACCAATGGAACTGACGGCCAAAACTTTGAAATAAGACCCAAGTTTTAATAGCGAAGCAAGCACATAATGTTTGAGTAAGGAGAAAAGACAGAAAGGACGGTGCGTGAAATGACTAAATATTCAAAGGAACAATAAAAAGAAAATTCAGCAACAGCCACAGGAATATAACAACTGTTACATGTGTGCACACACATGTGGCCTGGCATCATTTGAAACTTTTGATTGCTAAAGTAATTTTAATTGTCGAGAAGTTAATGTACCATAGCCTTGCATGCAAGCCCCATACAAGATCCCTTATCAGCCGCAAATCACCTCAAAGCGACATTCCTTTCAGAAGTTCCTCCTACGCTGTCGGTGAAATTGCAACCAGCCAGGCCTCTCTGATGGAAACGATATTAAGAGATTTTGTATGACAGATGCCGAGACAGACGATTATTGTTAACATATGGTGCTTCATGATTCAGTCCCGCTGTAACTGAGTGAAAGACCAATACAGACACTCCGCATTGCCAAATTCCTTAAAGAACCTCACACCCACTCATCAGAGGAAGGAGTAAAGCTTAGATATGGTGGAAAGGAGCAATGATGTCGCAACAAAGTGATGGGGCGCCAAGAAAAGGTGGTTAGTGTGACAAAGAACACCCAACAGATAGGGGACACGCTGCTACATGATGTTTTTAACCATGCTGGCGGCATGGCGCTAGGGATGGCAACATCAGTCTGCTGATCTCAACAATGACTGGATGAATTGCAATAAAATCTTGCACAGACATTCATGGTCATCAGAGGATGAACCCTACAGACTTCGGTGATCCCCTGACTTTTCATGTAGCACCACCAGCGGAATAGAAGGTTTCACTTATCCTGTGAAATATCTCAACATCTACCAGTTCGGCACAGAAGTCGTTCATGGTACCCAGCCAATGTATTTCAAATGACTTTGGTGATCCCATGGTTTTTCCTCTAGTGCCACCACGAGGTTCATATTTGTGGTTTTGAGTCAAATGTTTTAACAACTATTGGATGGATTGCCTTGAAATGAGGTACACACATTCACGTCCCCCTCAAGATGTATCGTAACAACTTTGGTGATACCCTGATTTTTTATCTAGTGCCATCGTCAGGTCGAAGTTTCAATTTGTCCAATACTTTATGACTTTATCAGCCCCAGCTGTACTAATGTGTGTTCAGTGCTGATCAGCAAAAATTAGGATGATAGCACGCTAAACGAAGATGGTGAACATGGTCAACATTGTACCTGCCAGCATTTTAACAATATAATTGTGAGCATGTTAGCATGCTGACATCAACATTTAGCTCAAAGCACCGCTGTGCTTCAATACAGCCGCTAGCATGGCTTAGTCTCGCGAAACATAAAGGTGGATGGATGGAGACTGAAAAAGATGCAAGATAGGAAGGAGAAACTGTCTTGCCCAGAGAAGGGTGTTGCAGGAGAGTGAGTGGTATCTGTAATAGGAGAGTATATGGATGGATACATACGTGGAGGAATAGCTAGATAATGTGGACAAACTAAAATTGAAAAAGGAAAGACATTTTACATCCTGGAAAGTCAATGTTAAGCAGCAAGCCCGTGGATAGGATCCGTGAGTATAAGTGCTAATAATTTCAGTAGCTTTGATCTGTCTTTGCAGGAATAGGTGACCATGCAATGCACAGAATGCAAACAAACAGCTTCCCATTAAATCTGAACCCCTCTGTGATTTACTGCATTAATTTCTGCTCATACATACGCAGATAACAACTTTGATATTCTGCGAGCGGTGCGTGGTGTATTGACGATTTGATTACTGCCGCATTTCCATTGACTGGCTGTCGTGCTGTACATCTGGGATGGCTTGGGTAATGAGAAGACACATGCTGTAGCTTACACAGATAAAATCACTTCATTGCCTCGGGTTCACTGGAGGTTTGTTTCCCAACATCAGACAGGATGCAATAATTCACACTTTATTGAAAATATCAATTTGACTGTATATTCTGCACAGTGTGCTGCTGTGTGGTTGCCAGGTTGCGTGCATGTAGAGGACGGGTGTTTTAGTCCAAGCGACTTGGATAGAGGCAACTGCTAATTTTCTATAAAACATAATCAGCATTTTGGTCAGCCACTTGGGGGCAACGGAACAAGCTGTGAACACGGCATAACACAACAATGACACAGTATCAACTCATAAAGCTGTAACTGTCCATAAATTGGCTATTTCCAGACGGATATAGGTCCCTCTACTTTTAGCTCTGTTTTGGTTTCCACCATTTCTTGAGGGAAATGTCTCGCTGTTTAGCTGCTAAATGTTCCAGCATATGTTAAAAGGATAGTCCCTAACTGAGGTTTGGTTGAAGTTGCGGCTCTTGAAAACCAAAACAATGAGCTAAAACGCACAGTAGAGCCGAGGGGAGCTGCAGAGGTGGGTGATAATTCTCTGTGGGCTCGTCACTACCAGTGACTGCTGTTTTCCCCGGGACACTATTTGTCCAGGGATAAGATAGTGAACATCTCAAATATTCACTCACATATTTGTGGAGCTTGTCTCTCAATCACATACTCTCACACCTTGTCAGGTTTTTGTCTGAACCCCTCATCATGACATTAATTGACAGATGATTCGATCCCCAGTTAAGACATCAAGAGACACTTGACAGTTGACAAGAGGTGTCAGAAACTCCCATGGGTTAAACTGGGCTAAACACTTTTAGAGATACAGAAACACTATCAGCGTACTTGATGAAAGTCACTAGCCTAGCAACATTAAGGTTACAAACAACCCATTATGCAAAATTCTCTTCATTCAAAAAGAGTATCTAATGTTATGAATATGTAAATGTCTATTCCTCGAATATAATACAACGCCTGCTTTTTCAAATGTCATTTCCAGAAAGAAGTATGGGGAGAAAAAATTGGTCTGAAAATAATACTCAGATTGGAATGAACCGGAATTATCCTTTGAATTCATGTGGGTAAGTGGGTATTTGCACTATTCTACCAAGTTACACAAACCCTTAATTTCACCAATAACCCATTACATAATATCTGCCATATTTAATGACGGAACTAAGGCATAAACCTCAGCGGGCATGTCACATCTGCAAGCTACTTCCCAGACTCCCGGCCCCTTGAAATAAGATTGATAAAGTGGAAGTGGAATTCCTTTTTGATGAGACATCTAAACTCTAAACAGCGATGTGACCACAAAGAACATGGATAAAAGGTGCAGATCATTTTTCTTCTGGACATTTTGCAGCCGAGAGCGAACACTTGCGTGGCTTCGCGCTATTGTGGCCGTAACTCTCTCCAGACCGTTGAAGAAAGCCGAAGGCCGGCCAAATTGTCGACGCACATACACACACACACACACACACACACCCATCTCTACCTCCCTCTCTCACTACCTTTCCTTCAGGTTAATGAAGTGTGACCGCTCTGACAGGAGAGACCCGCTCAGAAAACCCACAGAGGAGCAGGTTACACCCTCCAAAGAAAACAGACACACTCAGGCATCCAGGAATACCTCGATTCAGTCTTTCTATCTGGTGGTGTCAGTCCTGTGTGTGTGTGTGTGTGTGTGTGTGTGTGTGTGTGTGTGTGTGTGTGTGTGTGTGTGTTACAGGCCTGAGTTTTCAGTGGCTTATGGAAATGTTCTCCCACCTACGATACTACATCTGTTCCCCTGGTACCACTCCCCTCCTTCCCTCAGATCTGTGTCCAGATGACATTCCTGTCTGGCCTGCTTCATCCCAGTCCCATGATGAATGAAACAGCCTCATTTACATAATAAACTGCTGGAGCTGGAGACGCAGGAACGAAAGGAAACCCCGGTGAACTCTAGACGCCCATCTGAACTCTGAGACACCTCTTGATTCTTTCTGGGGTGAAGAAAACCCCCATTTACTGTACAGAAAAAAAGTATGTTAAGATATTCATTTTTATTAGAGAAATAGAGTTGAGCATCCTTAGATATTGTGAGACAGACATGCATGTACTAGTGAAAGTCCGCTTAGTGTCATTTTTTATCTGTGAGATAAAGTTTAAACACTATGATGTACTGGTGAAATCTTTCTTTGTGAAAGAATATTAAGTTTACAAGAAGAGTTTGGCAATCATTTGATGATGAATTTACTGTATATCTGGCCTAGGGATGGCACAAGTCTGCTGATTGGTAAGTCATTTGGTCTGTCCACCCTTCTGTTCATTACTTTATGCCACAAAAGCATATCTTGACAACTTAGTACCATTTGTCATGAAATCTCACACGCATATTTCCGATTCCCAGAGGATGATTCTTAACAAGAGTAAGAGGAACCAGCCACACAGATGACTGCGAGGCTGTACTTTGGGATAGTTTTGCTTCGAGTTTAATGCGAATGTCAGTGTGCTAACAATGACAACGCCAGCACGCTGTCGCTCAGCAGGTATAACTATGTGCTAACACACAGTTTAGTTTGTTAGCAGGCTAACATTAGCAGCAGTAATCACATGAACAGACAGTCAGGTAATTCCAATTCATTCTAATGGGGACATCAATGTCTGTCCAGATTTCATGGCATCCCGTAGTTGCCAAGACATTTCACCCAAAACCACTAACGCCAAACTCATGGTGGCTCTAGAGGAAAGGTCAGGGGATGACCAAAGTCATTAGATTGCATTTTCTGGAAACCATGTCTGAACACATTTTCCTCATCCATCCAGTAGATGTCGAGTTATTTCACTCAATTGAAAATTTTGACCAGCTGTTGGCACTAGATGAAAACATGAAAACTCAAGAAGTCATTAGTATTCACTCTTTGGGAACATGGATATATGTATCAAACTTCATGACAGTCCAACCTATTTAATGTGAGCCTTCCCATCGCACCACAATCAGACAACATTTCCACTTGTACCAGGACCAGATGCTGAACGCCAGAAAGCTCTCGCCTTTCCTCTAATGCCACCATTATCAAAAACTCCACAACTAGCCCCACAACTGATTTCACAAGCATTTTCCACAAGAACGTTTAAACCAGGCGGTGTGTTTTTACATATTGCTAAACTGGTCTGGCAAATAGTATCGTAATATGAATGAGAAAATGAGCAAATCAGGGTTATTTAAATTGTCACAACCAACAAGGTCAACATCACTTAGAAACACTGCGCAGCTGCATATACACGAGGGCTGGAGCCGGTAGTCACGGCTGACTTCCGGCAATGCAAACAGTTATAAGGGCCAGATGTGGCCAATACACAGCATGCCGATTTAAGAGTTAGTTGCAATGTGTCGCATACGGGCCAGATATGGACCACGCAGCACCGCTTTGCTGGTTTGTGGGTGAGTTTGGCCTATTTGTATTTGGGCCATGTACGAGCGATACACAGCAAGCTAGGTCTCAAGTAAGTTTCGGCTAGTAGCATGCGGGCTAAATGTGGTGATACGCAACACAGTGGTTTGAGGGTGAGTCGTGACCATATTGCAGCATGCTGTCTATGAACCACAAATTGCCAACTTACGGCCCTGTCATTTTACAGAAAGTGCGGGCCACAACACTTAACCTAGCCTCATATTAGCCCAATGTTTACAGCTCTTTTTTTTTTTTTTTTTCTTTTTTTTTTAAACAAAGAATACAACTAGATACAGTAGGTAACCTACACGCCCATATGGTCTGATGTTTAAGCTATTGAAGCAAAAACACATTTCCATCATTATATTTTTGAGGTGATGAATCATGCAGAGGAAAGAAAATATCTGAGCTGAGCTGAGGATGATTGGTGGCCCCTGCTGGTTGAACCTGTGCGTCTGAGGGCTGCTTGCCTGTGCAGGTCTCTCTCAGAGGGTTCGGCTGGGCTGAGAGGTGACTGGTAAGTAACCGGCAACGTTAAATACCACTTTTCAATTTAAGTAAGCAATGTGTTTTTTATTAAACTGATAAACAAAACGTCAGAGGTCAACAGTTAGCAGTTAGCCAAGCCAAGTGACTTGGCTAGCTGGACAGCTTATCAAAGCAGCTAGCATACATTGTTAGCATCAGCTTGGCTTGGCTGGATTAGGTAATATGAGGCAAACTAACTAACTAATTGTTACGCTTAAAAGCCTGATTAATAATGTTTAATAAGCATGAATGTTGAAGTTGTGAAAAATATCTAACTTGTTCAAAGGTACACGGTAAATATAACAAGCTAGCGGCTAACCTGTAGTTAATCCTTGTTGCAAGTAAACAAAAACACTGTCTCTGTCTCTCTCTGTCTTTCTCTCTGTCTCTGTCTCTGTCTGTCTTTCTCTCTGTCTCTGTCTGTCTTTCTCTCTGTCTCTGTCTCTGTCTGTCTTTCTCTCTGTCTCTGTCTCTCTCTGTCTTTCTCTCAACCCCACCGAGAGCCCGGGTCTGTTCTGCCCGTTAAAAGGAAGTTTCCCCCTCATGGTGGGAACTGTTGGGTCTCTGTAAATAATATTATAAAGAGTGCGGTTTAGACCTGCTCTATATGGAAAGTGTCAGGAGATTGCTTTTGTTGTGATTTGGCGCTACATAAATAAAAATCAAATTGAAATTAATAGTGAGATAATTTCATTGGTGAGTTAATGACTTAAAATGTGCATTTTGCTTTTGTTTTCCAATTTGCTGGTGTTGGCTGAAGGAAGCTAGATGTTTCAACTGAGGTTAGAAGTTGGTCCACATTGTAGAGGGGACATTGTGGTGCAACCTGTTTTAATTTACTAATGCGTGAATCTACTGGTGCAACCATTGATGAGCGCCATTCTTCCAAAAGATATTCCCTCATATGGCGATTTGATGATGGTAGTGGAGGGTGCTGTTTATCACGTCAGTACAAAAACTCCAAAAGGTGTTCAGTTGGGTTGAGATCTGGTGTCGCTGAGGGCCATAGCACATGATTCACATGGTTTTCATACTCACCAGACTATTGAATGACCCCTGGCTGTATGGAGGCACACAATCTTTCTCAACTCATTTATTCAGGGTTTTTTTTCCTCTCCATGTTTCTCTCTCACTCTCTCTTACACTCACACACACTCCACCCTAACTCCTACACTTTTCCATCATTCTAATAATTCAAAACACCCACCCAAGCCATCACGCGAATGGAAATATTGATCTCCCTTTCAGTCGCTCGCTTCGGTTAGGGAAATGGCTTGAGACAAATGTGAGGGCCCTGGCCTTTTATTTAATCTTCACCGGGTAACATATATACATTCGAAAAGCCGCCTGCTATTTCTGACGTGTGGGATGGAAACATGAGCGTTTGGTCAAACTCGGCACTGCCAGGAAGGCCGCCGAGAGGCTTTTCAATCACGTACAGACACGTAAACACCTTCCTCGGTTTTCCTTCCCCCCTGACACCATATTGGCTGTAAAGCGCAACCCCTCAGCTTTCAGAAACCATTGGAATTTTTCCGATAGCACAAACCGTGATGTACTTACGGTAATCCAAAGTGTGCTTGCGCAAACGTGTTGCCAACGACACACTCGGTGTTAAAGGGTTAATGTATCTGCTTACTTTGTGGGTGTGTGTGGACGTGTGATAGGCAGGTGAACAGACGGCTTGTCAGATGCAATTGGCAGGTAGCAGCTGTAGATCATTTTTGAGGTCAGGGGGTTAGAGCACACACACAATGTCAGGCCACCTTATTAGCACTGTCCCAGTCATGAAAGATTCCAAAAGTGACTCAGTTCGGACAGATGTCTTGACAAAACCAGGTGGAAGGTGGAAAGTAGTCCAAGTTATAAAAGTTTGACAAGAAGAGAGACAAACGTGTCAAAAAGTCATTTTTCTTTTCATCTTTTCATTTTTCTCTTCTTAAACAGCATTCAAGAAATAAAAGAAGTTGCTTAGCAATAGTGGCTGTGTGTGTGTGTGTGTGTGTGTGTGTGTGTGTGTTTTCATTGCGTATGAAAAATGTGTGTCCGGGGTTAGTCTGTCTGTCAATATGTTCGCCCTGTGGGAATGATGGATTGCCGTGATCGCTTTTCCTTTTCCTGCGTGGATAGGCACAGCCAGCTTTTAACCCACATAGCCAGACTGCAACCATCAGTCTGAACGCTTGACACTTGGCACTGTGATTTTCTCATGTGGCCTTTTAGACAGTCAGCCGCTAGTCGGACGAGGACGAGAACGGTCTTTGCTGCGTCACTGAATCCTCTAATCAAAGAATTTACATGAGCCAAAATGTGTAGATATGATTCAAGTTGCGAATATTGCCTGTGTGACTTGATGTACAATTGCCTCAGACTGCTGTTTACAATGCTCCAGATAAGCTATTAGCCTGAATAAGATAATAACCCAATTATGTGAAACTAGATTAATAGAATACATGAGTGGTTTTATTCACACTAGCGCCATGGCTAAAACTCTAGGGATGGCAATGGTGGTCCAGGCTGAAATATCCTGGTGCCCAGCGGATGACGCGTACTAACTTTGTTGATCCCCTTACTTGTCATCGAGACAAATGTTCAATTTAAATGTAAATACTTTAGTGTATGGCCAAATACCTGCAAAAGTAGTGACATTCCCATCAGCCTTACCTGTATGTTGTGTTTACTGTAAATTAGCAAATGTTAACATGCTAAACTAGGATGGTGACCATGGTAAACAGTATGTGGTTCCTTGACAAAAAGATGAACATTTTCCAAGGTTTTCCTTCTCGTACAGTTGTGAGTTTATAATTTAAGAGAAAAAGCTCTTTTTTCTCGTAAATGTACCACTTTAATCTGGGACAATCTGGGAGTGTTTTTTTCACAGAATATTATTACCCCACTCCCCTGGCTTCGTAACTATCATTTTTTTTTAAATAAATCAAATACGCCGTCGTACCTCTGTGACTCAGTTCATGTACTTTAAATGTTGCATACCATTCACAGATAATGGATGATAATAGAGCAATTATATGAATCCAAAGTATTGTAGCAGGGTAACAGGGGCACTTTTTCCATTTCTAGGATAATGTATACATCATCTCCAGAGTAATATTCTGTTTATTCATGTATGCAGTGATATTAATAATTAGGATAACACAGAACATGACCCAGTATCTGGTGGTGTGCATGTAAACACTCATTACGATATATACACACACACACACACACACACACACACACAAAAAGGAACTGACATGAACAGATAAACACACACCCCAATCTAATTCTCCCCATGTCTTATTTACCCTCTCTGGTAGTTTTGGTGTAGTTTTCCACATTTTGGCCACGTGGGACTGTCTCAATATTCCCATATAAAACCTTCTATGCCCTTAGCTATTAGCAGCCCAGGCTCCAGAGCGGGCCCCGCACAGCCCTGCCTCACCCCAGGGACAGCTGCTCATCCTGGGTTGACTCGCTAAGACCCCCAGTGGGATCGCGGAGCTCTGTGGGAGCCGACACTGACGGAGCTGGAGGACGCTCAGAGAGGAAAGAGATGAAAGGCAGAGGCAAAGAGGGAAGTGCTGAGGGCCCCCTTCTGTCTCTCTCTCTCGTTCGTCTCAACTTTTCCCTCAGCTCCGTCTGTGTTTTTGTCATGCTGCAATAGCAACTTCTTGTTATCAATTTACGTTTGTACAAAAAAAAAGAAAATGCAGGTTTAATTAGGCTCAGAGAGGAGAAGGGGGAGGGAATCAAAGAGAAAACAAAAGTGGAGTGTGGATTTCACGTCTCAGCACCTATCTATTAGTCATCATGGCACAGCGTTCTTCTTCTTCTTCTTCTTCTTTTTCTCCTTAAATTGTTCTCCTTCTGTTGGTACTCCTCCCGGTCCTCCTCCATCTACTTCTCTCTGTTTTTCTATCCTACATCTACATCCTCTTCTGCACCCTCTTTCTTCTTCTTTTTCCGAGTTTTCTTTTGATGCCTGTTCCTCCTACCACTCCCTCTTGTCTTCCTCCTTCACTTCCTCTTTCTTTTCCTTCTCATTCTAGTTTATCTCCTCCTATTCTTCATCTTCATCTGGCCCCTCCAGTCTCCTCTCCTTCCTCTTTTTTTTTTTGCCTCCATGTCATTACAGGCATATAATTTATGAAGTGTTGAAAATGTTCCTCTGCGAGCTGCTCTGCTCTGTAACCAAGGTTACCAACATGTGAATCAGTATCACTGGAATCACGTGTGATTTTTTAGGTGGGCAAGCAGGGATGGAAAAGCTTCAGAGTCGCTGCTTTGTATAGTCTGGAGTCTAATGTTTAACATTTTTCAATTAGAAGTGATTTTTGTTTATATATGACTGATATTGTTGTTGACCCTCTTCGGGCTCCCATAACACGCCCACACACACGCACATGGACACACCACATGAGTCACACGGAGTGCATTGTATTACTGTATTGTTTTGGATTGCATGTGGGCTACAATAAACTGACATGCTCATTTTCTTCTATTTATCGTTCAGCAGATAAATAGAAAAGTGAGACCACAGGCAATCATCTCTTACGCATGGTTGCCAGCCCGGTCCGGTCTGGTCCAGCAGTTTCCTCCAGCCACGTGAGTGTCTGTTTGGTGTGTGTATTGGTTGTGTATCAACTGTTATTGAGGGGTTGTCAGACCACAGTCCAGCCATATCCCTACAACACCAGGCTGTACTTATGCACCAGCGTTCTCTAAATTATCATTACTTTTCTTATATTTATTAAATTACTGTATGTGTTCGTTCTACAAAATCCAGATGAAATCCAGATGTGATTTAAGACACTTTCATTTACACCTACAGTATATGCGTCTCTTTTAGCTATAGGGCCTCCACCTCATGTGACCCTTGTCGATGGTGCCTTGAGAGTCGTAGACATGCATGCTAGCTAAATGGCTGATGCAATAATGATGTTAAACAAGACAACTTGTCTCTGTCCCATGTCCCCGACCCCGTGTCATCACATACAACTTTGTCATGCCTCCACACAACAGCCCCCCACTCCCCACATTGCATGTTTGAAATATTTTGGATGGGAGGAGCCGGGCAGGCTCCGGAGTTTTTATTTCCCATCAGAGTTTAGCAACATTACGCCAGTTCAGTATAATCTGATCAAACCACTCAGTCCTGTGTTAGCATGATTAGCTGGGTTTTTGAACTCTCAATACAAGGATGTTTTTCTCCTGAACTCTAAAGTTTGATTGTTACTTATTTAGTTGTGAAAATAATGTTACAGTCGATTTTGGGGCCTTTAATGTCCTATGTCAAAATATTATCAATTGCTAGCTCTAAATGAGTGCAGGTTTGCTGGCACTAAATATAGGAATGGGCTGTTCGTCCAGAGAAGAAAAAAGCATATGTGAATAACGACTTCCTGGATTTCACAGCGGCCACGGAGATCATATTCAGCTTCAGCTGATTTTATTGATAATAAAGGAACCAGCTCGACATATTTCAACATGCCGTCAGTAAATTGAACTCTTTTTGTCCGTATTCCATTTTGGTTTGTTGATATCTTCCCCTGCTTGGGAAAGTGTACATACTAGATACCCCATGACAGAAAACAACATGTAAAAATGGTGTGTTTTCCCTCAGTACTCATTAATTATATACCACAGGACTACATTTGTTATAGTCAGTGGTGAGGAAGCTCTGCTGCAGAAAGAGAAACACCAATATTCTTTGACTGCTTGTAGTTTCGGCTTTATTAGTGTAGATCGTAGTTACAGAGAGGCTAAAAAAGCCAAACATGCTGAAATGCAACCATTAAATGTCCCATGGCACCTCCTCCTGGGAGTTTAAACAAGTTTATTCTGATTATTATGATTATGTCATTGATTCTCCAAAACTGATATTGATCTCATGAATCCCAAATTCAAATTAAGTAAGCATGTTACAATAGTTAAGCATGCCAGAGGACACAGCCCTCGCATCAACTTCACTGCATCACTTTTACAAAGAAGTAGAGGTCTGCTTCAGATTCCTTGATTGTGACCTCCGATGTATCCCTGGCTTATTGCTGCTGCTTCTCTTCATGACAACTACAGTAATAATTTGTTTTGAATGTCTCTGTGTGACAGGATGAAGAGAATGGACTTGAAAAGGAACTCTGGGCCTGTATACAGCAGAGGTACAGTAAATGTTAAGTGATTGGACAGCCTCTCTACCTGTAGTGTAAAGGGTTAACTGTAGGAACAATATTGGAGCAAGGAGAGATAGGATGACTGATTGATCAATATAGTAATTACCTCTTCTGGACAATCCTCACTCCTAAAGCCTGTGGAGGGGGAGGACTAATGAGGGTTCAATGACAGGGATGTGCAATCACACACATCTAACACAAACAACTCACACACAGTGCATCATAGCACACTAATCAGTGATTATCAGGCATCAGATAATTCAAATATCAATGAATTTATGGAGAGAAATGGTGCAGATATTTGTTCCTGTATTTCTTCCTTCACACCATCTCAGGGGAGGTCAGAGGTCAGAGATTCCAGAGCTGGTTGGGATTTGGTGTCATTTGATGACATGAATGCTGGTCATCAGATAGGGCAACCAAAAGATCAATGACACTGAGGAAACATTTGTGAAAGCTCCTGTTCCATATCAAGTTTGGGATATGAATGTTTGATTTGAGTTTTGATCTTTCCTGAAGACGGTGCTGGATGTCAGGGAATTACCAAGTTATTACAATTTGCCTTGTGAGGACCATGAATGTCGGTACCAAATTTCATGACAATCCATCTAATAGTTCTTGAGATATTTCAGTCTGGACCCAAGTGGTGGACCAACTGAGAGACATTGCCATTCTTAAAGCCACGCTGCTAGCATGACCAAAGATAACAAACTACTGTACTTTTGCTAGAACTGTTAAGTTTATCCTGAATGTGGCACCAGAGGGTCTTTACAATACAGAAGGGAATTTCATGGCAATTGTTAGATCATGAGAAATCTTGTGTGTAAAGTGGCCATTTTCACTTGAGGGTGATAGTAAAGAAAAGCTCATGGAGTGTCTGAAATGGAAATGGTTCATCCTCTAGAGGGCATGAATTTACCTTTTACTTACACTTACTGTAATTTAACAGGAGTCTGCCGAATAGATTTTATTATTTGTAGTATACAAGTAGGTATTTTTAGCTGATGGTGGTGCTGAAGGAAATGTCAGAGGTTCCCCAAAAAGATTAGGATTCATCCTGTGGGGACCATGAGCATTGACATTACAGGGATGCCCAGCCATTAGATTTCAAGATACCTTTTCAAGGACCAAGGTGTTGGTCAAGGAGAGATTTTGACCTGTTGGTGGAAAGACAAAAGGTAAAAATCATTAGGGATCGTCCTCAGGGAACCGTGAATGATAATATGTTATGGCAATCTGGTCAGGAGTTGGTGACCTATCTTGCTCTGGACCATAGAGCTTGAGAAACGAACCCACCAACTGCATCGTTGTTGTATGTTCAGATTGAATGTGAAGAGCATTTGACCGACTTTGACCTCAGCAGTGTTTTGGCAGTTTGTGTTTATTTGCCCCAGCTGTGTTCCAACTGTGCATACATTAGATGTAGCTAGCTAGCCTGGATTGATCCCAAAACTCCAGGTTCTGATAAACAGGGTATAATCACAGCGATTAGGTTGTATGTATGTATTGTCATCTGGGGACCATGATCGTCTGTACAAACTTTCAAGGCATTCCATCTCATAGTTTTTGACACATTTCATTAAAAACCTAAAGATTTCAACCTCATGGTGATGCAGTAGCTCAATAGCTGTTGAGATATTTCAGTCTTGACCAGCTTGGGGGACGGACTGATCGACAAAATGACAGGCCGACATTGCATCCCCAGAACCCCTCACATGGCTAATAAAAACAGTGCAAAGGCAATAGCAGAGCAGTGTAAGAATCAGTTTGTCAATGAACCTACCTACATTACATTACCTAGTAGGCTATAGTACAACTATTTGTTTCCATGTTTTCCCCCCATGCACACACATTTCTGTGGATCAGAAGTCTTCAAAATGCTGTAGGTATGGACTCTAGCCTCTGGTCGACTGAAAAGATGTGAGTTGCCAATTTATTCACCTGCTCAGTATCAGGCGTTCTCCGTCACTAAGGTCTGTCATGGCAGTCAGCTGGAGGTGAGCAGTAATGTACGAGCTGTGCGTCTGTACAAACAGTGCTGCTGGTCAGGAGGCCTGCAGAGTAGCCATGAGAGAAAAGTTTCCCCCGGAGAGCTGAGATCACTCACTCTGATAAATTGGGGTCTTAGCTCGGACTGGCCAGCACTAACAAACACCATTCATCAACCACTCATAAACACTCGCCTTGGGAAGTGTTCATGGGCACTCAGTGTTGAATTGCCAATGCTTTATTCCATTCTATGAATAATAGATGCATAATTGTATTGCTTATTATTAATGAATGCTGTATTTGTACTGTTAGGTGTGCTTCACCCAGAACCTGGTTTTAATTGTGTTCTACTTTTTCTCTGATGTATTCAGAACAGCGCCTCATTCCTGCCTAATAGGTACAAGCAGTGCTGGATCAATATGTTTTAATGGGTACTCTGTTAAGATAGTACACAATTAAGTAATCAGCCCAAACAAGGTTTATTGACAGAGGCTGTAAAGAGTTTCGCTCTCACTTTTTTCTCCCGTTGTCTCCTCCTCCTGTGTGCACATGCAGGTGTTGTTGTTTTTTTTTTCAGGTCATGTGTGCACGTGTGATGCTCAGTCTTCATGCTTTCACAATGAGCTATGTGTCAACAGCCCAGGTGATTAATATCTGCTACTGCACGGAAGCATGGGCTGCGACAGATGCTACGGAAAAGAAATTGGTCCTCCTCATTGATTTGCTCCTGCTCTCAGATCAATGATCACACTGTAATGAAAATAAAGTATGCTACTGCAGTATAGTGAGTTATGTGCTGAGACTGTATATGGGTTTGCATGTGCACCAGAAAAGATAGAGGGACAGCATTGTAATTCAGAGACACTATGTCACTTAAAACCACAAAGTACAAATCTATGCTCTGCCTCAGGCTGTATTACTCCCTAACCAGCTGTAGGTACTCAGAGTGAGAGTGTGTGTGTGTGTGTGTGTGTGTGTGTGTGTGTGTGTGTGTGTGTGTGTGTGTGTGTGTGTGTGTGTGTACAGTATGTGAGAGGCAGAAAAGCCTAGGGAAACATCTTCCCCTAGTGGCCACCAGCATACATACCAGAGCACTCCTCCAGGGCCTGGGGTCCCCAAATCTGGCAACCTAAATGAAAAAAGACAATCCCCCTTTTTATATTTAATGTCATGTTGCTATGATTACAAAAGAATGGCGAATTTCTGTTTTTCTTTCATTTCGTTGAATTTCTATCACGACTGAAAGCCAGTATCCTACTAACTGTTCATTCTCTGCTAATTGGATAGTCTGGCAACTTTTCCCCTCAAAATTCCCCATAATAAAGCTCTGCGCCAATCACACAGCCATGCTGCTGGATGCCACCGCTCCCTCGCTTCCCATTGGCCGACAGTTGACAATAAGATTCCAGCTGTTTCACCCCCTCCTCCCCGCTGCACAGCTCCGATCGACATCCATCTCGGCCAGTGGGGAGGGAGCGCCGAGTCAGGCCGCGCCGTGATTGGTGCAGAGCGGGCGCTCGGCGGGCGGGGAGTGAGAAGTTAGGATCCCCCAGGATCCAGCTGTGTGAGCTTTGCTGATGGACGGAACCGACCGACTACAGTCTGGAGGAGACAAGAGTGAGAGCAGGAGCGCCCGGTGGTCCATGTGTGCAACAATGGAGAGGGGAGGTGTTCGTGAGATTTAGAGAATATCAAAGGCTGCCTCTCTGACGCCTGTTCGTGCTCAGCGACAGGACGTGCAGCAGCATCTCCATGGATCTTTAAAACACTGATGCGGGATACGCGCTGAAAACCGCCTGTGGATGCAACGAAAAGTACTGGATTCACAATTTGAAGGGAGAAAACAGCGGAGGAAAACGCGGGAAACGAATAGATCACTAATTTTCGTTATTTCTGCTGTTTTTGGGGGTCTGCCCATCAGCTCTGCGGAGGAGGAGGGAACCATCAAGAAGTTTGTGCGCGGCGTTAATATTGAACCTGGGGCTGAACGCAGCGAAAGTAGACACACATCTCACGGTTACCTGTTTCATTTCTAACGGAGGATGCTTATGAAGTGTTGCTGAGGCCCCTGGAGAGGCTTGGACACCGGAGACCGGGGCCTGGGCGCACAGGCGTCTGTAGAGAGACAGACCCGCGCAGCGGCACACCACCTGGAAACTATACGGTCCGCCAGGCGCACCAAAACCCACAAGACCCTCTCCTCTCTCTTCTCCCCCCTGTTCCCTCTCTTCTTTATCTCTTTCCTCCTCGTCTGCCTTTCTTACCAACCGGGTTATTTTTCTTCAGACTGGTGTGGACTTTATAGCCACGGCAAAAACTGATCATGCGATGACTGAGCGCGCTTTGGGCACATCGACCGAGTCCATTACAGGTAATAACATCGAGCGGAAAGATGCTCCTGCACTCGTTTACAAAGAGAACTGCTGCAGATCACTTCACGGGCAGCGTGCTGTCGGTCGCTAAGTGATGGAGCTGAAGTTTGGAAACGAATTAGACCAATCACAGGCTGTTGTTGCTGATGGGAGAAAGATTTTGGCATTGTTTTTGATGAAAAGGAATGCGAGCCCCTCTTGATTTTTTTTTTTTTTTTGGGGTGGGGGCTCAATTCTGTTTACCAGCTTATAGCAACAAATATATGCGTAGTCGTATCTGTATCCATAAAAAAAAACTGTTTTGTATAATATTCTTTCTTTTAGAACAATTTAATGCAAATCGTTTTTCGATGAGGTGTGCGCATGTTTTCCTAAAATAATCCCTCCACCACCACTGCTCCCTGTTGCCTGCTCCGACAATACTCAGATGTAATTGTGAGTATATGTGCAGCGGGATGTTTTTTTTCACTATATGCAAAGTTGGTAGATGTCTAAATAAAAAGCAGCAGATTTAAATGTACTCTTGAATCTGTTCCGGCTGCCGCAGACACGTCAGCTGTATTTACTCTGTCTCATCATATGTTCATGGTCGCAGGAGGCGAATGATGGCCGAGGATGGGGGAAATCTCTCCGGGGTCCCCGACGCCAGGGGCTCGGAGGGCCGCTCCTCTCTGCCGAGGACTTTCATCAAGCTCAACGACCTGTCCGGGGTCCGGATAGGAGGCGGGGAGCGCGGCGAGGCGGCGGTGGAGCCGGCGTCCCCGGCGCCTGACGGGATCTCTACAGCCGGGGAGGAGGCGTCGGCGAGCGGCGACGAGAGCCTGCCCTACCCCACCCTGGCGCCCGTGGTCTTCTTCTACCTGAAACAAACCACCCGGCCTCGGAGCTGGTGTCTCAAGATGGTCTGCAACCCATATCCTTTTACTTTTCAGATAGGAGTCTGCTCATGCGCACACCTGTGACAGGTAAGAAACACCTGCTTGGCAGCTTCTCCAGTTGACCTTATTATTGAACGACCACGAGACTTGGAATCAAAGAGTAAACACGTGGCCTGCTTAGACACACAGGTTCGACGTGTATCTGTGTGTGTGTGTGTGTGTGTGTGTGTGTGTGTGTGTGTTGATCTAACTTCTTCCTATTGTGTGTATCCAGTGAACAAGCTTCATGACCTAATATGAACAAAAAGATCAGATTCTGAGGCGTATTTGTGTGACTCAAATGTGTGTGTGTGTGTGTGTGTTGGAACCACTGGAGCTGCATCCATAGTCACCTGACAGGACGTGTGTGTGTGTGTGTGTGTGTGTGTGTGTGTGTGTGTGTTTTGCTCCTCAAGCCCACACGCTCTTACTGTTCCCACGTCGTGCTGTGATTCCTCTGAGCCGGTGTTACCTTCAGATCGATTATTCATAACGAATGCGAGCGATGAAAATCTATCGACCTCACGTGACCCGGTCTACAGTGAGGGGTCCTGCGTGTTCTAATTAGTTTATTGATACACACCTGGAGTGGCCTGCTTTATTGAGCTTTACTTCAGGGTGAAAAGCTGCGGAGGGGTGGAGTCTATTCCAGTCACAGAGCCTCATTGAATCATTCCTGCCACTGAAGTGCGTTATTGATTCATAAGTGTACAGACCTGCACTGATTCACTTCCCTGGGGAGAGGAGAAGGAGGCACTGGAGACTCCTTTCTGTCTCTCAGTGTCTGTCTTTCTGTCTTGGTGTGTAGGCAACGTGTGTGTTTTTGTGCGTATGTGTGTGTGTTGGTAGCTGGATGTGAGAGAGCTATGGGAAGGAATGTTTCCTTGGCCGATACTGCTCTGCTCTGGAGGTTTCAGCCTTTGTTTTTTCTCGTAGGTGCTTTGTGTGTGTGTGTGTGTTAATGTCATTCGGATTACCTCTGCTCCTTCCTCCCCTGTCTGCCTCCCTCCCATGCCTCCTCCTCCTCCCTCCATCCATCCGTCCCTTCTGCCTCGTCTGTTGCTTCACATCATAACTCGCCCCTCTTTCCTCATTTGTCACTGTTTTAATTTAGATGCTAAGTAAGCCTGTTCTCCTCTTCCCCCAGAAAATGCTGCTTGCACTTGTCGCGAGCAGCCCCCCCCCCCCCCCCCCCCCGCCCCTTCTTTATTCCCAGCGATCACAGCTGATTTCCATGTCTGTAAATGTCAGATCTTTAAAGGTCTTAAAAATAGACTTTTTTTTTTTAAGCAGGGCACATGAGTCCCTTGTGCCTCCTCGGGGAGCAAAGGCGATCCTTGACACTATTATCAGTATCAAGTCAGGGGTTCTCAAACGTTTGCATTTCGCGGACCCCCCACTGGGACCCCCACATTAGGGCAGAACATACCCGTTTGATAAGAATTTGACCCGGTGCCTTTTAGATTGGATCTGTGAGTGACATTTGTTGGGAGAAAAGATTTAATTGGTATAATTTCTTGTTTAGTTTGCGGGAGTATGAAGTTGGTGGAGTTTGTTACAAACCAATCAGAGATGGAAAAGCACGATTTATTTAAATTATTATTGAGCCACCTGAAAATGTGCACATTAGCATCAATATGACGTTGTACTTATACAGTTATGTAATTCCCAAGTTGTACAGTGTTGCTAGGGGATAATTATTGCAGTTGTATATTGCATCCTTTGTACGACGGATGATACATTTTTCTAAAATAGGACAAATTCTGCACATCATTTCAGTTTTTAGTGGTGAAATGGTAAGAACTAGGGATGGATCTAATAATCATTTTCATTATTGATTAATATGCCAGTTAGTCAGCCAATTCTGCCAATTCTTTTCTCAAGTCATTGTTTGGTCTTTAAAATATCAGAAAAAGGGTGAGAGAATGATGAGAAAATGAAAAGCAGATGATGATCACATCTGAGGAGCTGGAGCTAACTAATGTTTGGCTTTTTAGCTTGAAAAATGACTCAACAATTGGTCGATTATTTAAAAGGTTGCTGATGCATTTTCCTACCAATCGATTAATTGTTTCAGCTGAAGTAAGAACCAGTCCAAATTGGCTCCTCCATCATGTCAGTAATGCATTACAAAAAACCTGACCCAGGATCTGGAACCGCAAATGATCCGACCAAACATCTGCTGAGATCTCGTGAGGCAGCCGCTGTCGCCACTGACAACCAGTGATGTTTTGCACAACTTCCATGCGGTGTGATGAAAGTGTCGACCTGCTGTGCTCTTCTCTGTTTGCCGCGCTGAAGTCCTACCTGGCGTCAAGGCCTTTCTTCTCCGACGGCAGCCAACTCTTTTCAGGTCGAATTGGGCCTGTGGTTTGACACGGATCAGTCAGGCAAAGTTTTGCAGACCCTGCTTTGACATGGGATGAGGATTTGAACATATTGAAATGACTGCCGCGCGATTTGTGATGAGGTTTGAATGCTGTGTGTGTGGACACGGGTCCCCGGGGCCGTAAGGATTTGTATTTAGACGTTCTCTGTCTTCTCGTTTGCCCTTTAAGGTCTATTTGTACCGATTTAGGAAAAGGTCGCCGCTTCTGTAATGCACTGTAACACTGCTGAGATCGATCGGTCTCCATGCCCCCTGTGTGTGAGTGTGTGTGTGTGTGTGAGTGTGTGTGTGTGTGTGTGTGTGTGCTGTGTGTACACTAATGCTTTGGGAGCAGATGTATCTCTGGCTATATTTTTAACTCTTCCTCTCTTGATCTGTGGCCCTCCTCTGCCGCTGTCTCTCTCTCTCTCTCTCTCTCTCTCTCTCTCTGCTTTCTGGTTGGAGAATTAATCCTGCAGTAGTCTCTCGCACTCCTGCTATAAATACATCCACAGCACACCACCAGCAGCCAGCTCTGCCTCGGCTCTGATGCACAGAGACCGCTTCCTCTGTCTGATGCTGTAGACCGACAACACGGGAAAACCCGACTGATCTCGGGGCCAGAATCTATTCTAAACAGGCATATCCCCGGTAAGCCCCCGGCCTTCAGCAGTCTGAAGTAATTAGGACCCCTGGATACTCGCTGAGGTATTTAGGGTCTAATTGAAGACCCCTGGGGTGCACGCTCTGAGTGATGTTTTGCCCGGCACATTGCCTGTGTGAAATTCCCTCTGCTGGTTTTGCTAATGATTCCTGCAGAATCTGTGTATGATAGAGAGTGAGAGCTTTTGTGTGTGTGTGTGTGTGTGTGTGTGTGTGTGTGTGTGTGTGTGTGTCTATGTGTATGTCTGTGTGAGTGAGGTTGTGTAAGCAGCACACACACACATACACACACTTCCACAGGACTCCCGTAGGTGTCTCCTCTCTGGCGGGGGAGCTGGATGTTGTGCCAAGACGGAGGAGGAGGAGGGGAGTTTGGGAACGTGTCCAGTGCTCTCTATCCTTTGCTCACGCTGATTTAAGCAGAGGATTACATGGCCCCCGAACAGCGAGGGAGGACACCTGGCCAGAATAGGTGTTTGTCATCACGTTGAAACGGCCTCATTGGAAGGCCGACAAAACCACTCGCGCTCAAGGGAGTGGGGGGATTTTGGCGAAATATGCTAGAGATTTGTTGTTTTTGCCTTCTGTTTTTTTTTTTTTTTTTTGCTTTTCTCTATATTTTGGCAAAGCTGGCTTTCGCATTTGTTGCTCGTTGCTCTGATGCGTCTGTCAAATAATGGAAGCCGAAGCAAACACTTACTTAATCAGCAGAAAATGTCTCCTACCCTCCCCGTCGCCTATTCTCCCTTCTCACCCCTCCTCCTCCTCCTCCTTTTGTGCTTCCCTTTTCTCCCGGACCCCTCGCCTTTTTCCCTCCTCTGGAGTTAAAAGCCTCACGTTGGCTGGAGAGTGAGGAAGGGTGTGTGCGTGCGTGCGTGCGTG
This sequence comes from Enoplosus armatus, assembly GCF_043641665.1. Lineage (NCBI taxonomy): Eukaryota > Metazoa > Chordata > Actinopteri > Centrarchiformes > Enoplosidae > Enoplosus > Enoplosus armatus. The sequence goes on along the minus strand of NC_092199.1, from coordinate 15,083,558 downwards.
TGTGTGTGCCATCTCCGACGGCCTCCAAAACCAGTAGAAGAAGAAGAGCGAAAAAGAAAAAAAGAGAACGGGGGGGATGGGGGGGAGAAAATAAAATCAAAACTCAGTTGGAGAGCCGAGTGGGATTTCAGAGAGCATTTTTTAAGAGGTGAAAAAGTAGGCCTGTACCAGCCATCAACTTTCATATTCTCTCCCTCACAGTACGCCCCCCCACCCTCTCTCCCAGTTCTCCTTGGAGAATTTCAGACATTTCCAACTTCTTGCAGTTTGAGAGTTTGATGGTCATTGCGAATTCTATCTGAACTTCTTTCATAGGTGTGTGTGATCATGTGTCTACATTTTAGAAGATGCATACTGTATATGTATGTATGTGTGTGTGTGTGGGTGTGTGTGTGCCTTTTCCATATTCGCTATATGAACTGAATCTGTATGTACTCTTTAACTCACTGGGAGTCTGGATGAACTCTGAGTATGCACTGAAAGATTATGTTTAATGAAGTATTCATTTAACATGCAAGGCCTTTTTTAGTGTGTGTGTGGGGTGTGTAAGAGTGTGTTTGTGTGTGTGGGGTGGGGGGAACATGTGATTCATGTGTCTTGTTGAGCATGTGATGTGACTTGCATGTATTTTGCATGGAAAGTGCTTGCCACAAGGGATGTGTATCTGTGTGTGTGTGTGTGTGTGTGTGTGTGTATTTGTGTGTATATGTATGAGCTGCATACACAATCATATTAAAATTTAACATATGCCTAGCTGGGATTTTTAAAAGCAAGTTTTTATGTAAAACACAACTTGTAGATATTGTTGACCAATCAGAAGCCTCCGTGACTAGTTGTTGCCCATTCACATAACTCCACCAATGACCAGTTGTTACCCAATCAATGCCATGTTTGATGACTTGGTGATCAATCAGATATTACTTTTGCTAATTGTTGACCAATCAGACTCCCCCCTGACTTACTGTACCCCAATTAGAAGCCTTGTGGACTAGCTGTTACTAGCAGTTGCCTGTTTACACACCCAGCAGACACAGAGCAACATTAGCATTCAGATTGGAGCCATATTTCTGCCCACCTGACATTTTAGCAGCTAGATGCACTGCTATGTTCACCTGCTAGCCGCTAACTTTGTTTGTGTGTTGTTTGGTGCTGGACAGGCGGTGTATAGTGAGTTTATGAGAGATTTTTCTTTTGCTCAGAACAGCCGCCTGGTGCGGCCGAAAATGACACGAGGGCGGTGAGAGTGAACCAAAACAGTTGCTGGCCGGAAAACCAAAACAATGACCTGAAAGGTGCTAAAATGCTCGTTAGAGCTGAGGGGAAACTGCAGGCAGATGATAATGGGTTTGTCACTACACGCTACCCAGTTCACATTCCACATAGTCATTTGATCACTTGTTAATATAAAATATTGACTGGTGCAGCTTTAAGTAACATTTTCAGATATCTAAGCGTCAGTATCCTGTCAGTAGAGTCAGACAATGAGGCTAATCCATCTTAGAAGCAGCAGTGTCAGAGGTACTGCTTTCTATAGCCTCAATAGACCAGAATGCAGTGCACATGTTGTGATTTTGCCGTTCTTAACTGGAAAATTTCCTATTTACTTTGCTATTGCTCTCTCTGCACCAACATGTGAAACCCATAGTTAAAATGCTCTGGTGCATTCTTTAGGGATGGACAAAGGGGCATTCTGGGAAATGTAGGAAATCATTAAGACGTTGAAAAGTAAAGAGGGGAAATGGGGACAACAGATATTCATCCAATGACACTTTCTGTGCGCTCTCTAATGAGAACGCAGCTACAGTCAAAAACACTGAGTGCTGACTGTAGCTGGCATTCATGTAGGCGAATGTGTGTGGGTGTAGGGCTTTGTTATTGTGCTCGAAAATCTTTGTTACATTCAGAATTGAATGTTAGTCGTTGGGATTTATCGCTGTTAGTCACTCAGCCTTTGCTCTTGGCTTCGGCAGACGGAAATGACTGAGTGTTCATCACATACCAATCTAAATATCAGTTGTTATTTACCAGCATAATTGCAATGATGTTTGGTTGTCCGTATCATGCGGCCCTACCTTGTGCTTGTGTCTTAAAATCCAACTAACATCTGTTGCGTACACACTCATCACACACTCACAGGCACCGAGGTCTTTGAAGAAAGCGAAGGTTCTCTTCGCATAATGTGTTGAGCCCAATCCAAACACCGATCCACTGACAACAGTGATAGATCAGTTTACTGGCAATGACAAACTCCTGACACACTATACAGTGTGTGTGTGTGTGTGTGTGTATGAATTCAGTGATTCAGCCGCCGCCGCTGCGTTGAAAGTGCCAATTATTGATGAAAAACAGCAGTGACAATCAGAAAGAGGTGGCAGGAGATTGAGAGAGAGACGACGAAAGGGAGCAGGGCCGAGGCAGAGCTCAGACTGCAGTAAGGTGTGAGTAGACGACTCAGTATGAGGTCCGTTCTTAATGAGGAGCTTTGTTTAAGCTGTTAAACTGCAAACAGGCTGAGCACAAAGAGAACCCTTCTTTGTGCTCAGCCTGCTACTCGTTTTTCTACTTTCTAGGGCTGATTGCTACAGCACTGTAGTTTCGACCTATAGTCTGCTCATTACAGTTTTTACATTTTCTGCTCTGCACACCTGGCGTTTGGTAGATCTTTTCCTGGGAACTCTTCCTTTGGTGCACAGAGTGGTGCATTATTACATGTTGCAAAAGTAACCGCAGGTCATCGTCCAGCCCAGCTAAAACATGTCTATTTGGAAGAAAAATGCTGGCGCATTTAGCATCTTGTTGCAAATTGCTGTTGCTGCTGTAGTTGCTACAAATAAATTCCTCATCATGGAAATCTCACATACGTAATAGAAATCTTTTCAACATTGCCAATCACGTATTGATTATTAGCCTCAACACTCAAACAGAAAAGAAAACAGATCTGAAAGGGGTCCTGTGTCCACAGGAGGGGGAATGGATTCCCCTAAAAATCAAGGCATAAATAAAAACAAGACCAACACATATCCACCGCACTCAGGTCTTCCTCTGGGTCAAACAATCACACACCAACAAGTGGATGCTAATTTTCTCAGCCAATTCTTACTCCCTCGCTGCACCTGTAAGCACTGTCGCACATAATAGTAAAAAAAAACATATATACATACTGTATATGTATATACTATACTATGTTAGACCTGAATGTCTGTTAAAAACATTGCAAAACTTTGGGAGAAAATGTATCATTCAGCCAAAAGAAATGGTGCAAAATGGTGACTTATATAATATATAACATATATATAATAACACAGCCCACTTTGTTCAAAACAAATACTGGAAATTGTCAGTAGTGACCTGGGGGCCTTTATTTACCTCGTTGGGGAACCTTTATTTTCTAATTCCTCCAGGAACTTCCTCCGTGTTTACCTGTTGCGTCGTACCTGTCCAGTGAGTCAAACTCGACACCCCAGCCTTCCTTTTGTCGGCAGGTTTTTATAATGTGAAAAAAAAAACTGCAGGAGCAGCAGTGAGTATGACAGGCCTCATATGTTGCGCTGATGGGAAGGTACATTGTTGATGTTCTTGTTGTCTTATTTTAGACTTGTAGCCATATTTCTGCTTTTTACAAATCCAAGGGGAAAAAAATATCGTGGCTCTCGAAACACTAATTAACAAGTGAATAAAAAAATTATATAATGAATGGAAAAGTGTGTCTCTGAGGTGTCTGCCTGTCTGGCCAGTGAAAAGCCCTGAGGAGCCTAATCTAAACACTGAGAATAGATCGAATCTGAGCGCTGCGTCTTTGGATTCATGGTGGAGCATGGCAGACTGAAGCTGCGGTTTATGGCTGCTCTCTGGTAAAGCCATCACACGTTCTCTGGTTACTTGCGTAACCTGGTTTGTCTTTAGTAACCCGGTTACTTAAGTGCATGTAAATGCGCTAACTGTGTTTGTGGGCTGGGCCTGGCAGCTGCCTGCGTGTGTGTGTGTGTGTTGGCAGGGTAGGACTGGCTAACCTGATACACACCCGGTGAGACTCCGACCACAGTGATTCAGGGGCAAACCGCAAACTCCACTGTAGACTGCCAGACAGCAGCAGGAAGCACTCTCACTGTCTCTGTGTGTGTGTGTGTGTGTGTGTGTGTGTGTGTGTGTTTGGCTGTGCGCATGTGTCAGCATATGTGTGCGATTGAGTTTGTGTGTGCCTGTTTCCATGAATATGTGTGTGAGAAAGACATCGAGCTGAGTAGAAATGCAACTCTCTGATTGAGGGTGAGGCAGCAGCCGCCAACTTTTTTACGCGCTTGTATTTTGTCGCGCTGCTTCGTTTCTCTTGTCAGACTGTGTTGAGCTCTTCCGCCCCCGTGACTCCGGTGGCCTAGTTAACAAATTAATGTGAATCCTGTAAAAACCACAGGCTAGCTCCCCAACGGAGGAAGGGGGGGGGGGGGGGGGGGGGGGGGTGAGAGGAAAAGAGGAGCGGCGGAGGGGTCTGATAACGGAAGGTAGTGAAAAAGGAAGTGAGAGGGGGGGTAGACTTTTACAGATGTGTTCAGGAACTCGTCTGTGGCCCTGTAAAGATCCCATCAATGTGTGTGTGTGTGTGTGTGTGTGTGTGAGTCTCACCCGCTCATAAGCTTTGTTTTCGCCTCCAGCTACAGTATCTCCCCTCTCATATTGTCTCTTGTTTGATATGCACAGTCACGTGTGTGTGTGTGTGTGTGTTTGTCTCCAGACAGCAAACATGTCACTGATTTTCAATCAATTATTTGTTCAGGGGAGAACAATTAGTGCAGATAAAACCCGGCAGTTAATTCCTGCTGCTGCAGAAAAGCAGCTTGACGTGATTAAGACGAATGAAAAAGCAAAACAATCCTGTCACTGTCATCTGCAGGTAATTATCAGGAGCGGCTGTCTGGTTAGATGATTGGTTAAATGTTTTGATGGTTGGCTGTTTGGTTAGGTGGTTGGTTGACTGGTTGGACGGTGGGGTGTTTGACTAGTCGGGTGGGTAGATGATTGGTTGATTATTTCACTGGGGGGTTGGCTGGTTTATTTGGTTGTTTGACTGATTGGATGGTTATGTGTTTTACTGGTTGGGTCGTTAATTGGGTGGTTTCTTGACTGCTTGGTAGATTTGTGGGCTGACTGGATAGGTATTTCATTGGTTGACTGTTTGGATAATTGGCTGCTTGACTGGTAGAGACTGGTTGGATTGGTGGTTGATTTGGTGATTGATTGATTGATTGATTGATTGAGTGGTTGGTGGGGTGGTTGTTAGTTGGTTGGCTTTAGGACAAGAGGGTCTCAACTTATTTCATTTACCAGTCGGTGGGCTACTGTACAATGTAAAGCTAAGGTCACTGAAATAGTACTAGCACTAAATAAGCAGACCATAAAATAAAACACTTGAAGACATTTTAATTCCTAAAAGACCAGTCTTGCAGCTTTTGATAGTGTGTGCGATAACACTGTGTGCCAACACGTTACAAAAGACATATGTGGATAGATCGATACTCATGTATAGAGTACCAAAAGGAATGAGGAGATGACCTCTCCACATTGATTTTTAATTTTTCGCTCTCTTCCAATGTGTTTTTTTTTTTCTTCCTCTTCAGCCCCCCTCTACTTGGGCTGTTCCGTGAGATGGCTGTAAGTTTATGTAGGACTCAGTCCAGGATTTTCCTACCAGCTTTTTCTCATTAGGGTATTGTGGAAGACTGGAGCTTGGCTGCACAGAGTGGCAACAGGAGAGAGGGAGGGGGGTGGTGGGTAAAGAATAAGGAGGAGGATGGGGGCGGGCAAGCGATACACTTACTCTTACACAGCAAAATCTCGATGGGCACCTGAATCGAGTTATCTTTAACTGTCTTACCGCGGCTGCATCTATCCCACGTCACAGCCAATACCTCAGTCTCTCTCCTTCCCCCTTCACCTCTCTGCTTACTCCTTCGCTTCTCCTCCTGCCTCTCTCTATCCCACCACCTACTTCAGTCTCCCCTTACTGTCCCTATTTCCAGGCACATTCACTCCCTCCTCCAGTCTCTTTCCTCTTCTGTCTTTCTTTTCCCTTTTCACACATTCCTGCTCCACCCTCTGCTAATAGTTCCTGTGATAACTACATCTCCTCCTTTCAAGCTGTTTTTTCCCCCCTCAGATTGATAAGTTAGTGAGCAGCAGAGCAGGGGATGCCATGTCCGCGTTACGTAACTAGGGACTCAGGTGGCGTTGACACACACCAGACCTGACCGCTGGCCTTATCTCAGGACCAACACACACACTCATACGCACTTTTCAAGGGGCAAACATGTAGGGCGTGAAATCGGTCGACTGTCAAATCAGCTCGCTGAGGAATCGCCAGTGTTGTCAATAATTCAGACACATGCAGACACGCAAAGAAATACATCTTTCTTGTCACTTTCTGCACTTTTTTGTCCCTCCCTCCACCTCTCTCTCTCTCCTCCTCCCTCCCTGTCTCTGTATCTCTCTCTCGATCGCTCTCTGTCAAGTCATCAGGACACTAATCAGGATTTTCCCGCAGCAGGACCGGGGAGTCTGGTGAAGGAGCGAGGGGGGGAAAAAAAAGGAGAGATGTCTTATTATAGATAACAAACGAGGGATATAAATACCTCTGGGGGCGGGAAGCTTATATAAGAGTCATGATATGTCCGTTGGCCTCTCAGCCCGCCTGTGCACGAGATCCTGTGTGCGTGTGTGTGTGTGTGTGTGCATCTGTGCGGATGTGTGGCCTGTCCATAGCCTTGTTCATCTGTAGCTCTCGTCTGTTTGTTGCTTGCCTCCACCTACAGCCAGAGCTTTAGTAAATCCCTCCCATTAATGTAAATGCAATATATTACACGGCATAATCATACAACAGCAGATTGCGTGATAGTCATTCTCTCAGTCGGGTTCCACAATGCGCCTGAAGCTCGCTGCACCATTCAGCATAACGTGCAGTCAGCCTGGTTTGTCCCAATTAATGCAGATACAGTAGAGGCTGAGTAGAAGCTAATGAACTTTACCAGCCATGTCTGCACAGTGGGATGACCACCAGAAGGGATGTGTGTGTGTGTGTGTGTGTGTGTGTGTGTGTGTGTGTGTTAGCACGTGTGTTTGTGTTTTCGGTCATTATGGACGTCTGTTGTGTCTAACCCCCCCCCCCCCGTGGTGTGTGTAATTAAGAAACGGCCTGCAGAACGAAGGAGGCACTGGTTTTTAAAGCGCGGTCATGTATCGATGAGCACATGTGTTGTGTGCGTGCATGAGCAAGCGCTGTGCGCGTTGTACTATTTTTTTTTTTTTTCAAAACCCAAAACACAAGCGCTGAAGTATGAGGAATACATTAAACACTGTGTATCTGCTCTAACGTTAGCTGCAAACATTAGCATGTCCGGCTAACCAGCGCACTATCTACAGTAGCAACCTTAGCCAGCTTTACTGTCAAGACCAATGAGCATTTCATACTACATTATTTTGTAGCCAAACACATTGGTTAGTCCCCCTCCTCGTCCCATTCCTATTTTAAAATGAGTCGGCTGGAAATATTAAGAAGTCAGCCTCAGAGTTTTCAACCCACGCATGTTAGCTTGATTAGCTAGCTAGCGACAGCTTATAAAATATGCCAGAGACAGTTGTCATTTCAGCTGGAAAATGGATGGTCACTTGCGAGAAATGCTTTTGTCCACCATTGAAAAGCTTATAGAACATTAACTAAAGGGGGGCAGGGCTGAATGAGCGGTCAATAATCCTCCTACATGTAACGACAGGAGTGACCCACAGGCCTTGCATGCAAAGCTTTATTGCACATTCAAACATGGGTAGAATGTGTGTAGCCTATATACTGTATATCTGGCTTGTGTGCAGCTAATATATGAGAAAGTGTGTGTGTGTGTGTGTGTGTGTGTGTGTGTGTGTGTCGTCTGTGTACTTACTTTTGTCATACTGTAATTACTCCGCTTCACTTCAGTGCCCTTTCACTGCGATCCGTTTTGCTCAGGCAGTGGCACTGACATGACAATAGACTCACACAGACACACACACGCCTACACACACATACACAAACACACACACACACACACACACACACACACACACACTCAGTTTTGGGCTCTCTCCCCTCGGCGCTCGGCCCAAATCACTGTGACATTTACAGTTTCGCAGCCATTAGAGCTTAATGTCCCAGGGGTGACTGTGTGATAGTGGCTGCTCCAGACTCAGATCGCAGCACTTTGTGAAAGCGCCGAGCCTCAGCATCCTTGTAACTGCTACACCTGTGCTGAGAAGGAAGCAGCTGAGGAGGGAATGGGATCCCAGGAGCCTGAGGCTTACCAGATTTAAAGGCGGTTACAAGGTCAGGTGAAACAGGTGTCATCTGTTAGACTAATGTCACAGATCAGTGCATTAACACCTGATGATAGAGCCATCCTTTGTGAAGGGGCTCAACAGCAGCTGTATTTCATCCCATTATTAACTGAATTTTATGTGAGCTTTGGAGAGCTCAGCTATCGGCTGCATTTTTGAATGTCACAAAAATCCAACAGTTACTTTTAAGTAATTTATTTGTACTAGTATTTGTAGGTTTGTGTCACCTAAAAAGGTGTACAGAAGATCTTCTGCTAAGTATTGAGGCAGGAGTTTGATGACAAAGCAGGAAAAGCACAGGTGTAATTAATAACACTAATGTGTGGCTGGACTCATTTAGGTGTCCCAGTTTCAGGGACGTGGTACCGAGCATGCCGGTTCACAGGCTTAGTGGGACACTTATCTTATTATTCACATTATATGTTATCTTATGAGTTACATTTGTGATTTACCTGCAGTGACCAGGCTTTTCAAATTGGCCCTATTCAGATTTATGGAGCTGGAGCAAGCAGCCGGTAAACAGGAAACGGCTGCTCCGTCCAAAGTTTGTTGAGCTTACCTCTGGACAGGGCCAGGCTAGCTGTTTCCAGTCATTCTGCTAAGCTAAACCAACCGTCTCCTGTTAGCGTTAGCGTCGTATTTACCAGACGGACATGATATCAATCTTCTCATCTAACTCTTGGCAATAAACTGAATACGCATGTTTCCCAAAAATGTCAAACTATTCCTTTAATTCTTCATGTAAATTGTCCCATTACAACAAGTGCAGCAGGTCAACACAGTCCTGAGAAGAGGGCTAATTAGCCAACCTAAATGAAAACGCCTGTGCAGGTAAACCGTGGCTATGTAGGGGTGTTCAGTGATTTTCTATAATATACTTAAGCATATTCATTCATTGATTTTTTTGTGGCTATTTTGGAGCAGCGAAACAAGCTAAAAACACCATATAAAGTTTTTGTAGCAAAGTGTCTTTGCAGACAGTCATTTGGAGTCATGTTTCTGGCCACGTGACGAGTCCTGTTATCTTTGTTTTCACCCACTCCAGAGACAAATGTCTGCTCTTTAGCTGCTAAATGCTCCACTATGCTCACTAGCTAGTTGCTAACTTTGTTTGTCTGCCCTTTGGTGTTGGCGAGGTAGTGCATGGTGGGTTTATCAGAACTTCTTTTTTTTTTTTTTTTCTGAAAACAGCTTCCTGCTGTGGCTGGAAACAAGGTTGATAAGTGCAGTGAAACTGATGCAACAGTACATTTGTGGGCAGTCAAACCAAACACTGAGCAGAAAGATGCTAATATTACCACCAGCAATGACTACCAGCGACCTCTTTCACTGTAAACTTAGCAATTTGACCTATGTTTCATGTGAGAACATTGAAACCTGTGCTTTTCCTGCGATGACAAGTCACAAAATCTGTTGTGAAAACTTCATCTGTGCACACGCAGATAGGTTTGGGACCAGAAGCAGAAGTTAGCCTAGCTCTGTCACAGGCAAAAAAAATACATCTTTCAGCAACTCCTTACTACACATCTTGTGGTTTTAACCAAATAATCATCACAACATACAGTATGTTAAGTATATTATATTGTAACATAGAACTCTGCACTATGTGAATACTGCTCAGCATTATTGCTTCAGATGAGGTCATGCTAGATTAGCAACTGAATTGTGAAGCGAGAAGTAATGAAAAAAGTTGGACAAAGTAATAAAAAATATCTATATATCTTGAAAGCCCACCGGCTCCCTCAAACACTCACACAGCAACAACAGCTCAATAGAATATGCCAAAAAAAAAAAAAAAAGCTACAATACCTGAATCCAGCACAGATACAAATGATACCTAAATGCAAACAGTTGGTCCCTCTCCCTCCATCACACATATTGCATTCAGAAGGCTCCCACACGTTCATAAATGTGACAATATCATATCTGGGAGAAAAATGCATGTGCTCCACCCGAGGGTGCACGCCATCCCACATGCCGGATGAGAAAGAGAGTGAGATCTGCTTTGTGTCTTGATTAATATTTTCTCTTCGTCACCACTATATCATCCTCCCTGTTCCCTCATTTCCACTCTTCCCCCTGTGTGTGTGTGTGTGTGTGTTTATAACAAGTGTGCATACTGTTGCGTACCATTATGTAAGATCTGTTCTTTATTAGTTCTCATATAGGCCAACACAGCATAGCTTGGCCAGATATACAAGCGCATGGGGAGGTCTCTCTGCTCTGTTGCGTGTGTGTGTGTGTGTGTGTGTGTGTGTGTGTGTGTGTGTGTCTGTGAGTTTTGCAATCATCCCTACATACAGTTTGCAGATGTAGACTGAGAGGGAAACCCTGTCTGGTCCCCGGAGAGGTGTGTGTGTGGTTTGTGTGTGTGTGTGTGTGTGTGTGTGTGTGTGTGTGTGTGTGTGTGTCTGTTAGTGACGCTATGTTTGTTTGTGCGATATGTAATCCAGTGTGAGTGTGTTTACCTGTATTTATGCATTGTGTAGTTGCCATATGTGCGGTTGTGTGTACAGTATGGCCGTGTTTTTTTGTCAGTAGTGGCTCAGTGGGCACATGTCTGAGAGTGTGTATTGCACTTTCTGATACACACACACACACACACACACACGCACACACACACACAGTGCAGGGAGGGGAGCCTCGGCGCTCGCGGTTTCGGTGTCCCTCGTTAACATGCTCTGTTCAGGATTTCCTACAAGATGTGGCTACAAAACCAGTTCCAGACTCCCCTGTCTCTCCCTTCTCTCCTCTCCCTGTCTCTTTGTCTTTTGAGAAGGAGAGAGAGACACAGAGAGAGAGAGAAAAAGAAGTCTGCTTCTAATTTAAAGAGCTCCCCGGCTGTCCTCCTCTGGGTCCTAACTCCCCTCTGTGTCGAGGCAGGCCGCCAAGTGCCTCTTTAAGAAAAACACAAATTAAATTCATAAATAAAACCGTGTGCCTGTGGCTCGCAGGGGAGCTCTGCTTGTTTGCCTTTATCCTTCTTATGTGTGTGCTGAACTGCTCTCGCACTCCCCTCTCTTGATACAACACCATGTATCTGAATGTAGTTATTGTTTGTTTGTCCCCCCCTCGTTATCTTATATGAGTGTGTTAGATCTTTATAATGTGTTGTTATGTATGCCTTGTGGTAGAGTAACATTTGATAACATGCTTTGGAGCACGTCATTGATTATTTTAAGACTGTATCATGAATTAGGGCTAGGCAATATGGATAAAATCCTCTTACGGTGCATGTCATTTCGTATTGCTTTATCGATATATATTGAGGTAGTAAATTCACTAGAAATTCAATTAATTTTTTTATTTTCCATAGATAAAATTACAGATGGGAATGTCTGTTTATTGACAGAATTAAATGCCTAACAAATTAAGGTAGTTCATCACATTGATGTCGAAATCCTTTCAATCAAATATTGCCATAATGCTGTCCTTCTCATTGATTTACAATATTGCCTGTCATGAAGTAATACTACCAGAGCTATTACAAAGATGCAGCGTGTTTGCATGCACAAAAGTAGCTGGGCTACAGTCGCCTTAAGCAGATTTCTTAGATGTCATGTAAAAGAATACTAGTAATTTGCAACAGGCACCGCGATTACATTTTTATGGATATAATGAGGAAATGTTTTTAATGAACATATTTGCCACATCGCAAAATGTTCTTACTGAACGTACAGTGTCTACAAAATGTTGTTTGACAACATATTTCATTTGTTTTCCTGCAGTGTCCACGATATCAGTTTTTTTGTGGTTGTGTTCAGGCACTGGAATCACTTGTGTTAGGGAAAGATTAGCACTTTGTTCCCTGGAAAAAAGAAATGTTCCCACTGAACAAAACCCTGGCAGTTATTGCAAGTTAGTGTTATATAAAGGTCATTTCTGGGAGACGGGGTTGAAACGGAATGGCAGAATCTCAATAGACAGATTTCTGAGTCTGCATTCCTGATGCTAACACAAGAGAAGGCTGGGGAGGTTTTGCAAAGACGCTGGCGATAAATCATCGCATTGTTTATATCTATATCGTTGTATTTCCCAATCCTACCATATTTCAAATGAATTGCAACACCTTATGTTACTCTCTGTCTCGCACCTGTGGTAGGCTCAGTGCTGTAGGGTTTTTAAAAACGAAGACCACATATCCTGTGAGCCCCATTTACTCAATCCAGGACGCCTGTCAACAATTTGTTGTAGCAATGTTGCGTATTTTCATTTGACGCAGTGACTTTGCCCCAGAATAAATTTGCACAAACATGTCGCTCACAAATTTCCCTGAAGCTGAATCTGTGATACATGAACTATTACATGAACATGAGGTCAGATAAATGCATGCGGTGAAGGAACATGCTGAGTCTGCATTCCTGATGCTAATACAGGAGAGAGGTTTTGGGAGGTTTTGCAAAGATGCTGGCAATAAAGGCAGCAGGCTAGATGTGGTGTTGAGCAATGATGTATGAGCGCCAAATCTGTTTATATACACTAGTTGACTGACATGGATCCATGTGCTTGGGAGGTTTATGAAATATTTGACATGCTGGACTACCCCAAAGCCTAATTTCCTCCATCCATCTTAGCAAAAACCTTTTAAAGCAAACTGCCGCTGTTTCCTGCTGTAGTTCACACCTGTCCCTCAGATATATGGCTTTTGCTTCTCCCAGTCTCTTAGGGTATTTTCATCGATCACACCGTCATTACTTTATCCTCCTCCTCCCTCTTTGCTCATCTGTTGTTTCAGCTCCCACGGCTGGAGTCAAATTGCTTTGATTGGAATTTCTGAAGGAGATTGAGAAAGATTGACAAAGTCAGCCATGCAGGAAACATCGTCTGCTCAGTTTTTCTTTTTTTCAGTCCTGCTGGAGAAAAAAACAATGTCTTTTGCAAATTTTGAGACTAGGGAAAACAATTTAAGTGGGAAAGAGTAAAAAGATGGGCTGTGCTGAAGGTGGAAAAAGAGCGGAGATGAACAGGAGGCGGAGGATGGTTTATATATATGTATTATAAGTGTTGTTCCTCCAAAGGCCTGGAGGTTGTTTCTGACAGGCTGGTTTGGTTCAGTGGAGCAACTCATTGGTCATTTCTCTATTAAGGAAGTTGCAGAGTTTATCTCCCAGCTTTCAGCGTGGCCTCTACTGTACCCTCGTGCTGTGGGCTTGCTGGGATCAAGTTCACAGCTTGTCTGTATTAGCAAAGCTAATGAAAACACTGACCGTCTACAGATGGTCAGCGTCTGTGTAAGTGCTTGCATTATTGAGAATCCCAACCCCCATAAAGCAGGTCTAATTGGACATATGACATAACATCCCTTGAGAGTAAAGGGAGTCTGTTATCCCCGGAAGTATCATCTTTGACACCTGATCCAGGGTGCCTGTCTTCTCTGGACTGAACATGATACTTTGACCTTAGCATGATTATCAGCTGACCTGGCCCACTAAACACAAACTTTACCACCGTTACCACACAGAACAACTGCAGGGCTTACAAATGATATAAGTTCAATGGTTTGTAGGTTTAGATTTTGAAAGCTGGGTCCATTTTAGTTCCAGGTTGGTTAAATACCCAGATTCGTGAAGCGAATGCATCTCTTTCAAGTCTTTTATCTCTCCTAGCTATTGTTTATTAGCTAATACTTGTACAACATATAGTTAAGTAGCAGGCTTCTCAGTCTTAGCTAGCAAAGACTGTCACTTTTGCTAGTTAAATGGCAGTGTAGCCGGGAACATATTATATCAGCTGACGCTAGTTACTGTGTTCTCTGTTAGCTGGTGTCTGTATATGGCCAAAGATTGTTAGAGAAAGAAACGCCACTAAAACACCACTCTATGATAGCTAAGTGGACTACAGGCAATTGGGTAGGGTTAGCATAAAGACGGGAAGCAGGCGGTAGGCAGATGCTTTTACCATTTGATAGAGTCAGGCTAGCTGTTCCCCTCTGCTTTAACTAGTTTCTTGAAAGCTAAAGCTTAATTAATTCTCTATGGGAATCGAAAGGATTCAGTTTGGAAAGCGGATTCAATGGTGGTTTTCAGATTTGATAAAATACTCTCGAACCCCATACCTACATATCTGGTTTTGTCAGATTACACTGGGGAACAATTTGAAAAAAAATTTCTGTTGAGTTAGATTTTTATGCTGATTAAAAAGTCAAGTTTTTTCTCCACAGCAAACCCTCCAGATAAGCAAAATTCCACTGATTAGCTGTAGTAAGACTTGCCAGCTGATTACGATTGGACTCATCTACAGCTACGTGGCAACTTGTTTGTGCAGTCACAATTGAGACAGTGCGGTGAGAGGTGTGTGCAGCTCCCAATAGGTCAGTACTATCACACACATATCTGTTAAGTACAGTATTTTTCATATTTTTTAAGAAAACGGGGATCCTATAGTTCAAAAACTTGACGTGATAGAGAAAAACTGAGATCAGTTTTGGATTCCGCACCCAAAAATTAGTTAAAAACAGCTGTCAGACCTAACTCAACAAAAAATGTGTTCCCCAGTGTTATCTGCCCATGTGTAACAGCTGAATATAATTATTATTAATGCAGCTATGCTTTTACATTGCACACTCAGATTAGATGCGTATATATTTTATTCTGCCTACTGTGTATTATCAGGATTGGCAGTGCTTTTGTTAGTGGCTCTCAGATTCCTGGGATTCTCAAGGGTCCTTGAGGGGAAGTCCCAGTATAATGAATAATTGTTCGGTTTCCCTATACTTCAATTAACTCCAAAATATCCCATTTAATGAGTGTATAAGAATGGCTATTGTAATCATACGTTTCCCTCCCCCCATTTTCATCTCCCCACATACAGAGCAGACAGTCACAACAACACAAATTTTCCCATATGAGGGTACCCTGGGGCAAAAATCTATCAAATGGCAGTCTGTAATACGTATCTATCTTGGTGTTTAGACGAAGGGGGCTTGTTATTGGAACAGTGCTTATTCTGATCTGCAGTGCAGCTGGGAAAATGTGGGTGGGGGAGACGAAATAGCCCTTGTTGATGTGGTTCATAGCCCAGATGGTAGAATTTTCTCATCCTACACAAGTCCATGAAATATCTCAATCAACACTTAAATCACCAACCCTGGGGTTAGGATATTTCTTCCACATGACCACAGTGATATTTTTCTTTCTGAGATGGACTGTGCCTGGCTGTTTGACTGCGATAACATACGAGGAGACAGATCATGGCCTGTCATTCGCTGCCAGGCCTGCTTACACAAGTGCGTTTGGAACATACTATTCTGATGTTGTACACTAGCTCGGGAACGGCGGCGTGTCATTGGAGATTAGGCCTCTGTGCCGTTCTTTAGCCATAATGAGTCGCCAGACTGATGAGCGAGACTGAAACGTCTGGGCACTACAAGCACTCTTATAAATCGGGCCCCGTTCTGAATTATTCACTACATCTTTACCCTAAGGAAATGGAGAGGAAAAAAGGAAGAAGACGGGAGGAAGATATAACCACGAGGGAAGAAACAGGATGAAGCAAAGATGAAAAAGTGGAATGAAAGAGAGAGGGCAGAGGTGAGAGATTGCAAGGTGAAGGAGTGCTGGAAGCTAGGAAAGGGTGAAGGGAAGGTGAGGCGAGATAGATAGGGAGGTGTTTGGTCTTGTGGGACGGGTGACAGGATTCTGAAGTTGGTGGTGCTTTTTGAAGCATGACAGCCCTTATCTTGATTTTCTCTTTTTTTTAGCTAACACAAGGCTCTAGGGACGGTCTGTTGGTCTACCACTTACGTGTAACTATTGTAGGACTTTCAGACAGATATTCATCACCCCCAGAGGATGAATCCTACTGACTTTAGCGATCCTCTGACTGTTCCTCTAGTGGGACCATGAGGTTGACATTTTTGGTTTTTAGTGAAATCTCTCGAAAACTTGGATGGATTGCAATGAAACTCGGTGTGGATATTCATAGTCCTCATGGGATGAATCCTAATGACGAATGCGAAAACATTTGCAGCCTTTGTGATCAGTGGTGATCCCCTGACTTTTCTTCTGGCGCTATCATCAGCTCAAGATTTCAATTTGTCTAATACTGCAATGAATGACGAATGACTTTCCCATCAATCTCAGCCATACTAATTTTAGCATAATAGCTAAACTACAGTGGCAGACATTGATGAAAACACTGATTTGTTTTTTTTCATTTTCATTTTCAAACTTGCAGCCTTCAGCCCCAACTGACGCTGATTCCAGTGACATCGCTTGAGGCAATTTATCAGATTTCGTGCAGCTCCCTCTGGAGCCACAAAAGACTAAATACAACTTTTTCACATATGCAGTAGTATCCCTTTCACGCTCACGACATGAGAAACCTTTCTGATATTGGTTACCAAAGGCCTTTACTCCAACACCACATTTTGGACTTCAACTGTTGTCTATCTATTATCTTATCTAACATTGGCTTTCTTTACAATGAGCACTACAGCCTTACAGAGCAGCTAGCATGGCTATAGACTCTTGATCTTGATATAAGCTGCATACTGGTGTTATTTTCAGTACTGTGACCAGCTTCAACCCCGGCCTCTTCAGCCTTTCCGACCTTTGCTGACAAGCCTTACTTTTTCTCCACACACCAATCTTTCAATTTTCGATCCTCTATCAATCCCTACTTTCTGGGGCACTTTTATTTTCCTCTCTTTCCCTTCCCTCTCCTCCTTCTCAGTAGCTTTTTTTTTTTCCATCTTTCTGGTATGCTACCTTCCCCCTTCAGCCAAGGTTGCTATGGTGATGTGAGTTTTTTTTATATACTGGAAGCTTCTTCCAGTGTTTTTTCTCTTCCCCTTCTTACTGTTTTTTCTTTTGTCTTTTGTTTCTGACTGGCTGCTTTTCTATGCAGAGGATGCAGCCATTGTTTTGCCTCGAAGGGCTGAGGTGTTTTGCTGCCATGTGTGTTTACTGGCTGTCTCTCCCTGAAAGAGCCTGAGGTTGGATGTGGTTAGATAAAGGAAGGACAGGTATCTGTTTCTTCCTTCTCTGATGTGGCCTCAGCACTTCCTTCACCTCTCCTTCTCCCTTTTCTATCCGTTTTCATTTAGCTTCATTCCCTCCATCTCCTCACCTTGTCCTCCTCTCTTCCTCCCTCTTTCCCCTTCTCTCCCCGTCTGTCTACCTCAGCTCTTCTCATCCGTCCACCCACCTAACACCGGCTTTCTCTTCGCAGTCAGCTCATTGAAATAGATGTGTGTGTGTGCGTGCACAGTGCTCTCACTCACTGCGCAGTGTGTGAAGCTATCTGTCAGGGCTTTTGTGGGCGCAGCATGCTGCCGCACAGGGAGGCAGGGATGGAGTGAGGAGGAGCAGAGAGGGGAAAGGGGAGAATGCAATTTGAGAGAGTGAAAAGCGTTGAGGAAAAGAGGGAAACCCCCGTCTAGGGAGAAATGTGGGAAACGAGTTTTTGGCGCCAAGAAGCTAAAATGAACTGAAGTGAGCTGAGTCATAAGAGATAAGATTAAGATGAAACTTAGTCGTTCCCTTTGGGGAGATTTGGTTTCTGGCAGCAGCGCAATTAATTTTACAGCAAGGAAACAACAGAAAAAAATCAAATCAAATCACAAAAGTAGGAGATAAAAAAGCAATAAAATAGCATATAAACAGGTAGGTAGACTGTAAGAGATGGAAATGTGGAAAAGAGTATCGATTATTCGAATTTCTGGGGTTAACACACAAACACCATGTATGATCAATGATTAATCCAAGTTTAATACTGGATTTAATTGACTGGAAGCCCCGTCCTCCCTTAGTTACTGTTGCTGTATGCCTGTCAAGCTTTCTGTTTGGGCATGGCACATAATACGGTTTACCATGATAACTGATGTTAGCTTCATGAGTTCGTTGAATACGCTGTCTCTTGTGCTAAATGAAGAAGAAAAGCAGTCTTAGATGTTACTCTTGAGGGCTACAGACATGATGTAGTTTTAGCCTCCTAGCACTACATGTCACCTCAGCCAGGGAGGTAACAATGACACACAGTTACATACTGAAGCAGTATAATCTGTTAGAGATGGACACTGCTGTGTGAAAAGACTACTCAAGGCATTAAAACTAGCACTAAATAAGTATCCTTGACTGGAAGAAAGACGTGAAATCAATCGTGATTAGAGTGTAAGGAGATACTGACGCCGCTGCACAGAGCAGAGTGAGGTCACACCCAAACAGGCCAATATTAGAAGTGACTTTTCACATAGTATTTTTGTACTTTTTGGGACTATTTTGGCATTTAGTGTTTACAACTGCTTATTCAAGCAGAGGTTTTGCTGTAGTTTAGTGGACTTATTTGAATTGGAAACACAATGAATGTAATGAAGGTGCGATTATTCCGGTTTCAAGCATGCAAATTAACGACAGAAAAATGAATGAATGAATAAAGAGAAGAAGAGCTGTCAGAGTGACCTGCATCAGAAGCACCTGATGCATGAAGACAAAAGCAGAGAAGAAAGGACAAGGTGGAGGTGGGCGCACAAAACGGAAGGATTGATGAAGCAAGGGAGTACCTGTGTGTGTGTGTGTGTGTGTGTGTGTGTGTGTGTGTGTGTGTGTGTGGGAGCAGTGAGGCATAACCTAACCCAAGGTAGTCATACAGTACTCGAGTATTGTACTTGAGTTGAATCAATAAAAACATACACGCAATCACACTGTATGTAGCCAAAGCGGTTGGATTGTGTTATTTTTATTGACTTTTTAATTGAATCCTTCTCATTGGCCCGTGTGTTTGCACATTGGAAGTGTGTGTCAGTGTGCTCTGAAGGGAGAGAAGGTGATCAGCCTTTTGTTTCTGAGTTTTGATTTTTTTCCTCTGCATGTGAGATATTCCTCCCCTCACTATATTTATCTCGGCTGCCGCTCCGCTATGCAGACAGCTGAACAACATGAAAGGCCTTTGCCCATCAGACGAACACATGCACGCAACCCACGCTCGCACGTGTACACACAAACACACAGGGAGAAGCATCAGCTAGCCCTCATAGAGCTTTTGATCAAAGTGCAAACACGGACTGGAGTTTAAAAAGCGTGCGGTCATGGCAGGTACGGAAAGTGTGCGTGCGTCTGTTCCCTCAGGTGATGCTAGTTGGTTTGCATGTACATATGTGTGCACGTGCGTGTATGTGTGTTCGCGTTTGTGTGCTGCCTGCAGCAGCCCATTCAGCAACATTAAAGGCCCATTTAAACCCCCTGAGAGGCCTGAGTCAGCAACATCACTGTCAATGAGGTCGAAGAATATTAGAACATGTGTGTGTGTGGGTGGATGGTGTGTGTGTGTGTGGTGATGGGGAGGCACTTGTTTCATGAAATATGCATCATTGTCATGCGAGTGCAGGAATGATTGAGTACATGTTTGGTAGGATTGCTGTGTGCGTGTGTGTGTACTAGTGTGAATGTGTGAGTCAGGGATTGTCTTCTTTTGTTCCTGTATTAGTGATTATGCTTATTATTTGCTCTGCTTACTTCCACCTCCCACACACACACACATTTACACACGCATACACACATAGCATCACAGCAGCAACAGACGTGGCAGCATCTGTTTTGGCATAAATTATGGTTCATGAGAGACAGATAAAGAGATGTAGAGAAGGATGGGAAGAGCTTTGCGTTAAATGAATAGCAGGATTTGTGTTTAACGGATGGCTACACTGTGATTTTAACAAATTAGTCTTCCAGGGAACACGGCCCGACTGCTGTTTCACCCAGTCAGCCCCGTTTCTGGCTTGAAATTAGGAAAAGCCACTGATTAGCAGCGCGCCAACTCAGTCCCATTTTTCGACGATGAAGTCAAATGAGAGAGTCTGCTTTTCCTGATATACTAAATTATAGCTAAATTAGAAAGAAAAACATATTTCCTCGCTCACCTCTAGTGAGTGGCGTTTAGCCATGCAGATACTTACATATGCCCAGATCTAATGATATCTGTCTCTAAGGTTTCTGCTGCCACCCCAGTACAACGGAAGTTTCTTCAATAGAAAGTAATTCCAATAAAGATTATTGACACCGTGTTCTGCAGTTTAACAAGGTTACTGAAAATGGAACCTCATTACTTTTTTTGTAGCCACTGAAATGTGTCCGCCTGTGTCCCGTGCTGAGTGCTGGCACTGAATGCCTGGCTCGTAATTTTGTGTCCTTATTCTTTAGTCAAATACTTTCTCATTTCATTCGATGTTTAGTTCTATTTTATCGAGGCAAACCTGTTGGACAGGCTGCTGTTTGGACAACATTTCACGTTTGAGAACCTTGACTCAACTTTTGTTGAATTAAAGATGGCACTTAGTAGAAAGCAAGTTTGTGTTATATGTCATATTATATTATGGTTTATTATCATTGAATGCACTAACATGCATTGTTGACAAATCATTACAAATCATACTTTTTAAAGCTGGTTAAGCTGGTCATGTTTGGAATGTAAAATCTGAACGAGCAAAGTAACTAGTAACTACAGCTGTAAATAAATGTAGTGGAGTAAAATATTTCCCTCTGAAATGAAGTGGAGAGGAGGAATAAAGTAGCATGAGGTGGAAACACTATAGTTAAATACAAGTGCTGTATATGTGGTATTATGATCACAACACACACTTTCTCAATATATATGTGTACGTTCTTTTCGATATATAAGAAAATAACTGTTAAATTGAGACATTGGTCCAGCTTAAAGCTCTGTAATATCTAGCTTTACAATGTGTGTGTGT
This sequence comes from Enoplosus armatus, assembly GCF_043641665.1. Classification (NCBI taxonomy): domain Eukaryota; kingdom Metazoa; phylum Chordata; class Actinopteri; order Centrarchiformes; family Enoplosidae; genus Enoplosus; species Enoplosus armatus. The sequence continues at coordinate 15,062,515 of NC_092199.1, read as the reverse complement.
GTGTGTGTGTGTGTGTGTGTGATGGATTGCCTGTGTGAGGGAATGCCATCATTTACTGCCACTGAAAATCTGACACAACCCTGCTGTCCCGCTGACAAACTGCCCGGGACTATTCTATATGGATGGGTAACTATGTAGTCAATTCACTTCTTTTGCCTGTGTGTGTGTGTGTTTGTGTGTGTGTGTGTGTGTGTGTGTGTGTGTGTGTGTGTGTGTCCACAGCCCTGCAATGGAGTATAACGTATGGTGTGGGTGTATACAGGGGGAGTGTGTGTGTCGCCTCGTCTTTACACTGTTCCTCCCTTGCGTAATGACGGAGTGTGTCTGCGAGGCAGGTTTGCCTCGCTAAGTATACCTGAGGGAACTCTGCACAGTGTAGCCGATCTTTATCATAGCTGACATGCTACCATACGTGTTGGGAGAGAGAGAGTGTGTGTGTGTGTGTGTGTGTGTGTGTGTACCACGAGCAGACGGCCTTGGTCGAACCCCTAAAACACTCTCCCAGCTCAGCGTCCAGCGCTAGTGATGAGACACAGTCATCTATCACACTTATACCTACACACAAACACACAGTCATACACATGCATGCACTGCAGGGAAACATATATATCATACTATAGACTATGCAAACATATGAGGATACTCACAAGCTCTTCAGAATGTAACATAACAGTAAATAAACGCAGACAAAACACACAGTCAAAACACTCATTTGAGATTTACGCACTATTTGCAGATATTAAACGGGCTCACTTTGTTTATTCAAATGCATGAGGTAAGTCTATCTATATCTGTAGCTTTCAGAGCAGAACATTTTAGATATTTTTAAGTCAGAATCTTTACAATTTCAGTCCTTGTTGATTTGCCAAGCATCCAGAAACACACCACTCGCATGGTGGTACAGTGACAGGTAGTCAGCCACCTTAGCCAGAGGAAGCCTCTAAAGCAGGCGCTCTCAATCAGCTTCATGGCGGAAGGACTTTAATGCTTATGGCCAAAGAAAAGTTTATTTTGCAATAGGCAACTTTCATAGGAAGGAAATTGGCGCCACATGTGACAACCTGGAACCAGAGAATGTTCAGACTTTTAGCCTGAAAAATTATTGAAACGGCACGTTGATTTTCAAAACATTTGCAGATTTAACTTTCTGTCGATCGACTAATCGATTAATCAAGTTATCGTTTCAGCTCTACGGTCAACAGTGTTGTCAGCTACAGTGATACTGACCATGTGATGGAATGATGAAGCTGGATTCTTCCCCCAGTAACAATGAACACGAACCCTAACCCCTGTCCCTAGTGCTGTCTATACAGTAGGTTACTGATCTTTACACAATACAAGTACATTGAATGCCCATCATCCAAAAAGCCATGAATAATATATAAATGGCTTTCAATAGAATGTAAATCCCTAGGTTTTTAAGTCTGAGAGACAAACTAAAAAAGTTATTAATTTCCTTTAATATATTAGTCAGAGTTAAACACTGGGAAAGTCTACACGGATTTGAAGCCCTAGATGGGGCCGGTCTTTCCATATATAACCAGCTCCATGATCTTTCCCCAACCTTAACCGAGTGTTGGAGTATACTAAATGTAACAACACACGGGGCGCCGGATGTGAACCCTGGGCTCTGGTGCCCAATCATCCACACTGAACTCCTGTGACTTCTCTGAGGTGCAGGAATGTCACTCTTCCTTTACTGGAGAAAAAAAAACAAAACAAAAAAACTTTGCCAGTGAACATATTCCAGGCGGCAAACAGGTTTCCTGCAACATGTATTTGGCAAATCAGTAGTAGATCAATGTGTTTCGGAGGAGGCAGGCAGGCTCGTGGAAGAAGTAGAGAGGTGGATGAGAGGACAATAGAGACGGAGGTAGCTTTGGAAGGACATAGAAATGAAGGGAAAAGAGAGCAGAAAGCTTTAAATGTGGTGAGATGGAGATAGCTGCTGCTGGTAGCCCACCGCCGCTCCGTGTAAAACAATAAAAGCCGATTCATGTCGACATTCCTCAGCTGGTTGTAAAACCTGCTTGCTCGCTTTAAGCGAGGGCTCTGCCAGTCTCTTTCCCTGCATAGGCTTCTTCTATGAAGCCACATTACACATGTATACTTATACAAACACACACACACACACACACAATCTGATCAAATCATACCCTGATATCAGGAAATACCTCTAAGCCCAGAACACTCCTCTGATAAAGCGAGTGTGTGTATGTCTACATTTATATTTAACTTTGTGTGTATTGACGCACACATTTCAAGCCAATCGGAGACGCCGCTGTGATATGTGAAAGTCGGGGGGGGGCGCTGTCCCAAATAAGAGCATCGAGCGGCTTCTGGCTGTGGCGCAAGAATAACAAGTCATTTTGGTGTTTCCTTGGCTGGAGGGCAGAACAAAGCAGAGGGGATCTAATCAGCCTCATTTCAGCTTCATTCATGGCCTGGGCTGACTCGTTTAACATTCCTCGCCTCTCCGCCAGCATGAGACTCCCATCGTGGTGTTGGCTGCAGCTTCATAATCTGATAGAAACGGCCATTAAAGTCAAATCCCTGCAGGATTATGACTTCGCTGATGTTGGGAATCAAAGGCTTTTCTAGGTTTTTCTGCAGGTTGTTGCACAATGCTGCTTTACACTGCACTGTAATCCACGTCACTTCTGCTGGTTCTGTTTGTGCATATCATTGTTTTGACACATAGAGTCTATCTGCTGGCCCCGTGGCAATTTCATATATATATTTAAGTGAAATTGTTTTTTCTGGTACTTTTTGTTAAGCAAAAAGGATCTTACCTTTTTGTTTGACCAGAAACAGAAGTCTTGTTTAAGGAGAAGTCTCGCTCTGAAATCTCACGAGAGGGTTGAGTTGTTGCAGGAAGACAACAGCGTTTCTGGTTAAACAAAATGGATTGTACTGTTAAACAAGGGATCCTTTCCATAAAGTTGTCAGACACTCTTTTAGTGGACGTATGGTCGCGGTTTCCTGCAAGGATTACGTTGCAGCCATTGCAGCACGTTCACGGCTGCCGGCTGAGGCGATCTACTGGACCAATTCCAAAACCTTTTGTAACTATTAGTCATTTAGACCCCAACATTTGTAAAAAATATAAAAAAAATAAAATAAAATAAAATAGGGCCCTCTAATACCAGGTGTAAATGAAGTGAGGATATCTCAGCCTTTGCTGTAGATTTGACCATTCTTGAAAGGCCCTTTCTCATGGAAGCACCAAACTAAATCACTGGAGTACTTGTTTAACACTGTTGCTTTGTACTCAGTGTAGGCACTAGTCCAACAAAACAGCAAAAGTGTGGGTTACTCCTCATAAAAGAAAGTAAAATCTTTCTTTTTTTTTTTCTCTCCCTTTATCTGCATCACTGCTCCTGCAGGAGATGATTTTCCTCTTAAAACTGCAGATGTGCATCTTTTAATAAACGGTCAGTAGATTAAATCGCTGCTGAACGGCATCAGTCGGCTCTCGCAGTTTGGATGAACAGAATTATTCCATCTCATCTGCGCTATCAAATGCATGCGGTGTGATACTGAGAGCCAGCGTTGCAGGGTCTTGGCTGTTGCTGTATCCTGCGCCTGGAGACGCTTCCTGGTTCGACTGGTGGGGAGAGGCTGTGCTTTGTCTGAGGGCAGCTCTGCCTTGGATCACGCCGTTTTTTTATTATGAGAGCAAAGCATAGCCTTCTCTGTGAACGTGAATGTGTATGTGTGCACGCTTATTTTTTTACACCCCCCCCCCTTCCCTTTCGCTTCCTCCCCTATGACCAGCCTTAAATTACTGTCTGCCAATATTGTCATCCTCCCTTCCCTCGGAACCCTTCCTCAGTTTACTCTTTCATCTCACTTTCTGCATTTCCCTGACCACGCTCGAGCCCCCCCCCCCCCCCCCCCCCCCCCCTTTCCCTTTCCTTTCTTTCCTCCTCTGTGGTTCCTTGGCTTTGCAGGAATTTCTCCCCAGCTCCAGTCCACTAATCAATTCCCTCCTGAGTCAGTCACTTCTCTTCCCCTTTTTTACTCCCATCTCTCCTCCTCTCTCCAACTCTACGTCTATTTGATGTGCTTCATTTTCTCATTTTTACACAACTCTGCAGCCTCACCTGTTTTTTTTTTTTTTTTCTTTTACCCATCATTGCTTCCCCTCCCTGTCCACCTCCTGTATTTGCTCTCTCTCATTATGTCAGTGTTATCTGGCGATTTGTTCCCTCCCAAACCCCCCACTCATCCCTCTCCTCTTCTCCGTTGGCTGGCGTCTTTTGGGAACTGGTGGGAGGCTGCGGTGGTCCATCTTGAGTTATCGTTTGTTTTGATGTGCTGGTATAGATAGAGATAGGGGCTGAAGGGCTGGGGCACTGGGAGAGGAGAGGAGAGGAGGGTGAAAAAGCACAGAAGAGGACAGGAATAGATACATTTGGCCAGGGGAGAAACACAAGAGAATGACGGAGCAGGCGAAATGAGAGGAGGAAGTGGGGAGGAGGAGGCGTGTGAGTGATGGCTCACTTTATAGTGGCTGGTTTTACCTCCAAGTCGACCCTCAGGACCACGGGTCTGAATGAATTAAAGCTAAGCAGACCTCCAGAGATCCTCTCCCTGCATGAAGGGATGCAGTGATGGAGGGAAGAGGAGAGGGAGGCAGTGCCCTGTGCTGGGGAGACGGGTGGGGGGGAACCCCTGAAAGGTCCCTGTGTGGCGTGAGAACCATGTTAAAGCTACAGATGGCAGCCTGCGAGGATTATGCAAAGAAGGCAAAAAGCAGATGACTGAGCACACCGAACATGCTTTGTTCCGAGGCTTTCGAGCGAATATGTCGATTTCTTTTTCTTTTGTTGCCATTGATTCATTTACAGTGTTTACAGTGTTGTGTGGACTCCAAGATCAGTCAATCAATCGATCTAAAAGAACAGACTTTTGATCACGGAATCTGCCAAGATCAAATTCAGGCGACAAGTCCTCCAAAACAGTTCGCCTTCTGAAACGACTCATACTGTTTGATCGTTTTTTCATATAGCAGTTTTCTGATCTTTCACTGCTATGGGTACGCACGAGACTTTCAGGAATGAACTATTTGGTGAATTGACTTTTCTTGCTACTTGGGTGCAGCGAAACAAGGTGCAAACAGAACATTGGTCTTATAAATGAACAGCTGCATATTTACACACCCAGCAGACACAGAGTTGTGTTTGTATCAGCTTGATGAATGTCAGTCCAACATTCACTCTCCTTTTAGCTCTGCTTTGGTCTTCACCAGCTGCTGAGGGAAACATCTGGCTCTTTAGCTGTGAAATGCTCCACTATTTTCACCAGCTACTGGCTAACTTTGTCGTCTGCTGTTTGGTGGCAAATAGTTCTAATAATGTGGCTTCATCAGAGCTTTTTTTTTTTGCTGAAAACAACTGCCTGCTGAGGCTTGAAGTGAGGATGAGAGTGGTGAGACCAGAAACATTAAAGTTGCAGGCCGAGAAAAGCAAAACAACGAGCTGAAAGACGCCAAAACGCGACCAGTTGTGTGATAATCATTTTTTTTTGTTTGTCTCTACGAGCTTCCGTATTACCCATAGTCCTACGAGGTTTTGCAGTGCTCCAACAGCTTCATGCTACTTCCTCCTGTACGTCTTAATTTGTATGTCCACAAATGTGCTTTTCAGGTGAATGTAACCGTAGGTCATTTATACACTTCAATAGACAACCAATACTGTTGTTCTTCTCGTGTCAACAGTCTCAATTCAGCTCACCGCACAAAACGTGCCTTTAAAGCAATGTCATTCCCTTCGACGTCAAATACACTGAATCTTCTGTGGCTGCTTCATAATAAAAGCCACCCTGTGACTGGTCATATAAATGCATTTAATGTGAAGCAGCAGCAGTACGAAATATTAAGTTTGCCTAAGCAGGAACTTGATACAGCTCTGATAACGAAGTGCACGCATGCATTGTTTCCTGTGAATCTGTTGTGTGTTTGCGTGGCAGACTCCGCCACTAACAATGAAAGTGTAACCGTTGGTCACTTTAACTAACCTCTCAAACCAGGAGCCTTTAAAGGAACACTATTTCCCACAACTGCAACACAATCAGACTATAATAACTTACTTCCCCTTCTTCCCGGCACACGGAGTGTCTCTTCGTGGGTAGAAGTAACTAATTTCACTCGCTCTTGTTCCTGTAGTTTGAATAGCATTTGTGTGCACTGAGTCACTAACTTCATTAAGCTTTTATTGACATAATATACTTCCCTCAGATCACGTTGGGTAATTAATACAAGTGTTGATGGCTCTCCACAAGCATCAAAATTTTGGCATCAAAGTTTCGGAGCTATTACCAGTGAACGGGTTAGTCAGCCAAGAACAAAAGTCTGGCTTTACTTTGTGCGTTTTGTAATTTCCAATTTTTCCACTTAAAACAATATGGCTTGAACTCTGTCCTTTTAGCTTTTTGAAGTCGTAAAAATCATTTCCAACCATGTTCTTTCTCTATTAATTAACTCAGCATGTTTTTTCTCTAAGGACATTGTCGAAAGCCTTTTTAAACGTTCTTCTACTTTTGTGAAATATCGGTAAAATAGCAGCATTTCTGCTTTGGTAGGACATTATAATGCTATTTCCACCGCTGCATCTTTTTCCTCTGCTTGCCCTTTTTATTCTCCCTCCTTTTTTTTGATTTGTGCACCACTCTTTCCCTCTCTGCCTTAACCCCTTCTCCTCTCCCATACTCCCTCCCTCTTGGGCCCTGGGCTGGTATGCGACCTCTCTCTACCTTCTCTCTCTCTCTCTCCATCACCGCTCCAACTTTTCCTTGCATCTTCGTAGCCCACATTGCAGCGATTTGCGCCATCTCTCATGATCAAAGTGGAAGTTCAGTCGCATTCACGTCCCTAAGAGGGTCAAATTGAATCATAGCCACTTTCTCTTTCATCTTCTGATCCTCCCACCTCTTTTCCCTTCTCTGTCTGGCTATTTGGCTCTGCCACTCTGCTGTTTTGTCGGTGAATTTACATTTCTACCCCCGTCCGAGGCGATCCATTTCTTTCCTGTTTTTTTTTTTTTTTTTTCCTCCCTCTTCAGTCAGTCAGCTGAGTAAACAAGGGCCGGTTTATGTCGATTTTGTTGACGTCAGAGAGTCGTCCCACAACCTTTATCATCTGCGTATGAGGTCATGGGTCATTATTTCTGGTTCCCTCCCCCCCCGGAGACCTCTGAGAAAAGACCAATGAGTCGCAGCCCGACGGGGGGAACAGCCCCCTGCCCACGCGAAAAAAAAAGCAAAACAGACAGCTTTTAAATAAAGTTACTGCCCTGAGGTGCCAGAACAGCATCCAGCACATCTAACGGCGCAGCACAATGTGACACAGAAGCCAGCTGAATATGGAGAGAGGAGGCCGCAGCAGCAGCTGTGACAGCGTTCTGCTGCTGACACGGAGATCTGCGATCTGATATGACTTGATGTACGAAAGGTGGACGCTTTCTGTGATCAGCCCTGTCAGGACCACAGAGAGGGAGGACATTTTAGAGCACAGCTTGATTTATCACCGGGGAGTTTCTGCATATAGAAAAGAGATGTGTCACTTAATAGAAAGTTTTCTTTCTTTCATGCCTACTCTGTCCTATGATCCCATATTGCATAAGATGTGCAACTGAAGAAAAGATGTCTCCCGTCCAAACAAATTATCTTTGCTACATAAGTGGGTGGTAAATCATTTTAAAGTATTTATGGGTTTATTTTCTAAATCTAATCTCCGCCTCCAACCTTTGACCTTAAAGGCACATGAGAATCAGTTACTGCCGTGGATGCTTTGTGACACACTGCGAGAGGATGCAGTCGCAGATGTTTTGGCATAAGGTCACTCACTGGTAGTTGAATTATGCTGCAGTTCCCAGATACATATACACATATATCACAGTGTGAATGTGAAGTCAGGTGTTTCAAGGTGTTGTGTTAACCTTCCCTGGCTGAATGAAGGTTAAAGCAGGCAGATACGACGAAGGTGTGCGTTCTGTTGTTGTGTCTGATCACCGTGCTGTTGTGTGTCTCCCGGCTGCTGCTGTTTTATCTCTTCCTAATCACCACAGCCTCAACTTGAGTCCTTCAGACACACCACACTGTCCAGGCCTGCGAGGACCTGCAGCAGCCCTGATAACACAAACACACACTCACATATATGCACATATGCACTTAAGGACAAGTGTTTGTGTACATAGATGCACACACGCACACATATACATGTACAAATGGACACATATACAGTTGTGCACGTGCGTAGACACAGGCATGCGCGAGTGGGGCCAAGAGGCTGAGGGAAGCTAATAAAGTGACCACCTGCTATCTGAGCAAGAGTGTGTCTGTCTGTCTCTGTGGGAGTGTGTGTGAGTGTGTGTGTGATAAGTGAAGTAGAGTAGAAGTTCAGTCCTAATCAGCGGCCGTCTTTCTCTAAAGGCTCTCTTCACCGTCCACTCACAGCACCGCCACATCTCCATAACAAACAACACACACCCTCTCAGCAGACAGACAAGGACGCTTGGGCCAGGCATGCACACACACACACACACACACACACACACACACACACACACACATACACAGACACACAATGAAATATATCCCAGAGGGGCATCCGAGAAAGAAGAATATATAGTCGAGTTTAAACACGCTTAAAATCAGTTTACCTCCTGAGTAACATTTTCATGAGATGCACTTAGACGCAGTATAGAGATAAACTGATGTATATGTCATAATATGCAATTTAAGCTGATTTAGGTTGGATGATGGCAGCCTTTTACCCATTTGAACCACGGGCTGTGTATGCACAGACTCATGGAACAGTCTCCACATGTCTGTCTGCTGCTCAGAAATGCACTCACAGTTGTGCAAACTCACTTTTCATGAAGAAAAACAAGTTTTACATCATTTAGATTTAGTTTTTGACCGGTTTCAACATGGCAAGTGTCTCTGGAGAGAAGAGGAGAGTGTCGGCACTGCAGGGATATAAGAACCAAAAATTAGAGCTGACACAACTGGTCAGAAAATGAATCATCAACTGTTTTGATAATCAATTAATATTTTGTCATTTTTCAAGCAAGATGACAAACGTTCTCTGGTATTATTGTTATATTTGATATAAAACTAAAGACACCAGAGATATTTTAAACTGAATGATTATTGATAACACCGTGGTGAGTCTGTGCCATAGAAAATCACGCTACTGGCATGTCCTGCTAGCACTGCAAACGTGGATGTAGAATACACTCATAGATTACTTTTGATACGAAAAAATAAGTCTTGATGAATCACTGGAAAGACTGAGATGCACTAAGAGAGACGGAACAAATTAAAGCTTTCCGGGAAGTAACATTCTTTAAAAGTTTTTGCCCAGTGATGACCACCTTTAGCTGCATTTCTATTTAACATTACTTCCCTGAATGCATCATAAAACACACATACGGAAACACAAACACACCAGTTCAGGAGCAGTTATTTTGGTTCCTTCCCCATGTCTAGAGTGATGGAGAGGAGATTCTGCTCTGTGAAAACTGCATTAGATAATCCCTGAAGCAAACCCAAACTGTAACAATAACAGAGCTATCATCACCAAAACTATTTGTGACACACACACACACACACACACACACACACACACACACACGCTCGCATAGACGTACGCACATCCACAGTCAGATCAGTGTGGGAATGTTTGTGCCAGCACCGAGCGTCTTGTGCTGTGTTGATGTTGTGATTATAGGGGGTGTTTAAGGTTGAGGATGACTCATCTCACATACACACACAACGCTCACGTACACACACACACACACACACACACCGCACCCACAGTAATCTAGATAAAGATCATCACTCACTCGCCCTCTCCTCCTCCCTCTCTGACAATGCTTACAGCTCACCAGGATTTATCCTCACCATGTCACTGGTTTTAAACATCTTTATATAAACGCTTTAATTCCTGCATGCTGCTCGGGGGGGGGGGGGGGGGGGGGTTTAAGTGTAGTACGAAAGAGTCAAATTAATTGAAATCATTATCAGAGCCAGTTTTAAAGTGGTCTTTTTATCTCCACGCTATATGTGCATTTCATTAGAATGGGCCAGATTCATGGCTCGCCGCCGGCGGTTCTCGGTTGTTTCGGAGAGCAAAAAGCAAATTCTCCTGTTCTGTTTTTGTCGCCACACGTCTGCCTTGTTTAGTTTTCGATCCTGCGAGAGATATTATTCACAAGACCTGCCTAAACTCTGTCAGATGACCGTGCTTAAGAAGATTTATCGTTCTTTGTACTCTGCGTTTTCATTTTTCTGAGGCTCTTGTTTTGCTTTGCTCTTCACATTTTCGCTCATTGAGGATCACGTACTTATGTAGGCATGTATACACACTCCACATCACGCTTCACCCCTCATGCTCCACTAAAGCCTCTGCCACGAAAAATCTAGTTCCAGTATAAAGTATGTTTCCCTCTGACTAATGGACTCACTCGCAGATGGGTCCAACTTTACAAAGTTATGGTGGTTCGACAAACTTTAACATAACTTTATCTGCTCATGTTTCTGGACATGTCATGCTCACCAGCTAGTTGCTAACTGTGCAGTGGGTTCTTCAGAGCCTTTCTTGCTGAAAACAGCTGCCTGCTGCTGCTGAAAACCATGCAAATGAGTGAATAAGTGAAATTGATTTCAAAAAGTCCTGTGCGACAGGTATCTCCGGTTATTGTAGCCCATCAGACCTATGTTAATGTTAAAGATGTGCGGGGTCCTGTTTGCTGAGGTCAGCAGGTGTATATAGCAGGTGCAACAAAACTTCAAAGAAGCATGAGGGAAATGTCAATCAAGCACCCTTTGTACACACCCACACAGTCCTGTGAGCGTGATCATTGGGTATCCCAACAGAAAGAGAAGAGGTTGAATATCTTTTAAAAAGTAGATTACGAGCGTGTGTGTTCAACCACATCTCACTGTCTTCACCATAGGCTTTCTAAATGTTACCATCATTTTGCCAGATTCACTGCCATTGGTGTAATTCTATTATTATGTATTGCAATGTGACATAAAACCAAATCAAATGTATTGAGCTGTATTGTGACGCCGGGGAAATTATTGTAAACTTTGCCATTTCTGTCCAGTCTGCCAAACTTTCCACCTCATTATTAGCATGACATACTCGGTTGGAACCCTAGATCTGGTCTCTGTTCCAGTCCCGTCCTCTGCCCCCCCCCCCCAATGCAGCCCCATGAGTCCAACTAGCTTCACAGTCAGGTGCTAAATCAGTTCTGTTGTTCTTCAGATCCAAACAGGCAAGGAGAGGCCTTATGGAGGAATGAAGGAAAGGGTGATAGGCATCGCGGTAGACAGATGGAGGGAATGCGCCACCGAGTCCCAAACAGTGGGAAAGTCCAGAGGGAGAGATTTGTTCTGCTCTCCTCTTCTACGCTTCACTGTCCCTCTTCCTCACTCCTTCCCTGTCTACTTTCATCCCTCCTTTCTCCCTCCTTCGCTCTCTGTTTGACTTCCCGGGCTGGGCTGTGATTTGTTTTGTTCTCTGCTAATGCTATCTGTTGCTATTCTCAGAGGCTCACTGGTTATAAGGATGGACAGTGTTTATACACTAGCCTCGAGTGCGGCATCACATCAACACTGCCATGGCTCCGTGTGTGTGTGTGGTGGGCAGAGGGCGGGGGTGGGGGGTGGGGGGGGGTCTTTGAGAAAAAGAAAGGGCCAGAGAGACAGAGAGCTTGCACGTAGATGAGCATGGCTTCACTCCACATTCACAAGACAATTTTACTATCTACTTGTTGACAAAAACTCTCAAGGCATCCTGGGAGTAGAAGTCTGACTTGGACAACTCTCAGTGAAAATCCCTCCACTGGAAATGTAGTTTCTAGCCCACAAAGTGAATGTCACTTTTTCAGCATGAAGAGAGGATGGCTCTGAGCAGTAATCTCCCTTTCTGGTGGCAGCCATTTTAGAGCCTGCCATCTTCATGGTGGCATTGTGGTGCAGTCCCAGTTGATTAACGTGTCGTCGGTAGCTGTGGCTGTGTCTCTCTGCTTTCTGGAAGCCACTGTGCAAAGACAAGACACAAAATTGGGTAATATATGACTTTGGAGACCTGCGATTGGTTAGAACTCGGGACTTTATAGCATGTTGTGAATACAGTGCATATGGTTCTGATTTGGGTTACATTTTTTTTTTTCTTTCCAAGCTGGAGCGCAGACACTCAGCCACACACATGCAGATGCACACAGACAAACATGGAGAAACATCCACACACACACACACACACACACACACACACAATGACGATGAATGAAATCAGCCCCTCCAGAGCAGCATGTTTTCTTTTAAGATCACCATATTCACTGATCCCTGCCCTTTGGTTTTCTGACCCCACTATGGCTTATTCCTGATGGCTGCTCATGCAGTTAATTGCCAGTCATGGTCAGCGTGCCCTTATTGAGTTGCCTTGATTATGTATCCTGTGCCGGTCATGGACTCATTACTTTAATAGGCCCGCACTGACAACTATACATTACAACTGAGGAACCAGTCTTCTTTAATGGCTTTTGACACATCTTTGTTGCTGTAATCTAAACTCAGAGACATTTCCTGGGCTGAAGTGAAATGTTACCTGGCAAAATAAGCTTGTTAAGGGAGTACAGACAGTTTTTTGAATGTTTATGTTGTAGGACTGTTCATGAAAAAGTTGTTAAGTAGCATGTTAGCATGTTGTTAAGGGTAGTTGGTGTTTTGCTAATTGAAGTCAAGCATAGATGAAACGTGAGGGAAAAGAGGACGGATTGTGGAGAAAACAAGATGAGTTGGTGAAGTGAGTAGGGAAGATGTGCCGTCTAGCTGCCAGGAAGGCATTGAGCATGACGTTCATGAACATACAGTAGCTACACTCAAATATGCACTCAGCATCCTCTGGAAAGTGGTTTGGGGTTGACTAATTTCTCATTTCAAAAAGGCCAAATCATGAAGAGTCATGAGCACTCATGAACAAATGGAAGTACTCTGCTTGTTTTGTTTATACAGTATGTTATTATTGTGCACAGAAAGGCATTCTTTAGTTATGAAAAACGTACACAGACCTTGTTTAAAAGGTATAAAGGGCAGACCAGGAGTGCAACTTTATTGCCAGGCAACAACGTCAATGTTGGACAATTCTGCAAAACCCCACACCGTGGTCAATGACAACATTTCCGTACAGCCAATGCGAAAGCATTTTAAATTCTCGCTGTCTACAGTATCTGTGTGGGGCAAATACAGCATGGTTAAGGTTAGGGAAAGATCATGGTTATGGCAAATAAACTATAGTTAAGGTATGGCTAGGCTTAGGCGACTAAAACACTTGGTTAAGGTTCAAGAAAGATTGTGGACACAAACTCTGGTGTCCTGCGTTAAAGTCAGCTACACTGCCATTTGCTACAATCTTACTTCTCACCTCGCAACATAAAGTGCGAGCTAGCTTTTACGCTGGCATTGGACGTAGGCCGCGAGGTGCGTAATAGTCCAACATGGACAGAATGCCGAGGGATACTGGGTTTGGCCTTACCCTTGTTGGTGTATAGAATGGATTTTTATTGCCACATTGTGAGCATCAGCACAGTTCTTTGTATGATAAACAGTGACCGCACGTAAGTTAAATCAAATGTACACTTCATGCTTAGAAATGCATTGAAATAGTTCCAGGCAACACCAAACCATGAAGAAACATGTCCACCACTATATGGGATTGTTCCAGAACGTCCTCTGGCACTGACACAAGATGCTAGAGCGATGGTGTTGAAAGACAAAAACACAAAGCAGGCATGGTTGTCTGAGTCATGGAGTAGTCACTGTCCTTATGAAAAAGAAAAGCCAGTAGTGGTGGAGGGACACAACACGCCGGAACCATGCATATATGTAAAGACATGGGCCCACCCAAACTGTTGAGAGAGGCAATGGGAAAAACACTGCATTCACAGTATGTAATGCCAAGCCGCAAACACTTCACACAAAACAAAATCCCGAACTTGTACAGCAGCTGTCGTGAGAAAGAGGAGCAAATGGCACACACACACACACACACACACACACACACACACACTCACTCACACATAGCCTCAGCTGTGCAGCGTGATAACTTCCACCAACTTGTATAAATCTGCCTTCTCAACCACTGTAAGGTATATTAGTAATGAATTGGATAATAACTTTAACTCCATGAAAAAAGTAATTACTTCCCCAGAGTCGTGTACATACTGTATGCATTTCAATCTCATTCTGTTGGACTAAGCAAGGACAGAATGATAAACCCATATATTCACTATTATTGTGAAATATTCAAATAATACCACGACAGTTGATGTCACTGCTGAGAACCAGGATCTTGGGATTTTGACATTTGTTTATGCTATATAACGTACATAAGAATCTTATGTAATTTGCACACTAAATACTTGCTACTGATTGGCAGGAAAGTTTATGTCATTTTCAGATAATCACATCCCTCTCGACAGAACGACCTCATTGTTCTAAATTAATACTTCTTGTTGCGAGCAGAGAAGAACAGTTAAAGTGACGGATAAGTGGTTGAAGTAGTTAGCTAAAAGAAATGGATGAATGGTTGAAATAGTTAGCTAAAAGTAATGGATAAACATAAAGACATTGTAACAATTCCTACTTTTATATAGCTAATAGTGTCAAATAACATAGTTTAAAATCTATGGAAACATTTGGAATATGACGGGAGGTGTCGATGAAGGGGTTCTATGAGTTCACCTGACAGGGCTGTGGGGGTACATCTGATTAAAAAAAGGTTGGGAACCACTGATGTACAACATCTCACCACTCACGAGAAAGTTCAGTACTTAGTACCACCTCTTTGAAAACAACAGAGGGAGGTAACTAGGTCAACAATACACACGCATGCAAACACCTTATTCTATGAATTATTCATCTCTTCCTCTCATATTTAAAAGGAAAGTTTTTGTTTACTCGACACCTGATTAGCCACAGTGGGGCTGAATTATTGGCAGGGGAAACTGTCGTCGTGCTCATTTAATAATGTCTCACACTACAATGTTCCTGCAGCTGACGGATTTACTTTTTTTTTCCCCACATTTCCTGTAAAATATCACACCTGTATTCCTGCACCAAACGAAGTCAACGCAATCTTCACTGGACTTCACAACACTTCTTTTAAAGTATGTTTTTGTGTTTTGGATAACTCTGCTCAAAGAATTGTCATCAGAGTATGTCCCACCAAGACACTTGTGAATCATACTGAAGCGTCTGAAAAACCACAAACAAATCAATGATTAACAAAGGGCCACATATTTATAGTTTGTTTATGTAACCTACGTCTGTTTTTCTTGTGATGGATGCAGAACCTCTGAACTCTGAGTTGAACCCTCAGGTCTATTATTGAACACACAGCCAAGGCTAGTGGTGGTTTAATGCATAATGTATAAAGCTGCTAATATTACTTGCATTTTTTTCAAACAACTGTTTGTTCACTTGGGAATAGGGATTTGGGCTATACTGCTGCCAAGTTGGGGTGAGGGAAAACATCATTAACATTAAAACAACATTTTAAAAGAACAAGGGAAATATATTGGACAGGAGTCTAGTGACATATGGGTGTCACTAAGGATAAATAAGGATTTGGACTTCCACAGAACTACATATTAAATATGACTGACAAAGTTCATTGTGTACCAATTAAAGAATGTTAATTGGGATAGGGAGACATAAAAGGCATTCCTGAAGCGCAGCGTCTTTGTGTTTGAGGGTGAATTTTGAGGAATGATCTGTTTCTGTTCGAAAGAACACAGTCGAAGAATCCTGATTTGTTTCGGCTGTGTGAAGGCGACACGTTGAACTAGCTTTTTAATGACGAGATGTTTGTTTTGGCAGAAAGTGTGTGGCAGCTAAGAGAGGTGAGACATTTTGAAATGTTCTCTTTGTGTATTTTTTTTTTTTTTTGTGGAGCGCTAGATTGCGATTTGTCTCGTGATCATCGTGGTTGCTGCTGCTGTTGCTGTCTCGTGTATCTCGTAAGCCCATACGAGCTGGAAACCGTAGGACTGTTGAGGGACACTTAAATAACCTAAACCAATGAATCAATCAAACGTTCACACCAAGTTGTGATAAGATGGAATCAGGTGAGGAGGTGGGTGAGTTTTGTTGAGAAACAATATTAAATGTGCTGATGTTTTCGTGCCTTTCAGTTTAATGAACGGACTCCTTTGTTGTTGGGCAGCTAGCTGTTCATTAAGGGAAGTGTTTATGTTGAAGGGCAGCCTCAGTGCAACAGACCACAGAGGGAGCTGCACAGACAGTCTCATCCCTTCCTGCTCCACACCAGAAACCAAACTTCTGTCCCCACTTCATCAAATATAATCAGCATAACCAGCCTCGCACCGCCGCCCTCCTCTCTTACCCTCTGTATGCCTCCATTTCGACCCACTTTTCACGCTTCTTTCCAAACTTGTTTTCTTCCTCAGCCCTTCTCTTGTTTACCCTCTCCTTTACTCTTCATCCTGCCTCTCAACACCTCTCCCTTTGCTCTCAAATCCTTCTGCCTTTCTTTTTCTCACTTGCCTCCTTGCCCTCCGTCTGATCTCAGTGTTATACCAGCACAGAGCCTCGCTGTGTTTTTGAGGAGCGCTTTAAAAACTGTTCAGACTCCGCTGCATTCTTGAAACTTTAAAAAAAATATGAAAGAAGCGGCAACATTCCCTTCAAATTCTACAATGCGGCTCCTCAAGTAGTATAAAGAAAACAACCCTCGACTCCAAAAGTGGAATAATCTCCACCCCTGGGCAGATTTTTCATTTGCTTTAAGAAAATATATGGTTTTCAGACACACTGCGCTAGAATAAATGATTGTGTAAGATGTATATTATTCCCAGTGGGAGGCTTCTGCATTCACGGCATCTCCCATAATTGTTCTGGCTTAAAAAAAACCCCCCATGTATCAGTGGTTTTTGTCGGGGTGGGTGGCAGCAATAAAAGGCGCCAGTAGCATTGTGTATTTGTTTACATTTGTTAGCCGACAGGGTTGAAGGGGAAATCAGATGAATAAATAGCTGGTGTTTGTTCGTACAGTAAAGGCTGGGGTGGCAGACAAAGCCATGGGCTGCCAACGGATGAATTTTTCTCTGCTTTTAATTCCTCTTTTGTTTTCAGCAAAAAAAAAAAAAAAAAAAGCACTCAACTGTGTTAGAGAGTCAGCCTACTGCAGGGAAATGCTCGTCCACACACACACACACACACACACACACACACACACACACACACACACACACACACACACACACACACACACACACTCCTCTCCATCCTCAGGTTCTTCGGCTCTTCACATCTAGAAGCACTCGGCATATTTTAGCATGTATATGAATCTCATGATTTTTAATGGCTCTAATTGGCTATAGCTCATCGCTCTGGAGTGGGCTTTAATCTTTTGCGTGTCAAGGTCTCGCCTCCCTTGCTGAACCAAAACAAACGAATCAGTACTTGTCCTCCATTTAACTCATCTGCGTTCATCCACCTCCCCTCTTCTGTCTCTGCGAGGCGGCTTCAACACACAGAGGGCCGTTTTGAAGAGAAATGCAGTGTGAAAATTGGCATGTTCAAATTGGCAAGAGTGGAAATAAAGAATTACCTGCTCATTTCGCTGTGACCGAGTAGCTTTTTGTGGAGTTTTTGAACAGCTGAAGTCAGGAATTTAGCTTTTTACTCGAGTACATTTTTGAGTGAACTATTGTACCGTGGAACATTTTATGTGCCGGATTTTGCAGTAGATGTAGAGCACAGGTTTTATAGAGGCTGACCATATTTTGTATTAAATTGGCATAGTCAAGCATACGGGGCTTTTTATTCCTATCTTTATTCAAGAGCGTGGTCTTTCAATTTGAGAGCATGACTTATTGATTTCACGTTCAGATTTTGTAATGTTTTCCCTCAAAACCCTGCCCTCGCACTCGAAACAGCCCCCCTGCTTAGATTTGCTCTGCTTCTGCTCAGGCTGTATGCTTGCACTATATTGTTGTGTCTCGTTGCGGGCGGGTTCGCTTCACTTCTTAGAGCGTCCCCTACTTCCCCTCTTTAACTGGGTTCGTGCATTCCCGCCCTCCACGGCTTTCTTTACGACTTTTGGAATAAAAGGACAGTCATTATGCAGCCTATCATATCCTTTGGTAATGGTGCTGCCACGAGTGACACGCAAGCAGTCAATCATTAACAGATGTGTTGTTCGGTTGCAACATCGACATGTGACACGACAACAGAAACAGCGTAGAGTGAGAAAATTAGTGCAGACTGTGAGGAAATTGATCATTTCAAAATTAATATTTTTTAGGCCTTTTAATCATTGTCAAACCTAAACAAAAACAAAACAACGTTGGTTACTGCGCAGAAAAAGTCCTTCTCGTGATGTATTTACAATATCTTGTCCGCAGTTTCCTCTGTAACGCTGTGTCTTAAATAAAAATTGAAGAAGAATATCATTGTTGCGTGCGTGGATTGGGTGAAATAAACTCATATTTATTCAGTTTAAAAGAGGTTTGAGATGAAAGAGGGACCCGCTTGAAGTTCCGTCGGAGCTGGTTGTCATTGTGATGCTGATTGGTGCCCCTGTCCGCTGCTTTTGTTGTTGTCAACATCTTGTTTTTGTGTCAAATGTCTGCCTGCCTGCTCTCTGCCCTGCGTGTGTGTGTCAGTGTACTGCGCTGCATGTGTGAGTGTGAAGCCCAGGTGTGGCTGGGGAAGTGAGACCATTAGCATGTTCACACCGTGTCAGAGCTGCTCTCCTCTGGGGACAGACGAAGGAGAGTGATGCCTTCTCCCTTCTCCGTGGGCAAACTCCAAGTGTAGCGTGCAAGTGTTGAAGGAAAACATCATCAGTTTTTGGTAGAAAAGGCTCCCTGTCTTAGAAAATGAGTTTCTTTTCACACTGAGACATCACACATGTTACCACAACATATTCATTCTGTAATCCCTTATGAGATGTTGGCACATTGGTGCTGCCACAGACAGATTTGCTGCAATCAATAATCTATTGATATAATAATATTTATTTTGATTCACCTGACAATACTCAGCCTGCGCAACTGCAAGCAGCTTTCCCGACCGCCCTCCCCAAAAATACGGCCGTATGGCTCGTCTGTGCAAGCAGCTTATTACGACATATTTACGTTTATAGTTAGACGGCGACCTCAGTAATTATGACTGGAGCAAAGGAGGCGGTCAGGTAAGGTTAAGTTACATTATTAAGTCTGGTGACGTAACTTAACGCCGTAACTAACGTACTTATTTTAACCCAAACCGTGATGTTTTCCTAAACCTAAACAAGTAGTTTCGGTGCCTAAACCAAACTGCGACAGTTTCACAATGCTAACCACGTATTTATTATTGTTGCCATGACGACCAAGGTCCGATACGCCTGTCACTGGTACTCTCCAACAGTCACATGCAGTCACATGTCTTTTTGGGGGTCATTTAGGTATGAGGATGTGTTGCATCTGTCAGACTAGTGAGAGTTATTTATATCCCAGAAATGTCCCATCTTTGTTTCCATTTCTGTTTTTATATCAACAGTGGCTCTTATTAGTTTATTATTTCTTTTCGGACCTCCAGTTCTTTGCTGCCTCTGTTCCCAATTTCCCCTGAGAGATCAATAATCTCATCTCATTTCACTTCTCTGTTGAAAGAAAATAAGCGGAACGTGATGGCAGACAACTGGCTGCTAGAAGATCAGCCATCAGCTGACCCCTCGCTGTTAACCATTCGTCAATTCACTAACCCACTGGATTGAGGTCACAGGGTGCCACAGGGTGTCAAATGGGCGGCCATGCTTGCAGCCCATCTGCTATATGAATCATGGATTGGGTGGTAGAATATGGGGCAGAGCTATGGGTCGTGTTACATCACCGCTGTGAGATATATGTCTATGTATGACAGACAGAGAGACAGCGTGGGAGGAGACCTGTGTTTGTGGTTTGGGGGGGGGCACTCACATATGCTCGGCAGCAGATACATGAACATGTCTGCATGCATAAGGGGACGCCATGAAAACTGGAAATAAACCCAAGCACCACTCGCCGTACTTCAACACTGGAGTTTTATGTAAATCCAACTGGGTAGAACACAGAGCTCAAGCAAGTTATTTCTGTTCTAAGAATGCATTATCCAAAGTGATGAGGACAGTTTTTGAGGTCGCTCCTGCTGGAAAATACTCAAGACGCCTGTGTGTGTGTGTGTGTGTGTGTGTGTGTGTGTGTGTGTGTGTGTGTGTGTGTGTGTGCAGCCCCCCCCCCCACCACCACCACCACCGCGAAAAGCCTCTGTTCTTCTAATTGCTGCTTCCCAAAAAGCTGCTCGCTGACAGTTTTACACCGAGTTTGACAAAAGTGGCGGGAAGAAGGGAGGAAGTGTGGTAGAGATTGGGATGAAGGGGTGAGAAGAAAGAGAGGAGGGTGGGCGGGGGAAAGGGGCGAGGTTGAATCGCACAGACTGAACTGTCAATACCGCTACCTTCCAGGGAAGTGCTGCCGGCTGCAATCCCCCGGTGCTTCAGCATCGTCTCCAGCGTCGAGAACTCTGCAGCGCCCTCCTACATCACCCGCTCCGCCTTTATGCATTCACCTTATTAATCCTGTGAACACCAGCCTCCCCTACACTGTCCTACACGGCACCTTCTGCTTCACTGTGTTAGTCAAGATAGCCATGTGAATCACTCCTACTGTCTACCCTTTGTAGATACACCTTTTATGGGAAAAAGAAAACATGAAGAACACATTTCTTGTAGAATCAAGACCCAATAATTCACGTCAGTTGCTTCACAAAGTTTACAGTGGATTCCAGCGGTGACCCAGAGTCACAAAAAAAAAGGCAAATGGTAGTTTTGGTTTTTTTTATCCTTTGGACAAAACCAAGCTTGCTGTTTGACCCGAACATAATGATCTTTTTGGCACACATGTTGTCCATCAATGTTTTCTGTTCTAGGGAATTTGTTGCCCACAGGGTAACAGACAACATGAAGCATTTTCTTTTCTTTATTATCTTTGAACTTCATACTTGACCTTGATTGTAGTTTGAAATGTCCTAGCTTTTTGCCAAACTGGTATTCACATCTGACTACCATACCATACTTCATGCATTGGCAAAAGAGAAGAGAAAGCCCCAGGAACGTTTTGTCAAATGGTCTATTCTTTTTGGACGATATTGTTAAAAGACGACTTTTGATTCCAGTTGTGTACCCCACATCTCTGGACCCGGGAGGAATAATCACAAGTCTCAGTCGTTGCACTCTGTTTGGCTGCCACTGATTCATAAAACAGCGGCTCAGTGTGACCACAGTCTGCAGGGTCTCACCCCAGCTAGTCTCTGTGTGCGTGGACAGACTTCGCAGATACAGTCCCTGGCTCTTAAGGCCTAGCTGGTGACTCCCACCTGCAAGCTCCCACACCAGCTAACAGTGTGTAAATACCCGTCCAGAAGTACTGAGTAAGTAATAGGATTGGTGGGTGGTTTAGTTGCTGTGTATATTTGCATGCATATTTTTATTGAAAGAACAAACAGTACTAAGCAAAGGCTCCATGACTGTGGTTTATGAATCATATACTGATCTTAATTTCAAGCCTCAGTAACTAAAGACAGATTCTTGGTTTTTCTTGTTTGCAGATTTCTAATGGATTTTCTGTCCATTGCATGCACTTACATGCCAATGCCTTAAAACATGGAGCCACATGTTTTTTATGATTGTTTAACCCCCCCCCCCCCCCCCCCCCATCATCAAGAATTTAGGAACCAATTGTAATTGTATCTTTGCTGCGGAGGGTTCGTGTTTGTGGAGAAAGGGTCTGCAAGAAAAAGGGGAATACTGCAGGCCACACTGACTGACAGTTGTGTGCGCAGTTTGGAGTCAGCACCTGGTTGGCCGGTGCGCGGTGGCAGCTGCTAGCATGGTATTTAGCTCCCCTTTTAAGTGCGGAGGGGTTTGTCAGTCATGATAACATTACAATGAGCTCCGGGCTGCAGTTTAAAGAGCTATTGGACGGTTAGCTACGGCAGCGCAGCGGAAATTGAGGCAAAAGATTTTATTGTCAATATCCACCTGTTAGTCAGACTCATCAAGACCACCAGCTGGAGGAGGGGGGGGGGGGGGGGGGGGGGCGTGTTAATGAAAGAGCGGGTGAAGGTCTGTAGGTGCTGTGTTGCAGTAGCTGGTGACTGATTACAAATTATCTTAATTATCTCCCGTCCCTTGAGATGCATTAGACTTCATGTAAACAGCACCACTGGGAATATTCCCACTGTTCCCTCCCTCTCATTTTCACCGTCCACCATCTTTACGCTTTATGTTTTTCTTTATTGGTGTGTTCCTCTCCTCTCCTCTCCTCTCACTTATTTACTGTACTTTCATGAGTACGCCGTAATCTCTTGCATCTGTAGGTGTTAGCAGACATTGTCCTAATGACTGTGTGTGTGTGTGTGTGTGTGCACAAATGTCAGAAAGATCCGGGAGATGTTTGATTGACGGTGACATGCAGTGACAGCGTCACCAAGTTCAACCGGGCGCCCGCTGTCATGGCCGCAAGCTGAAGCCAATTTGGAAGTACCAATAATGACTAATGCTACTTCCTGGCACCAAGACAAATCTCAGACTGAATTGGATCCCCTGCAGAAACTCTCAACTTCTCTTCTGAAGCACAAACTTAACTATGTTTTTCCCCCCAATACACTTACGTTCCTTCTTTTAATGTGTGTTTTGTCTGTGATTTTGAGAGTCAAATTCTAGCATAAGCCAACAAGATTGTTAGCCTCCACAAGCCCCCAGAACACCCTCAGTGCTCCTTGGCATAGAGAAAATCTCTCCCTGTATAATACACCAGGTAGTTTTCTATATAATGAGCTGTAAATTAAGAGTTCGGACTCTTACTGTGTGAATCGTCGTCATTTTGCATCACTTACACAGTCACGCAGGTGTAATTTTACGCATTTTTTAAATGTGACACATTGCATTATATCCCCTCATATTGTGTCCTTGATAATTAAGGGTGGTGAGCGCTGTGTAACGTGTCTTTCCAAAATCTGTCATGGGTTTTCAACTGGGCTGAGATCTGGTGACTGTGAAGGTCACAGCGTGTGATTCATTCCATTTTCTTACTCACCAAGGCATTCAGTGACTGTTCGTGCCCCGTTCGGAGGCATCTGCATTCATTATGTTTCTCCAGTCTTTTGTTCAGCCCCCCCCCCCCCCCCCCCCTTAATTTGTCACCCGTCTGTATATTTAGTGTAGTGTGTTTACTGGATTGACAGGTGTCTCAGCCCATCAGACTCAGCCATGGTGGTTGCTACTTCTTGGCCCTTCTCACCGACAATGAGAGCAGCAAGCAGTAAACTTCAAAACAGGTTTCATTTTGTCCTTTCAGAAACATATCGAGACATCAGGCTAATGAGCTAATATTAAGTACTAATATAGTTAGTATTGTAGGTGCACGCTAAGAAATCGCAACTTTCATTGTGGCGCTACATACGTCTTCACATTGGTTCAAGCTGTCTAATCGATTTGTCATCAAGATCAAGATGTTTCCTGCAGGTGTCACAATATATGTGTGTGTGTGTGTGTGTGTGTGTGTGTGTGTGTTAGAGAGAGAGAGAGAGAGGGAGTCTAGTAGGATATAAGAGTCTCTTTACTGTTTTCACGTTATTCTTTGTTGACTTAGAAAAAAAAAGATCCCTCCCACAGATTTGTGACTCTGCGTTTGTATTGTTCATGAAACAGGACAGACGCAGCGCTGTCCAAAGTGCCAGAGGGAAAGCAGTGTGGTGGTCACACACACACACACACACAGATGCAACAGGGTGAAGACAGAGGCAGCAGCACACTGGAGCGTCCAGTGAATGATGGTCTAGTTAGCAGCGGCGTGAGTCATTCTGACTTCCTGTTCAAAGGCAAACAGAGTGGAGCTGTTTGTCTCTGGCGCTGGTTTTGGTCTGCATTAGGTCAAACTGTTCTTAATATTTTATGTGCTACTTTTAATGCACTCTGCGTTGTTTTGGAGTTTTTTTGTCCTGCTCGTTGGGATGTATGATTGTCATACTTTCCATCTTTTTTGCATTAGTGTTATGGTTCTGACCGTATGACGAGATCTCTGCCGTTTGCCAAGTTTGTGGCTGCACTTTGTGAACGTGTGTGTGTGTGTGTGTGTGTGTGTGTGTGTGTCAGTATCAATGTGTTTTATTCCTAAAGTTTGATTGCCCATATTTGTGGCTTTATAGATGATCTCAGCATTGCGTGCTTTGTGGGCTTGTGTTGATGTTGTGTGTGTGTGTGTGTGTCCTTGTGGGTGGGTGTGTGTGTGGGGGTGTTTGGAGCAGGCATGAGGCAGGTTTCGGGGGCCAGCGTGTTGTGGTGGTAGCATGGCCGTCCTCCAAAGCCCTGTGGCTGTTGAACTTTTATGGAGAGTCAAGCACTGCACAGACCTTTCAGTCTACCCGGTGCACATCACAAACACACACACACACACACACACACACACACACACACACACACACACACACTCTTCATTAGAAGTGCCACCAGTAGCCAAGCCTGCAGCCTGACACTTCAAAGAGCTCTCTCTCTCTGTCTCTCTCTCTCTCTCTCTGCCCCCCCCCCCCCCTCTACTCTGTGCTCGTTCTTTCATTTTTGGGGCTTGTTTTTCTTCCTCTGTCCCTTCACGGCGTTCTTTATAATTCCCCCTCTCTATTCTACCACTTTTTCCCTGCTTATTTTCCTCTATTCCGTCACGCGGATGGTTTATTCACTTGGCTGAGCCCAAGGGAAAACACTTATAATTAGCTCTGTGTGATCTTGTAAAGGAATACTCTGCCAAAAAATAGTTCCTTTGTGTTTTAAATACTCACCTGAATTTACCTGCAGGCTCACCAGGCAACTCTAAGAACGTTGTAGTTTGCTCCTTAGCCGTAGTCGGCTGGGGTTCACCGCAGTTTGTGGCTGGTAACAGCAAAACGTGGTACGAATTCATTTGCACATCGTAATAAAATAAGTAGTGCTGGAAGCTTTCTGATCTTGTCACTATTTGGTGCACGGTTATATAAAACTGGATGGTGCGACATAGCTAATATGATAGCTTCCTCTGACTCTAGGCCTTAGAGATGCCACTGGAATCCATTAACGTGGGACGCTAGCACCATTTATAACTTTCCTGGACTGCAAGCACAAAAGTTTTATGAACATGTGTATCAATAGATTAGGCTGGTCTTTTCAGTCATTTTCAAAAGAATCTCATGCGGTACGAATAAGCTGCGAATCCGAGCTAACTCCAGCTTCCGTCCTCCTTTTTAAGGAGCAAACGACAAACTTTTCAGAGCCAGCTGTCAAGCCAACAGGCGGCTAGTATTTAACAGGCAAAAACACTGTTTGTTTTTTTGGTGGAATTCTGGCCGGTGGCGAGGTATCAGCCATGTGTCATATCGGAAGCCAAAGCAGGCAGAAGAAGGAAGGATGTGGGGAAGGACATAGCTGGACTCACTATTCTGCAGCATCGGCCAAGCGTAGTAACATCCCTCGCTACAGTCACACATAACAATTTAGGAATACAGTTTTCTCATATTTTCTTCCTTTCATAATCTGTTGAGTCTCTGGTTCATACAGTTACAGCACACACACACACACACACACACACACACAGAGGAGACAGACTGAGACTCTATATATCTCTTTCTGCGAGATGCAGTGGGGTAACTGAGCGCTACTTGGCCGCAGACCAGATCCCAGATATTGACTGATCCTCGTGTGGATTTGTTCCCGGAGAAATACAGCCCCGCAGACTGTGTGTGCTACCGCCGCGCATGATGCTCTGCAGTCTCGCTTGGAGCGGACAGATTATGCGCGTCATGATTCAGCATTCAGCAGCAACTTCTGATGGATTTTGTGTTTTGCGCTCGGTGATGAATCACGGAGCGGTGCGTGATAGCAAGCCTGGCAAAGCAAAAACAAGGCATACGAGATGTGTAGAACACGAAGAAGTGAGTTTTACAAATGTCCTCGTGAGCAGAATAGAGTCAAAATGAAACGGATCAAAAGAACGTGCTTGTGAATTTAAATGTTTCACACCCATTTTTGTTTTTTTTGTGTGTGCTCATGATCCCAGTTCAGCCTTGAGCCGGTCGTCATGTGGGCTCCAGCTGTGTGTAGTCCTTCACACCATCTCCCAGACCATAGGAACCCAAAAAAAAAGCACTGTCTGGCTTTGACTCAGGGAGACCCCAAATGAGTGTGTGCATGTGTGTGTGTAGGTGTATCTAATAGGGGGTAACCCTGTGACATACTATAACTTTGTTCTTTCATAGCAGGAAGTATTACTCGCTCATTTTTTTCTTCACTGTTATCCCGTTCATACCTAGCGCTCCCGCCTCTCATGACCAAACGTTCTCTCTCTCTCTCTCTCTCTCTCTCTCTCTCTCACGCACACACACACACACCTTGGGGTATTCATAGTTCTGCCAATTGTGTAGAATATTTCGTGGAAGGCCTGTGTCTATGTGAGCGAGAGAAGGAGGAGAAAATGGCTCCCAATTAGCTCAACTTTGAAACTTTGGCCACCATTCCCCCTTTTTTCTAGAACGTTCCCCCTCGCAGCCCCCAGCTAGGGGTGTGTGTGTGTGTGTGTGTGTGTGTGTGTGTTGGTTAGTGTGTATGCGCGCATGAGCTTGAGGGTCTGGCACTAAGACGACCAATTAAAACCAGTGCCGGCAGCAAAGGACCAATGGGAGCAGGGCGCCAATGCACTTCTCCACCGTCGACGTGGTAACGCAAACCAGATGCAGTTGGGCAGTGTGTTCGTGTGTGTGTGTCTGTGTGTGCATTTGTGTTTGCTAAAGTCTACTGTATGTGTTTTTGCAAATGCCTCTTTGCTGATACACACTTTCTGCTGCATGTAATGAACATTTTTTTACCTTTCTGGAAAAAGACATGCAGAGCTTGCAGATTTGTTTTTGTGCGAGAACCAAAGAGAGTAAGAAAGGGTCGGATGAGAAAGCCGTCCTCTAAAAGCCCTCATTCACTTGCCTCTGTATTACCACACACACCGTCACGTCCAACATTTGTTACAGACTTATGCAGAGCGTCATTTCTGACATTCTCTGTCCAAAACAACATCCTGGAGTGTGATTGCGTTGGAAGTAAGCACTATTGGCAGGACGGTGGTGGTGGGGGGGCTTTAGTTGTGCTACTGCTTTTGCTGAGAATGTATCGGACGCCTGGAGAGAATATCTGACTTCCCCTCCAGACTTGCAATTTGAATCAAGATGGTGTCTGTAGATGCTTTCAGCGCTGGGGCATTTTGGGGATGATTAAACACACACACACACACACACACACACACACACACACACACAGCAGCTGTATACTTTATGATGGATGTTAGAATCGGACGGGGCAGCTGACGTTGAAAGTGGATCAAGTGGATGTGCTCTCTCTCTCTCTGTCACATTATAGTCTGACTGCTGCTCTGTTCTCTGCTTCTGATTACGTCCGCAACGATAATCTTTTTTTTTTTTTTCCCACAAATACACACAGCGGCAACTTCCATCCATCCACAGATATCTGACCCTAGTGATGAATAACAGAGAAACCTCTCGGGTCCAAGTTGTTCTGTACGTCACCCGATTCACCTCGATTAGACGGGTTGACTGATTGTGGCAGATTTCATGAGATGATCGATGGTTCAGGAGTTCTAGATTGGGGAAGCGGTCCAAGTTGGAGCGAGGGAGCGAGGTGTGCATGGAAATAAGCAGCGTGCTCTCCTGCAATAGCCGGGAGAAGTTGTGCAGAGAGGGATGATGCAGAGAGGGATGGACACAAAGAGACAGGCGTTGAAAAGGAGGGAGAGGGATGAACGGAGACAGAGATGGAAAGTGACAGTCGGACAAAGGGGTGGAGGGACTTTAGACTTCATCGTCCATCTGTGGATGCTCATGATGGATCTGAGACGGAGACGAGGACTCATGACCTGTTGAGTGTGAAAATTGTATTTGTTTGCGGTATTATTGCTTCTGTGCCTGCCTCATTGGGAAATGAATTTCTTCCCTGAATTGGTGCGAGCTCTTCTTCTTGTGTGCACCTGTGAAAATGTGGTTCGCTTGTCCACCTTTTCTACATTCCAGCTGTTCAAGTCTCAAAGCAATGGTGTCCATTTGTCCATGACGTTACAGTAGATTAGATATTGATCACTGCGTGCCATAATTCCATCAAGGTATACCATGTGATATTGACTTGGTAACAGAATTCCATCAAGCCTCAAGATCTGTGTGTGTGTGTGTGTGTGTGTGTGTGTGTGTGTGTGTGTGTGTGTGTGTGTGTGTGTACGTACGTGCAAGCAGTTTGCCTGCGTTTGTGCGAGGCAGTAGCCTGGACTCAGGAGTACGTATCCTCCTAAATCCAGGCCATATGCTCCTCCCTTTGCCAAGGAATGTGCAGACAGTTTACATCTGTTTAGAGTGTGTGTAGTGGGCAGAAAGACCACCGTACTGTCTATAGGCTGCCAACCTCACTGTGTGATGTAAAAGAGCCATAGTGGCACGCGGCCCTGTAGACTGTACTGGGTTACAGGCCGAGGTAAACAAGCGGCCATCACTGTGATGGCATCTCACGTGAAAACGATTTAAAGCCCCTGTGAAAGGCTTGTCTTGATAACATATTCATGGCAAAATAGGAACCAATCAGAGTTAAAAAAAAAAAAAATTGACATCCTTAGGTATTATTTATGAACATTTTAAAGCTGCAATAACTGATTCTTTTGGCTACTTGGGGGCAGCGGAAACAAGTTGACGTATCCTCACCTTTTAAGTTGATATGGTGAACTTGTTAGCAAACAGTTGCTTATTTACACATCCAGCAGTTATGGAGCAACATTAGCATTCATTTTGACTTGTGTCCAATATCCACTCTCTTTTAATCTTTTTTTTTGCTGCTGAGTGGTTAGTGTACAGTGGGTTTTTAGAGCTTTTGCTTCACTTGCTGCTGTCGAAAACTACGCCATGAGAGCATTGAGAGTGAACACTGGAGTTGAGGGCCAGAGAGCTAAACAATGAGCTCACTATCAAGCTCTGAGGGGAGCTGCAGATTCAGGTGATTATTCTCTGTAGATTCATCACTATGGGCGACACCTTTCACACTGTCACATTGTCATTTGATACATTGTTATTATAAAAATATGGATTATAGCAGCTTCAGCACTGCAAAACTCAGGACTGTGTGGGTGTGGTTTCATCAGATTTGATCAACAGTGGTGGCAAATAAGAAAAATACTAGATAAATTCTGATTGGTGCCACATCATCATTCACCAACTGAGTCCACACCATTTCAGCAATGGAGGCATCGCTAGAGAGCACAACACATAAATCAGCCAGCGGATCGATCCTTAAAGATCCAGGCAGCATCATCCTGGGCCGGGGCAGGCCCCCCCAGCATGAGCACGAATCCTGTAATTGCTCTCGTGTGAGGAACGCAGATGCAGGAGAGGGAGTTTACTTGGGATCTTTCAATAAGCTGCATATATTCAGTAATAAGAAGTGACAGCTTTCTCTGAGTCACATCAGAGCTTCGTTTTCCAAGCAACTGAACGGAGGTCTCCTGTGGTTGTGAGCTGATTTAAAGAGAAAAATAAATAAAAGAAAAGCAACAGTGCTGAGAGAAAGATTATATTCTGTACAGACCATCCCCTCCTCTTCCTGTCACATGCTGCGCTCTCCCTTCAGCTTATTAGCCAGCGCGGTTTCAGAGTTTCCGACAAGCCTGACGGTAAATCCCAAAGCTTTATAGGAATCCTCTGTTAATTAGGATTCACCTTGCGCAAGGCGGGTTTGGGGGGGGGGGGGGTCTGGGGTTCGCTGGGTGGAAACAAATGCTTGCTGAGCTAATGGAACTGAGAGTTTTTAGTCTGTAAGAACGTTTCATCCCTGCAGTGGCAGTGCACTGTACGCCTCGGGGCCCCCACGGCTTTATACCTGCTGCCTCCACATCACTGCTCCTGGGCAGCTGCCCACACACATTTACTACTTGTGTAGAAAAGACAGGAGACTGATTGTAGTGGTGTTGTGGTACATATAAATGTTGGCAAGCAGTAGCTTCCATCAAACAGTTGAAAGTTATCGATCAAACACAGAATGCATGCTGATAATTTAATGGACCAATGGTGAGGCGATAAATAGATGTGCGTAAATGACGGCGTTTTTGGTCATGGAGGAAATAAAGCTGCTTCCACACTGCGTATACCGCACACACACCATTGACTTCCCAAAATAGCTATAGCTATATGGAACTCTGAGGGTGTTTGTGTGCAGATCAATGGCCTCCTCCTTCTGTTTGCCTCTGAATGAAGGCACGCCGGGATTAAACCACTCGTTCCCCTCCTTCCTGACCAGAGAAAGGGAGTGAAAGAGTGTGTGATAGAGAGGTAGAAAGCCCGCAGGAGAGAAGAAGCGGACCAGCTGTTTAATGAGGACCCTGGCTCTAATGCAAATGGGAATTGATTACCGCTGCCGAAGTGTCAGGAGATACTTAACTCTGACAGGGGGAGAATGTGTGTGCGTATGTGTGTGTGTTTACGTGTGCGTGGGCATGGACGTGTGTTTATCTTGTGGTCAATACGCTGTCTCTTCCATCTTCTTTACTTGTCACTTTATGAACAATCTGTAATTATACTTTTGTCAGCGCTGATGGATTTTTGATGTTTTCTTACATCTACACACACACACACACACACACACACGTTAGTTCCTCCTACACCGAGAACCACAAGCGGAAGAATGGGTACATGTGTGATTGTGCGCGTACTGTATTTGTGTGAGGCCTAGCGTGTTAGCTCTGTCATCTCATGTTAGCAGGAGCCTAGCTACGGCTCCTGAGGGGCCGTGTGTGACATTTAGACAAGGCGATGGAGCAGCCCCCCCCCCCCGGATCGATCTGCTCCATCGTGCCACTGCAAATAAACAGAGATCTCTGCCCTTAGACCGAGACAGGACACTAAGATGGCTCCGCTAGAGTGTGTGCCTGTGGGCTAACCATTGATGAATGTAATTATGTAGGTCATTAGATGTACACAGCTATTGAAAACACACATCGCTGTTACCAAAGCAGACAAATTTTTTTTTTTTTTTAACAAAAATAAACTGCAGCACAAGTGTAAGCCAGAGTGAAGGTCATAGCTTTGGTTAACACCAGCATGACCTTTAAATGATTTGTAAAATTGATCTTTCAGAAACGTCCTCGCTGGATTAACATCCCACCGCTGCAGTCAAACCCCCGTCCTCTGGCCTCCCATTTCTTCCCCCCCCTCAAAGCCAACAGCCCTTTAAAAGTTAACAAAGTGGCCTTCAGCTTTCATTTGCGGATGGATCACTCATTAGGAGCTCCATTAGTGTCTTGTGTTGTGTGATCCCAGTGAATTAGCTGCAATCAAGCCGTCTCACTGATGCTAATCTGAAACAACTTAAAGGGGTTAGCCTAGCCGCTGCCGGCACTCCAATTAAGAGCTGCGTGAGTCACTTAAGCAGCCTTCGCTTTCAAAAACGCCAATTCAAAAGACAATTGCTCGGTTACACGAGGAAGCCTGTGACTTGGTTTGGTTTTCATGTTGCTATGCTACTGTAGCTCATTTCCTGGACAGTAGGAGATTAGCACGTGGCCTGTTAGGCTTTTCACATGTCCTGAAATCAACTGGGCTGCCGTGTTTTCATAAGCACTGTGTTAACAGCACGAGGAGTCTGCCGGATGTTTAAATGTCTGGCCGAAATCGTTGTGTAAATAATATTGCTCTGATTCCAGCCCTGCTTCCCAGTCACGGGTCAGTATTTGTTGCTCCACAGGCGAAGAGCATTTAGATGCTCATGCGTTGAGGTGGCGGTGTAATCTACACCAGGCACCTGCAGTGTTAAGAGAGGGATATACATATTTCAAAAACCAATGAGGAGTGCAGAAAAGTGTGTCTGGATTAAGCTCCTTTTCACCAAGAAAATGATTGTAGAGCAAATCCATCAACATGTAGAGGCAGCCAGATGTGGTAAAGCAGGAAAAACAGGGCCAGAGGGTGATTGTGGGGAGTGTGGAGAGGAAAGAACCCGTCTCACCTTTGTTTATTGCAAATTCTGTGTTATTTTTGTAGAAGAACACACTCACTCAAGAAATCATGCAACATGGTAGGGTCTAAAGGGGTTATTAATGAACAGGTGTAGCATGTAGTATTTTCTTCTTGAATGATGCTGACATCAATCACACTTAAAGAAAAAGTTTGTAGAGTAACTTAAAGGAATAGTTTGACATTTTGAAAATATGTTTAATCGCTTTCTTGCTCAGAGTTAGCTGAGAAGATTGATGCCACTCTCATATTTGTATGGTAAATACAAAAATTCTCTCTTTGTCTCCCTATCCTTGCCAAGCTGCAGCAGAAAGGCACTTCCTGGTAGTTACATGCAGGCGTTTGATTTGTCTAATTCAGGCTGCTGAAGCATCAAATTAGCTTCGGCTAAACTTTGGGATGCATTTGTTTGGCAGAGAAGGAGGACTGTGCTCATTGTCCCAGCTGATATGGAAAGCAGGGATGATTGCAGAAAGCAATAACTCTCTCATATATATATGTCCAACCATCAGCCCTATTTGAACAAACATGCCTCTGTGCAAAAATTGTTCTTTACTAACGCACGAATACTGCATTCATACACTTTTCACTGACTGTGTTACTTTAAACTAGCCCCTTTCAGAATGAATGACTGCCAAATGGCCTCACAATATTTTCCTCTTATCATGCTTAAGAGGATGTTTTGTCCTCATGAGGACAAGCACACATATAATAGCTTGATGCCACAGTTATCTGGCTCTCTTGTAGGACATTAATGGCTATTAGCCAACCGCTGGTATTTACTCAGCACCCATTAGATCTGATTGTTAGCCTATGTGGCTAATTAGCATTCCCCAGCTGGCTCTTTCACTCTGTTATTAGGCTCTCTTCCCCACCAGCCACTACACTAGCAAATGTATCTGTAATGTG
Source organism: Enoplosus armatus (assembly GCF_043641665.1). Taxonomy (NCBI): domain Eukaryota; kingdom Metazoa; phylum Chordata; class Actinopteri; order Centrarchiformes; family Enoplosidae; genus Enoplosus; species Enoplosus armatus. Next base: position 15,029,476 of record NC_092199.1, on the reverse strand, counting down.
CATCAAACCCCGCTGACATCCATGTTTCGCTCCACGGCTATTAACAGCGTTGCTAATGATGTTTCACACAAACCTAGACAGTTTGTGTTCTCAAGGCTGGTTATAATCAATCCTGGTCTTTTACCACCAGGTTACACATCTGCCATGAAGCCGTCGACTCTCTTTGCAATTGAACATGAACATTAAATGCATCAGGAGGAAGGAAAAAGGGCATGAAATTCAGGTGTTGTGGACCACGCAAAGCAGCTCTCTGAGCTATTGTTGGCCGCATTAACAGGTGTCAATGCCGCATGTCTCCAGTCCTCGCATAAACACTGCTGAAACAGATCAAACCAAGATCAAACCAATGCAAATCAAACAGGTGGTAGACGGTTTGGATAATAACACCCTCTGCAGAAAATAGATAGCAATCATGGATGTGATGGGGAAACACTGTTTGTATTAGAGGCCCATTTGAGCACATGTTTTAATTGAAACTCAGGTAAATCACATCTGGAGACTACCAGGGGGTAACGAAGCCACTGCAAGCATTCTGCAGACTCATTACACCGCCATATTAAAAGCAAAGAATGTTTTGTCGTTCTTCTGCAAGTGAACTGACTGAATGAACTCAGTGGATAGATACCAAATCATATCGTCAGACTCCATCGTGTGCTTCCATTGTGTCTTTGTGGGAGTGCTGTTTGATTGTTCTGGAAAAACAGGGAATATATATTGGCTCCCGGGTGTTGGTCAGAGCAGCAGAGAAGTGCAGATCTGTTGTGCTGTAATTGCGCTGTAGATCCGACTCTCCGTCTCGCTCCCCTCTTGCTGGTCTCTTTGTTTCTGTGTGAAAGGAACATTGTTTGTGCCATGTGCACCTGGGTCGGCATCAGCCACTTCACACAGTGCAGCTTGGGGGGCCCCCAGGGAGCTCGTGCCTCTTGTACCTTTTATTCCCCTGCCCCCCTGTTTACTGATGAGCCTCACCGACTCTCTGCTGCTCTTTAACCCCCCCCTCTCCTCCCCCGGCTCCTTTACTCCTCCTCAACTACTAGCTTCCCCTTTTTACCTAGCATATCGTTGAGTTCCTACTAACTGCTTACTCAAAACTAAAACCTCCCAAAATCAGTCTTGGTTGATTTGGCGACACCTGTGGTTACCGTGGCAACAGCAAGTGCAGTTTAACACGGCAGCTTTGTTCCATAACTTTCTTGCAAAAATAAAAAATGATTCACTGAAGAATAAATGCAGAAAATGACACATTTTTGATTAACAATAGTGGCCAGCGCTAACCGTGATGACGAGTTAAAATCTTTGAATGTGAAGCAGCGACAGTGGGATGTTCCATTTGCTGTAACTGTAACTCCAACATGGTGTGAAAAGAGCAAAGAGGCTGATATCTGAATTACATGTATGCATCGCTTTTCCTGTTATCATTCGTGCTTAGGAAGGCAGCCCAACGTAAGAACGGCGGACTCCGCCACTGCTACTAATGATAAAATTACTACATAGATAATTACTGAACATAAATACATTGAATGGCTATTAAAGAAAAAATGCAGACCATAAATAGCATCAAAAATTAGGTTTGATTTAGTGAAAATATGTCATTGCCTACAAAAAGGGTAAAAGCTTGGGTTACAAACTTCTGCTTAAACAGGCTCCAATGTCTCAAAAAAAGTAATTCCTGCTCTTGAATGCACCCCTCGGAAAGTTTGACTTGGAAAACTGTGAGCTGAATTCGGGCGTGGGTGCCTGAAAACAGTGCATTAAAACCAGATATTCAATTTGAGAACACAATATCATTAATATTAATCTCACCAACTGCATTAAAAACTCATCCGGTCTCGTCTTACTCCCTCTCCTCTACGCCTTTTTTCTTCTCTGCCCCCCCCCCCCCCCCCCCCTCTCCACACGCTTCAGCCTCTTTCTGTCCATCTTTTGAGGCTCCCTCCTTGTTTGTTTCCTATTGTTTGGATTTTCCTCCGTAGCTGATTCATTCCCCGGCTCTCTCCATCCATCTTTATTTCCATCCGCTTCTTTTTTCCCCTGGCGCTTGCTGGTGTTCCCTCATTATAAGGGCTCGCCGACGGCTACTTCCCGCTGCACTGCTCTGAGGGCTGTACACGGATTAGATGCGCGTGCGTATGTGTGTGATCGGGCGTGTATTTCCATTTTTTTTTGTTCCTCAGTTGGCAGAAAAAAATCTGACAAATCCTACGTCCTTACGTTCTCATGTAAGTAGATGCAGTTTAACGAGATTTGGCTGAACTTGAAAAGACGACTCTACCGCGCTTTCGCTTAAATAAGAGCATACAAGCCATGTCGGCACAACTTAACTATTATTAAACCCCATCCCAGTCTTGGAAAAAGGCTTTCTCATCAGTTAAATTAAGAATGAAAACAGCCAATCAGAGCACTCGCCGCTGCTTTACAGGCAAGCCATTGGTCAAACTCCCAATTTCCAGACAACCGATATTCTTGCTGCGTGTGTGTGTGTGTGTGTGTGTGTTTGCGTAATCACAGCCACATGTGTACACATTCCTGTACTGTACATAACATCAACACACTCACAGCTCATGATGCCCAAACACAGAGATGCCGACTCCATCGCCATGGAAACCGGACCGTAGCCAATAAGAAGGAGCTGCCTCCTCGGGAGTGTAAACATTTTCTTTGTTGTCATGGAGAAACGGACACTGTTTGCATGCCATGTATTTGTTCTGATTTTTACACCGCCTTTCACTCAGTGTGTGTGTGTGTGTGTGTGTGTGTGTGTGTGTGTGTGACCTTAGATGTGTTGCCCGAGGGTGTGTAAGAGAGAGAAGGTCTGCGGCTCGGTAACGCATTAATACCAGCAACAAATTTATGGCGCTCACAGTGTGGTGCGCTTTTAGGTGGAGGAATGCTCCTGCAGACTCCACATGTTCTGGACTGCGGAGGCTGCGGTCGGGAGCGCGTCGGTGATGGCTTTGTGTTGGCGCGTAGGTCTGGTTAGAGGTTATTCAGGGTTGCTGTTCAATAACTGTTTGTTCTTGTTTGGGTTTTTGCCGCACGCTTGAACTCTGCGACAAAGACATCACCGCCAGGCGGCCGTCAAAAGGAGCTTATGTTTGAAGATTTAAATTTGCTGTTGTTGCATTTGCAGAGTCCTTCTTAGAGATGGTTTTTCTTTAGAAGTCTCCTTCTCTTCCTCCGTTTCTTTCTCTCTCTTTCTGATGTTGGAGGGAGCCAAACAACACAGACCTGGGATTTTTGCAAAGCTACAGAGAAAGTTTTGAGTCATCCAACACTTAATATCCACAAGGCATTCTTTGAGATTGGCAAAGCTTTTAGAGTCACTGGGGTTTATGGGCTTTTTCTCTCGCTCACACACACCCGTTGCCTACCTCGCTTTCCCTTTCTGAGAAGCTATTGGAGCCTATAGCCTTGGCTTATTTTCTTTGTATAATGGGCTGCTCAGTGCCAGAGGATTGGCTTGGCTGGGAGGAGAGACCAGAGGAGAGGAGAAAGTGGAGTCGAGGGAGGGAGACAAAGCAGAGTTCAGCTCAGGGAAGGCTGCTGTTCTGGGCCCCAGGTTCCCCAGGTCTCGGCTGTAATGGCTGTATGTGTGTGTATTCATGAAGCAGTGGTCACAAGCGGCAGCCAAGCTGAGATTGAGGGATACTTTGAGTGCACAGAGAACCAGACATAACGCAGACGTTACACCACCCTCACTGCCCCTCTTATTATACACTATTAGACTGAGAGAGAGTGTGTACTTGTATTACCCACAAAATTCAAATTTAAATTTCAGGGTAAAGACTTGGTTTTAAGTCAATGTTAGAGTTTGGGTTAAAGTTAGTCAGGCTTAGGAGTCAGGCATGTAGTGGCTAAGGTTAAGTCTTCAGCGAATGAAGTCGTCATTTCCTCACTCATGACTTTAGGGTGGAAATCAGCATTACATGAATATGTCAGTACTGACCGTTTATTATCAGGAAGTCATTCCATCATTCAGGGTCAGGGTGGCAACGTACCTACAGCCCTAGAACTAAACTCAGGACCATCATGCGATGGGATCACACCAGCCGCCACGCCCCTCAACGTGTTGACGTTCCGACCCATGAGTACTCAGTAGTCATTACTTAATGAGTACTCAGTACTCATGAGTTGGACCACACCCACACACTAACATGCCGGGATACCCTGATTCACGACTTAAAACGAATGTGGGTCCCTACTTCCTGCCCCCCTGCTTCTTTGCTTGTGACGCTGTCGCTGTCCACAGTATAAGCACCGTGGTGAAAACAATGCCACCCTCACGCTGTTGCGGCGGGTAATTAATGTCTTTCTTTACATTTGAAATGTATTTTTGTACCAGTAATAAAATCAAACCCCTGCGCTATCTCTCCCCAGCGTCTGCACGCCTCCTCATACAGCACCAGCCAACCAGCCTCTACCTCACAGGCACATCACTGCCAGAATAGGCAGAACCCCCCCCCCCCACTACTGCTTGTGATTTAGCGCTGAACATTCAAATAGACTTTTATTTCTTCCCTATCCAGCACAGGACAAGAGAAGACGACAAGAACAGGCTGTTCTGTCTTCTTTTAAAAATGAGAGAAGCCACAGAAAGTAAGATTAGAGCTGCAGCGCACCCTGTAGCTGTTACACAGGTGTAAGAATGACTTCAAGCTTGTCACAGAAACACTCTTTTTCAGGATCAGATTCACATTCTTTGTCAAGTTCGACACAAGGAGCTGAAAACTAGTGAACCAAAACTAAAAACTAAAAGTTGTGAGTATAAACTGATGCATATTACAGCATCAGAAACCGTACATATATGAACAATTACACACTCGCTTCTTATGTGCAATATATTTTACAGGTTCAAGGTCTACTTACTCGCCTTTTCCAGAGCTTTTAACCTCAAGTCATGGTCTTCTTGAACGAATAAGGCTTGCTCAGGTGTCATCTCAAGACTTGGGTGTGGAACCTTGTTCATGTGATTACACTTCATGGCACCTAAACTAGCTCCATTTTCTGAAGAAGACCTTGGGATGTGTTTGAAAGCTGTGGAAAGATAGTAAGTTGGACCTTTGAGTTGATTTTGTTAAAAATTCTGTTCCTTGCTCAGCAATGATGGACAAAAGTAAGAAAACAGACCCAAGTTGTAGAAAAAAGGCGGAATTATCCTTGAACTAACGAGATTAGATTAGTTTTTTATTCAAGTCATTTCCACATAACCTTTTATAAGTGTTTTCCTGTGTGCGTGCATGTGCATGTCGTCACTGCACAAGTTTAAATCTGTCATCTCGTTGTTAGCGCTGATTGCTAATTAGCGTTTCCGAGTGCTCAAATGTTTGAACTGTATCTAACATGCGAATATCCTGTGAGCTTTCATGTGCTCTCATTGTGTGTGCGTGCAGACTACAGCAGCGTGCCTCCGCTAACGTCCCTTATATTAGCCCGTGTTGTGTTCCGGGGGCCAGATCAGCTGCATTGATAAAGCTGACCCCACGTTAATCATGCTGATTCTGGCGCGGCGCCGCATTTTTCTCATATCTTAATTTCCCTCCATTTGCATATTTTCAGTTCAGGCATTCTTTTCACTTCCACTTTTCCTTTTTTTTTTTTTTTTCCTTCTTCTTCTAAGCTTTTCTTTATTCTCTCATTCAGCCAGCTAGCTGACCTCTAGCTACCTTGTCAATGCAGCACGAGGTGTGTTTCACTCTCTTTCCTCTCCCTAAATGATTGAGGACATATTTGTTTGCTGTGGCATTTAACTGGATTTCCTCAGGCCATCGTATGTGTGTGTGTCTGTGTGTGTGTGTGTGTGTGTGCATTCAATTCTAATTCCACTGAATGGAAGGAGGTCGGCCTCTAAATAGCTTTGCTTATGAGTGAAATGGCAGCAGTGGCAGACTCAAGACTGGGCGAGAGGGACAGACTGAAAGAGACGGAGAGAGAGCGAGTCAGTCAACGCTTAATTAATGAGAAGCTACAGGGAATTGAAACACTGCCTGACCTTTGCCCCTGCCTGCCCCCCCCCCCGTCTATCACACTCACTTTCTGACGGACCAGTTGCGTCTAACCCACAACAGGTCTTTCAGCCAGGAGCAGCCATTAGTGGTGATATCATACTACTGGCTTTGTGTGTGTGTGTGTTTGTGTGTGTGTGTGTTACTCTGCCAGGGATTAAAGCCTCGCATGGCCTTCAGATCAATTATTCATCCCTCATCTGTCTGTCTCTCTCCTTCACTTTTTGCCTGTTTAATTTGCTCTTCTCTCACCTCTCAATCTCTTTGTATAGCTTTTTCTATGCTCAGTCTTCCACTTTTCCCCCCCCTCTAAGTATTCCTACTCGCCTGGAAATGAGACATGAGACACACATTGAAGTGATTTCTGTCAGAGGTCATCCTCTCTTCAAACATCTAATATATATGCTTTCTGTTCCCCTGGGCTGTTCAAGCTCTCACTCACACTCAGAAAGACACACATACTGTATAACCAAGCACCTGGACACACAAACACACACACACACAAACACAAACACACACACACACACACACACACACACACACACACACACACACACACACACACACACACACACACTGGCCAGTACGCTTCTGTGCTGTATCCTGTCTGACGAACATGCATCTGCTAATTCAAAGCCTTGAGAGCACTTCCTGGCTGCAGGTGTTTGTGTCTGTGTGTGTACAAAAGCAGTTGGGATTTGTATCGGTTGTCTCTGTCTCGATACAGTGTTTCTCATCCGATGCTGTCCTCGCCAGCAAACCAACCGCATTGGTTGGTTTGCTCAAACATGCTTGACTTTGACACCCTAGGCAGCAAAACTCTCAGAACTCACCAGAAACAAACTTGAATTTGGACATCTACAATCCCCTCAATCTGCTGATGAAGATCATGTGATATGACTGAAAGCTCCAGAAAAGCTATTAAACTGGCCTTGTGGATAAGCAGGAACTTGGAACCTTAGCTGAACCATGTATCTGTACCCCAACTGTTGTTGAAATGTCATACAGACGGTTCTGGATTCTGTCATTTAGGTATCAGGTTGTTAGTCTTGTTATTTGTTGCACATGTTGGTTGCCCAAACCTGTATCCCTAGGATACTGTCACCATGGTCCCTAACCTTTACAATACCTAAACATACTGTAGTTGCCGTGCCTGACTCTATTTGAACTAATTAATTTAAGAAATGTCGGCATTGGACATTCAGAAACGTTGTCATTGGCAGTAATTAAGGTTTTTGCTCTTATTTTGTCTGGTGAATGAGTTATGGTCGTCCTACATGTCTTTATGTGTGTGTGTGTGTGTGTGTGTGTGTGTGTGTGTGTGTGTGTGTGTGTGTGTGTGTGTGCGCGTGTGTGTGTGACGTCGATGACTTAACTTTCACTCACGCTGGTGAACATAATAACACAGTCCCTCTCCATCATCTTCTGAACATGAACGGTAGTGTAGTGTGTGTAGTGTAATCGCTACTGAGCACGGCCATCACATTGGGTAATAAAGAGTCACTATTAAGTGGCATGCAGCCTTTAGAAAGCTGCTGAGTTGACAGTCTTCATCAGTGCAAAGAAGCCTTTTGCAGAGCAAATAATGTACATCATAAAAATATACTGCAAGAATTTGCATATTTGAAGCTCCAAATGGCAGCAAGAGCTACTGTACCAGTATGTGATGTACTGTAGTCTTTGCTGCTGACTGTCACGGAGAGAGGGATATTTCCTAATATTACGTCACCAAGGCAGCTCCTACAAAAGTGTGAAATCTCTCTCCCACTCCCTTCTTTCTCTCCTCTCTCTATTCACATGTCGGCCTGCTGGTGTTTAATAGGATAGTAGAGCTGTATTTTCTGCACCGAGTGTGGTAGTCTTTTGACACTACAGGTATTAGATCAGCTCTTTGGTCGGGCTATGCTTTCGCCATCCTATTGCACACCAATGACCCGAGGCCTGTCAGTTGGAAATCCATGCGGATAGTGAGGGATCGTCCAAAAGTAAGTCGGGGTGGCAGAGCAGGGCTTCGGTCTCAGCAGACGGTGGAGGATCGAAGAGAGAATTCTCTGCGTTTCTGGATGTTTTCTGATGATGCCGCTGAAATAAAATGCCGGATCACATCACAGACTTTCAAAACGCCTTCTTCAAAGTTCCGCTCTGTAGCTGCGACAACTCTGCCCCATCACCTCAGCTACAGGCACCACAGCAACAGAGATGTGACTTCACAGTACTTCCCAATGAAAGCCCGCGTTGCTTAGCAACTCACAGTCCGCAGTGGCAAGATACAGGGGTGTTTCCTGGCTGATGAGAGAGATGTGTGTGTATGTGGAGAATCTGTTTGTGCATTGAGCCCATTAGGAACCCCCCCCCCCCCACCCCTTGGTGCATACATTTCATATGTAAAACTCACTTCTAAAAGCACAAGGCAGCAGTTCGAGAGCTGAACTGATGCACCGTATCCACAAGAGGACATCTTGGATGATGAACCGGTTTTGCTCTGAACATTGATCTGAATATTGACGAGGCAAACCAGATTGCAAAGTCAGCCTTTTCTTTCGCCACCCGCAAAATGTATCTCTTCATATAGTTCCCCCTAAGTGTCCCCATTGTGTCAGTGTGATAGTCGGTGCCCTGTAAGTATCCATATTCATGAGCAGGGAGACATGAAACAAAGTTGCTGCCTATTTAAATGGACAGCGTCTTGGGTTGAGGGCTGGATTTATCAATAATGCAGGCTGGTAAAAGTTTAATGATGTTTGCTGTCGTCGATGTTCCCCCCCTGAGGATCGTTAGGTCAGTTCTCTAACCCCCGACCCTCCCCAGCAAAGAGACACACGTGATCGTGCAGTCACTTTGGTGAGACGTCAAACTGATACGGACGTTCAGCTCTATCTTCCTCACGTGCTTCTTCTTCTTCCCTTGTCTCTCACTTTTTCACACTCCGCCTGTCGCTCCTCTCCTTTGTATGATCTGTTTTTCCTCTCACACATGCTCTGTCTCTCACATCTTAGGCGCCCCCTCCCCTTCCCTTCCTCCTGTCTTCCTCCCATCTGTCCTCCCCACTCAGCTCTTGCCCAGTTTTTCAACCCGCCTCTCATGTGGTAGGCACTGATATAGCCAATGTAACAATGTGCCGCTATTTTCCCTCAACCTCCTAACTCCCCGGCTCCTGACTCAGGCTGCTGATAAGCCGTGTCAGCGAACGGTGGGGATGTGCAGTGTTATACCAGCAGGATTTTCCACGGCGCGGGGTTGAGACGCTCCGCTGTAACGCACTGGCCTTTTGCTAAGAGTCGAGCCTCTCAGTATGTCGCTGAGGCAGCTTGTTCACAAGCTGAATACTCATTTTAAGTTTTGATTAAACTCACTACCGCTTATTGACAACTGTATAAGAGCAAGAACTCCAGTATTCATCAGGCCTCATAGGTTTTTGTGCATCTTCCTTTTGCCTTTCTGGGTTATGGAAACATTGCAACAGTTCAGCAGTTTATAGACAGAATAAAAAGGACTCAACCAAAACCAGATTTCTGTTAAAATAATTGCTAAAGGAAAACCAACTAAGCGTTTTTCCAGCAGCATCAAATTAATGCAGTTACTCATCAATAACAAAGCTTGGTCATTAACTTTGCCCACTGACATTTTCACAGCTAGTCTCTGAATTCAAACATCTCTGAGGTCACAAGCATGCTCTTTGAACCTCTAGACTACTAAAAACTGGCCCAATTGTAACCTTTTGCATTTGTGGTATGAATGACTGTCCTCACAAGGAAGCGCAAATTGAAGTCCTGTGATGTTGTTATAGCCCTGCAATACATCTTAAAGTGGGCAGACACTGTACATTCCCAATAATCTTGTATGTCCCATATGTCCGGTTAACTCAGATCAATTAAGCTGCCATGGCGTCGGTACTGACGCTGAACATAAACATGGAGCCCTGATAGATTTTGCCCGTTGACAATTGCAATAAAGTTTTTTCCCAAACAAGATGGCTTGGATTGGATCTACTTTGAGCTTAAGCAAGAAGAAAGGGAACCTGCAGATGGCTGGGAAAATGCAGACAATATGATCTGTTTGGCAGCAAATTATATTACAGCACAGCTAGTCACAACATACAGATAATATCAGTAGTATTTAAATGAGCTCAGGATCTGTGGTGGGAAAATGCAGGACTGTTCAAGCTGCAGGACAGCCAACCAACATTTTGGTCATGCCAGAAGTCCATACGATTGCCCAAAGGCCAGACCTTTAATCGTTTGGGGCATTAATCAAGACTGAATGTTAGTTAGTCGGGAATGACCAGTTCTTAAAAGTGTCCACCCAGCAGTAGGGACGAGGTTGGGGTAGGTGGCTGGGCGTCGAAAGTATCTGACTTTGACAGGGGTAACGGTTTGCATCTCCAAACAGTCCAAATTGGCTCCCATGCCCACGATCTGTCCCTAACCTTAACTAAGTAGTTTTAGCAGTTTTAGTTATCTAAACTTAACAAAACCTTAACCATAGAGGTGGCAGATCAGATCAGAAAACACATTCCAAAGCACCTATCCTGCTGTGAAAGCGTTGGCTGAAAGATGAGAGAGGTGAAGACGACAGGGATACACAGACTGATCGATAGAAGTTTAATGTTCACCTGCTCAGAATGGGAACAGGCAGACAGCCAGAGAACTGTGATCTATTTTAGTGATAAAGTGGCGTTTCTTCATGAGTACTCACCTAACAGCAACAACAACATAGACAGATAAATGTAGACATGTGATTGCACACTCGTGCACGAGCGCACACGCACATATTTAAGCACAATGACAGTGACGGATCGCGCGTTACAAAGGGCTGCAGCAATCGGCCTCAATATTTCATGAACATCCTTCCGCTCTCAGTTCTCTCCTCCATTTTTTATTTTATTCTGGCATGTTCAGCAGTCCTTCCTCAGAAAAAAAGTTTCACTTTTGTCAATCTCCTCCCGCAAAATAGCAGGGGTAAGACGGTACAGACGGAAAAGTGAAAGGAGAGGGAAAAGAAAGTGATCAGAGAGGGAGGAAAAAAGAAGCTTTGAGCGGTTTGGAGAAAGGAGGGGTTGATGGGAGATGAGCAGCAAAAGGTGAGGCAGCAGCAACTCTCTCTGACTTTAGAGATAAACCTCGCTTTTCACCTTCCTTCCTGTTTTGCACACCTTCACACATAGTTGCTGTCTTGGCTTTGTAAAGTTCGTCTTCTGAAGGGAAGGCATTGCACTCCTGAGGAAACGAAGACAAAAAGCGGAGCTGTTGTCATGAGTGGTGAAAGAGAGAAAATGCTTTTTGTTTAAATGGTGAGGCCACTGAAGAGGAGCAGAACTAAGACAGGGCGAGTGATTTTAGTGTCAGCATTCCTCTTCACAGCAGCCATTTTGTAACGGTCTCCCCAATGATTTCCTGTCGTCAAGATATGAAAAGTTTCAATTACTGTCCGACTCTCAGACTAACTTCTGGCTGAATCTCGACTTCTCCGTGAGTTTAACATGGGAGACTGATGTTAGCTTCCCATTTCCTTCCTACAGTCAAAGTCTTTTAACCGTGACTGCAATCTTTCCACAACATAACCAAACCTTAACCATAGTAGTGTCAGAGCAGAAAACCGTGGTATGTAACAAATGATGTCATCCTACCATTAGTAGCTCCACATCAGAAAACACTTAATTGTGTCGTTCTGGGGCAATAAGAGACCATGTATTTTGTCATTTAATTTTCAGTCCACACAAGGCATAAAGCACATTTTCTGTGGACTTTCTGCTGACTTCGAGAGTCCACTCAAGACTTCTCTAATTGAGATGATCCATAATTCATAGCAATTTGGATGTGACAAACAATGTAAGTTCCATGCAGACCTGTTAAAATACTCAATAACATGGATTACATGGTCAGAGACAAGGCTGGATTACTGACCAGGTAGAGCGAGCAACTTGCCCGAGTCCTTTAGGCTTTGGGTTCCTGGGGAAGTTACCTGTTTTGCTCTGCAGCTGGTTTACTGTGTTTGTAGCACTTGGATTGGTATTAATAGGCCCAGGGCTCCCTGGCAAGTTAATTCGACCCTGGTTAGTAGTATTGGTCATATCAATGGCAATGACTGAGGTCTTCAGTCCAGTCTTATAGGGACCAGCAGCCTCACAGACTTGACGTGATGACAGTTACGTACGATAGAAGTCTGCGATACCCCAGTTCACATGTGCAGAATGTGGACTCTTCTATCTGTCCAGTTCTTCCTGCTGCTGCAGTCCAGCCTGCCCTTTTCCTGCAAGTCAAGCTGACAGCTTTTAATGAGGGAACACACACACACACACACACACACACACGTGTTGACGTACGGCTGAATGTCACTGCACCTGTCCCACCTCAGAGTAAGGGTGCTCGGAGTCCCAGCTGCTTCCCACGCATCACTGGTACGGGACTCGTCCTTTGACTCGTTTGAACTTCAGGGCAGAGTGAGTTTTAATCAAGAAGAGGGGCCTTTGCACATCCTCTGTGAGAATCCTCTGTGCTTTGATCTGAATTCCTTTCATGAACATAATCGGGAGTCGTGAAGCCAGAATTTCACCAGGTTGCATCAAGCAGACGATCTCGGTTACATACTGTACAGAGTAAGCAGTAATTATGCGGTTTTAACTCGTTTTTGAATTCCAAGGAGTAGTTTTGGGGGATTTAAGCTACCATTTGTTAAGATATATACCATGGAAACAAATATGGAAACACAAAGCCTGGTAAAGGATTGCGCCTCTATTCCATTGGCCCAGACATGGAAAGAGGTGCGATCCTTTATGAATCCTTGATGATCTTTGTGCTCAGTTCCAGTCTAAGATTTGTTGGCACTATGTGGTTAATTCATTTCTTTTTGTTTAGGAAAGGGACTGCATCATGATTCACAACGCTGTGAAAGCTGTGAAAGCTGTGAAAGCTGCTTCTTTTGACTGTTCTCAGTGCAGTTTTGAATTTTCTGAGAGTTTGTTTCTGATCCTCCAGTTTCGGTGCCATTAAACCACTGCGAAAGAAGAGCAACATGGTGATGTTATTAAAAGAGCGCCAGTCGAAGCTCAAAAATCATCTCATTCCATACGGTCATACATTTTCTGTACAGGCGTGTTCTGCAGCTTTTCATTAAAGCTGTATGATGTTTACACTGAGTGAAATATTCAAACCCAAGACTCCATGTTTTTGTGGCTGTCCAAATTTCATCAAATAGATGTCTCAAGGCCTCTCTTTTTCTTTTTTTTACACATTTTCCCAAAATCATGTGTCATCATCCTGACATTTTTGGTATCTTTCAAAGGTTTTTGACTAACTCCGCTAGAATTTAAAATGTAGATCGAGAGGTTTCAACAAAGTTTGTCTGCACGCGTGAGCAGAGAAGCTTGAGTGAGTAATGACCTGATTAGTGGGGTTCATGTATATCACATCTGAGACAACATTCAGTGTATTCATGTCAGATTGAGGATTCAACGTTACAGGAAAGATTACAGAGTTCAAGTGCCGAATACCTCTCACTCACAAGGCTGTGTAATCTTTACGTTAAAACAAGGCAAAAACACATTTCTCTCAATCTATCCAACAATTGCTTCTGAATAAATCTAAGGTGTGACATAGGCTGCAGTTGCATAACCATGCTATATTATATACCTGCAACACCTATAAGTGTTAACGAGATTTGGGAGTGTGGAGAGGCGGCGTCTCCCCGACTGAGAAAAGACATACATTTCATATTAAAAATGCAGTTTCTGAGATGCATTCAGGCTCTGCAACACTAATGGGAACACCTGATTTTACCGAGGTTCAGTGTTGACGTCATATATACGCACAACAGCTCCAGAAGTAACTGTAGTATCACGTCACGCGCGGGCACTCTGCGAGAGATATAGATTTGGAGAAAGAGCGTACGGACAGCCAAGGCTGTGCAGAGCAGAGACGGATGCAGAGCCACGTCCTGCGCGAGTTATAGTAAACACAATGAATAATATCTATTCAGAGAGGCTTGTCTGTATTGATCGCCCTCAGACTGTGTGCGCACCTCATCTCTTCCTGCCGGGGATTCATTTCCCTACTCTCGTGAATGAAATAAGGGCTGAAGAGAAACTTGGTGAGATGAGTTGAAACTTTTTTTTCCCACCAAACTTTGCTCTTTTGAATTTGTTGCCTTATTTCTCAGTTTCTTCCTCTCTAGAGTTACACACACACACACACACACACACACACACACACACACACACACACACACACACACACACACACACACACACTGATGCTCTTCTCTGTTGTTTGTGTCCTTGTGTCTGGTGTCAGATCATTAGTGGACAGAATCAGAGTGAATCAGCAGTGTGATGCAGGGAGGCGTGTGTGTGTGTGTGTGTGTGTACTCGTGTGTGTGTGTGTGTGTGTGTGTGTGTGAGCTTGCGTGTGTGTGTTTGTGGTGCAGAGCAGGCTTCTTGCTTTCTGAGTTTTGACAGAGCATATCCTTGTGTATCTTTCCTCTAATTGAATCCATCCCTCAGGGCGTCACCGCTTGTTTATATGCTGACACCATGAAGGTGTGTGTGTGTGTGTGTGTGTGTGTGTGTGTGTTCACACTGAAGGCAGAACACTGCAAACACTCTTCTCCTTATTGTTTAATTATAGCCCACCAGCTGGGGAGACAGAGGAAGAGAACGAGGGCAGGAGAGGAAGAGTTATTGATTGAATTAGTCAGATTATTCATATTTAATGTTTTGCTTTGTCTCCATCCTTCTGCCCGTAACCTCTCCTCTGCCCTCTCCTTGATTTCGAATAAATTATTTTTTATTTGGTTATAAGACCTCCAGTAAACAATACATTTCATGCACTTCATCAGGCGACATGGTCTGAAGTGCACCAGTAAAACCTGTCAGCTGTCTACACGTGTGCCCAAGGGCCTTTTAAAAAACATGCCCTTGCCTTGTCAGTTGTAGCGAGGGACGAAATTGTAGGTCTGAGTTCTCTCTTTGACCCTGACCTAGATCTTTGTTTTGCTAATGTTGTTTTTTTTTTTTTTAAAAGAAGTCTGGTGTCCGCTACTAGTGCAGCTAAGTTTAAGTCATGATTCTGGCACATTACTTCTGTGAAGAACCCATTTGTAAATTGACTTCATATTTGAGTATATACATGATTTCTCAGAGCTTTTAACACATTCATGACATGGCTTTTCATGTGTTGTACTTTTTAGTAATTCTGTGAATTGTGCAATGTTAGCATTAGCATTAGCTTCCTCAAACAAACTTACAACAAGTGGCAATAACAGAATGATGGTAAACGCTAACACATAGTCTAAGTGTAGCGAAGAGTCATAAAGTCCACTAAATGACTCAGAAACATCAGATACACAGGGCTCTAAAGTTTGCTAACATTCGCTAACACTAGCCACCAAAAGCTACTAGTCTTCAAGGGAGTGTATTGAGTTAAACCTGCGATTTTTGGCTGGTGGAAACAAGCTGTAAACACAACAGTTACACATCATCTTTAAAGTTGATATGTGAGCAAGCATGTTCAGCATGTTGCCTAAATACACACCCGACAGATACAGAGCAACATTAGCATTCGTTTGGAGTTGTGTTTCTGTCCACCTGACAAATGTGTGTCCAATATTCACTCTCCTTTTAGCTCTGTCTTTGGTCTCTTTCATGCTTCTATGCCTTTATTGCTAATTATTCAGAGTTTTTATTTGGGCTTTTTCTTCTTTTAAAAGTTCCATTGTCTCTCTCAGAGTCCTCTTAGTCAGTCTGCCGGTCAATTGTCCGTCTTCCTGTTTGTCCCCAAACCAACCTATCTGTCGATTGATCATTACTGCAGGATAGCAGCCTTGATAAACAGCACACCATGTAATGCCTTCAGTGAGCCACTCTGTCCACAGCAGCAGACAGCAATGACACTCAGCATCAGTATTTATGTTGACAGCTCACTGTGATGACTGTCTTTCAGTGCAAAAACATCCATCCAGCAATTTGTAATCATTGTAGAAAGTTTTTGCCATCTTTTTTCCTTCTAGAAGCATGATTTCTGTCTGCCTGCTGAGGGGAGCGTCAAATATCTTGCCCAAGGTTTTGGGCAAGATATTTACTGTATTGTTGTCTTGTCTTTTCTTTGAATGTTTTTGTGAGAGTTTCCACGCTGACCCGTGCAGACCGAGGAAGCAAGCGTCCAGCGTTTGATTCTATTGTGGCACATGCAGCAAGTTTGAACCTACAGGTTTTGAATAAATTTTCAGCGCAAACTCAGAGGTTTGCTTTGCTACTGTAAATTAGGAAAAGACAAATTACTCTATGAAATCTGAAAAGTCTATTTGCAGCACTAGTTATATCAGCAAAAGTTATGACCCTGTTAAAATTTGGGTTTTAGGGGGTAATTATGAATTATGAAAGTCCTTCTTATTATACTAGTCTTGTGGTTAAAGAGCTTGAAGCCATCATCAGAGACCTGTTCATTTATAATCCACTAGTTTGTTTTGTGGCAAGAACATATATTTATCTATAAACCCACATATCTGATGAATATACTGAAAGAATGTTGAACAGGGGGACAGAGGCCTCCTTAGAGTTTGAGAAAGTCGCTTATATTACCAATCTTTTTTTGCAGTACACGAAGCCTGAGGAGCTTATGTTCATGCATTAACATTAATAGCACACAGAAACCAGCAGACAATAAAGTTTATTCAAGTGTAGTCTGCATTTTGTTGTTTTGTTTCTCAGTAAAAACTGTTCTTTTTAACTTTAAACTTGGACAGTTGGCCATAAAGGCTACGGCTTACTGTGAGTGAAAGAAACATTTTTCATGCAGTCCTGTGGTGTAATAGAACGTTAACCTATGAGACATGTCATGCCCATTTATTATTTCTGATGGAGGAGGAAATAAAATTGCTAAAATAAGCCAATTTGGAACTCATAGTTGGCGGAGAAATGTCCTTCTTTTCAGATGAAATTGGTGATGAGATGTGATTTGTTTTGTCTGGAGCCTGATGGATCTCAGTGAAGAGCTGAAACTTTACTGAACTAAAATGACACTGAGTTTATCCCTGATGAAGGTTGATGAGATCAGTAGCGTACACAGACAACCCATGCAGCTCATTATTTTTAATTAGCCCCACCTTCTCAGTCCTTCACTGCGACCACCAGTGTGTCTCAATAATAGTTTGCTCTCCCTGAAACTTTCATTGCCACCGCTCTCAAACTAGAGGCCTGAGTGTCTGAGCGTTTGTTCCCTGTAATGATCCCACTCTCCATACCAACTGATCTTTTTAATTGCATCCCTTTGGACTCACCGAACTTTCTGTGCGTCCTCCAGTGTGTAACGTAATCCTGCGCTGCCTTCCAGATGCAACCGTCATTACCCAACTGATGCTACCGAGGATCCTTGTGGTCACCGACTCTCAACTTCCCTCCAGCCTGCATCTATTATTCAATATTCCTGTTCAATACTGTATTGGAACCACCACAGAGGATCATATTTCTAACCCAGTATCTCTTGGAATCACTTTAAAATTGGATGATTCTGCAGTACAAGATTTATGACTAATGTTCAGAGCCAACGCAGGAAGCAGTCTGCCCTTTGCTCAGCGAGGTATAGAGTAAAGATTTGGAGGTTGGGGGCAGTGGCTGAGCACTGACTTTCATGCAAGAGGTGGTTTGCTTACTGTCACAGTCCAACAGTTAAAGGGGAGCTCCTGTGACTTACAATAGTGCTTCCATAAAGTTAGGGGGAATGTAAAGGACAAAATTAAAGCAGCAGAGGCCTAAATATATCCGAGCTAGGAATGGGCCAAACTACATCCTACATTTCCCATGATGCAAATAGTGTCGTTTGTTAGACCCTCCCTGTCTGGTAAACGGCCACATCTTTGAAAGCCCTACACCCACAGTTTGTAACACAGTTTCAAATTTGTAGTCCGGGATTACTCAAGTGATCACTCACCCCCCATGACAAGTAAACTGACCTGAAATGTAAAATCAATGGAGTGCCCCTTCAATGTTGCCCCTTTCATTTTTTTTTTTTTTAAACTAAATCACAACACCACGTGCTATGATATACATCATTAATTCACATAATAAAGATTCATATCGTAGCCTAAAGTTAGCCTAAATAGTTGCAAACCTATGTAAAAATATGGAGCTGAGATATTTGAGATTATATTTGAGGTTTTCACTGCTTTTATCCCATTGTCTGGACGAAAGTTCAAATCCGGGGGGGGGGGGGGGGGCATGTTCGTCATGCACTTTTTTGTGTGTGGCTGCTGTGGGGGCCATGCTGACCCAGCTGCATTATGGGTCAGCTGGATGAATGAGCAAGTGGCGGCTAATGCGATAAAAGAATGAAAGACGGACAGGTCGTTTGTCCTCACAGCCTGTGTCCGCGCGCACACACACACACACACACACACACACACACACACACACACACACACACACACACACACACACACACATACATACAGACACAGATGAAAAGCAGCGCTTTCCTTTTAGCTTTCACACACACACAAACACACACACACACACACTTGGATGACAAACAGTCTGTTCTGTCTAACATTGTTAACCAGGCTGGATGCAGGGTGCTGACTGTGGATGCAGTAGCAATCTATAACATATGTAGGTGTGTGTTTGTGTGTATGCATGCAGCCCACATATCTGCGTCATAGTGTGTGTGTGTGTGTGTGTGTGTGTGTGTGTGTGTATTTATTGAAGAAGTATCAGCCTAATCTGTGTCTGGTCTCATCATTGATTGGTGTCACATAGCTCAGACTGGTGTTTAACCTAACCACATTAGGAATGCCCACTCCGACCCTGCGGTCAATAAAATTCATACGCTGTGCATCAAGATGTCTTCACATTCACTTATTCTCAAGCCGGATACTTCGTCCTCCTCTTAGTCAGCCTCCGCCTCTCTTTGAAGTGCTTATCCAGCACCCTCTCTAACAATCTGAACATTTTCCTACAGGCCTTGCAGACAGATCTTTGGTTAACTGGGTGAAATGGGAGCAAAAACTGCCACTCAGAACAGCCACAGTTGGGCTCTCCCACTTCCCAGATTCCTCTGTGGCTTATTTTCCTCTCTTGAAAACATTTTGTGACGGCGAATCGGGATTGAAGATATAAAAGTGCATCACTTTGTCAGTTTATACATTTGAATGGGATAATGAGGTCACTGGAGAAAGCCTAGAGACGCTTATGTTTGTTGTTACTGCAAGCTTTTGACTCTCGTCACTGGCTTGCTGTTATTATCTCTCCTTGTTATATTCCTTGACTGCTGTTCTCTACGTGGTTCGAGCGAGCATCCATGTTGGTGATCCTGCTGAACTGTGTGACACTGGGCATGTTCCATCCCTGTGAGGACATCGACTGCGACTCCGAGAGGTGCAAGATCCTGCAGGTAAGACAGTTTATGGCTTTGACTTATTATGGTTTGAATGTGTTTTCTTTGCGCACTTTGTTTAATGCGGAAAATCAGAGCGAGAGACAATTTTAATGTGAACAAGCGAGCGCATCACTATCAATATCTTCCAGGAATGACTGGCTGAAAATGTATGCAGTTATCCCCATATTTAAACTATATTGAGCTCCACCTTTGAGTGTGGCTGTTCAGAACAGCTATTAACGCGTCGGAAGAACATAACCTAACTGAATCGGGTCAAGCTCCAAGAATGGATCCTACATTTCCCATAATGCCACTCAATTACGTCTTTTTGTGAGACCCTGCCTGCCTGGTAAATGCCTACATCTTTCAAGGATTTTTGTTATTGATTTATAGCCAAATTTAGACGTCATTACACGACTGTTTTCTCTTGCTGATTAATTAATCCGTATGACGAGTGAATTGATGTTGACATGTAAATGTGTTTGTAGCCCATTCAGTTAGTTAGTATAGTTAACTCTGTTTCACCAGTGAGACTTAACTGGTAACATAGCATGAAGCAGAAGTACTGTTGCTATGGTTACCTGAAGTTTACTATACCTTGAACCCTTCATCGGAAACAGTGGTTCAGCTTTTGATTGAAACTATGTTTGAGGTGTCCCGGCGAAAGAAAACAACGCAGAAACATGACAGTAGGACACATTTATCCCGAGCATTCCTTTATCCTCCGCGATCTGTATTTAATAAGACAAGCTCAACCCTCTGCAAGGCCTTCCAGTGGGATGAGCAAGAAGGAACGAAAGAAACGCAAACACGCATTACAGGGACAACATTCACACACACAGACACGACACCGGAAGATAAGGACAACAAATGCAGAGCAATGGCTGGAAAACATCAGACATCACAGCCAAGCAAAACCACCACAGTCTGCGCGGCAGATTAAGAGACAGAGAGCAGGAGCACTGAAACACTGTGAGACATGGGTACAATTTTCTAAACCAGTGCGTTTGACAGAGAGCCACTGAAACAATATTGTCCAGCATATCTGGCCTCTGCAGCGTCCCCCATTTGCACAATCTCAGATGGAAAGTAAACAATAACGTTGTGTGAAGGCGTTTCCGTTCATTTAGTGACCTCCTTTAACCCAACAAACACTCATGGAGGAGCATTGTTGTTCCCGCTGTAAAACACAGAGGGTAGAAAATAAATGTTTTCTGCGTTGGACGAGGGAATCAAGCGCACCGAGGCGCAGCAGAATAGATCTGTGTTATCTGGCACTGTTCATCTTGGGCGGTGAAGAGATAATGTGCTCGCAAAGTGGTTCCAAATAGATTGAATCAGGGAAAAAAAGTCCTCTTATTTTCTTGTCCACTGACTCAGTGAAATTGAGCAGTTTCATTCCAAAATGAGATATAATAAAAAGAAAATAGAGCCCTACTCTGAGTGCCTGCTTCCTGATATTGAAGTAAAAAAAAATGCTTCCGATCAGTAAATTGTACTGATCGGAAGCATTTTCTGAATGTAATCGTACTTCCAGTTTCTCTAAAAATTGATGCATACACATATTTTAACAGAAAGGAAAGTAAGAGGAGAGGAGAGAGGGAGGAAGGAACAGAAAAAGAGATGGGAGGAAATGAATTGAAAGGAAAGAAGAGGAGATGGATAGGAAAGGGAAGGACAGGAGAGGAAAGAATAAAATGAAGAGATAGAAGAGGAGAAAGACATGAAGTATATTAATATATAAATAGAATTTGGAGAGTAGGATGGTTTGAGATGAAAAAAGAAACATGAAGAGGTTTGGAGTCTGCTGTTGCTAGGGCAGCCCGAGCTCGTCGCCTCCTTCCATGGCTCTGCTCGGGGACATGAGGCGTGATTTCATTCAGCGGGTCTCCTCTCTGGAGCGCAGACGAACGTACAGCCCAGAGGTTAAATGCATTCTCTTTTAATTCCTCGCTTCCTCCACTTCAATCTCCCCGTCACTCTCCGCATGGATATGTTGAGAGACCGTAAAGGCAAATAACACACACACACACACACACACACACACACACACACACACACACACTCACACACACACACTCACACGCTCTTGTCTCTGTCTTTGATCACGTCTCACACTCTCTGGAACTCACTGACTCTCACGCCTGTTTCTTTTCCTCTCTCTCTCGCTCTCTCTCGCTCTCTGGACATGCCGATGCCTCAGTCCCTCCTTACTTCCTATCTTTTCCTTTTTCTTTAGTGGGAGCCTGGTGAGACTTCACAACCTCTTGGAGTAAAAATATTTACCACAATACACGCTGTTCAAATTGATTTTGATTGCATAGTACATCGGTAACAGGAAAAAAAAAATAGGCCATGTGGTGAAAATTGTTTCATTTATGTGTGTTTATTCTGAGCCTCAACTAAAACAGAAATAGGACTTCTTTGTACTTGTTCTTGTGAAAGAATACATAAACAAACATATGCTACAGTCCCACTGCGCCAAGGTGTGGGTTCATCTATATTCCATCTGCAAAGCTTAAAACAAACTTTTCATAGATGGTTAAAAAGTGTAGGTGTCTAAAATAGTGTAACGCTGGTTACTGTTAACTGTTACTGCAACAGAAAGGCTGTCGGGCCCCATGTGTCACTCCAAACAATTATTAACAGTAACTAACATTACACAAAAATACATTTTAAACTATAAGATATACATAATCATCATGAATTGAAGTATGTCAGTCATCCCAATAAACATCAGTGAAATAATGTAATGTACTAAATAATCCCAGCTTCGCACCTTTATTTAGTGTTACGGGATTTTCAAAAAAAATTATTCTACAATACAGATACCAAAATGAAAATAACTAACAAATGTATTTTAAAAAAATGTCTTAAAGGCACACATAAATAAATAGATAACTAAACCAACAGACAAACAAGAAGATTTAAAAAGATTATGTGTTATTGTCAGAAATAGAAATAGCGTTTTCTTTCTTATGTCGACCCAAGGGCTAATATCCAGAAAAAGTTATTTTATTCCTTCAGTCTTTGTTTAAGAACTTCCTGTTTTGCACAGTGACCAGCACTAAAATTAAATGTGTAACCATGCAAGAAGCTAAAGCGTAAAGTGTAAAGCTAAGTAGGGTGGGATGCTTTTCTCTACATGCCTCGATTTGATGTGAAAATGCTGCAGCTGTGCTCCACAGTTCCATGTGTTAGTGTCAGATCAGGCCTGTGCTTAACACAGCCATGCTAGCATCGGTGCTGATGAGGGAGCTCCGCCAGGCCTCCCAAGGGCTCTCCTCTCTGATTCAGGCCAAATGAGCCCTCGTCTCCTGACACAGCTAATGGCTACTGTAATGGTCACAGGCCATTGTGTAGCTGCAGGGTAGAAAGAATGATGTTCCCACGCTTTGTGTGTCAGCATTGCTGAAAAGTTGCCCTGAGGCATTATTTCCAATTTGTTTTAATGACACTTGAAAGGCACTTGTTTTCAGCTCCATTACAGTCTGATGACATCAAAGGTCATCGTTCAATCAATGATTAGATTATTTAATGCACAAAAACGAGAGGCTGAGTGTTTTTAAGTCAACCTCCAGCCTTCTATCTTCTGCTACTTTGTGTTTCGTGCTAATCAGCAAATGTCTGCTAACACGCTAAATTAAGACCACAGGTGGACAGGTCTAAGTATGTCAGTTCACACCTGGCACTATCATGCGTCAATCACAACAATACAGACTACTCCTTATTTTCACTTATTTCTTGGAGAATTGTGGTCAAGATATGTGCCGAATTGGACATTTTGCAGTTCGAAAATAAAGTGGTCGCTGCTCTCTGGTGGGATCTATGAAATGGCAAAAACTAGTTCTCAATGACCTCAAACATAGTTTTTGCGTTTCTGTACTGCCGTTTTTTGGTACTTATCAGCCAGCATAAATGCAGATACGAGTATGTGTTTGATCAGCTTAACTGTAACCTTCAGGCTCCAATTGTAACTGTTGTATATTTCTAACATCAAACAGCAAGTTAGGGTTTTCTGTGGTATATTCCCCTTCTAACACTTGATCCCAGTCGATAAACAAACTTGAAAAGACGACAGATACAGAAAAGAGCACATCAGTGAGCACTCCCAGATAAGAGTGAAAAAATAAGGGATATGTGATGATTTAGCCAATGGAGTAGTTTCAAAGAAATGTCAAACTCTGGCTGTAATGTAGCAGCTTTAACGTTAAGGATTGTCTCTTTTTTCCCCAAAGGGGAGATTTCAATGGAACACGTTCTCCTCTGAATGCTACAGCACACACTTAACCTTCCATCGTCCCCCCGCAGCTACAGTACAAAACGCTGTCTGTGGAAAGCTAATAGATTCAGTGCCAATACAATGGGAACGCTGGGTTACAGAAAGATACACAGAGACGAAGGAGGGAGAGGAGTTGGCAGGCAGAAGGAGCTGTGGACTTAAAGTCCTCGCTGAGATGGAGCTTCTGACATTTGTGCAGAGCCGGTTGCTTCGTGGAACTGCAGTGGGAGCTCACCTCACACACACACACGCACACACACACACACACACGCTGGTTCACCCCCACGTCAGCCTGGCATGGAGGATGAACGCATGCCAGATCTTGCGTCTGTGTGTGTGTTTGTGTGCACCGTTACCTATGAATGGTCGTGATTGAGCTGAAAAGTCTCTCTCACAATATTATCTCCCTCCACCTGTGAGGAGTGGATCTCGACTGAATGGCAGATTACAGTCAGCCGGCCCCATTGTCCTCACCACATGATGCGTACACCGCCTTCATCGGCACGTATATAGCTGTCCGCCCGCCTGTCTGAGTGCACCTGTGTGTGTGTGTGTGTGTGTGTGTGTGTGCATGTGATGAAAGCATCTGACCCCTGTGATAATAGCATTCAGACTTGTGACAGGCAGAATTAGCATACATAGTGGCTGAGATTTATTTTTCCGGAGAGGTTGCAGAGAAATGTTTTCACAGAATTGATGGCACCTGTTTCAGTCCAAAAAAAAAAGAAGAAAAGAATATATACATTCATATACACAACTTCAGATCCTATCTGTTAAGGTGCCCTTTAGTTAAGCGTGGGGACGAACACAGCAGTCATCGAGGAAAGATTTTTTTTTCCTGGCTTCAACAGTTCTGAGAGACAGTTCCTATGTTCCTCTCATGTAAACACACATTATAAACACAACGTTTGAGGCTAGCTTCAGCCCATCAGACACAGAAAACCGCACCTGAACAGAAACGCTAACTTCCACAGCAGATCCAAGGAGTTAGCAGCCACACTATTTGTTTGAACACTGGGAATTTTACAGAGGGCTCCAGGAAAAAAGAATTAACTGCTTTATTAATTGTAAATAGGTCAATTGTCTAATGCTTTATAGATCAGTTAGAATCCATTAATAACACACCTTTTAGTTTTTTTTGTTGCCATGTTGTGAAAAATCCATTCAACACATGGACTTCTGGATAGAGGATTTGGCCCAAAATCCATCTATTAACAAGTTATTAATCTTATATAAATGGATTACCAACATTTATAACGGCATCATTTCTAAATAGAAGGGGGAAAAAAACGTTTT
This sequence comes from Enoplosus armatus, assembly GCF_043641665.1. Classification (NCBI taxonomy): domain Eukaryota; kingdom Metazoa; phylum Chordata; class Actinopteri; order Centrarchiformes; family Enoplosidae; genus Enoplosus; species Enoplosus armatus. The sequence continues at coordinate 15,004,532 of NC_092199.1, read as the reverse complement.
CACAACCTGGCAACCTCATTTATTTCTCTCATTTATGGCTTGTGACTGATCTATAACCAATAAAGCCATTAGTTACAGTTTATGAACCTTTTATAAAGGGCAGCTTATTAGAAAGTGGTACAAAAGCATTAAGGGTTGGACAAAAAATGATTTGAAAATGATTGTTACCATGAACTTTTCAGAGTGGTAAAATCCTGCCTCAAACAAGTACAAACTGACCTTAGACCTTATGCATTACTTTCCACTGGTTTGTGCTCATATTGCTTTATTATGGTAACTTGCACCTTGAAAAGCTACTACTTGTGGGATATAAAACTTGATGACTTGGCAATCACTTGTTCTGGCACAACAGTGTAGCAACACAAGAGTGTTCCCGCCTGTTCCTCTTGACAACACTCTTGAGTGATGTGGTTACTTTGATTAGCTCAAAATAGCCACATCATGTAGTGCAGTGGCATTCTGCTGTACTGTCTGGGAGATGAATCCCTGTTTGCACCCCATCAAGGGAGGTCAGAGGTCAGGGTCAGCTGTAGGACAAGACGCCAAGGAGCTGGTTGGCTGTCAGGGTCTCGCCGAAGGGCTCTTTAGCAGTGTGGGTACTTGCTGTGGACTTCTTAAAAGACAGACCTCCGACAGCAGCCTGTGCTCATGTGCGGAAACATATGGCAATATTTGAATCATGTGCAGGAATGTTTCCGATCTGCAGATCTCGATTGTTCGTCAAGAGCTGCGGCACTTCACACTCGGGCGCCATACTGTATCTAATAACCAGCTTTGACACTTAAGTGAGTGAGTGAGCCGCGTCAAGTCATTAGGGAGTGTTTTAAGTGCACTCAGCATTAGTGATTAAGTGCACTTAGAACATAAAGGCTCCGCTCAGGAGGTGATGAGCGGGCGTGTAATGTTGGCACTCGCTCGACGCGTTGATAACACGCAATACAGCTTGCTGATGTCTGTGTGTGCCTGGTGGACACGTGTGTTTACACTTGTTCTCAGGCAATGTGAGAAGCAACATAGGCGTACACACACACACACACGCGCGCGCACACACACACACACAGGGCTGTTTAGCTGGTGTGTGGTGTCACTGTTTAGGCTGAGAGGTTCACGCAAGCCTGAATACACATGGAGAGAGAGAGAGAGAGAGAGAGAGATAGACGCTGTCTGAATGTTTTATGTGTCCGTAATTGTGTGTGAGAGATAGACACACAGAAGCATACACACACACACACACACACACACACACACAAATACACTCAAAAGTTATTATAAGCAAGCCCATGAAAAATGACACATAGCATACACACACAAATGTACTGCAGCCGTGCACACAGTGGGATGCTGCGGGAGACACAATCACAGTAACAGGGGAGTGATACGCCTCCCCTGGGAGAGACACGGAGGCAGTGGGAGAAAAAGATAAGAGGAAGATAAAGATGAGAGAGATGGAAGTCGGTGGTAGACGGGAGGAGGAGGAGGAGGAGGAGGACGAGGAGGAATAGCTCATGTACAGCAGGAATCCCATCCAGCTGTTACTGCAGGGAGACACAAGTGGAAGACGGCAGAAGGCAAAAGAAAGTGTGTATCCCACTCTTTCTTTGTCTTCATTGTCCTAAAAGTTTACTCTTAATTATTATTAATATATATTATTATTATTATAAATTAAACGAAATTGTAGGTGTGTTGTATCTAACATTAAAAAGTAATGAGAACCTGGGGCCAGATGCATAAAACTGTGTGTAGGTTTACACCTTTAATTTAAAGACAGACACACACATACACATACTATAGTTATCAGTCCCATAGAATGTTTTCTGATTTACTGCAGTGAGTCCCCAGTGGGCTGGAGACCCCTACGCTACACTGGATGTCGATAGTGAGGACCAACTCGCATTAATCAATATTTTTAAATCAACTTTGACTATAATGACTGTAATATAAAATGTTTGCTAATAGCGGCAGAAATACGCAACTCTACTTGTTGAGCTTGTTGGACACTTTTAGAACAGTATTCAGTGTAAACATTAAAAGGCATAGTCCTTTTTCATGGAAGATATTTTGACATGCCACAGCAGGCAAAGCACAGGTGTAAATGATATAATTAATGATGGCTGAGTTCTATTTAGCTGCTTCAGTTTCAGGGTCCTCGTATTGCTGGCTCACTGTCATACTGTCATGGCTTACTGGGACATGGAGCCATCGTTAATTTTATTTGTGACCCCTGTACTCTTCCTATTATGACAGGTCAAAATGTCAGCTGGATATAACACTTTTACATTTTGCCATCTGTGATTAATCTAGTACCCACAGTTTATGGTATGAAGCTTTTACAGTTGTTGTTGTTGTTATAAACAGTCAGCGTCTGGTAAGTCTTTACAGGGTTCGTCTGGTGCACAGGAAGTGAAGGCTTTTCCATTTCTGGCAGCAGCAACTGGTTTGTTTGGAATAAATATAGACGGATGAACAGTGCTACAGTACCTGCCACCTACACACAATCAAAAGACAAAGACTTTACAGTATTGCCAACACTGTTTCCATTGACAAATGATCTCTGAGAGATGCAGTGAAAAACCGCCGCAGCAATGAACACTAGCAAGCAATAGCAACACGTGCAAAACCTGAATGAAAAGTTGTCCCTTTTAAGCTGTTTCCGAGTCGCGATGTACCCATCAAAGGGTTTCAGTTTGCCAAACAATATTGCATAACCCTCCCTTACATTATCTGATTCACAACTTCTTTTTGCTTCAGCAGTATTTTTGCAGATTCATCCCTCGCTGTTTCAAAGAGTTTTAGATTGGATTGACACACCACAAGCTCTCTGCCGTCATTTGTGGGCCCATTTCACACTTTTGCGACTGCCACGCCGACTGAAAGCCAATTTTCGCGAGGCTTGTCTGAAAGCGGGATTAGGCTGGATCACATAATATAATTAAACTTTTTAGTTTTGTTTTCATAATGTGATTATTCTTTGGAGATACTCCAAAAGTTGCAGAAAAATGTTATATATATTCTGTCCCTCTCTAAGTCTCTTCACAGGGTGAGATGAAATGAGGGATTGTGTGAGCAGTGGGCCGTTCAGCACAGGTCACTTGTGTCTGTTCCCTCTGAGGCAGGCGTGTGTGTGTGTGTGTTACGCCTCTCTGGTCTCCACATGGACGTACAGTCCAGTGAACCATGGTGACAATATACACACGCACATTTCCATTTTGGTAAATAGTCAGCTTGGTATCATCAGTGTCAGGAAACCTCGGAGACCTCAGCCTGTGATTGATGTGGTATCTACACAGCTGTTCCTGTATGTTTAGATATTCAGTCCAATCTATGTTCATCAGGACCGCGCAACATGTTTCACGCTCCACTGATGTGTGATACAAGTTTCGGGGGAATCAATATCCTGATTGCAGGGGCCGTATTACCATGTGCTGCGACACCAGTATGCTCCGCTGGGGACGCTTCAGGCCAGCACGTTCCTGTTGATGCAGATGAATTCGAAACTCAGTGTGCTCGCATGTGTGTGTGTGTGTGTGTGTGTGTGTGTGTGTGTGTGTGTGTGTGCACATGTTTGCAAAGAGGACAGTAAGGCTGACATCAACTTAATGTCAATTTATCAAGAGTGCCTTAAGGCTTGGTCTCATGTTGAGTGTGTGTGTGTGTGTGTGTGTGTGTGTGTGTGTGTGTGTGTGTGTGTGTGTGTGTGTGTGTGTGTGTGTGAGTGTGTGAGTATGCATGTACTGTATGTGTTCATGCATGTGTTTCGTAATCAGCGTGCAGATGTACGTGCATATGTGTCTGGAGTTGTGTGTACATGTGTGACAGTGAAGACATTGTCCCCATCACCCTGAGTCTTAAGGGGGTTTCTTATATTTCGAGCTCTGCAGGCATGCAGGCTTTAGCTAATGCAAAATAGATGAGTAATTACTCCCCAGCAGAGGCAAGAGGAATGACTCCTTCATTAAACAAAAGGGAAGAGAGATAGAAGGATGGCGTATCAGAGGAGAAAGCAATGCAGTCATTTTATGCTCAGCATGGTGGTAAACGTCTCTGCTCTTCTCTGGTTCTCTCAGTCATGCATCTGGGTTTGCAACATCTGTCAGTAGTTAGACTCTCCGGTTGTTTTTCCAACAGTCTGTTGATGTGCCCTGTTATCTGTCCTGCAAAGGTCCAATATGGCTTTCATATCCAGACTTTAAATAGACTGACAGAAACCATTCACACATATTTTACAGACACATGTGTGTCTCTCGCAAAAAATACAAAAAAAACATGCGCTACAAAAATGTCGGTTTCTAAAAAAAATATTTGATCTTACAAACTGTAGCAAAATGCAAAAAAAATCTAGAGTATTAAAATAAGAGTTTGAAGTTAAAACCAACGTAAAAACAATGGCGAGTTAAAATTTAGACCTGAGTTTTTATTGTTTCTCTACCTGAAATATATCTCTTTTACAACCACAAGCTATATGGTTGCATGGTAAAGTTCCCGCCCACCAGGTGATTCCCTGTAGCACTGCCACAGGGAATGTTCCATCGAGCACATTTAGCCATATTTGTTTGTGAGCAGCCGGTGAGGGATTTCATTCTTCAAAACACTAGCAATTAATTAAACGCGCACACTAGCATAAACGCATATTTTGACCTCTTAATGAAGCTAATTGCTAGCAAGTGAAAAGAACCAGTTGGCAATACCATGTGGCATGGAGGTAGCACATGTCTGACACACACACACTGACCACAGGTCAAGGACTACAGTGCTCTAAAGTAAAGGTAAAGATCAATCAGGGGTAGAGAGTCAATGTGCCATGTGAAATGATTTTCCCTGCCCTTGTCGCGTCTTAAAAAACTGCAGTGGAATCGTCCAATGGCAGAATATCTCACTAAAAAAGGTGAAAAACTGAATATGCTATTGCTACTGAATATGTTATGGAAAAGTGGCCTAGAGCAAAATATGTCGTCTTCCACGAACATGTAATGTGGTTGAATCGGGTTTGCTTTCAGCACCTTCAAAGTAATCAGTTGAAAGTTACATCCAACCAATTTGGAAATATTTTCCCTTTTACTGTGACACCTCTGTTTATATGAACTATGTTAAAATGGTGCAGCAATTAGAAAGCTGTGACTCAACCGTGGTACAGTTCTTCTATTGTACTCGTAATAATGTTATGGTATTTATACTGACAGTGCTTACATGATGACAGTGGATATCACCGTATTATCTGTCATCTACGTTGGCATAGAAGAGTCGGGTTCCAGCAGTAAAACGATACAGATTTAAATTTAGATCAAGCACTGAGCAATGTTTTTTTTTTTTCCCTTTTCTTTTTTTTTTTTTTTGTGTGTATCACTGAACAATCCGCTTGGAGGCTCCTCTGCCTCTTTGGAGTAAATGCGTGGTGTGTAAAACATCTGGAGTGATGTATGATCAATATTAGGTAATTAACCCTGGGGCAGCTGCTTCGCTGATAGATTGTACGCCCTGGAAATAGCAACGCAACCCCATATGTTGTAAATTCTTTTGGGCTTTCTGGGCAGGCTACATGAATGCTCTCCAAAGATGGGACGGATGAGAACTTTGAGTTGTACACACACACACACACACACACACATATTCCCGTGTGAACCTCTACATTTTACTTACAGTGAACTTTAGAGCAGCGAGAGGCTAGCTTCTGACTGAGCTAACAGGATTTGATGTATTTATACATTTCTCTGTTCATGTTTGGATGACTCATCTATCAGTGGGTGTCCTGTGCCTTGATCTCCTTCCAGAATTTTTCTTTTTTGACTTTGAGCTGGATTTTTCCCTCCTCATCTCCAATTCCTTCTCTTCTGACTTTTAAAATTCATGTATTGATTTTCATATTTCGAGAATTATAAAATAAGTAATGTTCCTTTTAATTCCTCCCAATCCTCAATCTCTCGCTCTTGTGTTCTTCTCCAGCCCGGTCTGATAATGATTTGGGGAGCTGAAGCTCACTCAGACAGCCAGACAGACAGTAATGAGGGCAGGAATACTGATTAGTGCAATGAGTGGCCTGTTCCAGGTTATTACATTGTATACGCTGGATCGGAAGCCATTTGTCACTGGAGTCTCAGTTAAGGCAACGAGGTGGCCTCATGTTGTGCCAAACCATCATTAGGCCGGAGGACCCATGTCGCTGGCAAGCATCTGGCTTGCTGAAGTGTCCTTGAGCAAGACACTAAATCCTCTGCAGCTGCAAGGAGGCTGTTTTCTTTCTTTTCTTTTCTCTTTCCCCTCTCCACAGGGAGCCTGACCTGCTGACAGCAGGGCAAAGAGAAAAGAGGATTCCTCTGCAGGAATTAATAAAGTATCACATTACTGTCAAAGGTTCTCAGTGGGCTACTTTTAAGCATCAAATATGACAGATAGTAGAGCCTGACTAAGACATCGGTGTGGCTGAAATTTCTGGCCGCATACTGTATGTTGGCCATTGAATAACAACATATACGCGATTAATAAAGATTTGTTTGAAGTCGAGCTCAGAGGTTCACGATTGACCTTCGAAATATTAGTTTGACAAAGATTCTCCCCTCTGAAAATGTCCTTTAGATTTCAGCAACATCTCGTGGCCTTCATCAGTGGATGGAGTTTGTTCAGTTGCTATGGAGAATGTAATGCATGGAGATGTAAATTTGGACACGTGATAATAATTTTGTGCAGACATTCATGGTTCCCACACGATGTATCCTAATTGTTTTTATAATCCCCTGACTTTTCCTCTAGCGCCACCATGAGGTTGGCATTTGGGGTTTTGAATGAAATGTGAATGTGAATGAAAAATAACTGTTGGATGGATTCCCATGACATTTGGTACAGACATTCATGTCCTCAGGATGAATTGTAGTAACTTTGGTGATCCTCTTTTCCATCGAATCCCTGCAAAACTAAAGACATTCCCGTCAGCCTCAGCTGTACTGTGCATTTAATGCTAATTAGCCAGTGTTAGCATGCTAACACGCATCAAATAAGACAGAGAACATGGTAAACGTACACCTGCTTAACATCAGCATGTTAGCACTGTCATGGTGAGCATGTTAGCATGCTGACGTTAGCATTGAGCTCAAAGCACCACGTAAAATGTCTCACTGAGCTCCATCTTGGTCAAATCCTTGAGAAAGCAGATTTAAGGCTTCGTTATCAAAAAACTGTATTTGTGTTCGAAAGGAAACCATGATCAATATACCTGATTGCCTCTTTCTCATATCAAGGTTAGTGGTTTTTAGGAGGACGACTGTAAAGCAGTGACTGCACAGCACATATTTGCGTACATAATAATGCTAACTCGTGTTTTCTGTTTGTCTCTTTCTGCAGGACTTTGATGACTTCATCTTTGCGTTCTTTGCCATTGAGATGGTGATCAAGATGGTGGCTCTGGGGATTTTTGGCAAGAAGTGTTACCTCGGAGACACGTGGAACCGCTTGGACTTCTTCATAGTAGTGGCTGGGTGAGTTATGCAATTACACATGCACACAAACACACAGGTGGCCAGGCGTAACCATGCATAAATACTGGAGGCTTGCACAAGGAGCAGCACACACAAACACACACACACACACACACACACACACACACACACACACACATGCAACAAATTTGAGCAGTAATCAGTCCGCAAGTCAGGACTCGAGAGTGCAGGGACAGATTCATGAGTGTAAGAGATGCTTTGAGCTCGTGTCACTGGATTTCGACCTGCTTTCTTTGCTTGCTGCCGTCAAATCAGATCAAACGACAGTGAATTTGAAGCATGAACCTGTTAAAAGCAGCTACTTCCCTGTGCGCTCCGCTGGGTTTGTCATTAAATAAATTGACCCTAAATGTCCCGTAAAAGCTTTTTAACTAGAAATTGGTTGCAAGTGCTCGTTCAAAAGCTGAAGTGTTCAGAATCTGTCAAACAGCTGGAGAGAGTGAGATCAGATTTTAAGATGAGTGAATGCAAAATTAGGGTGTTTTTTTTTTACTCCGTACTTGTTCCCTTTCTTCACTTGTACACTGTATAACGTTCCCTGCAGACGGAATACATTTTGTGCTTAACAGCTTCCGTAACACACGTGCACATAAATGCTGTATGCGCAAATCCAGGAGCGCAATATACTTGCAAACACAGAGACACCGTGTTTTTGTGCCCACATGCACGCACAGGCACGTTTAAACATATGCACACATACACACAGGGACGCATGCAGAATATGAACACCGTGGGCCCAGCGACACACATACAGAGCTGCACACCCAGCAATGCACACACCCTGTAATTTGATTAAACATGTTACAGAACATAGCCTGCTGGTTTCAGTCTGACATTTTCATCACACTACATCCCCTGCTGGTTTTTAATGCCATCCTTCTGCCACAGCTTCTGTTGTCCATCAGTGGGAACAGGGCACATTTCCCTCTGTGCATGTGCGTGCGTGTCAAAGTGTGTGCAGTGTCCTTCAGCAGCAGAGATGAGATGCATTTCACCCGCACCTACACAACTGTAAAGCATAGCCGCTGCGAGCTTCCTCCTCAGCCCTCATTCATTTCACTCCTCTACTCTCTTTACCCGCATCAAACATCTGAGTGGAAATCTTCTAGGGTCATAGATAGTAAAAGCTGCTTCCCCATTGGCCGTCTCGGCTCAGAGAACAACTGATATAGTAACAGAGTACCAGAAGATGGGAAATACCTTAATGTCTGATAGTCAGGCACTAATCCACTGAGTGATAAGACGGCCCATAAAAGGGATCTTCAAATTTAAACTACAGCAACAGGCAATGATATCAGGTGTAATGTTTATTGAAGGAGCACATTACAGCTATGGTGAATAGAGATATTCTAGTTCGACGCATACAGATGAAACTATAATGTCCAGGTGGGCGAAACTGTGTCGTTCATCCTCGGTGCAGGATAGGATATGCATGAGGAACAGGTGGAATATTAATGTGTGGAATTTCATAATAAAACAGAAAACAGCAATAGACAAACCCATTCATTTTATGTATTGCAATGTTAGATTAGAAATTCTTAGAAGTTCTTATTATTGTTTAATATCTGAATGCAGTGATTCGGATATTTCATGAATTAATCAAGGCGCTGACTGTAGTCGGCTACATTCTGTGGGAATGCCACATCGCATGCAACGAGCAATGCTTTAGGTTGTCGATTAATCTGCTAATATTTTTGTTTTGTTTTAGCGCTCAACGCCGCTCACAATTTCCCAGAGCCCAAGGTGACATATTTGAAATGCTTTCCCAAAAATATTCAGCTTACTGTCACAGAAGTCTAAGACAGCTAAGAAATATTTTTTCTTCAGATTTAAGAAGCTGGAGCGAGTGAGTTTTTGGCATTTTTGCTTAAAATCCTCCTTTAGCGATTCATTAATAATCGACATCTAACCACATGATGAAAATATTGTTTCATGAGGCCTGCGGTTGAACTAGACTGTTAGAATCAGCTACTTGTAAATACTGAACATATTGATTCACAGTTTGTGGTGGCATATGGACAGAAATACTGTATGCATGTGCAGAACCACCTTTGACCACCGTTAAAGCTAAGGATAGACAGAGGTCTGTGTTTGCATGAGACCATGATTCGTCAGCGCGCAGACTTAGTTACACGATGATTGGAGGAGTCGTAGGCCTATTATTAGCGCAGGATCTCTCTCAGTTACTCATTCGCCATATACAAAACCAAGCTGTGATATAAGCTAATGAGAAGTCAAATGTAAACTTGGCTCACCAGTCGGTGTGATCCTTTCCCTGCGTTTTGCTGCTCGTGTCCTGTATGTTGCTCTTTTGAATGGTCCGTGGGACGTCACTGATGTCCACACTTTCATCCGCAGCCGCACAGGTGCATTTGTCGGTGCAACAGCTTGTTGCGCTTTCATGTCATTTCAGTAATTCCTCGGCAGTTCTTGCGGACAGAGGCGAGGCTTTAATCCTGGATAAGCTTGGTGACTATTTGGGCTTTCGTTTTAACTAACTTGACAGTAAGTTGACACTGTTAATTCATGCCGTCCACCCCTGTCTCATGACTGAATACAGACCGTATTTCTTCTTCTGTGGTGCAATGAGATGCACAAGGAGAGCTGGTTTGATCAGTTTCATCACTAAGTTAATTTAGCATCTTGCAATTATGGGACCACACTAATGTAATATTTAAAAGTAGTGACACATGGCAGTACTGTAGTATAGTATTTGCTTTCTCACTCTGGCACAAATGTTCTCTTTTGGAAATAAATAGACTAAAACAGAGTATATGCAGAGCTGTAGCTGGACATGGACTCTATGTGAGGAAATCCTCTTATTACCTCTCACATGTAGACTTTGACTCTTCTGCTTGTTTTCAGAGCGTTATATCGACCTTAAACTGTTAAGGGCCCCATGTTATGCTCATTTCAGCTCTATATTTTTATTCTGGGAGTCCACTAGAGTAGCGCTGGGGACGTGGCTGAGTGCGGTGACATCACAACCTTACAGAAGTCCTGACGGCTCGTTTAAAGGCACAGTGTCTGAATACCAGCTGTGTGCATTTCTCCGTGGACCGAGCGCTTTGATGATAGATAGGTTCAGGCAGTATTTTTTGGTCCGGCAGTCTGCATGCAACTGTCTTGGTTTGAAATCAAGCCTGGTTCTTCCAAATCATCCTCTTTTCTCTCCATCAAACATATTTGCCGTCACTCTTCGCTCTCTAATAACTGTGTAACAATGTCACCAAAATGATTTATGAAAAAAGGTTGGCATAGGTTGGGTGTGTGCGTGGGTGTGTATCAGAGCATGAACAATATGCAGCGTGACAGAGAACATGGCACAAGAAATTAACTCTATTTCTATAGAGTCTGCGTGTATGTTGGCTTCCATCTGAGGTGATGGTGTGAACATGCGTGTGTGTGTGTGTGTTAATATGTTTCATGTTTGTCTATGTTGCCATTTCTGAACAAATTAAAAAAAAAAAAAGAATCTCATCTGTACGGAGAGCGCCCAGCCATACGGAGACAATGGTAACCTAGGTAACGGCTGGTTGTCGAGCATTTGATATATCCTGGCAACAGTTGTTAAGTCTGCGGAGGAAGGCTCTGATGAACTGTTTGTTTCTCTCCGAGACGATAATTACAGCTAAGCTGCTTTTTCAGCAGGTCTGCGCTCTCCCCTCCTAATCACCTCACTGTCAGGAGGGAGACAGGACGGCAAGATGGAGGGGTGGTGGGGCGAAACAGGTGGAGTGTGGAGAAGGAGAGGGAGGGAGTGCAGGGCGGATGTACTGCCGCATTCACACGGTGAAGAACAAATCAGTAGATAGGAGTTTCCGACTTGAAAAGAAAGTTTACCTCAGTTTTCTGGTGGTAGATGAAAACTCCCGCTTGATAAATGACATTTTAATTTCACACAAAAATAAACAAAATGTCATCACACAAGTCATTTTGCAATTGCATCACTGGAAACGGCTTCAAAACACTTGATATTCCATTTGGACTTTGACTCTGTGATGCTTAGTTTGCTCTCAGTCGTGAACTCTCATGTATCACTCTTCATCTGCATGTGTGCGAAGTGTGAAAAGGCTGATGACAGCACCCAGCGTGAATAGAAAGATTCACTCAGGCTGCTCGATGGCTTCATATGACTTCCAGGTTGTTTGTTTTACCTGTCTCGTTCGCGCATGATGTGAACACAGAATGAGCAGACGATCTCCTCTCGAAGGTTTTTTTGACCATCACCTGTACGTAGAATTATGAGACAGGTGTGGTCGTATTGCATGAAGTTATCTGTCTTAGTTTTGTGTGATATCCAAGATTCTTGCACTTATTCTTGTTGTAGTTTTGGCCATCATGCCTGTCAGTAGTAATAACATCAACTCACCAAGTGAATTTTTAAGATCTTGGAGTGCGGTGGCATCGGCAAAAAGAAGAATAACAACAACACAAGATGATCTGATGATCATATAGTTTTTTACAATTATCACACATGAGTATTAGTTATTACCCAAAATGTCCGCTGTAGATGTCCGTCACAGTTTACAGACCCACTGCCAGCTTTAACCATCACTTATTCTTTCTGTATATTTGTGCGCAGTTGTTATTATTGCAGATATTTCAGGTGCACTCACTTTTGGTTTAACCTCCAAATAAAGCGGCTTAGCTAATCTGGCTAAACTGTTTGCTTGTTTAAGACATGTCTGTCAGACATCATTATAATTACTCTGGTGACTACACTGTTATCATAACCGGTACGAAAGAAAGACAAAAGTTAAATTAAGGGGAATTATTCTTTACTGTAGCAGATAGCCCAGTTTATCTGTTTTGTCAGCTCTGTGTCTGTGAATGCATGTTTAGCCAAAAGCAACTTTGTTATTGTTCTCAGTAAAACTGTTAAAAACAAGCCTTTTTGCACATAGACGGACTGATTGTACCCGAGTGTAAGTCGACAAACTCACATTTTTAGACGCAGCTCTAGATTGAATGACATGTTAAGAGAGTGTTTTCATTTATTTATGTATTTATTCATTGATTGGTGCAGTGGAGCCCCAGTCGATAGCCGAGGGAGCGTACCGGCACTTACTGTAGCAGACAGGGTATCCTATCCATAGTACATCGATCGGACTTAACACTCTCTCTGAGGCTGGATTCCTCCTGGAGACAGAAAGGATGACTGAGGAGGGAGGAGGAGGAAGGGCGATAGATTGACAGAGAGAGGAAGAGACAGCCGGGTCGATTGCTTCGTTGGACTCCCTCTATATGTATGTTGTTTGAGGACAGACACTATGGATGAAAATACTCTGTTTTTGATTCGGTCAGTTTGGATGAATAATATTTTGCTGCTGTATATTTCATAGGCTATAAAAAACAGCCATCAAATCGGTCATTTATCGTGAGTTTCCTATAGTAATTTACCTATAAAGAGTCAAAACCTAGCTACAAAAAAAGTACATTTTCTCAAGTGGACACCTCAGTATAAACAATAGAATAGAACACCTAAGCACAGGCACTCTGTTTAGCATTTGATTTAATATTTGGATTATTTTGGGGGTGGGGGGGGGTGGGGGGTCACATTGTTGACTTTTTACTGGACGGTGACAGTGGAGCGATATAGATGGGAAATGAATGGAGAGAGAGAGATGGGGGATGGCATGCAACAAAGGTACCCGCCACTTTGTTTAACATTTTAATATCAGTAAATTCTGTCGAAGCTGATAACGTAATAGCACGTGAGAATCATGAGCATCAAGCATTGTTATGTTTTACACACTTACACCATGGCCATGGGGAACACTTGACCCTGATTGACTGGAGGATGTACAGTACATTACTTTCAGGAAGCATCCTCATTATGGTATTACAAATCAATCAGCCCGCAATGTGCTTGTCCTCTACAATAAAGTGCAAGTTTATAGGAAGTTTGGTCTGAAAGATTAGAACAGGCTGGCACAAAGTGGAGACTATATGTTGCACCCATCATCTTGACTATGGTCTCACTCATTCAAGGAAATTATATGAAGGTATCTCCATTACCTTTACCATGATACATTGATCTTCAAAATGCAAGCTTAGCACCTTTTAACTGTCTTTAAATATTCAACACATCCTCTTGGATTTCAGACCTGTGATTGAGTCACACTAAAGGAGGTGAGAGAGAAGCGCGGAACCTAATCCGGAGCGCCCTCGCCTTTCTTCCCCGTATGATTTATTGATGACACTTTGGAGCGGCTCCAGCCCAGTTTAGGGGACAGCGGAGGGAGGAGAGAGTGTGAGGGAAGAGGAGGAAAGGCGAGGGTGGTATAGATGTCAAGAGGAAAGGATGGAGAGAGAAAGAGAGAGAGAGAGAGAGAGCGAAGTGGGTAGAAAGGTACATAAAATTAGGGAGAGAGGAATAGAAGAGGTGGACGAGTGAGCGAGAGAGAGGACACAGGCAAGGATACAACATCCATGAACAATGATGGCCATTAAGCAAGCTGTCCACTGTCAGGAGTCCAGCAGTAGGCCTCTCAGCCTCTCCTTCTCTCCCCCCTCCCTCTCTCTCCCTCCCTCTGTGAGCTTGCACTGCACAGCATCAGCACTGGACGCCTGTATTTTCTTGTCCTGGGTGTCCTTATCCACCTGGGTTCTCCTCCATTAGCTAGAGTATCTCCCCCACTACAAGAGGGTCAGCAGATCGGCCATAGATAATCGGGAGGGAGGGAGGGAGGGAGGGAGGGAGGCGATGCTGGAGGAAGAAAGATTGAGATGGAAAGGGGCTGAGCGGAATGTTTTAAAGCTTCACAAGGACGCATTTGCATGTAGAACAGTACCTGTGTTATCAAGCACAGTAACAATGTGGTAATAGAGACGAGCATCCTGCAGCCTCTGTTGACTCACCCTGTGCTCCCAAATTAAATCCTGCTTTCATTAATCACTGGTGGGAAACCCTCTGCGTGCACAGAAAGTGAAAACGCTTAGAGTGCAATCCACAGAAGCGACTCACCTGTGTTGTGTTACGCTTCTGTCTGTCCTGTTACCAAAAATGTAGGTTATAATGAAATGATCAAGTTACTCCTGTCCTGATACTTTATGATGAATAATGTTGTGTTTCCATCTTTACCACAAAGAGGACTGTCCAATTCTGCCTGACCTTTAGTTCGCAGTTCCATTCTAGCATCGTTTAGTTTGATATTGTAAATACAAACACAGATGTTTCTTTTGTTTTGTTTTTTTACTCAGCCGTTAGCAGTGTGTGCAGTCTTTCCGGTCAGGCTGCACACGGCCGGGGATAATGATTCAGAATCTAACATCAGCCCATCAGCTACTGTATTACTGTATATACTGGCTGTGAGAAGTATCACTAACACTAAAGTTGGGTTAGGGTTAGGGTTAAGCAATAAGAAAGTCCTTCAGGCATTCACAAAGAAAATGGGTTTGTTGAGTTTGATTTAGTTTGACCTGGGAACAGTTGGTTCGAATTGGACTATTTTATATGCAGCGAAGACACAGTGACTGTCACACATTTTGCCTGCATTTTTTGGCGACACAGTTTGCTACAATTACAAAATAATGAGTTTCCTGGAGGGAATGATAGCAAGCACATAACTTTATTACCGTTATGTATTATTAAATGCGTGCTGCTTCTGCTGATGTCTTTTGTTTTTACCAGTTGTAAGTCAGACCTGTAACAGCAAGCGGAAGAGGATGCAACAACCGGGCCGAGCAGTTAGATTTCGCTCTGTCTGAGTGCAGACCTCTGACTTTTCTGCCTGGGGGTAAGAAGAAGGAGGATTCCCTCACAGTATCTGATTGTTGCAAGAGAAAGAGAGATGCTCAGCAAATCAACCATGACTGTGAAGAATTAAGTTGGTTAACATTTGGGTTAGATAAGCAGCAGAGTGGGTTGATGGCAGCAAGTGTTGCTGATGAAAGGGTTTCAATCTGATTCAGCATGAAAACACTCCATCTGTCTGTTCTCTGTGGTTTCTCCTCTCTCCACTTCTCCCTAATGATACTACATGCACTTGCTTTGATACGATCAGACTCTCATCATTAGCCGTTGACCACGCGGTGACCTGAATTGTTCGTATTGTTTAAATGTGTGTCGGTGGGAGTTGCTTCCATGGTACACTCACGGCACTTCAACAATACTGTGTACATATACACCACACTAAAAGCCACCTCCTAAACACACACACACACACACACACACACACTCAAAGAGCCATCCATCACTCACTATCCGTTTGCTGAGGAACATCTAGTGTGACAGCTTGCCTGTCAGGGATGTGGAGGCGAATAGAATGCAAACAATATGTGACTAAAGGAATATCAGAGGAGAGGACAGATGACTGGTTAGTTCATAATAAGTGATAAATGACAAGACAGAATACGATGGATGCATGTGCAGCTGCAGTGGTGAGGAGGTATAATCCAATTATCTAATGACAAAGTCATTATCTACTGTAATGCTAGCCGTGAAGCAACTCTTTGACTGTGGATCAATCGGATAAAAATGAACTCCGCTCCGAGACGACGCTTTGATTCCCCAAAAACCTCAAACAACTGCTGCATTTACTCCGTTTTATATGAATACGACTCAATATTTCATGGATGAGTGATTTCACTCCAGGGTGTTAGTGTTTTGTATGCAAATGATTAATATTGTCAAATAGCCCCCCAAAAAACGTTTCAAAATGAGATCTAGTCTTGTACAGAGGAAATCTGTACAAACAAACAAATGTGTTTTTCTCACTATGGTTGGCACGTTTTGGATTTAAGTGTGAGGATAAAAAGACAGCATAAAAAAAATGATGATTACAAGCTATGAATTTGAAGATGATGATACTAGTAACTGTGAATAAATTGGTTATAAATGTGTAAGTGTGTGTGTGTATAACACTAGCTTTATTGTTCTCAACTGATTATCAGTGTGATTTAGTGAAAGATGTGACTCCTACAGAAAATAAAAAGCTTGATACGCTTCTTTTAAAGAGCATGTTCATGATAAAAGTGTATTTTGTGGGGATTTTGATTTTTTTAACCATGTTTGATAAGGCTATGCTAACGGTTTCTCGCTGTTTCCTGAATTTATGCTACGCTAGGCTAAATGCATCCCTGACCTACCTATCATAGGTGGTTTTATTGATTTTTTGGCCCTTAGAATACATTCATGAACAAAGTGTATTCCTCTGCTTCAAGCTACGCTAAACACATCCTGGACCCATCTCTCTACGCACATAGTTTTCAGCTGAATTCATCACTAATTTTTCTGGCCACTTGAGGCCAGAACTCGAGCTAACAAGCTAAAAAAATCATACACATTTTGGCTTTCATATGGCCAAACTATTTTATGTTTACACAGGCAATTGCAGACAGGCATTCATTTGATGCCGTGTTGCAACCTGTTGAATCTCCATTTTGCTCTGTTTTGGTCCACAACCAACCCCCCCCCCCATGTTCACCAGCTACTTGCTGCGTCTGTCTCCTCTGTAGTGTTTGGTAGCTGGCACACAGTGGGTTTATTAGAGCTACCTCCATTGAAAAAAGCTTCCTGCTGTGGCCTGAACTGAGGAGGCCAAAGCTAGGCTAGCAACTTCTCCCTGCTTCTAGTCTTGACGCTATGCTAGGCTAAACACATCTTGGACCTATCTCTGCTCTTCAAATTCACTTCAGTCCTCTCACTCTGGGCAACTAGACAAACAAATAGCTATGTAATTATCAGCCTAGATTATCAGCAATGGACGTGTCTGTTTTACACATATTTTGCCGCCATGATATTGACAACATTGCAGAGCAGCCCGAGCCATTTGTCAGCCTGATGCACAGCGAGGATGCCCCAGCTCACCTCATCCGTTATCCAGCAAATGTATTTCCAACATTATTTATCACATCATTTCTTCACTGTTAAAACAAACTCCCCAGCCTCAAATCGAGCATGAAATCTGAGGACACTCTATCCGTCACGATTTGCATAGAAATATAGAGATGGAAACCGAGCCAGGGAAATGATGAAACAATACACACCCGTGAGGTTCCTTTTGTATCCGTCTCACCGTTGATTTCCCTCAGATTTAGCCTTTTGGTCCATCTATCTGTTGCCCATTCCAGATACAGGGCTGGCGGCTATTTAACATTGTAACAGTGCAGTAGCTGCAGGAAGACAGACGCGTGGACTGACTGAGGCGGACAGGAGATGGACAGACAGACAGACAGACAGACAGACAGACAGATACAGACAGAAAGGCAGACAGATAAAGGTTAGGTGAGGACAGGACGGGTTAAGCATTGGACACTGTTCTACATTCCTGAGCTGCCTTGCGTACTTTTCCTATTAAAGGTCTATCTGGGTGGCATTATATCAAGTGTGTGTGTGTGTGTGTGTGTGTGTGTGTGCGTGTGTGTGTGCGTGCGTGCACAACCTGTTCCAAGCTACCGTTGCCTTTGTTTTGGAGGAGATGTAGCTGGAAAGCTGTGTGTATACCATCATTCATGTGCCTGGCTGCTTTGGCACAAACACACACACATTCATCCTCTGTGATAAGAGAGGACGAGCTAAGAGGCAAGCTGTCTCCACGCCCAGTGGAGTGTGTGTGTGTGTGTGTGTGTGTGTGTGTGTGTGTGTGTGTGGGTGCTTTTTATTACATGACTTACATGAATCTCATTACATTCTTCTGCGAGTTTGTCCTTGTAAGGATCTCTCCATATCAGGATGTGCACAAGTATCATATCAGTGTGTGTGTGTGTGTGTGTATGACAAGATGTAAAACTGTTTTTTCGTCCCTGTGCGTAGATCGGCTGTGGTGTGCTTTAGTTTGGGAATTCTCCTCACGCAAACTCCCTCCAAGGTTGGGCCTCCCCCGTCGGCTCCTGCTTCTCATTTCGTAGTCCGCCTCCCGCTGCCCTTCCCTGTATCAGCCTCATCAACACTGGCACGGACTCTGACGAAAACAGCGCACGACTTCCTGCCGCTTCCACCGTTTGTTTGATACACTCCATTTCTCCTCGGCTGTTTCTCCATTCCAGATGAGGGGAGATGGGTCAGTTTTCACTGAGCACACCAAATGTCATCTGGCTCTCATCAGGGGCAGCAAGTGTTTTTGCATGGACTATTTTTCAACAGACATCATTCATCATCCGCTTTTAAGTTTGTTTATGTAACTCTGACGAAAAATTACCCTAATATTTGTATTATATGTGCTCTGGGGATTTTTAGCGTGTCTATGGCACTGAAACATGAGTTTTCCCATTGGTATCCTGAATATTTCCCATAGGGACTTTGCTATTCAGCTCTGAAATCATGGTGAATTTATTGTACGTTCTCTGTCTCCTATAGCCTGATCATCAGACTGAATTGCCATTTTGCTTTCACTTCATTATTCAATCTGACATATAAGCCGTTTTCTGTTTGGAGGGGATTGTTTTTTTGTTTTTTACATAACTAATCAGTAGTGACTGATGTATTTGTCCTGTCTACATCATAGCAGCGGTTAGCAGTAGTGGATGTTAGGAGCAGTTAACACAATAGTTTGACATTTTGCTTATTTGCTTTCTTACCACGAAATAACTCATACTTAGTTTAGCTTAGCATAAAGGCTGGATACACGGGGTAAACAGCTAGCCTGGCTCTATATGAATGTAACAAAATCCTTTAAAGATCACTAATTAACGCGTTATATTTATTTAATGTACCCATAGCGATTGTATCTGTATCTGTAGTGCCAGATACAGTACACTGACAGTGACTGTAACTAACTGAACTTGAAGGGCCACTGCAGTGACTCAGCATTGCACTTTTATGAAGTTGAGGGACCAACAAGAGACAGTTTGAATAAAAAATTAAAAAAATCGATGCAACAAATATTCAGACTTTTAGTCTCTAGAAGGTGTCAAGCTGCTAACACCCTGGATCCTTCACTTCCCATAATGCAACTCTATGATATCTTTTGGTTAGGCCCTCCCGGTCTCCAAGCACAAACTGAGATTACTTGAGGTAATTTTACCATACTTGACAAAGCTGCTGCAGAACCACAGAAGGCATAAAATTGACTTTGACGTATAATATTGGTGGAGTCCTCCTTTGATGTTGTTTTTCATTTCCTGGTATATGATATTAACCTTAACATTCCTGTTGGGACTAATCGTTTTATATGTCAGTTCTTTTCTATTTGTGCTCCCAAAGTGGCTTTTTTTTTGCACTCGTTGCTCTTTCATAAAAGTGCCAGTTGATTGTTTTTGACCTGACTATGGCGGCCATTACAGAACATGACACAGCTGCTGATGGGATGTACCTGTTCCCAGGGACTACCAGATACTGTTAGCCCCACGCCTCTCCGCTGGTGATGGGAGGGCATCTCTGTGCTGTTCTGTTAACTGTTTACCCATTTACCTTCTCTCTGTAGCCTGCTGGCCATCTGTCAGCTCTGAGTTTGTGTGTGTGTGTGTGTGTGTGTGTGTGTGTGTGTGTGTGTGTGTGTGTGTGTGTGTGTGTGTGTGTGTGTGTGTGTGTGTGTGTGTGTGTGTATACAGTATGTGTGAGCAAGTGTGTATTCTTGCTTCAGTGTAACAAACCAGAAAAGGCTCTTACTGGGACACCTCAAGGAGAGCACACGCATTCACACGTTCATGAAGGGAGTCTCTCGCACTAAAGGTGACCCACAGGCTTGTGTGCACACACACACACACACACACACATGCACTCGCACACACATCCACTGTCCGACATGTGTTGCGAATTTGTACAGACAGACCGACTTGGAGTCGGTGCGAGGAGGGAATTCCTTCATCTGCACACCCCTTCAAGCTGCACATGTGCTCAGCATCTGCTCCACACACACACACACACACACACACACACACACACACACAAGGAGAGAGTGAGTGTGAGGAGAGATGCCGATAAACACTGATCAAGAAACAAGAAAAACCTTTTTTCAAGCATTCGCTCTCTCCACTAAGCGCTGTCCTTCTAACCTCCCATCACAGCCGGAGAGATCCTCCTAAGAGCTGCCGGAGCGGCTGTTAAAAGAGCGCGCGCCGACTCAAGGTTACGAAGGCAAACTGATCTGATGCCGCTCTTTTATGTACCGTGCCCGCCACAAACCTCCATCTCGATGGCGAGTGATTCAGCCTGCTCCTGACGTCTCAAAGGGGGAACGCACATATGCCGCTTGCTCCTTTGAAGGTTGATTGTGCGAGGGTGCATGGGAATGTGTGCGTGTGTTTGTCAGACACACAAACATGGCGTGCGTGCTGCGCTCCACATACAACCGCAAACACACGCATTGCAGTGTGTGTGTGGTGTTTTTCTAACTTTCTGGTCTGTTAGTTGCAGTCCAATGAGCGTCGGAATGAAAGCATACCGTTTGCCAGAACACATGTATTGCAGTCATCTCTAAAGGCAAGAATGTAAATGTGATTGGGTACATTAGAGGATTAATTACCACTTGCCCAGTGAGAGTGGGAGAGCATGTAATACATGCAATATATAATTGGCTACATAATATTGCCCTTACATTTCCCTGTGTTTTTATTCCCACATGATCAAGCAAGTTCTGCCATGTGAGCTGTAATGGCAACTCTGCCGTATTTACACATCTTCTCCTTCTTCCTCTCCATATGTTGCAGGATGTTGGAGTACTCCCTCAACCTGCAGAATGTCAGCTTTTCGGCGGTGAGGACGGTTCGCGTGCTGAGACCTCTGAGAGCCATCAACCGAGTGCCAAGTGAGTGCAGACCTACTTTAGCTCTCTAACCAGACTCCCAGGAAGCCCTGTCCTCTCATAATAACACACTTTCGGCCTCCTCTGGAGACAAATACACTTCTTTGATGTGGGACGAAAAATGCTAAAGATGCGGACACTGTGGGAAACTTTTAGGCTGATCATTGCTTTAGGCCATTGTGAGGGATTTAAAAAGAAATGTTTGGGTGTGTGATGGGTGATTGGGTTCAGATGTTTCGTTTCTTAACGCTTGAGCCACTCTGCACAACAAATTCAAATGTTGACTCAAAGACTCAAATCTGGTCAAGTTTTGATAAGCTCTCAGAGTTTGAGCTACTCACCACCTCTGAAAGGACACTGACCAGTGAAGTATGGAAGGAAAAATCAGTTCCACATTGTAGTGAAAAGAGACGGGTTACAGACTTGATGTTTCAATACTGCTTTGTCTTCATCATCAAAATGGACACAGGCATAGTGAAAATACATATAAAGCCATCCTAGATTCAGTTTAATGTCGTCATTAGCCCAGGACCATTGAAATGCTTTTGGATGGTGGATCAAAGGACAGGAGTTGCCACACTACAGCAGGGCTTTGGACGAGAACACATATTAATCCGGAGCAGACCACTTTCTACATAGTGTAAGGATACATTTTCAGTATTGGTGGTGTGATGGAACTTAACCACATAGTTATTAGTGGCTGTACGTGTATAGTGTGTGACCATTGTACAGCTTATATTATTTATATTTTCCCGAAATGCCAAAATAAACCTGAAAGTAAGATTCACATATACCGGCCTTCAGTTAAAAAGTGGGAGTACTGCTGCACTACTGTTGCAAATGTACACAATCTAATGACGTATGACCAGTTTAGTTCTTCTTTAAGGCCAAAGGGCTCCACTCAGTTTATCTTTTCCCCAAAACTTTAAGCCCAGGCTTAAGTGCACCTTTATGACACAGTATGAACAGAAATCCTGTTGTCAGATGCTCAGTGTGTGCTATAAAGTCTCATCTCTGCCTGTACACTTTGTTCTCAGATTAAAGAGTATACGTGCCTCAGTCTATTAGCCAAACAGATCTTGTGCTTGCCGGTGAAACCAACACTGGCAGGTGGCAGTAAAAAGTCTCTTTTCTTTCTGTGATAGTTTGAACTCAATTGTCGCGGTATTAATGTCCAATTCAGACGTGGGACTTTCATAACTCATCCTGAAAGAGCCCACATTTGCATCCTCACACACAAGTGCAAAAAGTAAATCAAAGACAAAGTCGCAGTTTTTGAATGATGAAATGATGAATGATTGAAAAGACTGACATTTGATAACTTACCACAATGACCAACAAATAATATCTTGCTTCTTGTGATTAATCACTCTTGGCAGCAGAACTTATTAGCTAGTATAGTTTTAACCATATCTTAATAGATTGGACTTCCGCTCCTCTGTCGTGGCACTTGCTATAATTGGTGATCATGCAGGTGGAATGAATTCCTGCACAGAAGTGGAAATGTAGGTCAGGGACAACATTTAGTATGCCCCCCCCCCCCCCCCCCCCCCCCCCCCCAGCCATCCAGCTTTGGACAGATTTATATGCAATTTTCCAACTCACCGCCTGTTATTAAAGGACTGCAGTTCATAGCGACACTCACAATCAGACTATCACTTGTATGTCACCATGCAAACACAAATCCTCCCCCACTCTTTCACATATTATCCTAACCCCCACCCACCCACCCACTCCCCCCCACCCAAAAAAAAAGAAAGTTCCACATTCCCCTCCCCTTTCCTTTCATCAGTCTCCATTAGAGTTTCATCAGCACAGATTGAATTTCCAGCACACACATTAATGTTTAAATAAATCCACTCTGTACATTCACTCTCACCTTGATTCCGCCCCCTGCAATGCTTTCATTTAAATACAGACCCTAATTATGTCATTAGCTCCTCAATTGTTCAGTGGAGATGGCAGACTAACCGAGCAATGATCCCCAGGGTGTGTGTGTGTGTGTGTGTGTGTGTGTGTGTGTGTATACATGCAGGTGTTTACCCCCATGTAGGTGCATGGACGGGACATCAGCCCCCTTC
This sequence comes from Enoplosus armatus, assembly GCF_043641665.1. Classification (NCBI taxonomy): domain Eukaryota; kingdom Metazoa; phylum Chordata; class Actinopteri; order Centrarchiformes; family Enoplosidae; genus Enoplosus; species Enoplosus armatus. The sequence goes on along the minus strand of NC_092199.1, from coordinate 14,981,279 downwards.
CGTCTCTCCTTTCCCTCCACTGATGACACTCCCGAACCTCTTCTGTAATCTCACCCTCTTGTCAATCAAAGCCACTGCAGGGGTCCACTGCTGCTCATTAGGCCACATATACTCCGAGAGCACACAGCCATGCGTGCAGACTCGCTCATTAGGCATCCAACCATTCCTCATCCTAATCACGGGACTAATGGCGGCATTAATGTGTGGATGATTTGGTGTGGTTCGGGCCCTGCGGGGAAAATGTCATTGGGTTGAGTGGTGGTGGTGGTGGAGGGAGGGTCCCCAAGAGTTTGGTGTGGCTGTTATCTGTCTTCTGCCCCCCTACCCCCCTCCCACACCCTTCATCCCTTCACCAGAATAATCAAGTTCTGCAGAGAAGCATGCAGCATTCATCATGACTCTGGGTGGAGATGTTTATCGTGGAGCTATTTTGAGGCACACTTCACTGCATTTGAATACATGGGTGCTCTACTTCCTGGATGCTGTGAATTCATTGCCTACATGTGAGGCTGCATTTGTGGCACTGACTAAGGTGCTTTTTTCCCCCCCTGTTCCATTATTAAGCAGTCGTTGAGTTGGAAAGAAACAAGGCGGAAAAAGGGAGAAAGCTACAGTTTGCCCTTTCAAAGTTCGGCAAGTGCTGTACAAGGAATATGACCTGCCTAATTGGCGCAGTGGCATTACAAAAGAGGTACAGAATGGGGATTCACAGTTGTATCAGTGCAGCAGCATTGAGTCATGTGCATGTGAAGTAGAGTAGCCCTGCCGTGCACACATAGTGATATGTAGTTCTCTTGTGTGGCGGTAATACCTGCGCTGTGCACATTGGCACAGTCACTGTTGACTCTAATCATTCCACTGGACGAGGAGCAGTGCTAAAAAGGGATCATTTCACAGCCAGTGTGGACAGGCGGAACGAGTGCAGCAACCAATAACTCAGTGTGCTGTACAAAGGGGAATGTCAGTATTGTTTTAAGACTTTAAAACCAGTCCTTCAATCCCGTGCCATGTCTTTAAACTTGAAAGTAACAAGACTAAAAGCACAATAAAAGGCTAACTTTTAGCATGTGAGCATGCTATTGAAGCATTAACCGCAAAGTATGGCATTGGCTAGCAGAAATATGTGAATGGGTTTCGGAGGTATTCAATGCCGGACAAGTGGACATTTTGAAACCACGAATGTCTTGCACAACCCCAGGTTATTTGTAATCCAGTTTGAATGACGGTTACCAAATGCACTGACATAAGCGCTGAAGTGATTAGCTAGTATTCAAGGCTCAAGTGTAAAGCAGCTGGACACTCAGGTTGACAGCGAGCCACTTGGCACATTAACAGCAATTACTGTAATGCAATGAGCATCCACTTTATGTAATATATATTTTATAGCACAGGCCGCAAAAAGCACACAAAACAGGCTGTCATCAGTATTGATAGATAAACAAAGGGGGGGGGGGGGGGGGGTTACAGTAATGAATAGAGATCTCTCTGTTTTAAACATCATCAATCCTGTAAGAGGAAACAACGTGCGTCATAATCTCTGTTTTGGTGAAGAATTTATTGCCATTGTGTATACTGGAGATGTAGCTGTATTTCAAAAGGAAGTGTAAGTGTAGTCCAGTAAATCATGGATTGTCCAGCCCAGACATGAGGTGCATATCAATGCCAGGTGGAAACAGGGCCAAGGCTGGTATCATGTCGGGCAGTGCTACACATCTCTGAACCTGGATCAGCAGATGTATAAACTCCCTCTGCCACATCGCTCTTTTCTCACTCTCTCTGTCTGTTACCTCTTACGTTAAGTCTGTATTGGAATAGAAGGCTGGAGCTCATCTTAAAACACGCACACACACACACCTTCACACTCGTACTAACGGACACATTGTTCCCGGGCTGGCGTCCACGTCCTGGCCTCTGGCATTGATTGACGCGCTAACATGGCAGCCCTGCCAGTGGAAGTGACGGATACATTTTGCAGGCTTCACCCACCGGCTGCCAACAAAACCAAAAATCCCAGGACGTGTCACCGTCACATCACCACCCACCGTCTGCCATCTGATTGGCTAATACACTCACGTCCAGCGCTGGCCCACGGGGACTTTGTACCAGGTCTGTCATTGGCTACATCAAGGCAGACATGACAAGTTGCAACATACCTCTGTGTTGGTCTTAGTATTCAAAGGGAGCGCTGCTGGCCACTCGTGTGTCAAGAATACAGTATGTCCTCCTGGGCGACAGAGGAGGATCCCCCTCTCTGGAAGGAGAGAGTGATGTATTGGACACACTGCTCATGGCATAGAAACAGATATGGTGGACACAAAAATCTACATCTAGATTTGCTAAATTACTGAGAAACACAAACCGTGAAGCAAAGGGTGCTTCTACTAAGTATTAAATAACTGCATACTTTAACATTTAGAATGTATTGTCAGCAAATGCTACTTTTGTGACCTCGATTCAGCTGTTAAAATATGCAAATAGAAGTGAAGAGCTGCTTAAATGGGTTTTAGTTTCAGGCCTTCAGGCACTGAAACCTAGAATACTGACTTTAAAATGCTGAAATATGATTTTTCTTCTGTTTGTAGGAGTAAAGATGCCATTGTTGTACACTTTTTTTATGCTCAGGCTAAAGTGACACATTTATTTCACTATCCAGCAGACACTACTGTATCTTTGTCAAGCCAAACATATATTTGGAATAGAAAAGGACCTGATGATTGTTACTCACCTGCCAAAGCGCCTGGTTTGGTGGCCATACCAGCCAGCTGCTGTCTGAATTTGCAAGTCATTATTTGCCTGCTGGCTAGGGTTAATGTATTTCCCCTCCCTGGTTATCAACAGTTCCTTAATGCCAAGACCAGCTGAAGTTAAAGAGGAACTCCGATTTTACACATAAAGATCTGTTTAGTGGACATGGGGAGTACTATACAGCTTGTGAAAACAATTGTATAATGACTTTTGTGGAGCCAGAGGAGTTTTCTTCTATGGCATGAGAACATAAGCCCTGATGATGTCATGTTGTCTCAGCTTGGGCTTGGAGACATTTATAGAAAGCCTGCCTTACGAAATCTGCAGTTACAAAAATATAAAACCGCACATGGCACAGAGTCTGACAGACACAGGATTTGACAGGCAGGGAACATCTAATGAAAATATACTACTGATTTCATTATGGGAAATAGGAAATGTACATTTTTAAAGCTTGACCCATGCTATGGCCTAAAAGTCAAAATATCTCCCTCTGCTGCTTCGATTGACCAATCGTTAAAAAATCAGTCTCTTGTGAGTAGCATAAACCTGAGACCTTTAGGACCCAACCTGACTGAACCCAACTGATAGAACCCAACAGCCAAATTTGAGATCCAAACCTGACCCAAGACCTTAAGTTATATTTTTGCTTTATACTGTATAAAAAAAGTGGACGTAGTCACTGTGATGTCACCCATTGATTTGTGGACTGCCATTTTGAAGCCTCGAGTTTTGCATTTTGGCTGTGGCCATCTTTATTTTTGGACTTAGAAGTGACCATATTTGGACCAGAGGGTGGAGCTCGGCATCTGAGAACCCGAAGACACTATGCACGCCCACCTATACCAGCAACCTGACTGCACCTGGCTTCGCCGTGAGACGTCGCCGCTAACAAAGTTAGCTTGTGAATGTACTTACCGGAAAAAATGAACAGCCGACTCCTCAGAGTGTCTTTCAGTACAACCGAACACCTCTATCCACAGATCACTGTGGTAGCGGCTTGTCAATCACAAGGTAGCCCTGCTTTAAAGAATACCCATACCATTGACTTTCACTCTTCCCACCATTACCCAAACCCAGTGCGAAACCTGATACTTTGTCAGGGTCTGTCCACATTGGGACAGGCAGCAGGACTCTACCTCTGAGTTCCCCCAACTTTAATCGTTGAATTACTCCTGTAAAGGAAGCAATGATTCATTGATAACTAATTGAAGCAGGAGAACACACCGCACCAGGGTGGAGGGCAATGGTGATGTGATGCTCCAGGCCTGCAAACGAACAACAGACATAACAGGATAATACAGTATCATGCTTCCCCCCTCAGAGTGTTGATGATGCTGTGAGAAGGCCACGTTTGAGCGAGGCAGTGTTGATTGATAAGCCAGAGGCGGCAGTCAATAGGTGATTATCGCAGGACACAAACCCTTACGCACTCACATAAACACACTCAGACACCGTCTCCGTCTTAACGAGACCGAGCCCAGAATAGCCTCTGCACGCTTCTTTATTGTTTAGCCCCAACAAGTGCCCTTTCCCCAAAGCCTTGTCGAACTGGCACACACAAGCACACGTTTTCTTCACACTCAGACGTGCAATGCGTGCACATGCTTGCTGTTATTTTCGCCCATGCATCAGTAATACAGAGAGTTTCATTCTGTCCTCCGCTCTTTGTTAGACCTGGTGTTTGAGCAGCGCCTGGTTCTTACACACTGTCTTGTACTTCTGCCCAGATAAGCCCTAAAGGCAACAACAACACAGCACCACTGACCTCCCAGCTCCCTGCGCGCTCATGCCCTCCTCCTCCTATAGCACATTGTTTGCAGAGCCTCATTACTGTAATTAAAGAGCTTGCAAGAACGTCCTAGCTTCTATTCTTCACAAGGCCTATAAGTCACCCTGTGACTTCTGCTGCTGTTTTGTGATTGTGCGGACGAGAGGGAGAGCCCGGAGGAGTCAGGGGACGGGTTTAATCCAGGGGCTCCTTGTTTGAGAGTGGAGCTGACGAAACAAAAGACTGATAAGGTTAGAAGGAGTTCAGAGGAGGAAGCAGAGAATGTCACAGAGTAATCCTTGCTCTTTGCTGTCAATCCGCTTGCTGCTGAAAACAAAAGATCTTGACAGTAGATTCTCAACATGACAAGAAAACCCCCAGAAGCTCTTGGCATGCAAGTGATATTTCGTTGCTTAAAAAGAGAAGAGATTCTGGTTTACTAGCGTATTTTCAGTCCAAATTCATTTTCAGTTCAATGTTTTAAGCTGCTGCAGCTTCTGAAAGCTTGAAATTCAGTTCTTTGATCACTTGGAGTCGTGCTGTGCTACAGTATTCCCAGATAGCCTGAAGACAGGTAGGCATCCATCTCCCCAACACAGCTGTGATTTGTCAAAGAGATTTGAGTTTAAGTTTTGGTAAGTGCTGCTTTTGAACATCTAGATGCGTAACAGTGGGGGAAAAAAATCCTTGAAAATAATGTTGTGGAAACGGAAATAAGTGATCTTTTCAGAAAAGCTTCCATTTCTTTTTTTTTTTTTTTACAGTCCAGGGGCCTGGTTTATCAAAGCATGCATAGAACAAGTTCTAAATATGTCTGTACGTACTGGTGTTAATCAAACATGCGTACTCACATCGTTACGCAATGAACAATTTCAATTGTTGTATGTCCAGTCTAGGACTTGAGTTGTGGAGAAAAGTAGCAACCGAAAACGACCATCACAGACAATAAGGTTAAGATAATGTAGCGACCAGGATGACAAACTGTCATTTCATGTCTTTTCCTGCATTGTTGCAGGTGTTATTGTATTTTAGATTCATTTCTACAATGTTTCCATGCGATCGGTCAGGGTCTCCCAAAAGGACAATAGTAGGGTTTGGTTGAAAATTGTGCTACGCCTGTTGCCCCCAACAATGCTTTTGTAGGTGAGAACCCATTGCTTGCAACAATACTAAATGAAATTCAGTGAAACTAAAGTTGTTTAATTTTACATTTCCACAAGCGGCTTGTCCAGAGATAAAGCAATAAAGATACAGAGTGGGGAGAGATAACAAAAAACGATTTCACTTGAATGAATTGAATTACACAAACTGGACGTTGGGCACAGTACTAGTTTGGTATAATTCATTCATATTACGAATTTGCACTTTTGGACAGACAATATGCATGGCTTAATTAAATTGAATTAATGTTATATTATTAATGGTATCAAATACACGTGGTATCAAAACATAACAGTTCATTAGTAGAGTGATTACAACTGAATGTCATTAACAGACCCCGTGGATCTCTGACATGGAGCCACATGTGCTCAGTGTCGTAGTTGTAGAGAAACAAGACAAAAATGAGACATTAATGGCATCATTCTGGAGGGAATTCTTTTCTTGTTTTCCAGATAAAATTGAAATCATCAGGAGAGTTAACTGACAATCTATCAGTTCTGCTGACATGGTTGAAAGTAAAGTTGGGGATTGTTTGTACGTAATCTAGGAATCAGTTTGCCCTGGATAACATCGTTGTATCACTAAGGGTTTGTGTGTGTGTGTGTGTGTGTGTGTGTGTGTGTGTGTGTGTGTGTGTGTGTGTGTGTGTGTGTGTGTGTGTGTATGTGTGTATCTCAAGCACAAGAAGAGAGAGATTGTTGAATCGGATTCCATGTATAGAAATGAGCTCATGCCTGGTTTGAGCACAGTCATGTGCGTACGCATGGTTGATAAATGAGGCCACAGATCTAATGACATCAGATTCTACTTCCTGTAATTTCATACAAATTGGTGTACACAAAAACAAGTAAACTTACTCGGGCAAATAAAACAGCAGGTGAACAGAGTTCAGATGGGCTCCCTGTTCTCTTTTCTCTCCATCGGTTTTCATTTTTCTGCATGTACTCTCTCTCTCTTTCTTCGGGTCACATGACTCGCTTATGCAGAGGCACATTTCCACTTCAGGGACGTCTAGTCGTCTCCGTCTGGAGCCGCTGACATGGAGCTTGTTACCATCCACTCGTAGCAAATAAGAGGAGACGCAGGTGTACACTGGCCCTCGACTCAGAAAGCCCATTAGTTCACAGTACACAGATTACAAAGCTGGCTAGGCCGGAGCTGAACCTGGACAGGAGAGCAAAGGAAGCAGACCTAATCTGCCTGCTAGCAGATGGCTCCCCGATCACACACAGCCACCCGCCTGCCAGCCATGTTGGGATGGAGCGGCCGCCCACAGCGAGGTTGGAGAGGGCGCACAGGCGGAGGAGGAGATGATTGTTATTGAGTATGAAATGTCGATCACTTGGAATGAGCGCGCTATTCAGGTCGGGGGAGGCTCAGAGGATTGATTCTCTTATCTGGGCGATAAACAGGCGCTCTTTTCATGATATTCGTGCTTGTCTGCGTCGCTGAGTGAATTGTCCTCATGCATGGCTCTCGTCTGATTTATACCACCATCAAGATTAACAATCAATCTTGAAAAACTCATTTTTTGGGGTCAAAGATCACAGTAAACAAAAACTTGTAGCGTCCTTACCATATGGCAGGATGCTCTTTTAATCATCTTTTTATGTTTCTTCATTAAAGGTACCCTGCGGACTGTTTGACCTCTAGTAGTACTAGGGGGCAATGGTTTTATTGTGACGTCCCCGTTTAGTTTGTATCTAGTGATGCTTGAGGACGCACTTGCAGATGAGTACTCAGTACTCATGGGTTGGACCACACCCACATACTAACATAGTATTTTGCGCAAACATCCACGGCCATTAACAGTGATACACAATTTAAAACAAGTAGCCCCTTCCCTACTTCCTACCCCCCTACTTCCAGCGCGCTTGCTCGGACCGCACCCATCTTCGAACTCGTCCTTCATTTTGACAAAATCTGTCTACGTCTGACAAAGTCCTCAAAAGCCGATGACACACACACACAGACACTCACAAGGTGGAAACAATACCAGCCACATGCTGCCGCGGCTGGTAACAACGCTGAGAACCGATGTACACATGGGCTCTCAATCTTGGAGAAAAATGGCTTTGCAAATATTGTAGGAGGAAGAAAATGCATTCAACACATTTGTTGGCCTCAAGGATACATATAGTGTGTTTTGGTGAGAAATGCTGAATGTAAACGTAATGTTTGCAAGGAAAATCCACAGGGTACCTTTAAACTGTTTTAATTCACTGAGTGTGCTGCAGCATGTTTTCATTCTTACTAAACTGTTCCATAACATACAATAGGTTTGTTGCAGCATCCCTTTCCCCTTATGTCTTAAACATGTTCATACCTCTCAAGTCACATTTCATTTCTTCCTTCTGAAACAACCTTTGGATACATTCAGATAGAATTTACTTTTAATTTTGATTTGTACTTGATTTGAATTTCCCTATGCCTCCACATAAAGCGCATAATGTGGATGTAAAAGGAAACAGTTTAAAGCGTACAATGAAGTCTGATTTCGGACATTTTAAGTTTTATACATTTTTAAGTGCAATAGACTATGAAGTATTTGGTTTCCAGACAAATCACAACTGTGTTGGGGAATCCATAAACATTATTAATCATACATTTATTTTGTGAATTTGTTCCACAGTTTACCAAAGATTATGGCTTATGGACAAAAGGTCGATTTACTTCCTTGTTCTCCTCATAAGCAAATTGAGTTACTTATACTTTCATATCAAAGATCCGGCTCCTTTGTATGATAAATGAGAAAGTGTGTGGCCAAGGATCCATGCTGTTCTCCTGGGTGCGGCTGTCGGGGGTGTGAAGGCCGGCACGGGGCAGTTTAAGTATTAGATTCTCAATGCTGCAGACGGATCTCTGCTCCGGATCGCAGCGTATGAAACCGCGAACACTAATCCCAGCTGCTGTCACCAACTCTGGCACAGCTAAGCAGCATCCTAACAGCTCAGCACATTACTCTATGAGGACAATCACTTGAAGAAGCTGCTGCTTAGTGTGTGTGTGTGTGTGTGTGTGTGTGTGTGTGTGTGTGTGTGTGTGTGTGTGTGTGTGTGTGTGTGTGTGTGTGTGTGCGTGCGCGTGCCTGCACTGCTCATTAACGGCTAGAGAGAGAAAGATGGGGATAGAGTTGCTGTTGTAGGCAGCGAGTCAGGTCTCCACACCTCTGTGACAGCGGCTGAATGCATCAGAATTCTCTCTCTATGTGAGCTCAAGGTAATTATGTTAAACGGGTGTCCTACCAAAGGGCAAGTGGCAAGAAATCGCCACAGGCAGTGACTCACACTTTCATTTTTACATAACTCCCTGCGCTGGATTGCCTCTCTCTCATCATGACATGGTGTTTCTCTTGTAAACAGCTCTATGGCACAGCATTTAATAACTTTTTTCTCAATGCCATTATGAGAGCTTCTTTATGACTCTCATCTCACACTGTGATTGTATACACTGTTATGCTGGTAATTGAGTATTGCATCCAGTGCATATTGTGGCAGCTATTACACAAATTGAAATGACTTGAAAACAATGTTTGTCAAGAGCCTTGGATGTCATTCAGGAGTTTCTGTGTTTCCACCGCTGTCACTTTCTTCCCCAGCTGGGTTTCATATTCAGATCCCTCCCTTTGAGAGAATGATGCAGTGCGAACGACACAATCCACACGCATGTTATCCCACAGATGCTCCTCACTGTCACTCATCCTCCTGTCCTTCAGCAGTTCCTTTGCTCCTCTCCTCCCTTCATCTCCGCTCTGTCTCCCCCTTGTTTTCCTTCCATTCAGTCAACACCAAAAGTCTCAGTGTGCACAAACGGGAAAATAACATTTTTCAGAATCTGTCCACAAATATGGAAAGTTCCTCGTGCAGTTTGGCGCGCCACTCCCAGACGACACAGATGAAAGTTGTTGGAAAGTTGTTGTTGTTGGGTTTTTTTAGACATGCCTTTTTTTTTTTTTTAAACATGGCAAATACATGTTTTATTTAAAGCATTTAAAGCAACAACTCCCAACCAGAGAGGATTTCAAGGCGTAATATATTTTGGATGTGCTTTTGTTTCAAAGGCCATAAGATGACACAAATACATAATTTGAATGAATATCACTATTTTAGCACTCGGTATACAAGCTAATTAATGCAATTTGCCATTTCATAACAGGAGATTATAGAAAGTTTGCACCATTCATAGAATACATTATGAATGACAATTGGCCGCTGGCACAGACATATAAAAGCCCCCCCTTTTTGACATACTAGATCAATCTGCCCCTGCAGTCACTGTCATTCAATTTTCTTGAATGGTATTTTGCAGGTTAACCTTAACTCTGTCTTGTCAAAACAAGCCTGTTGTTAGTTAAACAACTCTAAGAGCGTCTACAGCTAGGCTAGCAGCTTTTTGAAGCATGGCGGGGCTTTGAGCTAAATATTTACCAAGTTCGCCATCTTAGTTTAGCCTGTTAGTCCGCTAACGTCAATCAGAACTAAACACAAAGAACAGCCAAGGCTGATGGGAATGGTAGTTTTACAGGTATTTCGTGACAAACCTTTTTGGACAGATTGATTTTCTGATCTGATGATGGCGCTGGAAGAAAATCTTCATAGTAATCAAAATGGATCCTCTGGGGACCTTGAATATCTGTAGCAAATCCATCCATTCAATCCATGCAATGGCCGTCAAGTTATCCTCTCTGAACCACAAGTTTCAACCTGGTGGTGGCACTAGAGTCAGGTGATTATCGCAGTCACAAGGATTTATCCTCTGGGAACCATGAATGTCTGTACAAAATTTAAGGGCAACCCATCTTATAGTATAGTATATTTCCACCCCTAGAGACCTGCAGCATGGCTATAAATGCACCTGAACTTCAGTATTTTGTTCATGTAGGAGGAAAGAAAGGCTATCATACAATCCATATGAAAGGACCAGGAGTGAAAAACGTAATGGGGTACCCCTACTTTTGCCTGATTTTATTAAGAGAAATCTTAATAAGAACCACTTCGAACAGAGGCTCTGGCTTCTGAGCCCTTGACAGTAAAGTCCATCAACAGCACACTGAAACAATGAGGCTATAATTGCTGTCATTTTCACCCTGTAACGCCAAGTGTATCATATTTGATACATGAGTTTTTGAGACCTCTACATCATCAGTGTGATATTTTCTTTCCTGAAAAACCTGATGTATACAATCAGACACATGCAGTGCACCAGAAGAAATTGAAGCCCAGGCAGAAACCCATGCCCCTGCGAAGGTTTCAAGCTGCTGTTGGCACCTCTCTCACAAGTGCAGGAAAGGGCAAAATCAAGTGTGGCAGACCACTATCCTCTCCAGAAGCAGGAGGAACACCTCCTCCCCCCCGCAAAAGGCCAACCTCTAGTGTGCCCCCTGATGTGAGAAAGGATGGCATTGAAACTCAAAGTTTAATGGGTTAAAAATGTTGTGTTTTATATGTTTTTGTACAAAAATGATACAAATTAAAACTCATATATGCAAATTGATATTTAATTTCTTTTTTTTTTTTTTTTGTCAGAAGGTTCAATAAACACTCCAGTTTCAAAAAATTTGAATGTTCTGGCAATTATTTCATGGTTCAGGCTTTACAGGGTTAAGTAAACATTTTGTTTTGAAATATTTTCAGCATTTCCTGCATTCAGATAGATAGATAGATAGATAGATAGATAGATAGATAGATAGAAGAAAATCAGAAAATAAGAGCAAAATCTGAGCTGCAACAGCAGAGGGACACGGCCAGATTTAGCAGAGGGAGTGTGTGGGCGGCAGGAAGTGTGTGTGTGTGTGTGTGTTGTCAGAAACTTGAGGGAACACTGTCCAGAGCCGACAGAATCAGGGATGTACTGTATGAAAAAAGCAGGTCTTCCACTGTGGCGTTAAATACAGAGCAAACTGTAGGTGTACTGCTGACATCCTGGGAGGGATGTTGCTGTGCACACGCTCTGTTTTCTACAACGGCCTTTGGTATGTCGCTGCGTTCCCCTGCCTTATTGCACTTATAAACAGTATGTCAGTCACGTTCTGTTGACAAATACCACTTCCCAAAGACATAGACTTTCTTATTGTTACAGTTGGGGTTGAAGACTACATGATAAGTACTTTACATGAACAAAATCTGGGCGTGCGATGTTAAAGAAAGAAGCTCTTCCCAGTGGCAGAAAAACACGTTGTCCCGACAAATTAGTATATCGAATCACTTCTGTTTGTCAAGAGCTAAACCCCATGTTATGTACAAGTGACCCACAGCGCCACTCTCCATCTGTTACAATGAATGACCCTGTTCTGACAATTGCCCATTAGGCTTTTGCCCGTAACTAATATAAAACAATAATATAAATTCATTAGACTGTGATCTGTGGTTCGACCATTCATCATTATCATTTGATCTTCATTCAACTGTGAAAAGTGTTCCAGCATCCACTGGCAACTGTATACTCTGATCAGATGAATAAAGACACTGAATTGAGCACTTGTCACTGTAAGTGTGCTGTAATAGGCCAGTGCTAAGCCGTGTGAATGGCTGTAAATTGAGAGGCACTTGGATTGGTGCTCATATCGACCAGTCTATTCAATGGAATACCCAGTACTCATAACAGCTCTGAAATACGTGTCACACTGCCACTTAGTAGTAAAAGATGTTTGATTTTCACTTCTAACTGTGATATACACCTCATCCACACACACACACACACACACACACACACATCTACTGTGTGTGCGCATCTGTGTACTGTTGTGTGTGATGACCTTTGTCCCCTCTCTCAGGTATGCGTATCCTGGTGACCCTGCTGCTGGACACCCTGCCCATGCTGGGCAACGTGCTGCTGCTCTGCTTCTTCGTCTTCTTCATATTCGGCATCGTGGGCGTCCAGCTGTGGGCCGGCCTGCTCAGAAACCGCTGCTTTGTGGAAGACAACATCTCCTTGTGAGCTCCACGTTTACTACATGTCGATATTTCACCTGCGTATTTGTGCCGGTGTGTGTTTGTGTGTGTGTGTGTGTGTGTGTGTGTGTGTGTGTGTGTGTGTGTGTGTGTGTGTGTATAGAGTTTTGCCCATTTCGATTTCAGTAGTCAGTCAGCTGCAGTGTTGGCGACACTATCATCTATCTCAACTCAAATACTCAAATACTTAACTGCACTTTTAAGGTACTTTACTTGAGTATTTACACTTCCATGCTTCTACTCCACTTCAACTGAGAGGGAAATATTGTACAACATTTACCATTTACTGTTCAGATTCAATATTTACCTTTATTTATTCAATCTGATGCTCTCTTTGGCTTGGTTCTTATTTTAGATTTCACTATTGTTTCTATTCATCGTTGATAACGTTGTACTCACCAAAGTAATTACTGAGATCTGAAAAAAGTGGCTAGATTGCTTAAAATAAAGTAGTCCGATGGGGCAAGAAACACGAGCAGTTGTACGGTCGTACTGGTCTTAAATAAACCACCACGTTACCAAACTGATCTGGAAGAGAAAAGAGACATTTTCCGTTGTTGACCTACTGTACTTGCTGTATGCATAGTTTTCCTGTGCAATGAGGGATTCTTACCAACACTTTGGCTGCACTCACTTTTTGGAGTCTTACCTCCAAATACATTTTTTTAGATTGCTAAGCTCTTGGCTTGTTTACAATCTGTGTGTACATTGTCATCATAACCATTAGAAATGATGGCCAAGTTTGGAAAAGAAGACCAAAGTTTTAATAAACCAGAATTATCCTTTTAAATGGCCAAAGGAAGATATTGATATTACATATTGATCTTGAAAAAGATGCACAACAACAGGACAAACATGGCTGTGCACAAAAAAATGCCCATACTCATGCCGTTATTGGCCCTCAAGAACCCAGATAGGTCAAATTCTTATTTGTTCCAAAGGTGCACACGGTGACTGGATTTGTTGTTTTCCCAATAGAGCCGAGGCACAGATGAGATTGCAAGCAGGTCTACAGGAGGCCAAGGTAAAACTATGGAGTAGACCTTGACCCCACACACTGAACTAGGTCAAGCACTGAAGTCAATGGGGTTAGCGATTATAGAGTCTCATCACTGTGATGAATGGGCGAGCGACGAGCCCCGGAGTAATGAGAAAAACCCCATGCGGCCCCATGCTGTATGGAACATGGGCACCCATGACTTATTCATGTTCCCTGTGTCGTCCCGGCTTTATTACTCTCTATAGGATTTATGACATCTCACAGCTGTAATTTAAGTTCGTGCATAATGACCATGGTGAACTGGCATATTTTTTTGTCATCATCATCAATTTTTAGACCTTCTTCCTATATCTGGAAAGGTCTGTGTTTCTGAATCAGACGAATGGCATTCCTGGCTCTACGTTCAAAGTCATAAACATATCTGTTTTTTATTTTCTCGCCTGATTCAATTTCTCTTGAAATCATATCGCCGATACATATTTTAGTGCTTTAGCTAAGTAACAGCTGTTGACTGTTAACTGGGTTGACAGTGACTCTTTATTGGACTGATGGAGAATATGTGAGAGCACCCGGTAGGAGCCACATCCCATGCGTCATTTTGGGGTGCGATAAATCAAATGTGTTTCATACTGAGCTCATCAGACCAATAAGTGTTCCTCATCATTCCAAAGTGTGAAACAGCTTTTAAGAATGTATAAATAAATACACAAGTGTGAGGTGGTCCAGAAGTGGAAAAAGGTCCCGCAAAGTATTTTAGGCCACTTTGCAATTAAGAAATCCCGCCAGCTGGGTGCGTGTTGACAGACAAGCCAGATATCACGCAATCACCAGACACACATGCCAGTTATTCCAGACAGAGCTCTGTAACAGATATGCCAAGAGGTGGTGTAGCAGGCGGACAAATGTGTGTGTGTGTGTGTGTGTGTGTGTGTGTGTGCGCGCATCTCAGGCAATGCACACAGGGGTCTCCCCAGCCATTTGGCCCCAGGTTTGTCAACACAATTACAGCTGGCTTCGCTGATTAGTTCCTCCTATCTGTTTGAAGGAGTGTTAATCAGTGAAATCCGCTGCTGTAGGATTTGCATGGAATTAAAACCTGCAGACTTTCAAAGTTGATCCACTTAAAAATTCTACCCAGTGTGTGCCAACATTCAAAGGCAGAATCATCCCATCATATAAAAAAAACATCCAGACATTTTAACCGCCTCAACCTGGCAACAAAAGCGGGTTGCAGTTGAACAGTGACGGCTGAAGGGCAAAGATGGGTCCCTGAAAAGAGACACGTCACTGTCTTTGCACATTTTTGGGGAAAAACCGTGGTGAAGAATTTAACCTGCAACATGTGATTTAGCCTTTCTATCCTTGTGTCAGGATGTCCTGTGCTTTCACTTCATGTAGCTGCTCGAATTTCTACATTGCTTTTGTGAAATGTACAAGAATTCTCGGCCATTATAGTTAACGATTGTTAAGTCCTTTTATTATTTTATACAGCATATAGCAGTGTGTTGCACTTGAGGGCACCCAAGGGTACATTTTGAACTTTACTTAATGGTTAGGCATATCGTAAAGTGAGATTATGTAACTTTTGAAGGAAGAAATAACATATTCCTGCTATTATTAATGAAGTGTGGACTTCATAAGAAATAAAACGCCCCCTTGCTCATTTCAATACACTCAGTAGTTTTGCCACGTGTATGACCAATGGCTTACAGTAGCAAAAGTTTAGATATACAGTATATTGTTGTGTAATTGACATTACTGAGCCAGTTTATTACCCTGCAGGTATCAGGCTGTGCTGTCATGAATCTACTGAGCCCTCTGACAGGCGACACCATTCTCTTGCCCTGACTGAACTTAACTTTAAGTTTCTTATACTTTTAGATGCTTACTATTATGTACATAAGACCCTAAATTACATAGTTAGAAGGTTATTGTGGATTTGGGTTTCCAGTGGCTTTAACTCCTTTGACCCAAGCAAAGAACATATATTTTGATATTTCCACATTGTGGTCCCATTTGCTCTTAGCCAGGTCACTTAATGATGATGATTTTTGAAGGAGAATTGGGTTCAAGAGAATCTTGGGAAAATGAGAGAAAATGAAAGATTTCAGAAATGATCTTGTAATTGCCACTTATGGCCACGGTTCCACAAAAGTTACATAGTCTCACTTTAAGGGAAGTGTGTAATACACTTCCTGTAAGATGTGCGTGGATTCACTTTTTGAAACCAGAGAGAACATTATTTAATACAGATGCTAGTAATGCTCAAAAGATCAATCCACTTCCATTTTTATTGTTTAAATTGAAATATGTCAACTTCAAGCACATCTCTCAATATATTTGGCTACTCTGAAGTTCAGTGTAAAGCAGTAAGTTAACTGCAATGTCCTCGTTTTGTTCCCAAAGCCCTCTCTCCATGGAGAAATACTACCACACTGAAAATGACGACGAGAACCCCTTCATTTGCTCTCAGCCCCGAGAGAACGGCATGAGGGAATGCAGCTCGGTGCCCAAGCTGTACGAGGAAGGGGGCCTGCAGTGCAATCTGGACATGTACTCTTACAACAGCACTGACAACACCACCTGCGTCAACTGGAACCAGTACTACACCAACTGCTCTGCTGGTCAGTTCAACCCCTTCAAGGGAGCCATCAACTTCGACAACATCTGCTACGCCTGGATTGCCATCTTTCAGGTAAGACGGCTATTCAGACCTGCAAGGTATGGATGAACAACTGGCCCAAAAAAGTAGTCCGTTTTGTACAGTACGAGACAAGATTTTGCAATGAGGCACATACAGTATGGTTTGGCTGACTTGCAAGCCCGTAATACAAGATGGAGACGAAGAAGGAGCTTAATTGCCCCAGCGGCTGGTGTATCAGAGAAATGGGGTTACAGGATTAGCAGGTCGCCACATCCACACCACCAGACTGCTGCCTCATTTTTCCACACCATTTGTTTGCTATCTCCACAACATCTGAAAAGCCTTTTGTTGGAGCGTTCATTCATCGCTGTCTAGCTGAGGGAGGTAGTTTTTGGAGGACGAAAGCCAGATTGGAGATGAGTTCTCCCATAAGTCTGGCCGCCACTCTGGTTTGCATTTGTGGGGTAAAACTCACAAGAGAAATGTTGGGGATTAGTCTTCTGCTGAGTCTTGGTATTTGGAACACGCTGGACCTTGAAATATGGTCTCTTTTAATTCCTATTTTTAATTCCACGCTCTGTTTGAATTCTTCTTTTACACGTTATCTGATAACTGTTTTTGCTTTTTTCTTTGTCTCTGCTTATGTTCCTCTTTAGGTGATCACTCTGGAGGGCTGGGTGGACATCATGTACTTTGTGATGGATGCTCACTCGTTCTACAACTTCATCTACTTCATCCTACTCATCATAGTAAGTGCCACCAGCTGTGTGCATGTGCCTGCTGATGATTGAACAAGTGGGTCAGCCAGGGGACGGTTGTGGGAGAATCCACTGTTGAATGTGTGAATAACAAAGTCATCTACCACTCCTTGTCCTTAGATTGGCTCGTTCTTCATGATCAACCTGTGCCTGGTGGTCATCGCAACTCAGTTCTCAGAGACCAAGCAGAGGGAGAGTCAGCTGATGAAGGAGCAGCGGGTGCGCTTCATGTCCAACGCCAGCACTCTGGCCTCCCTCTCCGAGCCGGGCTCCTGCTACGACGAGCTACTGAAGTACCTGGTTCACATCATCCGCAAGGGGGCCAAACAGGTGGCCCACATCTGCAGGCTCTTGGCTCGCCGCGCTGGGCTTAACATCGCTGCCTCGCCCCCGGCCACGGAGCCCCAGCGCAGCCAGAGGAGGAGGAGGAAGTCCTCCAGGCAGGGATCTATGTCAGTTCATCACATGATGCACCATCATCACCACCAGCACCACCACCACTACCACCTTGGGAATGGCAGCGTGAGGGGAGGGGGGAGCATCAGGTGCCTGGAGGGTAGGGATGTGGAGGCTGGTGCTCATAACAACAACGGAGGGGCTCTTGTAGCAACTACCAGCACTGGGCACCTCGCTTTAGCCCCGTCGCCCTCAGTGACAGCAGCCACCTCTGACACAAACCTGGCCACGTTGTCCAATCCTGCTGCAGGACCTGCCGATTCCTCCTCAGCTCGTAGTGTTTTCCACACGGAAACTCTTCACTGCACCCCCTTGCCCACGAACCTGGGGCCGACCCCGGCCTCCTTCTCCCTAGCCCCGACCCCCATGTCCCGGGCAATGAAGAGGAACTCTGTACCCTTTGCGGCCCTGGGGTCTAAGAACTACCCGACTCTGCAGGCTCGAGCCCTAGCAGAGTCAAGACGAGGGAGTGCTGCGGCCAGCACCCTGACTAACATCAACTTCAGCCTGAATATCCCCCCCATGCCTCTGGAGAGACGACTATCAAGCCTGGTGGACACACACACTCCCACAGGTAGACAAAACACAACAAACTAACTGCAATGTGGTCACAGTTACATCGCATTGCAAATCATGATCATGAATACAATCAAAAACTTGGAAAGTGACTAGCAGCGTTCCTTTGCGTTAGCTGTGGTGGATAGAGTTCGCCTTGCTGAGTATTCTCATTAAGTAAAAAACTGGGAGGCATACTGGGGTTTGAAAATAACAAGCGTATCTCTTTCAGTCCGAGTCAGTGTTTCATTTCCATATCAGTGTAGAAGCAAATCAAGTGACACGCCACTGGAAGTCTTCCTTTTTCTGCAATCACCTATTTGGTGGAGTAAGGTATCGATTTGTTGTGATTAAGCCTCAAACTACAACGCTGTCCAGAGCAGGTTTTTTTCCTGTGAGAGGCAGAAAGAGTGCTAATTAGAGTCAATAAATGTTAATCCCTCATGTGCAAGCTCCTGGCCAACTTCGTCTGCCCCTGGCCAAGTTCTGAAAGGCAGCGGGCTCAGCAAAAGTCAGGCCAGGTCCCGTCCAGGTTGTACAGATAGTGGAAGCGCTGGCAGCCAGCCAGGATGCAGCCTGTAGAGACAAGACATTACTCATACAGCACACACTGCCCATCACCTTCAAACACACTCCCTCTGACACACACGCAACTGTCCAAATATGCTGTTGTTCACAACAGACCTCTTTCATTGGATTTGACAATTTGTCCAAACCACTTCATTTACGCAATTTATTACAATCACGCTGATTTCACTGCAGTTTCCCTTTTCTTTGTCTCAGTTTCTCCATCTGACCTTTCTCCCTCAGCTGCAGCCCAGTTCTCCTGCCAGCTGTCGGCCCGCGACCTCAGCACCGCCAGCAGTGCCATGGACACAGCCGCGTTGACGTTCGACCCCGAGAGCTGCCCCTACTGCGCCAAGGCCCTAGCCAACGAATCGGAGGGCGGCACCGAGGGCAATGAGACCCCCGGGGACTCCGACAGCGAGGGCATGTACGAGTTCACCCAGGACCTCCACCACAGGGACAGGAGAGACAGCCGGCAGCCCAGGAAGAAGCACCGCAGGCTGGGCAAAACGGCGGCGAAGGTCGTTCACTTCTGGAGACTGGTGTGCGACACATTCAGGAAGATCGTGGACAGCAAGTACTTTGGACGAGGGATTATGATCGCCATTCTGATCAATACTCTGAGCATGGGGATCGAGTACCATGAGCAGGTTAGTGTCCATGTGTGTGTTTCTCTATTTCTCATTAAGAAAAGTGTGAGTGTGTGAGGTTGAGTGCAGCTGTTGGATGGCGCTTCATTGAAGGTAGTAGCAAACCTGCATGCCTACGCAAAGTTCACAATGGGGACATACAGTCGTGCATAATGGGCAGTCAGGTGGGACCTAATGAAAGATTGTCGGAAGGTATCAATTTAACTTAGATCCTCTGCGTGATTCTGTGTGTGTGATTGTGAAAGCTCACACAGCTCCCACAGGCCCAACTGGAATTCCTGATGTCTCTCTCTGGCCTCGTTTGTTTACATGAGCGTAATTACAGCCATGTGAGAGAGAAAAAAACGGAAATGAGAGACAGAGGACACAGAGAGAGGGGGAGAAAGAGGAACAGGGGTGATTTAACGGGTGAGGAAGGCCCCCGCAACGTCTGACAGAGATTTTCTCTCGCTCTTTCATTCTCAATCTGCAGTTGTTTTGTTTTTTTTTTACTCCTGGGTTTCTTTCTTTTTGACCACATTTACAGCTGATATTAACATGCAATCTGTATCAGGACAGCTTATCTGGATTAGGAAAAAGGGCCATGTTAATGCAAAGTGTAAATGCAAGCAGAGCACATTGCAACCGGAAGGCTGTCTGATCGACAAGACCACATCTGGAGGTC
Organism: Enoplosus armatus; assembly: GCF_043641665.1. NCBI lineage: Eukaryota > Metazoa > Chordata > Actinopteri > Centrarchiformes > Enoplosidae > Enoplosus > Enoplosus armatus. Next base: position 14,961,358 of record NC_092199.1, on the reverse strand, counting down.
GGATCTCAGCCAGGTGTGACTGCAACCTGTACAATGTCAAGAAAAGTATCCGCCCGACAAGTTGAAAGGTCGATGTTTTACGGTTATGTTTAAGCACCTCAAAGCAATTAGTGAAAGTTCACGAAAGTCGGGAAATGCTCGCACACATTGACTTCTTCAATTTTAATCTTCAGTCGTTATCGAACCGTAACTTCGTTTTTTTTGGTAGCCCGAACCAAACAACATGCGGGATCCAGGACTTGAACCCCCGTCTCAAGCGTACTGCGCTTTTTGCGACCTCCTCCCCATGCAGTGAAGTGTACGAATGCCATATGCCCGGAACCGGAAAAACCCTTGCCAGCAAACATGATCCAGGCAGCAATTACTGTACGTTTCCCCCAAAATGTATTTAGAGAAGCAGATTAGTTGTATATATTATGTACTTCTAGAAGACCGGGTTAGCGTGGGCAACCGTGTCTTCTAACAATTATGAAAGCAAATACATTTGGAAGGAAAAGGTAATGCCAGGCGAGGAACGAGGAAAGGTTGTTAGTGTCAGTTGTCTGACACTGACAGACAGTATTCAGATCATGTACTGAAGTAAAAGTAGCAATACCACACTGTGAAATGTGTATTTTGTAGTTTACTGCTGTATGTGTTTAAGGTTGCGCAAATTTGAGCTACTTTAGATACTGTTGGGTTAGTTTAATCCACAGCAATGCATCTTATTCTGTAAGATCATCATATGTTTGTACCGCCGCTGTCCTGGGAGAACCACGTATCTCCACAGAGTCTAAAAGCAGCCCTGTTTTCAGCTTTGTGGTGATGCATTTATCAGCTAATCCAAGGGGGATTTTAAATAGTTTATTTAGCTTAAGATGTGGGAGATTGTTCTCAACCCATAGCGGAACACTTAATCCTTCAGTTTATCAATTACTTTCAAATTCAAAATCACCAAATGTGGAGATGGCGTGGACAGGAAGGGGATGAAAATGTGGAATCTGAAAAGTAACTACAGCTGTCAGACGAATGTAGTAGAGTAAAAATATTTGCCTCTGAGATATAGCTGAGTAGAAAGTAGCATAAAATGGAAATACTCAAGTTAAGTACAAGTACCTTAAGTACAGTACTTGAGTAAATGTACTTAGTTACATTACACCACTGCTGGCAGCACTGGGTTAAGGTTACAGAAGGATGAAAGTCTGCAGTGACTTGAGACACAACACCAGAACCACAGTCTTTCCCTAGCCCTTAACCGAAGTGCTGAACCACAAACGGGATGCGAAGCCCGGACCCTGGTGTCAAAGTCCTGCTCCTCCCGTGTTCAAGTGTATTCTGTCGCGTTTCTACATAAAACTATTTGCCGAGTGCAGGACTAAGTTTTGAGATGTGTTTTGTGATTGAGGCTATTGTGTTGTGTTGTTGGCATGTGTGATTTTGTATAAAGTTATATAACACAAGTGAAGTAAGTGACACAAGAACTGTGTGTGTGTGTGTGTGTGTGTGTGTGTGTGTGTGTGTGTGTGTGTGCGTGTGTGTGGGTGTGCGTGGGTGTGTGTCGGTGTGTAGTAGGAGACTGAAGCCTAGCCAGGTTTTACAGGGTTACTTTCGGTCCCTGACCCAGTGCCTGTAAACAAATCCAGATGCCAAACATCCTCAGCACACACACACACACACACACACACACACACACACACACACACACACACACACACACACACACACAGAGGAGATTTTATAGCTTTCTAGTCTCCACATTTGTTCAGTCCTTACTTTTCCTGACTCTTCTCCCTCCCCGTCTGCCCTTGCTCCTCCCTTTTCCTCCTTCCTTCTTTTTATTGAAATCCTTCTTCCCCTTTTTCTCTTCCCATGTTGCCTCCTTCCTCCCACTCTTTTCCCTTTTTCTTCCACTTCTCTTTCTCCTCTTTTTTTTCTTTTCCTCATTCTCATTCAGACTCCTTTGTCATCCTTTCTTCTTATACCCTCCTTCTTCTCCTCATCTTCTTCCTCCCCCTCCCTCTTATCTCACTCCTCTTCCTCCTCTCTCTTTCAAGTGCTCTTCCCTAGTTTGGGTGACATGGATCCCTCTAGTCTCCAGACAGGCTGCAGAAAACTTTACCGAGACGCTTCATTGATTGCAAGCCCATCAACATCCAATAGACACAAGGATCACTAAGCCTCTGTTTGTCTCTGTAACTCTGTCCACATGGAGGAGAGGCTGGCTTTCAATCTCCATACATCCTCCAGCCAAGTTTTCTGCTGGAGTTCTGCACACAGTGTGTACCCCGTGCGACTGCCACTTATAAAGGACTAAGGTTGAGACAAGTCCAGTTGTAACTACAAATGGTATTTACAGGCAGGTACTTTTCTGTTCTTTGCCCACAAACCAAAGCTGAATAATAAAGTTGCGTATCACCTTCGTAACGGACATGTGCAGCGAGTTAGCCCTCAGAGGCTGACTCAGTGGCCAATACAACACCTCCTGCAGCTGCTCTGCGGTGAAAGCCTTCCAGCAATTCAGGAGGCTTCATCATTTCTGCAGCCAAAACCCCCTTGAAGGTGCTTCATTGCTGCACAAACCGAGTAAAAGAAAATATTGATCGCAAACGTCTCAGTTCTACAACAAAATCTATAGATGCTGAAACATCACAGGGATTCCTGTGCCCGTGGGTGGTGCTTCAAAAATAAAACAACACACACACACACACAATTTTTCATCCTATATACTTGTATGCAGCGAAAAGGAAAAAGAAATGTTATGAAAAGCATTTTAACAAACATGCAAAATGGGAAGACATTTTTCATCTTCAGTCCTGAATCCTGCAAATGTCCAGTTTTGCAAACTCACCCCGCCTAGCCAAGCAGAAATGTCAAAGAACTCATCTTAAAAAAAAAACTGTAGGGGGCGCAAAACAAAGAACTCAATAAATGTTAAAGAATTCTGAGAGAATTAAACGGTTTTTCTGTTTGATGAATACCACCAAGACCCCCTGAGATGCAACGTATTTCGCACTGACTTTATTTGAGTACTATGGTCAAAGCAACTGGATGTTTTCTGCAGTTATTAGTTATGAAGCATGTGATATCCAGGCTTTTAGTTCATTCATTGTTCACCTGTCCTGTGCCCTAGGCAAGGTGGATGTATCATAGATGCCGTGATCCTTCATCGGTACGTCTCTGACAGATGGAGATAAACCCTCCTGAACATCAGGCGCTACATGTGAAAGTTTGTGTTTGGGGGGAAAACTGTCCCTTTAAGAAATTGTATTTCAGCTCTGTTGAGTGTGACAGCTTTTCGATCAAGTTGACCCGTTTTCCAGTTTTCTCCCCCTCCTGTTCTACACACACACACACACACACACACACACACACACACACACACACACACAACAGATCTGGCATTATGTATCATTCAGCTGCAAATCAGGTTGTGGAGTTCTGACTGTGTCTTAAGGAGAATTTGACAAGATAAAACATCCACCCTGATGAGCAATTGATGAACGCGCGTACAAAATGAATCAGACGTCAAGCACAACCTATTTATAAAGGCCAATCGATTTTTCTGCTGGCAATAATAATAAATACATATGACGTGCTTATTTATCGTGAATTATACTAATTATGAGCAGGACAGGTCGATCGGACAGAAGAGGACGTGTTGTCAATTTGTCACAAAGGTAGAGTTTCTGCAGCTCTGTGTGTTTGTGTGTGTGTGTGTGTGTGTGTGTGTGTGTGTGGATGCCATATAACAGTTTTTTCCACGGCAGTTGATTTTGGTTCATTTTAGTCTAATTCTCAGCAGATTTGCTTGTGACACAGAAATACTCAGTGAGAGTAGGTCTACTTCAACTGTAAATGACATTTATACATTTTCCAGTTGATCAGTCCCTTTGGGAGATGAAAAGATGTCAAAGACACAGGCATTGCTCTGGCGACAGAGAGTATGGTATATGCTACATACTCACTCAGCCACGCCCCCCAGCAGGCTCCAGGCACAGCACCACCCACCAAGTTGGGTTGTCTTGGTTTCATGGCCCTCAGCTTTACTGTTTTGATTCAGTCTCAGCGATCTCATCAGCATTGTTTGTGGCCTCAGCAGGCAGCTGTTTTCAGTACAAGAGCTCTGTTAAACCCACTGTATGGTGCCTGCCTGCCAACAAACAGCAGGTAGGCAAAGTTAGCGAGCATCAGGTGAATATAGTGGAGCATTTAGCAGCTAAAGAGAGTGAATATTAGATAGTATCTGTGTGTGTGTGTGTGTGTGTGTGTGTGTGTGTGTGTGTGTGTTTGTGTGTGTGAGGCCTGCAGAAATGTGTATTGCATCAATCGAGGGGGAACCTTGAGTTTTCATCATCGTTGTACAGAATATCTCTCATTATTGTGATTAAAAAGCAGCTCTAACACTTTGGCCATAAGTACTGAATATTGACTCTGTAATGCACTCAAACACGTGTTCTGCATGTACTGCTCTGACCTGACTTCTGTGACATAAACTGGCCTCTGGAGTAGACGGACCATGACAGATGCTGTACATCCACACACGTGTCCTTCAAACATGTTGTTACCCTGCAGCCCGTCAGTGTGTGTGTGTGTGTGTGTGTGTGTGTGAAGAGCTCCAGCGCCTGGACCCTCATTTTCCATGACATGTAACAGAGCCCCGACCGTCTGCTTCCTATCTCTGAAACGCACACTCACAAATATGTACACACAGGCACTCATACATGCTCTCGCTTCGAGGGGCAGCATGAATGCAAATGTGTGCGCGACGCCGAGATGGAAGGATAAAGAGATGATTAAATAGAGTGTATGATAGGGATGACAGAGTGTAAGGACTTGGAGGTGAAGGGGATAGAGGGGGTGATGGGTGGAAGAGTGGAGGCGGACGGGTTGGACGAGTAAAGAGAGGGCGTCTGCTTTATCTCTCCGCGCAGTTTAAGAGCGTTACCATTTATGGTGGAGCTGATGGAATAGTTGTGTGTCTGCCAACTATGTGACACAGCCCGTAGTCTATTTACTTGGGAAGGTCAACCTCTCTCTCTCTCTCTCGCTTTACATAAGAAACTTCCCTCTGTCTTTACGGCCGCAGAGGCAGCCCGTCCCTCTCCTCCCCGCTTCCTTTTTTCCTGACACTTCTCCTGTCAGTCTCTCCACTCCCTCGCTGAACGGTGCTGATGCCAAAACTGTGTGAGGAGAAGTCATGAGGCATAGAAAAAGACAGGGGTGTCAAGGGAGAAGTGGGAAGTAAAATGCAGGGTTCCTCTTTTGGAAATTGTTGCTGCTGTTAAAGTGGAAGCTTTTTAGCACCGACATGAATATTGATTCAGCGCGTAGCTGTTACATGAGCACAAAGTGATCTGAAGTCACTTTCGGGTCATGTGGACTACATCTCCCACAGGCAACGTTTTGACTTTATTAACCTTGAAAGCTATGCGCTTGAAAAAAGAAAGTACATACAGTCGAGTGGGTCTTTAAACTTCTCAGTGCTGCTTAACCGTGATGCAGCTCTGTGTTTGTACAGTATGTATGCGTGTGTGTGTGTCTGATCTTTTTATTCTCACTTTATGAGGAGAGGAAGGCCCAAGACTCACTTGAAGAATGACATATGTTAGGGTCAAGTGCGTGGGATTGACTTTTCAAGTAGAGCTACACAAACACCGTGCAGACGCTTGTGACTGAAACACACCGCAACCTGCAATTCAAAGCGTCAACTGTCATTGACAGTCGCTTGAAATGAGCAAATTGGTGTGCAGATGGACCTCGCAAAGCTCCTTGTTAAGTGCAGCTGAAACATGGAAGCGTGTCTCCTTGTTTTGTTCTCGCAGCAATGCAATTATTTACTGTAATCATGGTTCACACTCACCAAAATTCAGTGAAGGTTGAGTGTTTTGACTTTACATTGCATTTCCGCTGCAAATGTTTGCACATGGGGTCAATCACCAAGACCCATTAGCCATTACTACTAGCCATTAAGGGAAAATGTCCTGTGAAATCAGTGAAAGCTGTTTCACCACCTGCCTTGCATTGGAATTGTCTCCTAACTTCAGTTTAACAAGAGTCTGCAGCCGTGCACGTGACTCTGTGAGGCTGTACTTGGGCACCGCAGTGCGTTGAGCTAAATGCTAACAACAGCATGCTAACAGTGACAATGCTAACTTGCAGGTATAATGTTTACCATGTTCACCATCTTGGTTTAACTTGTTAGCATGCTCATATTTGCTATTTAGCGTAAAATGCAACATGCAGCTGAGGCTGATGGGAATGCCATTAGTTTTGCAGGTATTGTGGGACTTTGTCGCTCTTTATACTACTTCACCTGATGGGTTTACGTTGAAAGCCTGGTGTGGCTCATGCAGACACTAAGCTAAGCTAAGGGTACATTGTGCATCTGTACCTATATGTCACTCAGGTCATTTAATTGAACGCTGTGTTTGCTTATTACATACTACTCCTTCAGCCACTGTTCCCCTCTGCCTTATTCTCTTCTTTCAAAATAAAAGAACCCTGATATTTCAATTTGAGAGGTAGAATTAGGTACAGTTACTGTACTGACATTAACACATTACACTTGTGACTTCTTTCATTTCCATTGGTTATGGATTCAATCGACAGTAGTCAGTGTGTTTATGTGTGTTTGAAGGCCTCTTGGTGCATTATCATGCTGTATTGTGCGCACACACACATTTGTTTCTCCCCTTGCCAAACCCAGAGAAACAGTGGAAAGACCCTCTCACTGAGCTCCTCGCTCCAACCAGAGACAATATTTATTCAGCTTTTATCCTGCCCTGTCGGAGGAATGCAGAGTTGGCATCTGAAGACACTGGCCTCCCTCCAAGACAGGCCTAAGAAAAGTGTTTTTCTAATTTGTACACTGGTGAGACGTAGACGACGAAACAACAGCTCCTAATCCTGGTTTACAGAGCGAGGGCTTTTCTTACCCTGAAGGCCATGAAATCAAAAAGGGAGAATCAATGAAGTGATCAAATGATGGATCCAGTTATTTCCTGGTTCAGTGAGATGTCAAATAACATGCTGCCTGTATTAAGCTTTAGAGTTCTCCCTCCTGGCTCCTGCTCTGAATCTACCATTTTATCCCCTTCGCATTCTCCCATCAAGTTCAACTCTTTGTGTGGTGGTTAACAAGCTAGAATAACCATTAAACACAGAGGGCAGAGTGTGTCTAAAATAACAATGTTTAAACTGAACAACCTGTAATAAGTAAAATGAAATGAGTTTTCTTAACGTTGAGCAAAAGTTTATTTAGCATAAGACATTTAATTGAATCATTAATTCCATTACTCAAATTGAACTAGCAATCCAAATCACGAGGCTGTCAGATTATTAAAGTTTCTGTTGGAATAAACCTCAACCTGTATCATCTGCAAATTAAATATAATATGTCATAAACATTAGACATTTGAAGTTCTTGCAGTCGAAAGTTGATGACTGTTCCTAGTTTGGTAGTTATGTACGGTGCTAAATATGCTAAAATAACCATGAAGAAAACGAATGTATGTAAATAAAAAACAGCAAGGGCCCTAAAAGTGAACCTAAAGCTGACTAACTGACATGCTCTTGTTTGTTGAATCCGGAGCAAGTCTCTGCTAGCCAAGAAATGTTGTCGTCGTGCTAAGCTAAGCTAACCGGCTGCTGGCTGTAGCTCCATAATTACCGTGCAGAGATGAGAGTGGTATTGATCGCCTGATTCTTGGCAAGAAAGCAGAGAACCATATTTACCAAAATGTCAAACTATTCCTTCACTATTAACAGGGGCTGAGTTCAGTCTTAGGCGGCAAATTGACTTCGACCATGCAGAGTAGCACTGCAGGGCACCTCCGGGCACACCTAGCCCCTGCAGCTTCTGTAGCCTTTGGAAAGATCCAAAAACCACAGTAAATTTCCTCATTATTCTTCCTTCAAATATGCTCTGGTGTTGGTGCAGACTTTCAGACCATTCAGTCATCTGATCCTCATCATTATTATTAAATCACGACCAACCAGCCATAATGGTTAGTGTATCATTCTCCATTTCACGCTTCAAATGTCCTCTTCTCTAGCATGCCTAAGCAAACCACTTGATTAAACTACACCAACACACACACACACACACACACACACACACACACACCAGACATGGCGCTGCATCATTGACAGTCTGGAGCGGAGCATCCCGTTTCGATTAGATCACATCAGATTAGGTGACATTACATTAGCGCTAACCAGATTACACTATTCCTCATCTAACGCACTTTACCTCCTAACGCTCCTGCAGCCTCATTACCCGGGAAACAACCATCGAAGGAAGCAATTACAAAAACAAGAGCGTCTTTCTCACTGACACACTCGCGCACATGGACACATTCATCTCCCCCTAGGTGGTGCGCACACCTCAGTGGCCATTAGTCAATTAAGACATTCCTCCCGTTTGATAAGCTAACGGCCGTGAACCTTTCTGTGACGCTGACGTTTTCTACCTCCGTGTCTCTTGCGCGTTGCTGTGTGCGTTCCTGTGTGTGTGAGAAAAGGTTTTTATGGTCTCGTTCTCTTGCAGCAATCTTGCATGATGTCTGAGGAATGTCTAATATACCGGCTGGAACAATAGCAGAGCAGAAACAGTGGGGGAAAAATAATGACCTGAACCTCAGTCTCAAGGCCAGATGTCTGCAGTCCAAGTCTCACCTCATAAAAACTGTACTTCTTGTTCTGGCTTATCAATTGCGTCTATTATAAAGCCGTGTGTGCATGTGTGTGTCTCCACGCATTGGCTATAAGTGTGAGTCTGTGCAGAGCTTTGTGCAAACAGTATGTGTGCGTACATGGTAGTGTGGGAGTGGAGCTCACGGTGTGGGTTGGTGTGTGTGGCCTGTGGATGATTATTGGTGTAACTTTGGGTACACCTCTGTGCATTTGTGGTATTACACTGTACATGAGTGTGTGTGTGTGTGTGTGTCTACATAGCTGTGTGTGAGGGCATTCATCTGAAAGAACACATAAACATCTAAGTGCCCCAGCATTTGTTCACCCTTTGAACTTTTCTTAAATCACACAATGCGTGTGTGTGTGTGTGTGTTTGCGTGTATGAAGGATTTGCCGCCGCCGCGCTCGTCAGTGTACAAATGAATGGACACAATAAAGCAGCGGGATCAAACGAACAGATTCATCTGTGTCTGTGAACCCAGAGACAGACACAGGAGACGCACACAATGACAAAGGGGGGAGATGAAACGGAGAAAAGCTTGTTTTTCAGGAAGCGGGGTTCCCTGGCAGGAGCTGCCCTGCAGGCTGCGGGCAAATGACGGGGGGAGGTTCACCCCCCCTTCTCTGTACATATTAGTTTACACTGTCCATTTAACTGGTGTTGCATGATGGTGCTTACGCCAACATGTGAAACAAGTAATGTGATTAAATACAATTCACTTCAGCTGATCAGCTGCACAGATGAGAGCCACACGCAGTCATTTGCTACTGCATATCATTCATTTCCCGCCAGTATTGCTTTCATTTTTCACCCAGTTGATATCAAACAGAGTTTTCACAGTTCACTCAGTTCTTCTGATACATTCGGCATCATGTTTCACAGAGCGGAACTCTGATTCAATGAAATCACAGGTTATAAAAAGTGCGTGGACGTGCTGACTGGCTGTTTCGTGGCGTCAGACAGTGACTTAACATTACACATCTTACTTTAGTTTATTCAGTTAAAGTTAAATATCAGCCGAAATAAAAAGTCTTTTTACATACTGTACATACATCCGGTTCTACAGCTCTCCACTTCCCGCTGTGTTAACCAGAGGAGATACGAATGGCGCCGCTTTGCCATTGCTGACCACATTGTGTTCCAAGGGGGTTTATGCTAAAAACTTGTCAGGATTCAAGCGCTCTGCTGCCACCTTGCGCCTACAGTTATCAAGTGCAGCCCCCTCTTGTACAGCCTCGACATCGCTGTGGTAACGTGGAAGCAATCCCGTCAAATGAAACGTGTGACATCTGAATGTTATTCCAGCCACAAACCCAGGAAGCAAGTAATCACTTTTCAGATCCTCTTCAAGTCACAGTGAAGTTCAGTTCAAAAAAAGCGGCAACCACTCCGATTCGCCGATTATTTCTGCTCATTGTCAGGCGTTGTCACCTCAGCTAACAGCCTGGTTAAGAAGAGCAATAGTAAGAAATATGAACATCGGATATATTCTTTGATTTACTGAACACAAGGATGACAAGAATATTGGATGCTAATGCTAAAGAGCTAGAGCCACGAATGATGAAGCAAATAGCAAAATAAAGGTATCCTTTTTTGGAATAATTAGTTATAAGTGATGGTATTTCGAATTATGTCATGAATTACTATTTTAAAAAGAAACCCTGACACTGTTGCAAGAGTAGGGTGCCACTCGTTTCATTCAGCCCCATAAAAAAAACTCTGTTATACAAGAGGTGGGTCTGCTTATACCCTCTCCCCCGATTGGCCAGGAGTCAGTTACATAGAAAAAAATCAACAGGCTCAGAAATAACATTTTTCCTAAACACTTGAAACACTAGAGGATAAATAAAACATTATGTTTTTACAACCTACTGAATGTTGCCTTCCAGCACTTCCGATATATCCTCGCCATAAAAATGACAACATTGATTGTTTGCGTTACATTTTACATTTTCCTGGCAAGTGACATCCTTTTGTCGCAGCAAAAAATGACTGTCCTGTCTCCGGAGCAAATACAAGAGAGACATAATGTAGTTATAGTGCTGCATATCATCTCATAGAGGTCTGTGTTCAACGCCGGATTAGGACTAGTTTGCATACAGTTAATCCATTTCAGTTACATTCAATGACTTTATTCATCCCAAGCCTACAAAATTTAAAAAGAACGTGTTTGTTTGGTATTATTTACCATGAAAGCACAACATAAATAGTAAAGGTAAGGGCCGTGCAGCAGGGCCGGCATTACATACACAATGTACACAGAGTGAGTTGAACAGGAGGTCAATACGCTCCTGTTTGCCCTGGGGCTCCTAGCGGGTTAATCCAGCCCTGTCGGGGTCTGATAGCTGGGTGTAGAAGTTGTCTTAGTTTGACCCTGGAGAGTGCTGCTTGCATCACGTCTGGGTTCTTTTAACCATGAACTCGATCTTACCCAAGTACTTTTAGACACCTAAATTTAGCGGAACTTCAACCATGGCGGCGGCAGATCAGAAAACGCTCATATGGATCATTTTCGTAAAGGTCATGTGGGTCATTTTGGAAGGCAGTTACAACATATTTGGGTACAGTATGAGGACTTTTATCATAAGCCAGTGGAATTCAGGTTTGAAGCTTCAGGCTCTCAATTATGTTGCAATATTAGGCCTCGGTGTTGCTGGCCCCTCTTTTCCGCCTCAGGGCCCACTGTTGCATTCTGGTCTTATGGGAGTAATGACTTAATACTAAGCAATGACTTGTAAGTGTTGACTTGTTCAAGCTCAGGCGCGCTGTCAAGATGCTCTCATTGAAGTTTTCTGTTGACACTGGTTGCTTTTGACTGCGCTCACACTGAGCACACATGCACATAGTGAATGACCCATTTCAAGTTTCAGCCACAAAATTTCAAGAAAAAAGTTCTGCAAGTAGTTTCTCTGCCGCCGTGCTGCCGTCACGTAAAAGGATTCGTTTGATTATTTTAGCTGAAATCAAAGACGGATACACCTAGCTTCACTGACGGGGGTGTGGTTGGGTGTGATCTGAAATGTGCGTGAGTACTCCTCTACATCACTCAACCAAAGTGAGAAGTTACAGAGAAATAGGCTTATTTGCTTTGGGGCGGAGAGTTTACTGAGAAGATCTGTCCGTTAGTTATGAAGCTACCACAAGCAGCCAGTTAACTTGGCTTAGCGTAAAGACCGGAAACAGGGGGAAGCGGCTAGCCTGGCTCCGTCCAACTATAACAAAATCCACTTACCAGCTCAATAATGAACACGTCGTATCTCTTTTGTTTAGGGGTTAAGTGCCTGACTACAGTGCTAACGTAAACTAGCCAGCTGCAGGCTTTAGCTTTATAATTAATGGCCAGACATGAGAGTGATATCCATCCTCTCATCTAACTCTCCACTTGTGAGCAAATGCAGAACTTTAAAGAGGTCCTATAATTCCTTTTTGAAAGAGAAATTGGGGTCCACTGCCAAACGCTTGAGTCTACACGTAGTATTTACTGTTCCAGATGAAAGCCTAGCTTTAATCGCATTTTAAATGTTTAGTGCTTTAAAGCAGGGATACTGAAGCAACCACTTTTCCCATATGGCCTGAAAGCAGCGTAGCAACACCAGCGACAATATTTCATGACAGCAGACTGACTCTGTGTCGCTGATGCTTAAGTGCGCTAGACAAACCGGTGCCGTAATGCAGCAGCGAGGAGCTGCCGTTCAACTGGTGATGCTGATCTCTGTGTTCTCTGTGCGTCCGTGCTGGTGTCGAGCAGTCGCTGCTCAAACAGTCATGGTGCGTAGTGATTAGCAGCAGCCCACCCGGACAGGCTAAATGGCACACACAGTGTTTACATTATATTACATTACCTCCTGGTTCAGCCTGAGGATAATGTGTCTGCTGGGATGACAACTCTACTTATACACACTTCACACACACACACACACAGAGTGATATTGAGACTGTAAGATCGGCAGCCACACACACACACACACACACACACACATCATGTGCACGCGTCCGCTTGCACTTTTGTGACGGAGAACATGCAAACACACATCAGGCCCATCAACACCTTCCATCCTCTGTGTCATGTCAGTGAAACATGTGTGTGTATGACACCATGTTTGAGTTGTGTAAACTGTTTATTGCATGGAGATCAAAGGCCTCATGGAGCTCGTCTGGGGTGTTGCACAGTGCACAGACACACAGCAGCATTCCCACCGGCTCTTTTCTCCCCACCGATAATTACGGATACCCGCTATAGATGTCTGATTTACATACCGTGTCATATTTGGATGTGCCGCGCCTTTTATCTTTTGGCTCGTGTTCTTTCTCTTGTCTGTCTACAGTCTGTTTTTGCTTTTTTTCTTTTCTTTCTTTCTTTCTTTCTGGCACACATCCACCCACGCTCAAATGCTCTCTCTCTCACACACACACACACACACACACACACACACACACACACACACACCAGTTGTTTGATCTAGATGTGAGTGGCAGCCCAATTCTCTGATGAGCTTTGAGCAGACACATTCAGCAGCAGCATTGTGCTCTGTGTGTGTGTGTGTGTGTGTGTGTGTGTGTGTGTGTGTGTGTGTGTGTGTGTGTGTGTGTGTCCTGGTGCGAGATAAAGGTTGAGAATGTGTGTGTGTGTGTGTGTGTGTGTATTGTATTGTATTGAGTGTGAAAAGACAGATTTGTCACATTTGAATTGAATTCAGTCATTGGCATATTTCCTTGTGCACATATGACACAGCAGGTGCAGTTACTTCAGTCTGGTGATTTTCAGCATTTATCGTCGCTACAGATTATACGTTCTATGCTGTTGGAAGAAGTTCAAGGTGCTGCCAGTCGAGCTAAAAACAAGGCAAATACAACCACAATCATGCATTAACCGCTCCCCTCTCTCTTTGTCTCTCTTTGTCTCTCTGTGTCTCCCTGTGTCTCCCTGTGTCTCCGTCTCCAGCCGGATGAGTTGACCAATGCGTTGGAGATCAGTAACATTGTGTTCACCAGCCTGTTCTCTCTGGAGATGCTGTTGAAGGTTTTGGTCTACGGGCCCTTCGGCTACATCAAGAACCCCTACAATATCTTCGACGGCATCATCGTGGTCATCAGGTGAGCTGCAGAGCCCTGAAATGATGCAGGGATCCTCTTCTTCCTGCTCTCTGCCACTGGGAACACATAACCCTAACGGCCCCCATGGTCATTCATTATACAAGATAAAGATAAGATGTAATGAACCCTGAAGGTCACATTAGCTTCCCATGTAACGAACTTGACCCAAACTCAATGAAAAACAATGTGATACCTCCATTCCAATGTAGGGAGTAAATAGAGCGGTGACACACCATAAACAGTCTCTAAGAGCGATGCTGCAGTTTGCAGTGAGGTGGTGCCTTGTTGTAGTAAACATGAGGAGGACGCACCGCTAGAATAATGGCTTCTCCGTGTCCAAAGTGTTTTACTGTTACTGCTATTTCCCTGAATTGGCAGGTAAAAGTTAGAGGAGGAGATCTCAATACAGGAAACACATCCACAAATGTGCCTGAGGCATGGGCTTCAAATGAAATATGGAATATTAGCGTACAGTTTTAATGGAGGTCAAAACTCCACCAACGCTTGTGGCACAAAGTGTAAGTTAATGGTCAGACCGGCGCGCTTCATCAGGGTCACCGTCTCTCTTCTCTTTGGGCAGTGTGTGGGAGATCGTGGGTCAGCAGGGCGGCGGCCTGTCGGTGCTGCGGACCTTCCGGCTGATGCGGGTGCTGAAGCTGGTCCGATTCATGCCGGCCCTGCAGAGGCAGCTGGTGGTGCTGATGAAGACCATGGACAACGTGGCCACCTTCTGCATGCTGCTCATGCTCTTTATCTTCATCTTCAGGTAGGCACTGCAACAACAACAAAAAAATGTAGCGATCTTACAATCGTAGGGGAAAAAAAAATGGGGGAAATGTCTCGTTGTCATGTTGCTGATGGAAGAACGACATCAAAGAAACAGAAAACAGACGAGGTAAAGTGAAGGGAGTTGGATCAGTGACCATGAAACACATTTTGTGGATGGGATTGAACGCACAAAGGTGTGGAATGAGAGTAAATTGGCTTCAACATGAGAAGCAGACAGACGCATGACAGGAAGAATGAGATCCATCGATGGGATGACAAGACTAAGTGATTCCCTCTGTTCGTTAGCAACCCTTCTCTCTGCCTGGTTAGGCCTGAGGCTGAGCTCAACAAAATCAGATGTGTGGAGGTTCTCCGCACTTGTCTGATACACACCTGATGGGGAAATATGCAGGGAACTTGAATCGTCTTTGTCAGGACTGTGTGGATGTGGTTTGACCTTTAAATGTTTGAAATGAAGCTTGAAATATGTCCATCAATAAACTTTATTATTTCCAAATAAAAAATAAAAGAAAGGTGATCAGATAAACAGGTGGTAGCATAGTTGCATTTGTGAGATGCAGATTGGTGACAAATTTAAGGAAAAACTTGATGAATGAATGAGTGGAGGCACTCGACGAAACGCAGCTCCACACCTCACTGTGACACTTCATGCTTTTCCACCCATTTGCGCTTGTATTGGTGCAAAAATCTCTACTCACAATCATCAGCGTTGATCAGCACAAAACACACACACTAAACACACTAAACCTTGAAAGACTGAAGAGAGAAACAGTTAAATTGTTAACAGTGTGTGTGTGTGTGTGTGTGTGTGTGTGTGTGTGTGTTTCTGAGCTGCTTCATCTCAGCAGCTTATTGGGATGTGTGTTTATGTGAATGCATATATCTGAGTGCTGACATGCACTTCAGTACACACACACACACACACATGCATATTTCCAAGGGCCTTGTATATGCATAGATAAACAGCCTTTGATTTGAGTGAAGAGTTGCCAAGTTGACACAGCAGAGGCCTGTTCATTGATCCCTCAGCTCCAGTCGAGCTTCAGCGTCTGTGTTTCTGAACAAGAGACAGACTGCAGTGCAGACTCACCGCTGGTTCACAACAACAATAACACCCCAGTTAGTATGTAGCGGTGAATTCTCTTTCTTTCTTTTTCCTTTCTCCTCTCAAACTCCCCTTTTTACATGTTAAACTGCAGAAACTATCCGTGCTGCCAAGTCTACAGTCGTGCTCCAGACTTGGCAACGTGGATATCTAGTTAAGAATGCAAATACTTTCCAAAATGGTGAACTTTTCCTTTAAAGTTTTGAATTGAATCCGTGAGTTAGATTAGAGGATTGACAGCACTTTCATGTCTGTGCATTGAGTATGGAACTAGAGGCAGGAGCCAATTAAAGCAGCATAGCATAAAGATTGGAAACAGGGGAAAACAGCTAGCCTGCCTCTGACCAGAGTTCAAAAGTCTGTTTCTTAATCTGTGCACAAACATATATGTGAAAACGACAATTTGTGGTTTTAGGAGAAGTTTCGTTCTCTAACTATTTCTCAAAGGGCTTCCCAGAGCATCGTCATCACAGCGAGGTCTCCAGGCAACCAGCGGAGACGCTGCAGAAACAACCTGGGTGGACGGATGAACTGTTGTTGGCCAGGAAACCACACGCAAAACCTCAAAATTGTCGTCTTCCCAGTTCTGCTGGTGTGCAGATTAAACAAATGACATGCAACGAGTCAGTTAGTGAGCTGTGGAGGTGCTGGTAGAGCCCGTCACCCTCTGAAAGAAAGCAGATATTAGTGAACTATTCCTTTAACTTCCAAAGTAGTGGAAATAACTGTAAGTTGTTTCTATTGCCAGTGATCTTCTTTTGCTTGAATGGGTGTCTTGTGTCATTGCCATGGTTTGTGGCGCTCTCCATGGTGCTGAACTTAACCTGGCATAAGCACCCCATTTCCACTCCCTGTCTTGGTAACTGTTTCTGAACATAAATAGGACATAAAACTAGTGTTCAGTGAATACTTCTATTTATGCTATTTATCATGTTTAGTTTGTTCTGCCGCAGCTGTTTAGTAAGCAGCTGGTATAATCAGTATAGTGCAGTCAAAAACATGTCAAACAAGTCTTTTCAGCATGTTAATTTCCATTTATTTGTACTGTATCTAATGGGTTGGCCTGGTGTAAACATTTATCGCTGTGTTTCCTGTTTCTCCCCTGTGTTTCCTCCCTCCTCCCGTGTCAGTATCCTCGGGATGCATCTGTTTGGCTGCAAGTTTGGGTCTGAGAGGGATGGAGACACTTTGCCAGACAGGAAGAACTTTGACTCTCTCCTCTGGGCCATAGTGACTGTCTTCCAGGTGAGCGTAAACCCCTTTTCCCTGTTAAATATTGACATTTCACTGTGTTATGGCCAATTTAGCATTAGCTTTATCCCTGGCTCCACAGTCTGTTAAGATAATAAAAAAAATAGCAGCAGGATGACCTAAAGGTACGCGAGCTCATCTACCATCTGGACGCTTGGACTTCCGGTGTGATCAAACTGTACCTGCTGACGGGCCCTCCAGCAACCGACTTAGAATCTTCCTGCTTCTTTGGTGCCGACTGAACCCGTCCCCATTCAGAGGCAGAAGACAATTTCCTCCTGAATAAATAAAACATATCAAATCAAATATTCCTCTTCACTCTCCCACTCCTCTAACTATCTCCCTAACTGCCTGGCCTTTATCTCTCTCCCTCATTTTCTTCCACTTATCTCATTTCCATTTCCACGTATGTTATAGGTTAAGTAGGTCTGCCTCTCGCATCATGTCACCTTGGATTAGTGAATCAACTCAAAGGCCCTCTGTGGGGTCCAACCATCTCTACATATCCTATTGTATAGTATTTATCACCCTTAATATAGTAACCATTTATAATTCAGTGGAACATCTGATCCGGGACGATGTAATGTGTCAGCATGTCTCGCTCTACAGGACATTGTGCTGACATTGTCTGTCGTCATGATGTTACACATGGAGGCTTCACTGACTCAGTCCATATAGCCATGACGGTTTTTAGATTTCAGCGTTGTGTCTTTTCAGATGGAAAGCTTGTGGTGCACAGAATGTGTTACATTTTCTGTTTTTGACAGAGAAATACAAGAGAGATACCTATTAGAAATTCCACTTCATCAACACGCAGCCTCTGAAATATCACAAAATCAATGCCCCGCCAAACCGTCTCCCTGAACTGCGATCGCCCAATCGCCGTTTGGCAACTTTAACTGGGCACGTCAAGCCTGTCAAACTTTGAATTTCTCCATACGTTGAAGCGGTGTGCTTGGGGCTGTACAGTAACAGCCATACTCAGCATTTAGGATTTTGGCTTTGTCAAAAACCAAAAACACAAGAGTAAAAGTGTACGGATTGGATTAAACAGTGTGCTTATCTGCTTGAAGTAAACTGCAAACATTAGCATATCCAGCTAACTAGATTACTACCTACGATAGTAATCTAACCCACTGCACTGCATTACAACAAAGCAGATTCTTTCTGTAGCGTTATGTCCTCTACATGGATCATCAGCTGATGAAGATGCTAACTTTTTTGCCTAGTACGGGTCACTTTGTACGTAGCCATCCAGTGCACATTGAAAGAAAAGAGTCAACTGGAAACATTAAAAAAGTCAACTGGAGACAGCGTTTTCAACCAACACGTGGCGCTAACTTTAACTTAGCTAGCTAACTACAGCTGATAAAATCTGCCAGCTGTAGATGTCATTTCAGCTGATAAACAATCCGCTGTTTGAAAACGCACCCAGAATTCGGAGAGGGAAAACTACCACCGTTAGCAATGTAAACGGCACATGTGCCTGGTGAGAACGGAAAGCTCAGTAGGCGTAGAAATAGTGTCTAAAGGTGACGAGGCGTAGCGAACGGTCAATTATTAAACAAATTCTAGTGAACTAGTCGAACAATTGCTGAGCAATGATGTGCTTTTTCCCATAAATTCCTTTTCCTCTCCTGCAGATCCTAACCCAGGAGGACTGGAACAAGGTATTATATAACGGCATGGCCTCCACCACTCCCGTAGC
The DNA here is from genome assembly GCF_043641665.1 of Enoplosus armatus. Lineage (NCBI taxonomy): Eukaryota > Metazoa > Chordata > Actinopteri > Centrarchiformes > Enoplosidae > Enoplosus > Enoplosus armatus. The sequence goes on along the minus strand of NC_092199.1, from coordinate 14,942,737 downwards.
GGCCCTCTACTTCATCGCACTCATGACCTTTGGCAACTACGTCCTCTTCAACTTGCTGGTGGCCATCTTGGTCGAGGGTTTCCAGACTGAGGTATAATGTTGTTGGTCACACGTGCACAATGCTAACTAATGCAAAACTACAATTCAATTATTGAGCTATTTTGTCTGAAGTTCAGTCTTAAAATCCTCTTTCCCTAAAATCATATGAAAGAAATCTTTTTTTCTAATTGGAGTGAGGTTGTTCATCTCCTTTTAACTGCAGGTCAACTTGTTGAATCTTGCACAGTGATCTGGCTTGTTTCCAGGTCTTAACACAAATCATTTCTGTACAGGGTGAAAGTGCTTTGGAAACTGGTGTTAATATATTCTTAACATTCTTCTGCCCTGCTAGTTTTTTTTTTTTTTTTTTTTTTTTGTAAAATTAGGTTTCAAGACTGAAACATGAGGCTAAATTACTCAATGAGGTGCTTATTTTTCAGCGCAGGCACACATAACACTAATGGAGGGATGTTCACGCCCACACACACATGAGAAATTCCTTAACGTTGGAGGCATTAACGTATACCTTTTCTTGCACTCTCTGCAGCGGGTTACGCGAGGACATGAAATCACACTAGCAGCAGCGTTTCATTTTCCTCTCCTCTTCATCTTCATCTCGCTGTCAGCCCCTTCTCCTCCCACTCTTTCCCACTATCTCAGCAGTCATCCTCATTATTGTTCTGCTTATTTGCCAATGCAGTCATGCCATAAAGTGCATCATAAGAAAACTATGTCTGCCAGACTAGACTGCGCATCCCCCTTGTTTCATCAGTCTCATGCTCGGATTCCTTCTTTTCATGCCCCCAACCCCCTGATCTTTCCCCTCTTTAGTGCAACTCTCAAAATGTCATAAAACAAAAGTGATATGTTATCCACCGCCGTACCATGTGTGCGAGCCGTCTCTCAGACAGAAAAGAGCCAGGGACAGCAAAAAGACAGTGAAGAAGGTGGATTAAGGTGGCTGTTTTTGTTTAGAGACAGCAGCTGGGGAAAAACAGGAACATTTTCGTGTCTACAGGTTGAAACTCATTTAGCGGCCTCTCTTCACTTTTCAGCCGGCCCATTTGGAGCATACTCCACAACATACTTCATTTGAGACAGACAGAGCGACTGAGAGAAAGGAATAGAGGGTGAGATGAAATGAGAGAGTAAATCACACGAGTGTTCAGCCTTTCTTCAGCTGTCCACTTGTCTCCCACACTCTCTTTCTTTAAGGGGTGACAGCACCTTTGCTTTGATCACAGACGCTCTTTTGCTCATCGGATGAGGAGCGAGAGAACAGACGACGGGTGGCAGAGAGAGAGAGAGAGAGGTTGACAGCCTCATAAAAAATGGATTAATTGGAATGGGCTCCTCCCGCTTATCTACTGTACAAATATCAAGCGCATGACTATGGTGAATGGATTCCCATAGGAAGTGGGAGACACTGACCAAAGCTGCTTAAGATGAAGGCTTTACAAGGCCAAGACTGTAATTAATGCATTTCTGTTGACTTCTTAAAGTCAAACTGAAATTAAAATGAGGTTTTGCTAAGAATCAGTATATATATCCCTGGTATCCCCTTTCATCAGTGTTCTGGGAGCGCGGATTTTTGGCACCGACTGATGATACCGGTACTGTAATTCGATTGGTTCAGTATCTGTGTGGAGGGAAACTAAAGCAAGCTAGGTTAACTAGCTTTCCCTGTGAAGTGCAAACTAAACAAACAAGCGACTATAATCAATATTTTTGTATTAGCAATAGATCACATGACTAGTTGTGTGTTTAAAGAGAGTGTCATTGATAGTGATGACTTATTACCCGACGCTGGAGTTCCCCTCAGCTCCACAGAGCTTTTTAGCTTCTTTCAGCTCATTGTTTTGGTTTTTCCGGGCTGCAACTTTGCTGTTTTTGGTTCACCCTTATCTATCTATTTCATCGCGCCGTTTTCAGCTGCAGCAGGCTGCTGTTTTCAGCACAAAAGCCCCCAAAAAATCCACTGTACACTACCTGCCCAGCACCAAGTGGCAGACAAAATAAATTAAACCCTAGCTGGTGAATATAGCGGACCGTTTAGCAGCTAAAGAGATAGGCATTTCCCTCAGGAGTTGGTGAAGACTAAAAACGCCCTAAAAGGAGAGTGAATACAGGACTTACTTTGTCAGGTGGACAGAAACACAACTTCAAATGAATGCTAATGTTGCTCTAAATCTGCAAATCTGGATGTGTACAGAGGCTAGCTTGCTAACACAAGTTTGCCACAGCAATTTAAAAGGTGATAATATGCTAATGCTGTCTTCACAGCTTGTTTTTGCTGCCCCCAAGTCAGTTATTGCAAGTTTAACGTCACAATTGGTCCTCCCAAATGTTGAGACTGCTAACAGTTGACAGCTAATGCTAACAGCTGATCGCTAATGCTATGTGGACACAATTCCTGCAGTATCATTTTAGCTTACACTAAAAAATTGAGAAGAATTCAAGTTTAAGTTTTCAGTGTCTTTTGTCTTTGTTCAAGTTTGACTTGACTCTGTTGAGAGATATGGGAGGAAAGCGAGAGAAATCTTCAAAAACACACACATACACACTCTCTCTCACATGCACACACACACACACACACACACACAACCCACTGTAGAACCCCCTAAGGTCTGTTGGCTCGTTGTGTTCTCCCCCTCTGCTTTCCTGTATCATCACATAGCTGTCGGCTTAATTCTCCCTCTCCTTTTTTTTCAACTTAACATCCTTTTCTGCAAACACTAAGTTTATTTTTAGTCGGCCGAACTTTCCCTGCGTCAGGGTTGCTAGGTAACGGGCGCTTGAACGACGTGAGCTAAGCCAGGAGAGAAGTACGGATGTGGAGCGAAGACACACAACAGCCACGCACGAAAAAAAAAAGAAAAGTGTATTACTTCTAATGTCCATATTGCTTTGGACATTAAAGCAGAGGGGAAATCATCTTACGGAGGTGTTTCTTCAGTCCTCTTTTATTTTCTTGATTTAACTCCTCCTCCATCCTCCTCATCTCCTCCATACTTTCCTATTATCCATCGCTCTCTCTCACTGTGTCTCTCTGTCAGCTTGTGACAGTGTGTCCATGTGGCAGAATCCAATATTCGCTACAGAGAGTGCAACCAGACCGATCTGTGTCTTTATGGAGAGCTATTAACAGCATTAGCTGTTCTTCTTCTTTTTTTTTTTTTTATCACACCTCTCACTGTGACAAGAAACATACATTTCACACATATGCAAACGTGCACAATTCACACCAAAGCACACCTACAGTACAGTGCTTGACAAGCTGCAGAGGAATGCTTCCGTGCACAATATGTCCTGAACGATGCATTGCTGTACTGCAGTGTCATTAAATGCATATGTCGAGATCATTTCCATTACTGCTGCCTGCCCGAATGGTTTCCATACAAAACATCAACGGACCAACTGGAGGGTAAAACATGGCTGTGCTCTTCACCTCTACTCCTTGCTGTCCTGATGCTCCTGAGTTGCTGAAGTACACATGTGCAGCACATGGCTGCACACTGTGATCCAGGACAGTTGCTTTGATATGCTCTGTTTGCATGGTAAAAGTCAAAATGTTACGACAGGCTGAATCTCCTTTTAACTCTCTCCTTTTGCTCTTGTCTTACTGCTGTGGGTCCACCTCTCACCTCTGTGCCTCTTTTCCTGTGTGCGCCTCCCTCTCCTGTCCGGCTGCACCGATATCACTTCCACTGTAGGAAGTGAACAAGCGGGAGGACTTGCATGCCCAGCTGAGCCTAATTCAGCTGCCTGTAGACTCAGGGGTATGTAAAGCACTGCAGCGCTGCCCCCCCCCCCCTCCCATTTAATTGACTAACCGCCCTCCTTCATCCTCCCCTCTGCCCTCCCTCTCCACCCGTTCTCCTCACCTTCCCTATGGAGGCTTTACAGTTATGTGTCAGATCTCTCAACAGCCACAGCTTGGAGGTTATATTCTTCTCATTATCATTTTGGCTGATTAACAGCTTTGTCATTTATCAAACACACTAATGTAGATAATACATTTCAAGCTTATGCTAGCAGCTAGTGTCTTAAAGGGCCACTCTACCCAAATGACAAAAAATGATCTACTGTCTTTTCTAACTTGCCATTAGTGATATCGAGCCATGCAGATTTAAATTTTATTCACAGAGGTTTTGAGATATTTTCTGCTGAATGTCTCGCTGCTAACCCAATTCAATAGTGTACTGAAGTGGGAAGTTAATTTTCTTCATCGACAGAATCAGGTGGCTTGAATTTTCCAAAGCTTGAATGGACATTCAATCATCAGTACAAAAGATGAGTAACTGTGTTAAAAAATATCTCATTCTTTGATGAAAAAAAGGCAAAGTTACAAGCCTGTGTACATAACAATGTATGACGAGTCAGCTACAACTACAATCCACGGACCTTAAAATAGTTTGAGCGTCCCGCTAACAGCAACCAGAAGCTAAAGATTACCCTCTGTAGAAACCTGACAATATGTTCAGCAGTTTAAGTCAGTCCACTTTTTGAGTCTGGGTCAACCACCGGCTTCTTCTCCAGGCTCAAAGGTGTCGTCGTATTTAGAGCCATCCGTCTTAGCAAACAGATGAAAAAGACGTGATTTCACAGAAACAACGTTGATGAACCAAATCCGTAGACTGGCTCAAACCACAGATTGAAAAATAATTAGAGCTGTTCACAGCAAGGTCTGTGGATTACTCTGACGAATAGAATATCTTTGGAAAGAGACATTGCAATTGCATGTTTCAATTCTTGCACCACAAATGGAAATTCTGTTCACTTCCTCTGTACTGGGGTGACGGTACAAGTCTCAGCAAATTAAATCTCAAAGCCTCTGTTGAACCATCATGGCTCAATACCACTAGGGGTCAAAGGAAATGTATCTTGGGTATTTTTGAAATTTGAGTGAACTTACTGTAACAACCCAGAAAAAAAAACTAAGGGAGCAAGGGAAGCAACAGAATACCAAATGGCAGAAATGCAGTTTGTCACCTGTGTTGCCAAAAGCACAGGACCTCCAACATGGCTGCCAGAGAATGTGCCACATTATCTAAAAGTCCTCTAACCTGCTTCTTGCATGATGCCCCAGCTGCTGAAACTAACCGGGGCGGTGAGTGACTGTTCAGAGGAGTTTAGGGGAGTCAACGAAGTGCTTAAACACTTGCATCACTTTGCTGTGTGTGTGTGTTTGTGTGTGTTTTCTTTCTCTTCATGTCCTTTTTAAAAGCAGACTCCACATCAAACCTCAGATTGAGTGCTCACCTCCCACCAGCCCTCCACCCTTCTCTTTTTTCTTTCCAGCCTCGGGGTAAGAACGCCGCACCGGCGCTGCCAAAAAATCTTCCCCTCTCCCTGTTTTATCTGGCTGGATGGAGATGAAGAGAAGGGGGGGGGGGGGGGGGGGGGGGGGCTGTGGCGGCTTTTTGGAAGGCCCCGCCACAGCCAGCTAAATCCAGCCGGACTAGAGGATGAGAGCTAATAAAGCGAAGGGGTAGATCAACTGTGTTTGCATGACTCAGGCTCTTAAGGCACGGCCAGTACACTCTGTGAAATGAGGACTTTGAAAAAGAGATGGCTGTAAGACTTGTCCTCGTGTCCTCTAATTTTACACCGTTGAATACTATCCAGAACTGATTCAGTTTTCCAATGGGCAAATGTGAATTGGGTTTTTTTTCTAATCTTCTTGAAATGCAGCGACCAACTGGGCACCTGAGCTTCAAATTGTGTTTTGAGTGGAGTCTGCTGGCTGGTCTAATAAATCTGTTGCTGTAGTTTTATTCACCTGTGTTGCCTCTTATAACTGTCCGTACACTGTATACTTAACATGCATTTTATTTACTAGCCCTCTGTGGAAGTCCAGAGATGCCAATATTAAAATGACTAAAATTAAATTTCCATTTTATTCTCAGTTTAGGTTATGTATTATCTGCCAATTTAAAAAAAGAAAACGAAAAGTCAATTTATCATTTAATTTCATTATCATGATGGTAGCATTATGCTATACTGGGTAGTTTTCATTTCAATTATAGCAGCAACTATGCATTTTTTAGCTAGCGTCCTGGCTCTATGGATGACAGTGTCGTTCGGACTGAAATATCTCAACAACTATTGGACGGATTGCCATGATATTTGGTACAGACATTCATGTCCTCTAGCACCACCATCAGGTCAAATGGAAAACTGCAATTTGATGAAATTATGTCGTTAAATATTTGCATCCCTGGACTTCCACACCTGTATACTGTGGCTGTCATTAATGCCTTGGAGTTAGTTTAGCGGTTTGCTACTACGTCGCAGGTAATTCCAGATCCAATTCTGGGCTGATGAGTCTCAAATGCACCTGTGGTAGGATACAATTTTGGTGGACACACACAGATAGACACACAATTACCTCCTATCAACATCCACCCTCCATCCCCCATTTACACCCTTTTTGAAGCGATGTGATTGAGATCCCCCTGTGTGCCTCTGGTGTCTATTATTGTCTGGCTATCAGCAACAGGCCTGGTCTGGCCCATCTCCTGCTCCCACCGCCATGCCCAAATTGGGGTGGCAGAGTGTAAACATGCTATCCAAACCACCCAGCTATTTCGGGACCAGGGATTTCCCTCGAGTCCAGCCCCCCTCCCCTCCTCTGCTCCAAAGTTATCATTTCCACCTTCCCTTTCTCCAGTGAAACCTCCATTGTCTAATGCTTGGTGAGAACACTTCCTTCTACTCACCGATCTTGGCTGAATTGACCATAAACCAACAGTATACTCAACACCAACTAGGGGTGGGGGGATTGATACAGCAGAGTATTGTGATATTTTGCAAACACCAAGTATCGATCTTATAAATTATTAATATTGCAAATACAAAGTTGCTGAAGGTGCTGCATAACTTTTTGTACAAGTTGCATCAAAATACCTGTAATAGCACAGCCGTCCACACACATTTGCATTCAGTTAAGTTCAGTTTGTCAGGTGCGTGCACCATCAATGACAGTGTTGGTCAGTCTGTCTGCTTGACAATCCCATTTTGCTGCAATACAATGACTGATGAACAGACTGAAAACTTATCTTATTAGATAAACCAGATGTTGACAAAGACGTCCTTTGGGGACATAATTTGCAGTTGATAAAAGGTAATAAATCGCAAGATATCGCAATACTCAGCATATCGCAAAATACTTAAAATCGCAATATCATCGTATGGTGACTTAAGTATTGACATAATATCGTATCGTGGGGCCTCTGGTGATTCCCACTCCTCATTCCCACTCATATAATCCAGTGAACATCTATTAAAACCAAAAAGTGCAAAGACTTCCCTGTTGATTGCTCCTCCCATCAGTCGTATTTAATTCCTGCTCCTCCCGAGATGCCTTAATCTGGATATTAAAAAAATGTAATGTCTTCTTTTTTTGGGCAGGGAAGTTTTTTAAATTCACTCTGGCTGGATCATGTTTTAGGCGGATTTGTTTTCTGGCAGCTGAGATACGAATAAATGTCTGCCCGTGAAGAAGTTGTACATAATGTACTAGAAAGGGTAAAAAAGAGAGAAAAGAAAGACACAGAGAACAGCAACACAGAGAAAGAGGAGGGAATTTGGCAGGTCTGAGCAGGATTAATCTCTGCCTCGCAGTCTGAGGTAGTTTCACCAACTTTAGCTCTTCACCCCAGCAGCAAATTGCACTGTGCCCTCCTGACAATCAGAGGATTAGGGCAGAGCAGATCTTAGGTCAGCTCGATCTTTTGACACCATCAGTCACAATTGTACAATTTAAACTACTGGATCAGACTGGAGAAAGACTGGAGTCCAGTACTCTTATCAAGTTCGTCATAGCACTTATTTTTCTTATACAGCCTTTGGAGTCCTACACAATATTTCCTTACAGGAATAATGAATTTAGGACAGCCAAGATACCGAGCCAAAAGAGCTGCACACCATTAAAGATCCATGTGATTTTGCTAAACATTTGTATAAAAATCTAATTTTGTCTGACATTTTGCTAGTTTCATGTACCAAAGTGTTAGTCCTACAGGTATGGGGGAATCATAAGCTATAATTGGCTTCTACTGGCAAAGTTAAGCTCTTGACACTTCTCCCATACAAGATAAGAAAATCATTGCGAAGCTGAAGCAGTGTATATGAGATGGCTACCTAAAAGGAATGTGCGCTTTTAGACACAGCAGTAGTTTTCATGTAACGGCCCCGCAGGGAAGGTGTTCTAATGGAGAGGATGCCATTATTATAATGATTTGTGTACATGCATGCCTGTTTGCGTCCTTACGTTGAATTTACATGCAGTCACACTGCTTCTAAAATTCACCTTTACGTTGCACTGTTCGACGCGTCCATTATATGCAGCAGGCCTTAGCATGGAGAACCACAGCAGCCTATGTCAGACACATGCAGGTACAGGCGCTCAGCAGGAACCAGAACCAAGACCAAAAACACGACTGCCCCCCCCCCCCCCCCCCCCCCCCAACCTGAGAAAGAGGGAGAGGAGATAAGGTTGAGCACCCACAATGCTTAGTGCTGATGCTCCACTGGGTTTGTCCTATCACAGCTGTCCTTTCTGAGTGATTGCGTGTGGGTTGATGAGCCCTGTGGGAGAGGGGCCACTGCTGTGGTTAAAACATTTTTTTTATTTTTATGTCTGGTGATAAATTGTTGGCGGTGTGGGCTGTGTGTTTGGTTAGCAGTATGTCAGTGTGACGGCGGATGTGTGAACCTTTTTACTGCAGTATAGTCCTAATGCCCAAACACATTATTTTTATTATTATTATATTATAAAATATAGCTAATGCAAATTAGCCCTGATTGTCTTCATACTACTCACACAGAATCAGAATCAGCGTTATTGGCCAGGTATTTTAAGGGTGACAAATTTAACTCCAACTTTCAGTAGCTCTCGATGTACGCACACACTGTGCCAAGAACAAATGTACAAGGAGATACTCATGACAAACCGCTAAAATAATGAAAACTGAACTAAACCAAGCTAAACATATAGCTATTATTTTCTAAAATAGAATGAGACTACATAATGATGATATTTATTACTATAATAAAAAATAATGTCTGATATATGGTATATCTAGAAGTGCTTAGTCAAAGGCAGTTCAAAGGCTAAATAGAAATTCTGATTTGTGCTGAATAAACTAGTCAGTCAATCGATAAGGCAATTGACAGAAAGTTAATTGTCAACCATTTTGAAAATTGTTTAATAATCATTCATTAAGAAACAAAAAACAAAGAGTTTACAGCCATGCTAGCAGCTCTGTAAAGCTGTACCGATGCACAATGGTGCTTTGAGCTAAATGCTGACAGCATGCTAACATGCTCACAATGACAATATGAAAATGCTGATGTTTAGCAGGTATAATGTTCACCATGTTACCATTTTTCTAATTAGCATTATTTTTCGAATTAAAAAAGGCACTAAGCACAACTGAAGCAGATTTTGGTCGTGAACCAAAGTATCGGACAAATGAACAGATTTGACCTTGGAGGAAATCAGTCAGACATAGTGGCTTTAACTACAAGGGGGAAAAATGCAGATAGGTGTCTCGAAGATAGCCATCCCCAACACGCCAGCAGTAAACAAATATGCAGTATACCCACACCCACTTTGTCTTTCTCTCACACTCCACACTCATGGGAAGGATCAAGAAAGTAATTTGTTAGCTTAAAAGGAGGTGCATGGTGATAAGGTCCTGAGGCCTCTCTGCACACAGTTTATTCACTTTGCTACCACAGAGGTCTGACTCACTGGGTCGGCATTCTATTAATCCAGCATCCACCTGGCACCCTGGCACACATTAATGGAGTCTGCGAGCTCTGGCATAGCGCAACAAATACGAGCAAGAACTCTGAGGTTCACTGCAGCGGGATTTGCGCGTTGAAGGGAGGAGTGTGAAGCAGAGGCTCGAAATAAGTAATGAGTAATTAAGAGCTTGAGAAACATCTGGGCGAGATAGCAAGGAGGAGTAGAACGATGCGCAAATGGGAGATAGTGAGAAAGGCTCATTTTGACATCGCTGTCTGGAACAATGATAGAGAACAAAACAAGGCGCAAACAGTTCTGCTGCTCCGACAAAAGTCAAACTGGGCTGCTGATTTACAGATTGCCTGACACCACGGCGAAGTGTTGTGTGTTTGGTGTGTACGTGTGAGAACTGTAGATCTAGCAACCACACTGAATCTCTTTTGTAGCTGTTTACGGGCCACGGCAAGTAAAAAGAATTGCCACACGGCCAAACTCAATATACGGGCCAGGTTCTCTCTGAAAGGTTTCAGTGTGGTTTCCCTCACTCTCCTTGCATGACAACATTTAACACGGTTAATAGTTCTCACCCTCTCTCCGTGCCCTTTGACCCTCACCTGTCCCGCTTACAAGAGGGAGGTTGCCTCTATAGCGACTGATCCAAGGCCAGATCTGAACAAGGACTGACATGACACTGGGACTGGAAGATGCAGCTAAGCAGGGATCTGTGTTTAGAGGCAACTTCAACCCACCTGTTTTCTGTTAACTCTACTGAGAAACAGAGATTTTCACAGGTGTATTCCCTCTTAACACTTTTTGTGTGCTTTTGTGTGTCAAGGGCGATGCTTCTAAATCGGGTTCGGAGATCGATTCCTGTGCACGAAGTATGGAGGATGTTAACGGCAGCAAGAAGGATTTGTCAGCCTCTGCAGGTGAGGCACACACATAAACAGCACATATGTACACAGACAACACACTCTGCTTGAATCAGCGATGCTACAAGAGGAGTACAAAGGATTGAACACTTGTACCGTCTGTGTTTGCACACTTAACTGCTGGCATTTTCCCTCCCTAATCTTCGCTAGATCCCTGCAGATTGCATACTGTGTTGTGTTTCTTACAAAATGTATGTGAAAGCTTGTGATACAACAGCAGGTTAGGCCAAAGGCATTTAAAGTATACCCTTTACAAACATCCCCCCACCTGTTCCATGTCTGTGGCCTCCCGCTCTCAGTCTTTTCCCCGTTGGTTTCCCGACCACACTCAGTGGGGCTCGTGCCTGGCTGTCTCCCTGCACAGCATCAAGCCAGTGCAGCAGCTTCATCCATAATTCCTCGTACGCCAGTTCCCATCCCCTCTAATTACGGCTCGCGCAGGCTGAGAAGCCCAATGGAAACACTACTGTATGGAGTACAACTCCCAGACGTACGGTATCATCTCCCCTCCAGCCCCTTCAGATGCTCTGTATAAAACTGCTTACATAGCTGGAAGAGCCTAATATACATCTTCTAGGCCTCGGATAAAGGTTGGAAGATGGAGGAATTAACGTTATTAAAGTTGCATTCCCCTCCGCATGTCATGTATTTGTGTTGCTGCCAAACATAATATCCTCTCCCACGCATCCCATAAGATTAACGCCGCGCTGAAATATTCATGTTGCTCAATAACAGCGTGAGGCATCCATTTTTAAGTATGCTGTGCTGCGTTACTGAGGGTGTACCCCTGTGGCACTCCTCCCCATGCGCCACCTCTTCCTGTGTTTATTCAATTTAGCACTTTCATTCACCTCTACGATGCTCTTTTCATCAACTTTTTTTTTTTTTTTGTTCCCCTCTATCACTCACCTCTGTCACTTCCTTTTTAACACCACCCTCTTTAATCCATCAATATCATTCATTCTCTCCTCTATTCTTTACTTTATTAAACCCTGGTCATCATGTTCCCTTACTAGTAGTGCCCGTAAATGGTCATGTGGACCTGAAGACCAGCTTGACTCCACCTCTAATTACCCACACGGCTGCCACCCCCATGCCCGTACCCAAGTTGCCCGTCGGAGGGGACCCCATCCTGGGCTACGAGTCCCGCCGCGGCAGCAACGTCTCCATAGACCCGGCCTGCTATGACAAATCACCGGTTCGTATATTTATTATTATCCTCGCGCACACCAGAAGCATGTGGCCGTTTTCAAGTGTAATAAGCCTGTTCCAGGATGTCAGAAGGCCGACATTAATACATGTGTTCGGGGATAAGTGCCACCGCCACCCGGCATTCCCCCGAGTGTCTCTCTGAATTCATTCTATGTGTCCTGCTGATGTGTGGAGGTCATGATGATTGATGATGATGAATGTGGCGTGCCTGGTCCGACACTCTACTTACTGCTGCCACTGCCACTTTTTATTTGACAAACTGGTGATCGGGATAAAGACCTGAGAAAATAAGCCCACATCTCTGCATCTGCTCCTGTCTGCCTGTCAGCGTGAATCTCTATTCAATTCAGCTCACGTCAAGCCGAGTCAAACCAATTAATCTTGCTTTGTTTGCATGAACATCGCCAGAGTACCGAGATGCAAGACCCATGCTTTAACATGCTTTTTCTCTCTCCTGCTTTTCATCAATCTGTCCTCCTCTTGACCTCCTGGCCGTGCCCCTGCTCCAGACCAGTGCCCGGAGCTCTTCCCCCTGCGCCCCGTGGAGCTCCGGCAGCGGCTGGACCAGCCGCCGGTCCAGCTGGAACAGCCTGGGCCGTGCCCCGTCGCTCAAACGCCAGAAGAAGCAGTCCGGGGAGCGACGGTCGCTTCTCTCCGGGGAGGGTGGCTCCAGCTCAGAAGACGGGGAAGGCGGAGGAGAAGGAGGAGGTGGCTTGATGGAGGAAGATGACGCCTCTCTGGCCAGGACGGACTCCATGTCCCAGTCGCAGAGAGGGCCCCGACACCGGAGGATGGAGTCAGTGGAGACCCGGAGCTCCATGGATTTGCCCCCTGATGCTCTTCTGCAGGTAGATGATGTGCATCTATCAGTGTCCACCTCTGATTAATCTCTAGAGTGCTGTATGACATTTGACTTGGAGCACTTGGGGAAGTATAGAAATACCACAATCTCCACAAACTGCAAGTCCTGCTCGCTTGAGAATAGCAACTTTTAGTGAACATCTTAAAATGATATTGTTAGGTTTTTATGGCATCTTGTAGATGCACTTACTGGAGTGTTATTCCTAGTCATAGCTCTAAGCAGAAGATGCCATAATGAACTCACTCAGACAGATAGATAGATCGGTTATTGTCCTCCGTTAGAGGACCATGACTTGACTCAAAATGGCTATTACTGAAGGGCTGTGCTTTGCATTGTGCACCACTGGGTCATATCTGGCAGTAGGATGCTAATGGCTGTGTTATTTATTCGTGTACTCATAGAAAGTCAACGTTTTCCTTCCAAAACAAAAGATTAGAGGAGGGGTCTTTAGCGCATAAACACTCCTCCCTGGCTGATGGAATGTTAATAAGGGAACTTACCTGCTGTCGTCTTTGGCGGGAATGGAGACCTGCATTCACTCAGCGCTCAGGGACACGCGAGGGAAGGACCAAAACAGTGTGCCGTTCTTTCAGCCCAACACAACGCTTCCAGCATGTTTGTACTCGTTACAAAGCCAAAGAGAAGACAACCACACAAGGCAACACAGGGAGGAGGATAACACACTCATAGTAGCAGTAAACAAACCTTTGTGTACCAGAAATGTAAACGTGCCACACAAAGCACTGAAGATAATGACACAATGACATTGACATTAGAAGTGTAACTGCCTCCTGTCCTCCCCCTGTGTAGGTGCCCTACCTGTACCGCTCAGCCAGTATGCATAGCTCCAGGCCCCCCTCCCTAGACCACCTACGGCCCCCAGAGCACAGCGACTGCAATGGGAAGGGCTCTCTGCCCGCCCTGGGCCCCACACATGTCTCTCTGGAGGACAACACCGAAGATGAAAATGCAGAAGAGGAGGCCATCGTGGTCAGTCTGTGTGCATGTTCGCTCGTTCTTGTACTTTTGTCCTCATGAACGAAAATTTCCTCCAAAGCATGTTAAAGACAAGGAAATCGTTTCTAGGGTTTAGAATCAGGATTAGTTCTATAAATGATGGTAAGGGTTGTGGTTAATGTCTGTTTGTATCTTTTCCAATTCTTTCTCCAAGGGCTCTATGGCCAATGTGAAACGGAGGCAGGAAAGAGGGCAACTCTGTCTTATATTATTAAAGATTATTCTTTAGTTTAGGGGCATTCGTATAATCATTTAAACAATACATAATCTCGGCTATGCATATTTGCATACTGTATCAGGCTAAAGCCTGTTTGTTTGTGGGTGGCCCTTTTTTTGCAAAACCTTGAAACAGCTTTGCCAGAACAAACAAATTCAAAAACTTAACTCTGTGGAGAATAATTGTGGCTCACAATATGCAACAGGAAATTGTGAACATATGAATAATGAATGCGCTGTGCACCTCTTGCTCCCTCCAGGGTCGTTTTGCCAGACTGTTCCGCTGGCTGGAGAAGAAACAGCCAGAGTGGTGTCGACAGCGAGACACCTGGTCGCTCTACCTCTTCCCTCCAGAGTCGAGGTAGTGTTCACACCTCCGCTCATCTCCATAACTCCACCTCTTTGCCCTGTGCTCAGTTTTGCAAGTTCCTTTTTCTATGATATGGGCATTTTTGCATATTCAGAGGTTCTGGGTGCACAGTGTTCAGGAAATGTGCTGTTTCCTTCTGCGACAGTTAGGATAAATGAAGTTGTGTATTTTAAAATTAAATTAAATATTAAAAATAAGCAACTTCACAGCACTTTTTAAATGTTTTTTTTTGTGTTAAGTGTGCAGGAAAAGACTGAGCCCTCTTCTTATCATTGCATTTGACTGACAGCCCATAATGCTGACTGTAATAGCTAAGAGCACAGCTTTTTTTTCTGTCCTTCCTACATCAACTCCCTTTCCCTCCCGCGTTCCCACTTCAGAAGTCTCTTTTATCTGCACATTTCTGCCATGTCAGGGGTGAGTAAGTAGGAGCGGAGGGAGGATGGGAGTTTCTCCCACTGAGTTCTGCGTGTTATCTCAGCCCCGTGCAGAATCCATCGCTTCCCACCCTCCCTCGCCCCCCTCACCCCCCTCCTCCTCCTTCACTCCTCCTCCACTTCTGGGGCTTTGATCAGCAAGCAACACGCTGGCCCCAGCCTGCCGCCACAGCACCGCAACATGCTAATCAAACATCAAACAAGCCCCCCCCCCACACCCTCACCCAATAGGCACTTTAGGCATGTTAGCCACCACCAGTGTCACATAATGACCATTCCAAATGAGCAGGTGTTTGAAATGTAATGACTCATATACAGTGTGAAATGATCTCCATCTTCAGAGTTACAAATGAGACACTTTTTGCTAAGACATCGGTGTATTTACACTCTGCGTTTGTTTTGACTTGGGGGGGGGGGGGTTACTCCATGACTCGGTCATGGCATCACCATAATGTTTGGAAGCTGCCAATAGCGAGAATCAGTGGTAAAGTTAGCAAACAAGGCTAACTAGCTACTACTTTCTGAGTGGAGGCTAGTTAGCCTCGTGAGCGTGGACGATATACTTAACAGCAGGATGGGGCCTGCCAAATGAATTTTGCTACGTGACAGGTGGCTTAAAACGCTAACTGCAGATGGCTAAAAATGACTTGTATCACTGTTCACAGGATATACAGCATGAGGTGCTGTAGTTGGTAGCACACATGGAAGTTGACACTGAGTCTCCTTGCAATGCCGACTCTCAAATATCGAATGCTGTTTCTACAAAAATGCTCAAAAGCTGTTTTATGATTTAGTTTATATTTCATCTATTTCACATATCTGTTTAATTTGAGCTTTTTCAGAAGTTCTGGATAGTTCTCCTCTCTTTTGACGGTATTATTTAATTTGGAAAAGGTTAAGAGGAAAAGCTCCCTGTTGTCTGTCATTGTCAGAGTATTAAGAAAACTGAAGGATCTTGGCTCAAATTGAGCTTCTAGCTGGCTTTCAATCGCAGCGGGCTGCAAGGTTTGGCTGTTGCTGAGAGTGACACAGAGGACACAGGCTCTGCATGGCGCCCATTCTGGCCTTGAACCGTCACGGACGCCCGCCTGTGCTCACAATCACATCAAGAGACAGCAGCGTAGTGGGAGGCCGGAGTCCAGCGGCTCTCACATGGACACGAGTTCACTTCAACCTGCCTTTGTGCTCGCTGCTGTTGCTGCTGCTACTGATGATTACTGCAGGGGAAGTTTTAAATGAGCAGAGGAGTGGGCTTACTGTGACGCAGTCACTGCGATTAGACGTGTTCGCCACAAGAATGGGCTGTGCAAGAACAGCCGTCTATCAACATGGGGACCTGGTGCAAGGCTCTGAGGGTTGTGCATGTGGTCCCTCGTACAGTAAATGATTACATTATGTGGAACTATATATATATATATATATATATATATATATACATATATATGAGCCTTGTGGGGGATGGGTCATCTGAGCGGCACACAAGAAGATACAGATAAGAATAGAACAAATAGACAGCAGGGAGGATGTTTCAGAGTTACAGTAAGTAGTGAAAGTAATGATCTGTTGCATTTTTATGTCGTGCCGGATGGTGTAACATAAAAGTGATACAGCCTATAGCTTACTGTTCCCGGCATCTGTCAGCTGTTTCGTGGAAAGCAATCCATCCAGCACATGGGAAGTGATGCGGTTTATGTCTCTGGTTTGTTTGGACTCGGTAATTAGCTTAAGCGGCTCTCATGCTTTCTAGCCATTCTAAACAAAGAGGTCATGCCGTTGCCTGAGCCCCACCCGACAGAAACTCAAACGTCTGCAGCAGAAGATCCAAGCAAACATGTCACACTACCACCTACACCGTTAAAGTGACAGGTGATTTCTGGGACATGCAGTGCAAAAACCCCACGGAGACGTTAAAGAAAAATGATGACGAAAATGAAGAGTTGGTTGACTCTGTTGAAATAAGGCAATAAAATGTACAGCTTTACAGCTTTAAATGAGAGAATTGTGAAGAGAGCAGTGTTTGTAGGTGGAATATAACTGTAATCAATATTTAAGTCATTTAGAAGCAGTTGAAGCGTTGATGCCAGAAAACTCAAAAGGTCAGTAAATATCATCAGAGGGGAAAGCTTCAAACACTTGTCAAAGTCGTTTCACATAAACATCCACGCATCAAGATGTCAGAAAGGGATATTTTTGCTTTTTGCTTGAGTGTGTGGTGACAGGTTTTTCCCGAGGTTTTTTAGGGGAGTGTGTGTTTTTAAGTCTTGGGGGCCATTTGAGCTTGACATTAAAGTTCTCAGCCAGACGTTGGCCCTTCAAGCCCCCTCCACCTGCTTGAGGAAAACACTTGAATTCTTTAGCAATCAAGGCTCTGACGTGGGGATATCAAAGAGGAATTAGCTCATTCAGTCTGTGGATGACACACACGCATACACATGCACACAGACTCGCTGTTGACACAATGGTGTCTGTGTTGCCAAATAAAGCCAAAAATCCTGATCTGAGTCTCACAATATTGTCCCCTGCTGTACACTTAGACCGATATGAGCCATCAAAGCGGATTTGACGCACGGTTTAATCCTTTCCAGTGCCATATATAACAAGCGCTCCCTCTTTCTTTCCCTCTGTTGTCACCAGCTAAAAGCCTGGGAACCTTTTTCATGTCGTGCAATGAAAGTCAGGCATAATTAATGACTAATATTTCTACAGTGGTTCATCACAGAGTCACAGCATGTGAGACGAGCTCTCTTAAGTTGAAGGAGATATTTGCCCTTGTACAGTATGTCATTATTTCAGGTTTTATAGGACATGCTTAGTATTTCCATTTCATGCTACTTTATGCTTCTACTCCACTTAAATTCACAGGGAAATATTGTACTTTTTACCGCACTACATATTTGACAGGTTACTAGTAAGGCTACTTTGCAGATTAAGGTTTTACATACAAAGTACATGAGAAGAAGATCGACAGCATCAGTCCCAAAACACACCTGTTTATGTTCAAGCCCTCTAGCGTCCATAGTAATTCTGACGGAAATAAAGGAGGAAGTAAGGTGACAGTATTATAGACCGACAAAGTAGAGAGGAACATGATATCGCTGTTGGTTTCCCTCTTCTAACTGACAGTCAACGTTTTCTTTTTGCTTTTTCTTTTAGCTTGGCCATGATCGTTCCCCAACATTAAACACATTTTTATTTTATTTTTTGTTATGATGACGACGGTCCCCCAACCTTAGGAAAGTAGTCATTTTAACCCAGATCACGATTTTCCCCTAAACCTCACTTTCTTGCCAAAACCTATTTGAACCTTACCCATAGCGATGCCACACCATAAAACAAATGTATATTTCAACAGGGATTTATAACATCAGTTCAGAAAATGGTTCCAGTTTATAGCTTGTCGTTGTTGTCAGTGTTATCGCTGTCAGTTGACAGTTTCTTTTGTTGTTGACAAAGTTTAAGAACGTTCTTTGGTGTATTTGCTTCATATTTGTAGTTGTGTGTGCCCGATTAACCAGCTATTTTTGCCTAAACTAGTAGCACCTCTGGTTATAAGTATAACGCAATAATTGGGGCTATTTTTATACCAAAACACACACTTGTTGGTCCCCTTATTTTAGCTGCATAAATGTATGCCAAGTCCATTTCCGGTGTCAATGAAATCTCACATTTCTGTGTCATTATTTGTCAGGTTTCGGATCCTGTGCAATAAGATCATCAACCACAAGATGTTTGACCATGTTGTGTTGATCATCATCTTCCTCAACTGCATCACGATCGCCATGGAGAGGCCTCGCATCGACCCCACCAGCGCTGTGAGTCTCGAAACACGTTTAAGAGTACAGGCACACCATTCACTGTGCACTATATGACTGTTCGCTCTGTTAAGTTAGAGTCACGAAAATACACAGCTTGAGTGTGTTGCCTTCACAGTCTTCAATGACAAACAGAAAGAAGTGGAGAAAAAGGGAAGACAGGCAAAGAAGAATACATCCACATATATATATATATATGTGGAGAGAGAGAGACACAGACATTTCTGAAATGTATGTGTGGAATCCATCACAAAGAAACTCGCTGGCTGCTCAAAAAAAGTCCAAACAGAAATGGAGAAAAAAGGGAGAAAGTATCTGTCAGCAAGTCCAACCTTGATGGCTGTTCAAACAAACACACACACGCACACACACACACACACACACACACACTCCTCAAACCAGAATTGCTACTGTCGTTTGCTCTCCGCAGAGAAATGGAGTGGAACTTTGTGTAAGCAGGGAATCACTCCTGTGTGACTGTGAGCCCATAGCTTTAGGTAATGCGTGCGACACCCCTGTATCTACTGCACTGCATCATCAGCACCATCACCTGCTTAGCTAATGCACCATCCCTTCAAATAGAGGAGGGCTGGCTGAATGCCGTGCAGCAACACACACACACACACACACACACACACACACACACACACACACACACGCACATACATCTAACTCTGTGTCCTTTGCTACTTCCAGCAATAGCAGTGGAACACAGCCCAGCCGCTCCGTGCACAAACACAATAATTATCACTGTGATTGTTTTATTTTTATTTTTTTCTCACTGAGCGAGGTGTGGGCCGTGGATGGGGCCTAATTGCGGTTGGGTCTCGCTGGAACGCTCCGTTCTGCTTGTTTTGCGACTGAAATGCGGAGGAGACAGTGCCGTGGTAATTGATTCGATTATCTGTGGGCTGGCGTACGTGGCTAATGTCCAGGAAAAGGAGATGTTTAACAAATGGAGGCCGCCCCACGGGCAGCCCGGTCTAATCAGGGCAGAGAGATCACACACACTGTGTCTCACCTTTTCACACACATATGTAAATACAGACACACACAAATGCACAAAATCCCCCACAGCGGCCAAACTAACATTCGGATCAGAGAGCAGCATTTTGGGATGCACATATATTTTGTCAGCTTCCTGCCGTGGCCGCCGTGTCCAGTCTGCACCCCGGGGCCATTATTGAAATGAGATGGAAATGGATGACGTAGTGAGCAGCCCGAAACAAGAGAACGAGCCGTCGTTCTAGTTTTGCGCTGTGGTCCTTACTGCTGCAGATCCCATTTTCCCGTGTGGTTATTGCGTAATGCAATTTGTTTGCCTGTGTGGGTTTGCTTTGAATTAATGAAGCCGATTGTGAATCGATTGCCACTCGCTGATTCTGTTTTTGGCTGTGTATAACAACCAAACATGTATAATTTATCACGCCGCGGCTTTTGAAGCACCTGCTCTACATCACCCATGGCGCCAGCATGACAAGAGACATATGTTATATTCTTTAAATAGAAATGTAGTCATTGTTTCAGAGATAAAATGTTTTAGTCACAACATTTTAGTGTGGAATGCAGCCTGAACAATTAGTTTATTGTCCTGGAAGTTATGTCACACACTTTGTATTTGGCTTGAAGTCTATTGCTGTTTTGGTTTGGCGCTGGAGGTTGCCTGGATACTGTCTTCCTGTTGCTCAGTGGAAATGATTGAGGATGATTATACCACCTATTATGATTTATTATTCCTAATTGAGCTAGGGGACAGGACATCACTGTCTGGAGCTCAAAATTGAATTAAATCAGCATTAACAGCATAAAATACAATCAGTCTAAGTTCTGTGCGTCCACGTCATCCACTCCAGACAACATTAAGATAGGGAGAAGGCGCTATGAAAGCTTTCTAGGAGGTGTGGGGTGACTCTTTTGTGTTGCTGCTCAGGAATACAGGAAGGGTTTGTAATTGCATGATTGAACGCTGCATTAAGCAAGATTTCTATGCAGCAATGCATTACTGTAAGGTGATCTACTAGCTCCTTAATAGTTAGAGAGATACTGTACCTAGATTACCCTACTGGAAGTGTTTCGTATTGGTTATTGTTTTTCACTGGCTTGTAACTAAGCAAAGTGCCTCTCAGTTTAAGTCATTGCTGACCTCTCCCACATTACTTCAAACCAGGCTGAGCTAGAATGAGCTCCTTAGGCTGATGGCTCGTGGTTCCCTGAGGTGTGGTCCGACACACTGGATGCCAGGCGTTGAACCGGGAATAACACCACCACCTTCAGAGATGAGGAATGAGAGGGAGGCAAGAGGGAGGTGTTTTACTCCTCTTGAGCCCTGAATTCCTGTCACCATCTGTTACAATCTGTTTTATTTAAATCTTCATCTTAAAATACACTAGAGCTGTAAAGGAAGCACCCACTGCACACAGTGGAAAGCCATCACCTGTGGGGGGTTGGCCGGAGGGGGAAACCACAAGATCAAATTCTCATTCAACATTCTTAAATTGGTTTTATTTATATGTATCATTTTGTTCAGTTTGCCAAAATGTAAGTATACACGTGGAAAAAGTACACTTAAGTTGATTCTGGGCTTAGTTTTGGTCAGCTAAAATGGCTAACAGCTATTTACATGCAATATTTCAGCAGCAAACTATATAGTCAGACAGAGAGCAAATTCTCAAATTCTTTAACATTGTTTATTTTATCATTTCGTTCATTTCAGTCAGCCAAAATATATATATATATATGTATATATATGTGAGTACACATTTGAAAAAAGTAACTTAAAGTTGATACTTTGCTTCATTTTTGTGTCTAAAATGGCTACAGCTAACATTATCGACATGCAGTATTATGGCTAGCAAGCTAACATATTTGTTTAGTCTTCTAGAGCTAAAGCCTGACATTGTTTGCCTGGACTTTTGCTTTTTTTATTCATTTTATTCAACAGTTGGCCAAAATATAAGCATACATGTGGGAAGGAAAGAGCCTAAAGTTGATATTGTGTTTTTGTAGGCTAGCTAGCTAAAATCTGGATTTTTGTGCTAACATGCCTGTAGAAAGCTGTTTGTTTAGCCAACAGAGCTAAATTCTCAGTTGAAGTCATTTTATTTAGAGTTTTGTGTTGTTTTCAATTTCCGTTAGCCAAATGTAAGCACACATATGCAAAGGGTAATTTCAAGTTAATTTTGTTTTACCTTTGCAGGCTTGCTAGCTGACATGGCTACAGCTTACAATATTTTGGCTAGCAAGGTTATTTGTTTGTTTGTAAGTTAACAGCTTGTAGGCTACCGCTGGTAGTTATATTCACCTAAATCTCCAGGCTTTTGCCAGAATGTGGTTGGACTAACAGCAAATTGAGGCAAACTGTTGATCTGGTGAATGACTGTCTCATTAAGACATTTTCACCTCTATCTCACTCGATCCCTCGCCCTACCCTCTTCCTCCTCTTGCCCTTCTCTCATTCCCTACCGCATGCCTGTTTGTTTCTAATCAATGGAAGTATGAAAGCTGGTTCACAGAGGACGGGAATGGCTGCTGTCAAGCCTGGAATTCATGAACCCTCTCAACGGCAGCATTCCCAGTGATGTCATGCCTGACATTCCCAGAGAATTCACGCCATGTCCGCGTTTGTGATTTTGTGTTCCTCGGAGCATGGGTGATGGTAGTCGGAGGCCGTGGGAAAGGCAGCCACCTACACCCACTCACATGCACACACACACACACATCCAGAACATAGACAGTCAGTGGCAGGACAGGGTTGTGCCCCCTCAGACAGAGGGGAAGTAGGGTAAATAAGCAGTCGCTGAAGGGATCTTATTCTTGCTAGCTTGCTTGTTTTCTCTCCTCGGTCCTTGTTTAGCTCAGTAAATAGGCTCCCATCTCCTCCTGCGTGCACACACACACACACACACACACATACACACACCACTGAGCCATGCTGCCTCTGGCAACAGGGAAGCAAGGCGCGTTATAATGTGTGTATAGATGGAGATCTAATAGCTCGGCCTTCTTGATGGTGTTTGTGTTGCGTGCGTGCTCACAAAACAAAAATTGAGCATTTATCGCTGATGAAAAAATAAAGGACCTGACGCAACGTGCTCGTTTCATTGGAAAACTGCCAATTTCAGCCTAAAGTATTTGTTTCTCAACACAACTGAAGTGTTCCACCGGTGGCATAATGCCACTTGCTCCCAGCACAATTGATTTGATTCAGGGAATTCTTTTAACAAGGTTATTTGCATTGCGGATAACATTGTCATATTTTTTCTTTTCATCAGTAAAAGGAAAACCATTAAGATTTTAGGACAAACATTAGACGTCTTGTTTGAATATTTCCC
The DNA here is from genome assembly GCF_043641665.1 of Enoplosus armatus. Taxonomy (NCBI): domain Eukaryota; kingdom Metazoa; phylum Chordata; class Actinopteri; order Centrarchiformes; family Enoplosidae; genus Enoplosus; species Enoplosus armatus. The sequence continues at coordinate 14,919,752 of NC_092199.1, read as the reverse complement.
GTGGTGCTAATAAATATTAAACTTATATATATCATAATTGCGCGCCAGCCATCATTAGCGAGTACAATGGGGATGTTTGTGCGGAAATGTTTTCAAATAGTGTGCGAGGAAAATAGCTCCCTCATACATTATTCAGCTGCACACTAGATCAATTTAGAAGCAGACAAAGAACGGACTCAGTTGGAAAAACAGGCATAAAACACAAATGTGAATTTTAAAATCATTATTAGCATGTACCGCAACTCAAACAGGTTTCTCTTCCTCCTTTCCTGCAGGAGCGGATCTTCCTAACTTTGTCCAACTACATCTTCACGGCGATCTTCGTTGCTGAGATGACTATAAAGGTGAGACATTCTGGATTAAATATCAAAATCAGTAATTCTGCAGCGTGTAACTTGCTTCCCATGGCCTACTTATGGTTATCGTTTTAAAGGTACATGTTTGTTTTGCACTCTTCTTCTGGTCTTACTCACTCAGTTGACATCGGCTCTTATGCCACAGAATATTTGGTAGGTTCGGGATTTGTTGGTGCCGTAGCTCGTCATTTGTCTCTGGCTTTGACGGGCACAAGATGAAACATCTTGTGTTCTCTCACAATGTAAGAATCTTTGCATAAGATTGAGCAACCCCCGAACCAGACTCCAAAAACCGCTCAGACACAAAGCTGCAGAGGAAACACGGAGTCTGCCTGATACCGGCACGCACCGTAAGCCTCCCCAAAAAATACAAACGAAAACAGAGTTAAGAGGGAGGAAAGGGGAGGAAGAGAATGAGACTCAAACAGACAGTGAGCACACACACATACACACACACACACACATACACACACACACACACACTCTCCGGACTGTTTCATAATGCTAAGCGGAGGATTGTCTCGCCAGTATTCAAATGGACCGGCTTTGAATGGAGGTCCATGCAGGCGTGGGCGGGAGCGAGCACAGGCAGAGGGGAGGAAAGTTCATGGGTGTCACTCATTCAAAGCCTCTGTCTCTATTTTTGGTCCCAGAGCGATTGGCGGGCTCATGAACGTAGGGCCTCCACACACACACACACACACACACACACACACACACACACACACACACACACACACACACACTTACTTCTCTCCCACTACATTTCAGAGGGAAATACTGTACTTTTTACAGCTGGAGTGACTGGTTACTTTTCAGATTAAGATTTTACATCAAAAAAAGAATATGCGATCAACTTCTATAATACAGTGCAAAGATTAAACATTCATTGTGTTAGAATACATAGTTGTTGTAGAGGAGTAAAAAGTACAATATTTCCCTCTCAAATGAAGTGCACTGTACAATGTAGCATAGCATAGAAATACTCAGTCAAAGTAGAATTACCTGAACGTTTTAGGTATAACAATGAAGTACCTGAATAAATGCACTTTGTTGTCGAGGCTGTCTGGACTGTCACAGAGGCCTGTCTTTGTTGATAAAGTTGGATCAGCCTCTTTGATGATTCCCCTGTTATTTATATACAGTGCGCGCTGTTATGCATTGATTAGCTTCGACTAATGTAAATTATCTTCTATGCATCTCGTCAGTTACGATGTGTGTTTGGAAATGCATGAAGCAGAAACCGTTGTCTTGGCCTGATTTAATAAGTTTGAGCTAAAAAGACGAAAACAAAGGCAGCCAGTCTCTATTGTTTTTCTGGAATGCAAATTGCTTCATGGGCAGAATAAATGAGTGGAACCTATAGAATTAGAAATGAGGTTTGGAAAAGCTTGCAGCTTTTATGATCTTCGCTGCCAAGTTCCAAGTAAACAGTCGCTCTGCAAAGTCAATAAGCCGTGCATATAGGACATTAAGCATCAACTCCTAATAAATACAAAAGATGGCTTCATGATCTGCAAACACGCAGACAAATATAGATATTAAATTACTGATTCGCATATCGTTTCATGCTACTTACATTTGGAGTTAATATTACATTTGGAATGTGTCCAAACCAAGTTGGTGCCACAGCAGTTTACCCTTTGTGTTATCTGCTATTTTATTAACACACAGTAACCACACTCTGCTACATCTTCATGCACCGTGCCTCTATGTCCTGTCTGTGTCCAGATTGTAGCTTTGGGCTGGTGTTTCGGGGACAAGTCCTACCTGAGGAGCAGCTGGAACATCCTGGATGGGATGCTTGTGATGATTTCTGTGATCGACATCCTGGTGTCTCTCATCTCCAATTCTGGTACCAAGATCCTGGGCATGCTCAGAGTGCTGAGGCTGCTGAGGACCCTGAGGCCGCTACGGTGAGTGGTCCCCCCAAGGGATGTGGACATTTTTATAGACAAACACACTGAGAGGACAGACAACCACCCCTGAAACTGGTGATGAGGTCTCACCTTTCATACAATACGATCTTATACAAACCAGTAGGTGGACGTAGTTGGTGGGCCGTATTAAAGGGCCAGTACCAGCCTGACCCCATGTACTGTATGTAGGCTTAAATCCCTCGCCCAGAATCATGGGACAATAAAAGCACCTGATGTGGAGGTTTCGTTTTAAGAAGGCGGTGGAAACAAACTGACGTTTTCTGACATGTACCATCTTTAGGAGCTTTTGGGAGATGTGTGTGCGCCTAGGCATTTATTTTAGTGTGCATTCACGCGTGTGTTATTGTCAGCGTGTATGCAATTGCTCAGCTATGTTTATTTGAGCGGAAATAAGGCGGAAATCACCAATTTGGGGACTGTATTTGTGTTTGCATCTCCAAACGTGTGTGTGTGAGAGAGAAAGAGAAAGAATGTGTGTGTGTGTGTGTGTGTGTGTGCACTCCTTTAGTTTTGGCCTCCATGTGTTTGTACCATTTGCATGTGTGTGTGTGTGTGTGTGGCCTCACAGCTGCGTGTTTGGCGTCTCATCTCGTGAAGGGAGAGCTCTCGAGGCTTTGCCCTCTCTTGAATATTTATCGCAGTTCTCGGGAAGAGCACGACAAATCAAATATTCATTTTCATCCTGCCAAATTTACCCACTAAACACTGCTGATCTCTTCCGTCTCCTCTTTGCTTTTTGAACTTTCACCTCTGACATGAAAGAGAAATCTTGTGCAGAGACTCTTTTCGCTGAAGGCAGGGGCCTTCAAAGTATTACTTTCTTCTTTGAGTTCCTGCTGTAATATTAATGTTCGTGAACTAGGTAATGGATTTGTGTGTGCTTGACATCCTCTTTGTGTGTATTGTGTGCAATTTCTTTATGCACATTCATCTTTCTGTCACACAGCGCACAATGTAAACTGTGCATGTGATTGTCATTTAAAAAGTTTATGATACTTACACTTACTTATTCAGCAGGACATTCTTCACAAATGAAGGCAACTTTTATGATTTTTGAAGCGTAAATGGAATCCCCAGAAGTAAAGAGTGTTAGGCTATAAACAAACTACACCACAGTGACTTCAGCGTCACCACCACTAAGCTTCCAACTTGTAAAATAATATAGATAGATATCGATAGATAGATGGTGTTCGGCATGATGTCCTTGACAACCTCTGTAGTCTCATTTAGCCACTTGTTAGCAACCGCCTTTTTTAAGACACGTAAAAGCTTCAAAATTCACGAGTTATGGAACAAAACGTTAAAATCTCTTAAGCTTGTGTTAACCACAGAGCTAATCTCAGGCATCTAACCAAAAGCCCATTCAAGAAACCCAGTGACTTCGAGACGAGGGACCCGGAAGTATAAAAATGCTGACTCATGTCAGGGTTTTAGGACTCATTCCTGCAGAAAAAGCAAACGTGAACAGTGTAGTTATTACCCAGTATGCCCATTGTAAATGTCCATCCGATGTGTACGGACTCACTTCCTGGTTCACCTTTGACCCACTGCAGTTCAGTCAGCTGCCTCACGTGGAATAGATCATCATGTGAATGTAGAATATGAATAGTGTTGTTGTTTGGCGTGTTGTGCTGAGCTTGATGTTTCCACGCAGGGAGTGGGAACTTCCTCCCCTGTAGTGGAGCACAGGACCTGGGGATGGGGAGGGAGGTCTTTTGAAATGCTGTAAGAACAGCAGCAGACAGTAAGCAGATACCTCACACAACATACTTCAGAATTTGGTTCGGTTGCCACTGCACGCTGATCAATTCCACGTGAAATGTTAAGGTGTCATTACAGAGAGTGCACTTGCTGTCAAACAAGAGGCTTTCCAATTAGATCTGGTGCAACTGTGACAAAGCGAGTTCTTGAAATGACTACCTGATTCTAACTGCTGCTGAATCCTGTGTCTCGCTGTCTGCCCTCCCCTTATTTAATCCCCAGAGGGTGGCGAGGCTGAGGCTGTATTAATGTCGAGTAGGGAAGGTTTTAAAGTCAGATTAGAAAATGTGTAGCAATTACAGCAGGAAATTGGACAAATTTCAAGTTTGAGGGGGAAATGTATCCTCGGGAGCAAAGGGCAACCATTTCTCTTGGGGAATGATGTCTTCAGTTTGAGAAAAATGCAAAATGGCAGAGAGAGAAATGGGATTAGGAAGACTGTATGAAGACAGGCAGCGAGCGAGGGGGGGGAGAAACAGGAGAGGATGGAAAGAGAAAGAGGAAAGAGCTGAGCTCGGTAGCTTGCCTCTCTCGTCCCCCGAGGCTGCAGATGAGTTACGAGAAAGCAATACTGTAAAATCATTTTTTTAAGGTAGGTATTAACTTTCAATCCAAAAGGAGGAGCACAGCATTAAAGGCTATAGCATATTAGGCTATTAAGTGTGCTGCTGTGGGTATACTGTTTGGCTTGGTAATAGTGTGCTGCAGGTGCTTAAAACTCTGTTAAGCCCCTTTCACACGTGCAGTCTATCAGTCTATCTCTGAAATGCTCAGGGAAGCGGAGCAGGGATCGATATTCAGGGAAATCTGTATCGCCAGCTTCCCACCTCAAAAAACATATCACATATCTTAGTCCCTCCCAAATGCTAGTGCTGATTGCGAGAGAATGTGCTCCTCTCTCCTCGCGATGCATTTTAGGAAGTAAACGAAACAGAAAGTCAGTAAACTGAACAAAATTTATATTTATTTTTGTTAGATGTGTCATTACAAAAATATATAATTAAATCATATACATAAACATTGTAATGGATACACAGCAAGGCTATAATGCTTGCTATTTTCTTGAGAAAAACCTCAAAGCTATAAGGTTAAAAACTAAACATTCTCCAAAATTGTGCCTATCGAGCATACTGCGAGGCAGGCACAGCTTTTTTTTTTTATCCGTAAAGCTTCAGTGTTAGTTTCAATATCAGCTCGTTGTCACTCCAGTTCGATTGTGGCAGACTCCGTGGCTGTTTGAATTAAATATGAGCTTCGTCGGTGTGTTCCCCTCTGGCAGTGCAGTGCACCTCGGGTTCACACAGGCAGCATCATCATCCCATTCTTGAGCTGCTTGCTACATGTGTTTGTGTGAGTACGGTTGCAGCACGCAGGTGACTTTGTATGTAGAGGAGGAGGGTCCACATGGGGTGCAGGAGCATATGTGTGTGTGTGTGTGTGTGTGTGCCTGACAGAATGATGCATCAGTTTTGTGTAACAGGACACACACACACACACACACACACACACACACACACACCTCTGCGGTCGTTCATCAAGCCCACAGCCTGAGCTGAGGGCCGGCCTCAGGGAAAGCCCAGAGGTTAGCACCCTGTGTCACCAAATGGCACTTTTATATCTCGCAACACCACCTACACCTCATCGACAACACAGCTGCCACCCAGAAACCTACCCCCACTGGGGTGTCCATTAATTGCACCTGCCACTCTCCCAGGCTTCATTGCAGGCTTCGTGGTGATGAGGTCAGGTTTGTTTATTGATAAATCCCCCCCCGTGGTTGACCCCCGTCGGCTCAGCCTTTGAGCTCATCTGTCACATGATGATGATGTAATTATCCACTGGGTAGTTTATGTGCGTGCTGACTGGTGTGTACGTTTATTGGCCATCATGCCTCGTATGTGACAGCGCTGACGGCGGCCAATTAACTGGGCGCATAATTGCCATTCTTCGAGACGCTGAGATTATGTTTGCGTGACAACTGAATTCATTGGCATACAGTTCACATTTCGCTCATTTAGCGGCGGGTGCAAGAGCGGTGTGCTGAAGAGGAGGAAACAGCAGGGAGAAATTTACACAGCAAGGTGGAGCTAGAAACAAAGTTTAGACAAAAAAGCAGCTGCCTCATTTGTTATTCCCTCTATATCCCCGCAACACCTCCAGCCCTCCTCTCCTCCCGCTATTCCCTATTTCGATCTCCCCGCGTCTCTTAATTACACCCAGGGTTTGCACTGTGGGAACACGCCTGCCGCTTATTGCCCGACTTGTTGTTCTCTTCCCTAAGTGCGAGGGACTTGCTGATGGAGGGGAGAGATGGGCGGTGCATGTGTGCAGGTGTGTTTGCATGGCGGCAGGCTCCTTCCCCCACTGTGTGAGCTGCTATGAAATTATGCAGAGGTAGATTAGAAGAAGCGAGCGCAAACTTTTCTCTCTCTCTGGCCCCCCTCCACCCAGCTCCTCCTCGTCCTTTTTTTTGTTTTCACGTCATATGCAAATAGACTTTACGGAGAGGAGCCCATCGCAGTGTGTGTCCTTCACATCCTCATCAGAGTGTATTGACTCGTAATAAGAGGCCCCGTCTCTCCTTCCTTAATAAGCCTTTTCACTTTGGCGTATTTGTCTGAGCGGAGCTCCGAAGGAGGACATGATGTAAAGAGGTTGGCTCGAGGTTTTCATATGCAAAGCAGCAATGTGGGGAAACATCTTTTTTTGCAGGTAATGTGTGATCCGAGGGACTGTCCTTGATAGAATCCACAAACCCACCGACTTCCCCAACAAGCTGCAGTTTTCTGGACTAGGATCCCTGCCTTTGCTGAGGAATTCAATACAAATACATTCCCACACCAACAGCATCAATCTGACAAGGAGGCAGATGCAGCACTTGAACAATAGCACCCTCTGTAGCTCAGCGGTGGTATTGCATCCGAGCATTGTTTCCAATAGAAATGTCAAGAGAGGCAGTGAGGTGCAAAGTGACGAGGTGTAGCCATGGGCTCGTTATTGTCTGATCAGGACTATTGATCAGTGGCCTCTGTCGGACCTGGTGCAGACAAAGACTAATAGACAGGCATAGAATGGCAGAGCAGATTGTCACCTTCACAACCTCTTTGCCTGTGTGGCATTGCTTTAAGGCCTTTTCATGTATCAGCTTATCTATTGCATCACATTGACTTTGGTGTGTGTGTGTGTGTGTGTGTGTGTGTGTGAGGGGGGGGGGGGGGGGGGGCTGTGGGGGTACTGTTGCATCTGTGTGCTCATGCATGTACATTTGTGTTTTCTTGTGTGAAAGCCTGCGCAGATGACTGTGTGTGTGCACTGGCAGGTTTCATGTCGTATGCGTGTGTTTGTGTTTTGCCCCATCTGAGAAGAAGCTCAGCTGCAGTGCAGTGCAGACCCAGGTGCCATGCTGGCACTAATTAAACATCCTCATCAGTCCATTGGCTGAATTAGATGTGTCTGTTTCCTTGACTGCAGAAATGAAAGGAAGCAGAAAGAGGTGAATGAAAGAGAAGTGAATTTGTCTTGAAGGCAACAGGTGTTTTGGTTTGGAAAGTTGTGAAATGTGTGCAAATGAGAAAAAGTAAGTGACTGTGGAAGGGAAATCAAGAACAAAAAGAAAGGGTTTATGTGTGTATAAGTGTGTGTGTGTGTGTGTGTGCAGACAGGGTGAGGGCCTGAGGGGATGTTGGAGTTGCGGGTTGGAGCGCTGCAGGCGTCCCTGCTCCATCTGGTACGAGCTGTGCTGTAAGTGACCTAGGAAACACACATACAGGCAATGCGCTAACATCCCATTATATACCGTGTTCCAGTGTGATCAGCAGAGCCCCGGGGCTGAAGCTGGTGGTGGAGACCCTGATGTCGTCACTGAAGCCCATCGGCAACATCGTGGTCATCTGCTGCGCCTTCTTCATTATCTTTGGCATCCTGGGAGTACAGGTGAGAGAGTGGAGGGTGAGGGTGAGGGGGGGAAGGGGAGCATTCAGACGGAAATAATGAGAGACAGTGAGCAGTCTCTACGTCCGTGACACAGAAACATCACCCTCCTCCTACCACGCTGCCACAGTTTGACACGTGACAGTTCTTCATTTTCTCCCGTCCCGTCTTGGTAGTACATACATCACGAAATCTTAGCAAAAAAGAAGACTTTCCATGCTCTCTCCACATTATAACTCATATGGTGGGACACTTATGTATGCTTATCTGGTCGCAATGGAGATTTTATGGCTAACAGCCCAAGGACCAATCTACACCAATGAGCTCTTTGCCCTTGCCGCAGCTCAGGCTCCTGCTTGATCTGCCATCAGCATGTTTATGTCCATAAACCATCTGTCCAAGTGAAGTAGTGTCATGAAGGATTAATGGCTGTGACGATACCATGAGGCACAGATTGGAAGCTGTCACTTGTTAAAAGGCCTCCATACATCCTCTGGTGTTGAAAATGTTCAAAATGTTGCCAACACGAGTGTGGTCATTCATTTTTTTGTTATTTATTTCATACCAAGCAACCACTGCTGTATTGTGCACCCTTAGTTTCCAGGAAATCCTTTTGGCAGACCCCAATCCCAGCAAGTGCCCTAACCCGAAATCTTTTGAAGAAGCTTTTAAAAAAGCAGAGTTAGATGAGAAGACCTATACCACACTCATGTCTATACAGCAAATGTACAGCTACAGCCAACAGCAGGTTAGCTTAGCTTAGCATAAAGACGGGGAACATGGAAAATCAGCTAACCTGGCTCTTTCTAAAGGTAGCAAAATCCTTCAAAACAAAACCCAAGAACATGATTTGTTGTGGGAAAAACTTGTATGAATCTTCTGGAAATATACTATATATGAGATGTATGTACTTATATAAATACATGTGATATAACTATATATGTATATGTACATCTGTGATATATTCATGAATGTTTCTAAATGCTTCCCTCGAACATTAACCCCTTAACCTTGAAATAAGATTTGAGGCAACTAGCATGAAATAATGAATTCAATTAACTTTATCAAGAGCGTTGGTGAAGATAGATGGGTAGCTACATGAGTATGAGATGTGTAACTGTCCCTCTACTGCAGGAGTTATTTCGGTGTCCTATAACTTTTAGCATACATGTGGGAATATGAGTATCGTTTTAGGATAGACTTATAGAAAACTCTGAATCTACTAGGGATGATTTGGAAAAGAATAATGACCAATTAATCGTGATGTATGCAGACATGAAGGAAAATGTAACTTTACGTAGTTACTCATTCCAAGATCTCCCTACTTCCAACTGAATTGGCATTTTTTTTTTTGCCTACCCTCTAATTTCTGAAATCAAACTTACCACAAATAGCATAATAAAGGGCGTGTCTGTGTTTTTCCCCCCCAGCTCTTCAAGGGGAAGTTCTTTGTTTGTCAAGGCGAAGATGTAAGGAACATTACCAACAAGTCAGACTGTTTGCAGGCCAGCCACAAATGGGTCAGACACAAGTACAACTTCGACAACCTGGGACAGGTGAGGCCGCAGAAATGATTTCTGATCAATAAATACATAACAAATGTCTTGTTGAACTGCTTCAAAGCTTTTGCAAACCTTATGTAGTGGTATGTATTTCTATCTCACCCCGCCTTCCCTTCCTCTGCCTCAGGCTTTGATGTCTCTGTTTGTTCTGGCGTCAAAAGACGGCTGGGTGGATATTATGTATGACGGACTAGACGCTGTAGGAGTTGACCAACAGGTAAATATGTTCAAACTGATACTATGTGTTAGTAGTTCTTCATAAGTTAGAATTCAATGTGTACATACAGTGAAAGAGGGCTTCTACTGTGACTGCCTATAAAGTCCTCTGTGTCCTGTGTGTGTTTCAGCCGGTAATGAACTACAACCCGTGGATGCTCCTGTACTTCATCTCCTTCCTGCTGATCGTGGCCTTCTTCGTGCTCAACATGTTCGTGGGCGTGGTGGTGGAGAACTTCCACAAGTGCCGGCGCCACCAGGAGGCCGAGGAGGCCAAGCGCAGGGAGGAGAAGAGACTGAAACGCATGGAGAAAAAGAGACGGAGTAAGGAGAAGGAGCTGGCTGGTCGGTAGTCTTTCCACATCTTTCTGAGTCCTGCTTGATTTGAGCCTGAGCCTTTTTTTTTTTTTTTTGCTTTTTGATTTGGTTTGGCCGAATCCGGAAGAACGCAATTAGTGAGCTAGTACCAACTACAGTTGCTACTCTGCGGTAGAACCCTCCCTTTACCCTCGACCATCCTCTTTTTCCTTTCCTTGTAGGCCCCCCCGGCTAGCTTTTGTGGCAGTTCGGTGGTCACCTATTCTGGATCTGCAGACTCTGCTACAGACTGTGGAGGCTCTTCTTCAACTCCAGCATCAAATTGATCAAGCTGGATGTTAAGAAAAGCTTCCATTATCGGCCGGTTTGCAGAGCTAGGACAGCTGACCGCCGGTGTTAGCCCCCCACCCTACCTTTCCCTCCTCCCTTACCTTGCCTGGTCTACCGTAGACGCCGTGCTTGGGATGGCCCCTTGGAGCATGCCCAGTGAGTGCTGACAGACGGGGCTTGCATGGTGGTGGGTATACAGAGCTAGAGGGAGGGGGAGTTGTTAATCATTTTATCGCCCTAAAGGAAAACGAGACGACCCCCCTCCCTTCCCCTCTTGTGCATGTGGTTTAGTACAGCCGCAGGGGCAGGGACAGACTAAAATCTGGAAGAAAATGAGGAGTGTACCCTTAGTTTTTCCTGTAGATCTGAGATCACTTTGGGTGAGATTTGTAGGAGTTAGCGCTAATTCCCTGCCTTGTCTCCCCTCCCCTTCGGCTGTATAGGAGTTGGTGACAAACTGCTTGGTTTGTTTTTTATTCTTTCCACTGCCTCCTACTCGCAAAAAACACAAGCGCTAGCATCAGCTAGCATTAGACTGTTTGTGAATTTAGTGCCTATACTTACAGTATTGTACCCTCTTAATCCAAAGGCACTTTCTTTTGAAGTTTCTACAAGGAGCAGTGGACACTATTGGTTTCTTAAAGCTGAAAAACTTTGTTTTCCGTCGATATGACATGATAATTTTATCTGACGATAGGAATGTGTCCGTCCAACTCTTGAGAAATACAGATGGAAATTGATCTTCCTTTTTCAGGAGGCGTCTGCCAAGGGTATCCGACCAAATCGAGAAAAACTCTCCCAGACCCTTGCACACTAACACATGAACACTTTATATCTCAGGAGGCCCTTCCCTTCTTCTTGAAAGCGCACATAACCTTCCATGTTCCTCGTACGTTTCCCTGTTTTTGCGGGGGGGGTTTCTCCTGGCTTGATATTTTTGGCCAGGAAATCTTTTTTACACACAGTAGTGTTTAGGCTGACAAAAGGGCTAGATGTTGGTTTATTAGCAAAATAGCAAGACAAAAAGGCAAGGTTGATTGAAAGAGACTGGTGTAACACAGTTCATAAGGTGGTTGTAAATGTCTGCTTTGGTTTGAGAACTTTCGTTTGAGAGTCACCGGCTTCCTGATTGTTACAAAACAAAAAAGTAGTCAATCCAAAGAACTGGACTCAGAATCACTGGAAAGACAAAACGTAGGAACATAAACCAGCTTAATCTTTCATCGCTTCCTTCTGGCCTTACTCCATCTCTCTTTCCCCTTTTCTCTCTCTTTGACTCTCTCCTGCTTCTAACTGTCAGCCATCCTTCCTTCCTTGCTGTCTTCTGCTTCTCCCTGACTAACACGGTCTCATTCCTCTAGATTTATTGGTTCCGGGGGTGAGTTGGGCCCTCTCTGAAGGCACATTGAAAGGTACAGAGTTTCCAGCATGTTCTGTGTGTCCCTTTAAACCCCCCCACCACCACCACCGACCACGACCACCCACCATGGTGGCTAGGGTTCTAAGTTCAGTGATCACGGGAGGTAGGGCCCCATTCCGCGTCCCCGCCCCCCTGCCTCTCTCCCATCAGCCCTCAGTCCGCTGGACATGCTGTTACCTGTTTTCTCTGTCGTGGCTTTGTCTTTCACAGCTCTTCCACACCGTCCGCGATCCATCCACAGCTCTGCACCGCTGCACCACCACCACAAAAGAAGAAGACTCTTGTCTAGTTAGGTTGGCAGGGAAACTAATATGGAGTCATGGTGAGACAGGGAAAGGGTACTGTAGTCCCATTATTATAAGAATAATTCTAATTTATGATGTCCCGGGCCTTATTTTCACTGTGATGGCCGTCCTCTCTGCTGACAATATTGTGCTCGCCAAAGTAATTGCTGAGATTGGGAACACAGTGACATTGTTAGAACAGAGTGTGACAGGGCAAGAGACATCAGCATTAAGACTATCAGACAGGTTTTAACAAGACTAAAGCTTTGATCATACTTCAGCAGAGACCTTAGTTAAGCGTGTTAGCATGCTAACATTTTGTAATTAGCACGAAACACAAAGTACAGCTTGGTTTTGCAGGTATTTGGTCATAAACGATAGTGTTGGACAAAGTAAAAGACAAGGGATCACTAAAGTGATTAGGGTTTATCCTCTTAGAATCATGAATAACGGCACCAAATCTTGGACCAATACACCCAGTAGATGTTGAGATGTTTCCTTGAGTAGGCGACAATTTTGACCTTTTTGGCTTGAGATGAAAAGTCAGGGGATCACCAAAGTCCCAGGTATATATCCTCGTGGAATCATGAATGCCTGTACAAAGTTGATTGGCAATCCATTCAGTAGTTAAAAATAAGACAAAGGGTCTACAGCCACACTAGCAGGTCTGTGGAATTTTAGTTTGGCACAATGATACTTGTTGAAAAGTACAGCTGAGGCTGATGGGAATGTCATTTGTTTTGACGGTACTTGGTCATAAAGTTGAAATTTTGACTTGATGGAGCTAGATGAAAAAAAGTTATTAGGATTCATCCTGAGGGTGACATGAATATGCGTACAAAGTTTCATCCGACTAGCGTGGCGCTAGGGCCAACAACTACGGTAAGTTTTATAGGACAAAGTTGAAAAGGAGAATGTCTGTAAACTGTGATGGACGTTTACAACGGACACTTCAGGTGATCATTTTACCATATGCCTTCCTTTTATTTCCCTTCCAACTAAGTTTGGCTCACCTTGTTTTTCTTGCTCATCTGACTTGCAGAGTATGAGGTTATTATTACCAATAGGAATTATGGCTCATTAGCCCAAGTTCTGATAACTCAGACTTAAACTCAGAATTATCTTTTAAACTTCACTAGCTTGATGTGTTTCTCTCTCATTGTGTTTTTTATAGTTTCAGCTCACTGCTGTTACATTAGATCACAGCCAGATAGATTAGAGAGCTTGATGAGCTTGCACGAGGGCTGCCATCTTGGATGAACAGATTCTCTCTGTTGTTAACATTCTCTAATAACATCCTGTATTAAAGTTCACTGGCCTCCATTAAAGGGCATTGGACCACAGAAATTCAATCAAGAACATTACTTTCCCATTGAGTCTTTAAAGCTTAATTTAAGACACCCAGTGCCAAAATATCTAAATGTGATGCCAGTAAATTAAACTTCAACAAACTCTTAACTAGTTTTTCTAGCTGCAATCTCCACAGTTTTGCATCCAAATAGCTTATAACTTATAACAATGGCTCAAATAGTTTCTTGTGTGGAAAACAATCTATTTCTGGCTTCTCTCTTCTATTAAATCACGATCTAAAATAGAATTAAGGCTCTTGCCAAGCTGCATACATTTATCTCGACCCGACTCGAACGGCTGATTTACTACAACACGCTTCGTACAAAGGTCACAGAAGTACAAGTTGTTATTAGATGAGACCGCAGCAGGTTTGTTAACAGCAGTTGGCTTTTGTGGGGCACAAAGGTCATCTCAGGGCTGTCTGACCACTCTGACCGGTTTGCTGTGGCAAGATAGGCAGGATCTGCTGAGAGGTGTGTGTCTTTGTTTGCACTTATATTACCAGGTGCCATGTCCGTTAAATAGGGGCATCGCATTCCTGGAAGGTAGACTTGACTGTGCTGGATTGTATTCTTGTGTGTGTGTGTGTGTGTGTGTGTCTGTGTCTGTGCGCACGCCTGTGTGTGCATATGTGAATGTGTCAGGGAGCAGATGGTTGCAGAACAGGTTGTAAAATATGCAGGAGCAGCTCTCATCCCCAAATCCCTTCTCCCCTCTCAGTCTGGATGACTGTCTGAGAGGCGAGCAGGACCCCTACACCCCGTTGTTGATCCTATGCGGCATTTCACAAAACTACTTGCAGTATTTTGATATTTTTTCCCCCCAGAGGTAATTACGGAAGTGCCACAAACACAAAACACACACATAAAATACAGCATCCACAGAGTGTGTCACTAGTGTATTTGTGGAGAGTAAGGTGTTTGTGGGTCTGTGTGTGTGTGTGTGTGTGGGTGTGCATTTGTGTCACACGCAGTGTGTTTGTGTGTGGACTCTTATCTTTAGCTTGCACTGCACTGGAGCCGCCTTTCCTGGAGGCGAGGAGGAGGAGAGGAACAAAGAGAGGAGAGGAGATGATGGAGGAGGCGCATTAAGATTTTGACTGATGGTGGAGGGAGGAGGAGGAGAGATACATAAGGGTGGAGGGGAGAGGTGGGAGACTTATACAAGCGCACAGACGCACTTGATGAAAAGTTGGATCAAATTGTAACTATGCAACTGTGTAACTATAGGCAGGCGTAGATTAGAAACGCACTCGAGTCAGATGTAAGTCACAAAAATGACGACAAGAGACTTAACTGCACTGAGAATTGACTCCCCAAAGAGTCCCAAGTTTTCTTCTTCAAGTCAGTGCTTTGGGTGCTAAGGTCAGCATGCTAGCATAGTATAGCCCAGCCCTAAATATCACTATTAATACACCTTTGAAAGAAAATGTTTCAAATGCAGTGTCATTTTAAATGTCACCTTCAGGGCCCTGAAACACTTGCATCCTGACTTGGAATTTGCTCATGAAGACTTGTGATTTGCTCCAAAAGACTTCAAAACAGCTCTGAATCACACACACAAACATTTGTAAACTGGGACTGAAGAAAAGGCACGCTTAAGAGGTTGAAGGAAATGGTGGTAATCGCGTAGACACGTAAAGAAAATCTCAACCATACACAGAGGTAGACATGCATGCACTCTGACACACACACACAGAGTCACAAACACACACACGTCCAGGGCGGCACTAGTTCTCCTCAGGGTCAATGTGAAGTGTCTCCCTGTTTGAGTTGACTTGTTGTGTTGAGTCATGCATTCTGCAGTCACAGTCAGCTGCTTGTGACAGACACATCAGGAGAAGCCACAGCGCACTGCACATGATGTATGCTGCAAATTGTAAATATAGTTTCATATTATTTCCTCCCTGTTTCTCCCTCAGTGAGCTATCAGAGAGACAGCAATGCTGGGCATTTTGACAGACAGCAGCTTGTATCAGGGTAATGATGCTCGCAGTGTTCCTGCACTAGTCTATAGGCTGCTGTGCAGCAGTAGTGGTATATAGGTGGTAGCAGTTTCTCAGAAGTGTACCATTCAAAAACTCTATTTAACCCTCACAACATGTATTTATAAAGCCAGTATTTGAAACATATAGATTTGTCAGACAAGACGTAAGCATAAGTGAAGTAAACCTATGAATTACCTGTTTGTGGACCCATGATGTGCCATGCCTTTAGGGCTGCAACCTTTTCATTATTTGTTACTTTATGGGTAATTTTTAAAATGTTTTAGTCAAGTGTCATCTTCCACTTGCTTATTTTGTCTGAAAAACAGTTAAAAAACCCAAAGAGATTCTGTTTATAATGATATAAGATAGAGAAGAAATTCACCTCCTTACATTGGACAAGATAGAACTTAATTTTTGGCATTTTTATTTACTCAACTTGCTAAATTAAAATTCTGTGTTTTCTCACCATTACCTGCCTTACCTCAAAGTCTTTAGGCAGCTCTATGAGCCAGTAACATCACTTTTGTATCCTTACTGGATACAGCTACCACACTAACCCTGTTTCCTAGAAATTCTGTTTATATACTACTCATTTGTTTTGCCAGTGACGTTTTGTGGGAAGTTTAATTGCTACCAGGATTATATTCGGTTGGAACAACAAAATGACTTGGTTTTTGGTTTTGGCTAAAGTAAATGTGGATTTTTTTTCAATCTTAAACCAAACCATCTTTCTCTAACATTAACCAACTTTCTTAAGTTGCCTCAACATAAGTATAAAAAAGTTCAGTCATATTTTAGTTGCAGGGAGCAGATATTCCATTGCACAAAGTGGGAAAACAAATACGTTACTACTGAACATTTTCACCCAGTATCAGTATCAGAATCAACATTTTGCAACTGTACTATTATTGTATGGAATAGCTAACAGACTGCAGTTATTATGACTTCTATTCTGTGTCATGAAAGCGCCAGTAGATGCACCATATTGTTCAACGACTGTGTGAAAAATGAAAGCAAAGTGGGATCATGCGATCCTTAAAAAAGAATGCCAAGTCAAATATGATCAAATAAAAGCACCATAGCTCAGTAGCTTTTTAATGTCAAGCCCTGTCTAATATATTCCTATTCTGACAGAGTTTAGAAACTTTACAGTGAGCTTACTTTACATTAACATCGCTATAATATTTCATATTCGACATTTTTTTCATGACTTTATCCAACTTTATGTTTGTTTTAATCTATTGTAGTAACACATGTGGGTCTACTCAACAGTGACATTGTGATTATATTCAATCTAATATTCCAGGGACCATCAGTGTCTTCCTGATAAGGCTCTGATGTTTTGTCAGCTGTCTGCTACAGTTCCGTGTGAAAGCTGAACGGTGAAGAAAAGCCGTCATGTTCGACAACCAATTTTTGGCTTTTGTTAACGGCATAACGCAGGCAGCAGTACGTTTGCTTCAAAACATATTTGCTGTTGCAAATTGGCGGAGTCTTTGTAAAAGATGCAACCTTGTATGGTCTTTGCTATAAAAGCTGCAGTGCAGTAAGTTTGTAGTCGAACAGTGATGCGTTGGCTCTGTAGAACATTGTAGGTATTTGAAATGAAACAATAATTCTGAGGTTATAGAGGTGAGTTTTGTTGTGCTGTTAAACACCGGGGCAGAGAGAGGTAGAAGGAGAGGATAATGAAGGCTTTAGAAACAAACAGAAAGAACAAGGAAAGTGTGTGTGTGTGTGTGTGTGTGTGTGTGTGTGTGTGCGCGCTAGTACTCCTCCTATAAGTCAGTCTCAGAGAACTGTGGCTCTGCCATGTTAACAGATGGCCCTCGACTTCCCGAACAGGCTGAACGGATCAACACTGTAGCCCAAGCAGCTCTGTCTGGGTCAGCCCCCACATGAGTTCACTCTCTCGTCACATCTCGCCCCCAAACAGTCATCTTATCAAGGAATACGTGTGCATGGACAAAATAATGTACACACCTCAAACACTGCAGACACACACAAAGGTGGGTTTCTGCAGTCCTCTTCATATTTACTGTGTATGTGTCGTCACACTATGCGTTAGTTTCTGTTCCTTTTCGTCTGGTTGATATAAGCTGCCGTGATTCCCAAGACTTGTTCCACTTGAATTGAATAATTTTGTTATTTTGGGCCACAGACGTCACAACCTCTTTCCCTCTCTGTTGGCGGTCTCATGTTGCTTTGGAAACTCACATGTTTAAGTGCTGATTGCCAGTGGTGCCAGGCAAAATAGTGCAACCTCATCTTTTGTGCTACTTCATTTCCAAGTGCAGTACATAGTGGACCTGCGGTGATTCCTGCAGCTTTGAGTGTATCAGCCTCCCATTCAGTCCAACAACAGCTCTTACCCTGCTGGTTTTCCACTCATGGCTTCTGTACCTTACCAAGCTAACTGCACACAGCCAGTGACAGCAATCGAAGCACAACCTTAAAGGTGCCCTGCAAGTTTTATTTACATTCACTGTTTCTCACCTGAATACATTGTGTGTGTGTCCTTAAGACCAAATAAACACACCAAATGCATTTCCTGCCAGATGAAACATTTGCAGAGCCATTTTTCTTTTTTAATTTGAAACATTGTTTACGCCCATGTTTGCTTACCAGTCTTTTTCTCTCTGGCCTTTGTTGTCACATTGCTACACTTCGTGGCACATTACCACCACCAAGTGTTGATCAGCAGAATAGTGTGAATGTCCACGTGAACAAAGTACTAACAAAACAGAAACCCAGTCAAACATTGCTCCATAGTACTACTAATGGTCAAAAACTCCTCAGGGTACCTTTAACTCTTTAGTTAAATCTCACCCTATACGTTATGAGTAGTGTGACGAAGGAAGGAAGTGAAATCTTCCCTCCTACCACCACTTATCTTACAGAAAGTGGTGAAAGTGCAGAGCATCTGGACCAAAAGCAACTTGTCAACATACCCATCAAACAGCTTGAAGGTGCCCTGTGGAGTTTTGGACCACTAGTAGCACCATGGGGCAATGCTTTTAAGAGTGGCTCCCTGTTCTTGTTTGCATCACGCTCTCGCTCAAGCATGTGGGCTTAATGCGACGCACATTCCTGCCACTTGTTTCACGCTGTTACGCTGACAGTTGTTGGCAGTAACGCGCCAAGAGACGTGGCAATGCACCCGCAAAGGCAGGGGAGAAGTAAAGCACAAGCTAGCAAACACTGCACAATGCACAATTTATGCACAAATCAACACATTTATTAGACCTTAAGGATGCACACACTGTGTTAAATTTATGACAAATGCTGCTGATTGGCCTCCAACTCGGAAATGACCTGCCTATGCTGTCGTATTTTTGACGTTCAGATATTCCTTCAAAGCACTTTTACACGAGGTGTTTACATTATTTTGGACACTCCCTGTACCTGACTTAATTCTAATATTCAGGTTAGCGGCCATGGTAGAGTTAAGACACAGCACAACAATGATAGCTTGATCTGTTGCCTGCTTCAAAAAATAAGCTGTTTTCGATTCTAACAAGCATATTATGTAATATATTTCCAATGAGCTTATTGTAAGGAATCACATTTATCTCTGAAACACTTGTGTACTGGATACACTTTCTCTGCACATTGACCAACATTTAACAAGGAATAAAACAAGTGATGAATTGGCTAATTTACAAACTGTTTGAATCACAGCATGAAAACATCTGCTCATATTAAACCTAATTAGAATTGTTCAATTCTGCATTTAGGGAAAAAATAGCTTTTTTGAAACTTTAATAATCCCAAATGCAGGTCAGATTTACTTTGAGGTTCACAAAGTTTTCCAACCTTTTGAACCTTTTTAAGTCCACCAAAATATATGTAAATCTCAAACTAAGATGCCACATAATATAAGGCTCTATATCTCTGGTCAGTCAGTTTAAGAGTCAGTAAAAAAAATAAAATAGGGCTTTAAACGTCTGTTTCATATAGAATGGTTTTCCCATTGGCAAGAAGTGGAGATAATGGAGTCGGCAGCTGATGTGGACAATGCGACCGTTGTATTCTCCATGTAGGTTCATAAATCCTCATCACCTTGCGGTGGATAAACAAAGTCATTTCCTATGTTGTGGTGTTAATCTCTGTTGTCAGTACACGGCCAGCAGTCAACAACAAGACGAGGATAATAGGATCATCTCCTCACACATCGTTTACCCTAGTGCCAAACACAAACACACACATACAGACATCCAAGAACATAAGTGTGGGTATATGCAAAGCAGCTTGACATTCCATGAATAGCTGTTCTTCATCTATTAGCTCACACACACTCACAAACACAAGGAGACACACAAGCCAGCCTGGTGCCAATCCCTAGCTGTATCTGGGTCAGAGCTAACAGAGATGAATCTAACGGAAGTTTCACATTGCCCCTCTTTCTTTCTTCTATTCCTCTGTTGTAGCGACGTAATTAATAACACCAGTCCTTTAGGGAGAGAGAGGGAGAGGAGACGGGAGGGGAACAGAGAAAGAGTGAGAGGCGGTGGCAGACCTTGGCAAAAAGTCTCAGAGATGCTGCTCGGGGGTGTGTAAGTTTGATGCCACAAGGTGTATGTAGCAGTGTTAAGGGAAGTGTTAAATGTGGTGAATCTTTCATAACCTTTGGGGGATAGCAGCGACTGGAAGCCATGTTACTGCAACTGCTGGGGGGGGGGGGGGGGTGTCAAGGTTGTAATTGTAATGTTGTAATATTGTAAAAGTAGAACCCAACCACATGATGTATTCATTGTAACTTCATCCAGTAAACTAGCTAATGAAGCTCATTTGCCTCCTGAAAAACCTTAAACATATCAGTTCACCCATAAATCTGGAGGCATGAAGGACCGATGATGGATATGTACTGAAGAGGTGACGGCAGAAACTGATGGATTGTTGATGTGCCTGAAAAGGAAAATCAAAAGTAATGGAATGGGTAATAAAGCTCATTCATTTCCACCGAAGCCAATGTTTATTAATAACTGCTGTGAAGGAACACACTGTAAATACTTAGTTTGATTGAAAAGCTGTAAGTCATTGGTGCGAGAAAAAGAAAATCTGCCCCAACAACACTCGCTATGAATGTTTCATGTTGGAAACTTTCTCTATGAATATTTCATCCACAGAAATGTCAAGAAGAGAACAGCACGGAGCAGAGTGGCAGACAGTCTCACACTGTAGCGCTGCCCTGCTGCACTGAATGGAGTGATGAAAGAGACATGAGGTGGACTTTGAATTTTCCTTTATTTCTCCCAAGCAGGAGAGTTCTTTATGCTTTATGCTTCTTTAGGCTCCAAAAGCAAAAGCTGTGTCTTAACCTTTGTGTGAGTGTGCACATGTGGTTTGTCCAAGAACCGGCATTCAGTACAACTGTAGCAGTAGCAGATGAGCTGTGTGGTGTGATTAAATCAGGCTGGACATGACACACATTCCAGTTGTTGGATTGATTATGGATTAATTTGGGCATCACAACTGAATTTGGACTGCATCTGTTCCAGTCCTGGCCAGCTGCTGTTGGAAATAAGCAGATAAAATCCAACAATGTGTTGTGTTCAAGGATTCTAATTTGATTTGATTTGTTCGATTTGGGCGACTGGAATCAGGATCATCAAGTAGAGAAATAGAACCAGCCAGTGTGAGGTTATACTTTTGAGCTATATGCTAAAGACAGCATGCTAAAATGCTGACATGCTGATGTTTAGCAAGGTTTACCATGTTTGCCATCTTAGTTTAGCGTGTTAGCATGCTAACATTAGCCAGTTAACACTAAACACAAAGTACAAATGAGGCTGATGGGAGTATCATTAGTTTGGCCATAAACCAAATTATTGGATAAGTTAAGAATTTGACCTGATGGTGGCTGTAAATGAAAAGTTAAGGGATCACCAGAGTATTACAATTCATCCTGAGGGGGACACTGATGTCCTTACCAAATTTCTTGACAATCAATCCAAAAGTTGTTGAGACAATTCACTCAGTTTCAGAAATGTCAACCTCATGGTGGCGCTGGATGAAAAGTCAGTAGGCTTCATGCTTTGGGAAAGTCTATACAAAATGTCATGGCCAACCATCCAATCCAATAGTTGTTTCAGTCTGAAACACGACCAGATCGACGTCCCTACAGCCATGTCGCTCGCGTGGCCAAAAGCTGGCCAAATCAGCCCCAAACAGCAAGCTAGTGATAAAGTAGCGCGGCCAGCCGTGAGTGAGAATCATTAATCCACTTCAGCAGGTTTCAGTTCATCTGCAGAGTTTACATTCCCTGTTTTCCACTATCCTGTTTCAGCTGTTTCTTTGCCTTTCCCGCACAATTTTCAACATAATATTAGACACAAAAAGACAAATCTGTTTGTGATGGATGTTCGTTTCTGCGTTGCTACAAGAACTTGTGAGAATGTTCTTGCAAGATTTCAGGGGTTCCCCCCCCGCAAAGTGACCATCATCGTAGCGTGTTGTCCTCTGTATTTACTCAGTCATTCGACATATGCTGCTTTCTGACTGTCAAAGCTAAACAATCGGTGCATGTTGGTGGAAATAGTCGTGTCTGGGGTGTCTAGTCACAGAAGGTTTCAATAATCTAAAAATCTGTTCTCAGGTTTAGTGCCAGACTAGAACGATTATATTTGACAGAGTGAAATAGACAGCAATACTTATTTCAGCTACTTTATGTGTGGTTTATAGCTTTGAATGGGTGTTATACTGTTTTGACTGAAAATCTTGCATGAAGGGGTGGAACAGATGATATTAAATTCAAGTCAGAGTACTTTAACCAAGAATCCTCTCGCTTCTTCTTTCCGGCCGTGTGTTGTTGACAGGGACAAACATGGATTCAACAAAGGGAGAAACGCTGTGTCATTATACTGTTAAAAAGCTTCCCATCGGTGTGCACTTTGTCATCACTGTTATCCCTGTTGCTCCGCCCTCCACTCACGCCGTCCAATCGCTTGCCTTCACCATTCAGTCCCCCATTCCAATTGGTCCATCCTGCTCAAGTATGACTCAGAAAGAGGTGTGTCAGTCCACCATGTGAACCAGCACAATGTGTGTTTGTGTATTAAAGAGTGCAGATGACTCTGTGTGTGTGTGTGTGTGTGTGTGTGTGTGTGTTATCATGCCCTGTCATTTTGAATGATGTCATGTTTTCTTATTTCTTTGCCTCTTTTCTTCTGGACTCCTCAATTTGCTCTGCTGCTCCTCTCTGTTATTCCCCAGTTTAATTCATTTTTTTTATGGTTTTTGTCTCTGTATCTGTGTCTCTTTCTCTCCGTTTGATGTTTAAGCAAAGCAGCAGAGTATTCAGGAACTCCAGTTAAACCTTCTTTTTTTTATTGTTTTACAGTAACTGTTTATGTTGACAACTGTCTTTTTATTTTTATTTTTTTAGACTCAGTGTTTGCTGGATTTCAAAATTGGACATCCAGTCCGTGACATTGGAGGTTGACACGTTTTTCCTGGCAGACACTGAGTCTCAAGGTTTACTACTGAGCCCATTCACCACGAAGGACAGGGGCATAAAAGCAGCAGCCGCATCCAACCAAACTACTGCCTCAGAAATGTGAAAATATAAACTCATTTCCATCCAGATCTCTTACCTTTAAAGTGCACTGTTGCTGCTTTTACGGCCCGTGCCCTGCTCTTCCTTTCACAGCCATTCTTTTTATCATCCGGGATCCAAACTTTTAAGTCTCTTTCAGTCCCTACACCTCCTCTATCCCCTTCAGCCATACCAATCCACACTTCTTACCCCCTCTATTCCAATCATCCGTAAACCTCTGATGGAACTACCGAACCCATAGAGCCTTCATAGACATTCAGAGGAGATCCAGCAAAGCAGAAACCATCGCACCAGTGAATCAAAGTCATAGCGGTGTCTCGTGTTGTTTTGAGATTCATGATCAGGCCTCCTTTTCATCGGAGTAGCCGGCACAACATCCTTTCCACCTCACAGCCGACTGTAGACACCCTCACGTGATCACCACATTCTGGACAGCTGCAGGTCTACCGTGTTCCAGACCCATTCTCTACATATCCAATTCAACCCAACCCGCGCTCACCCGCACGGTCACAGTACAGCCATAGTGCCGTGCTGTGCCGTTCTTACTCATTGGTCCCACAACCAAGGACCCTTACTGTGTCTGTATTTCCCAACAAAGACCGCCTCGGAAATGTATTGATTATGTTTTTGAGCGTGGCCGCGTCCAAAAGCAACTCCCAGGCCCAATCCCCAGCCATTCACATCCTCCACCCCCAAGGGTGAGCTGCGAGTAGGTGTCCACGAAGGGGAAGGTGAGTGCATTGGAGGTCAAAAAGGAGGAATAAGGCTCTTGGGGTTGTTTTTGGACAGGGGAATTATTTACATCTTTTGTTTTTTCTAACACTGTTTTCCCTTGTTGTATGTCAGACCTCAGGCAGATTCTCAACAGGGGTTTTAGATCTCCTTTCAGTCAGCGAAGTCCTTCAGTAAACCTACGACCGAATGTCCACGGGATCCAGCTGCTTTGCATTCCGGTTGCGCTGCGGCTCCGTTGCTGTTTCGGTGTCCACAGGAAACGTTGCAGGAGTGGAGCGTCTGGTCCTCAGCAGCCACATTCATAATGTAGTTTAGAATTGTTTTGCCACCTTTTTTTTTTGTGTTGCACAAGCTTAGTAACAGATGCTTTGTGCCTCTCGGTTTAGTTATTGAGCTACCCCACGCTTGAATAGCGTAAATAGAGTATCTTACATCGGTAAAATTCATTTAACGCATATTTTCCTCCTAGTTTCGGCCTCCGTCCCCACTAAGCTGCTTGTCTTACCCCGAAAACCAAAGACCTGCCGGGCAGTCGGGGGCTGTGTGGCATTGAAAAGATGACCTTCTGTCACCTTCTGTGATCACTCATTGTAAATGTCAGTGATTTTATAATAATAATGTATGAGTGCTTATGCGAACGAATCACTATTTCGTACTCCAAAAAATATGTAAATGAGAACAACTATAGCAGCGGATTGTGTCTGGCAGCCATGATGGAGCCGCGATGCAACAAAGCCAGATCCGGTGGACACTCGCCACAAAAGCATAAAAAAAAAATGTTGGACAGACTAACTAACTTTTGTGGGTCAAAAAAATACCGTCATTATAGATTGTAGAAACTGCATGCAGTGCAGTTATTTAGCAAACATACTGAGATCTAAGCCCCCATGAGATGATCGTCTTGGATGGCCTGGTAAATGTACACAGGGCCGATGTCAAATGTGAGGATGGAGACCTGTACGGAGAGGTTCGCAGGTGGTGAAGTCTTCCCTGTTTGCCATCTCAATATTAAGTCAGAACTGAGAGAGGAGGCTGCCACATCAGTGAAGGAGGGGGGAGAGAGGGGAGAGGGGAGAGGGAGGAAGAGTGGGAGCTAAATCATTTCCTCACATTCCACTGAATATCTTTCTGTTGCTGCCTTACTCAAAGAAGAATCATTTGGATGCCAGCTAGGCTCAAAGCAGGAGCAGCATGAACTCCATTAAGAGCAGCTCTCCCCTGCTATCTGCAGGAGGGTGGGGCCGCCCGGTGTAATTTGCCGCCCTAAACTTTCACCTTTTCTTCCCTCACTTCATTCCCTTCCCTCTCCTCTAGAGACTAGTTGGGCTTTAGCCAAAAGGTTTCTCTCTTCCGTTTTCTCCTCCCGTATCCCCCCGTCTCTTGTTCGGCTTTGCCCTCTTTGCCCCATCCATAATATTAAGGGCGATGCTTACTTACTTCCTTACTTCCTTTATAGGGAAAGTGAACCAATCTAGCATACTCACTTCAGCTCTCCCATACTACATAAATCTGTTTTTCTTGGCCGTGTATTTTACTGTATGGGAATGTAAATGGGACCGCAGATAAAACATGTCAGGGGGAGAAAAAGTTGTACAAAACAAGAGCATATTTAGATGAGTGAGGGAGTGTAGAGGAGGAGGCGAAACAAAGGGATGCTTAGCTCGCCGTGCACCTGCAAGCAGTAAGTAGAACAGAGTAAAAATAATGTTTGCTCCTCCAAAGATGAAGGAGGATCTCGTAAATCGGAACTCCCAGTGAGTGAACCGAGCCGTAGCGTCCCACAAGGGCCATGCCTAACAGCCCTGACTCAAAGACATGTTGCCCAGACATGTTGCCCGAGATGCTTTGAACCCGCGTCATCGCTCAGCGGGTCACATGGTGAAATGTCCAAAAGCATAACCTCATTTATAAAAAGCCGCTGACAAAATGAGGGATGTTTGCTGCAAGAGACAAATTTCAGGGACCTGAGGTGCTGAAAAGCAAAGCAGGTGACTGAGTACGTCGCCCTGTTTTAGTGCATTTATTTGAAAAGCCAGACCAAGCACACCAGAAGCCACATTATTTTCACCCTGTGGCACGCACATCTCCGTAGGAGTTCAGGAGCAGTCAAACTCCAACACCCGCTGCCCTGTGGCTCAGCCAGTACAACCAGTGTTCAGGCTCGTCTCCCCTGTTGTCAGTATCAATACTTACCAGCAGGCGAAAAAATTAGCTCTCGGCAAAGATGACCCGGAACACAAATACAGTATAATTAACTTGAAGGCACTCCACGGAGCGCAGACTTCTGCCAAACCTCAACAACTCTCCAACTTGCAATGCTGCAGCCGGGGGCCATTATTTACCTCGACATCAGGGACAG
The DNA here is from genome assembly GCF_043641665.1 of Enoplosus armatus. NCBI lineage: Eukaryota > Metazoa > Chordata > Actinopteri > Centrarchiformes > Enoplosidae > Enoplosus > Enoplosus armatus. The sequence goes on along the minus strand of NC_092199.1, from coordinate 14,893,646 downwards.
CCAGGCATTTATTTGAAAGAGGCTCACATTAGAGGCACGCCATTATTCTTAATACTCACCTGTTTCAAGTTTTTTTTAATGAAATTTTAATCAGGTGCCTCCCCTATTTCTGATCTGCGCCTAGTTCTGATTTGTAGTTTGCTGTTATGCAAAGTCAACAGTTATTCATGTATTATATACAGTTATTATTAAACAATAATGAATAAATAAATAGGGCCCAGGTTTAAAAATACCAGAATTACCCTTTAAGTCTCAAACTGAAACTGAGGCATCAGGGTTATTTTCCCTCCAGAGCCTCATAAGACATTATACAGCTGCTTTCACAGCCTGTATAGTATTCTCACTCATGATGAGTGAAATGAACTTTAAGTGTAAAATCAGTGCCCCTTTAATAGTGTTCAGTGTTCAATGTTTGAGCAGTGTTCTTACTGATCAGTAATAACTTCAACTTTGCAGTTCTTTTCTTCTGTGTTTACAGGAGATGTAACGCCTCCTGCACAGATATTCTACATTCAAAGAAAGCACAATAACGTTGTTTTTCTTTTTTTAAATGTTTGTTTTCTATTTATGAAAATAATTCACATTGACTGTGAGTGCCAACATGTTGGTGTAATACTACACCACAGTTGCCTAAATTGAACACGCTCCTGGCCTTCTTTGAGAATACTGTATCTTTATTGATAGTAACTGTGCACCTGGTAGGGTTCATCTCAAGGGATGAATTTCAATCCCGAAAGATGAATATCTGCTCCGTTAACAGACTCTGCCTACTCAGCTCTCCTGTCTTGTGCCCTGATCTTTGAGTGCAGTTCCCACCAACACGGTAGGGAAACCACTAGACACACACCATGAATTGCACACACACACACACACACACACACACACACACACACATACACACACACACGTATAGAACACACTCGTGGGAATCGTTCCAGCCCGGCACAGCTGCAGCCGCAGCAGCACACCTGGGCTAATTGGGCAGAGGGGGAGAGCTCGCAAAACACCCAAAGGACTTTTGCCTTTTGAGTGTGTGTGTGTGTGTGTGTGTGTGTGTGTGTGTGTCTTGGTTGGTGTGTGTCGTTCCCTTTCCTTCCCTTCCCGACCTAGAGCCTCTCCTTCACTGATGGAGTGACAGGGTGATAGATAGAGCAAGCCTCCCCTCTCTCTTCCTCATCCTCAACTCCCGGCCCATCCCTCCGTCCTCCCCGGATGGAGGAAAGAGGCGAGGAAACAAAGTGATGGATGAGTACGGGGGAAACTTTTCTCCGGCGTTGTGCTCTTTCCCTGAGAGGAGGGAAGTGAGAGGAAATAAGGGGAGGCTGAGTCACATGACGGTCAGAGAGACAGAGGGGAGAGATGGCCACACCTCCAGGCCGGAAGTAATCCTGACAGCAGCCTCCTTTCACACACACACACACACACACACACAGACACACACACAGACACACAGACATGTTGAGCGATGCTGTTTACCTCCCATCACTCTCACTCAGGAGAGAGTTCATTTAAATAATTGTTGATCAAACGAGAGGAGATTTGATTTGATGAGTCATGACTGCGGACCACAGGGGGGCTTGGCTGGAGTCTCTCTTTCTCTCTGTCCGTTATCTGATCCGGCCTCCGCTTCTGTAGTCTCCTCACATCTCTCTTCTCGTGTGTGTTATTTTTAATGCCATCTTAAGAGACTTTAACACATGGACGTGCACAGGAGGCTGCTGTGTTTCACTAACCACTTTTTCTTTTTAAAGCAGCTTTTGGTGACTCCAGTCCTCAACACAGCAGGTCTACTGTACAGTGTCCCAGTATATTACCTCCTATCTCACTTTTTGAACGCCACCCCCACCCCCTCCTCCTCCTCCTCCTCCTCATTACCCTGCTCCCTGCACCCCACCCCACCCCCCACTACTTCCCACTTCCAACAGAAGCTCAGAGTAAGCCCTACTACTCCGATTACTCCCCCACTCGCCTGCTCATCCACAAGATGTGCACCAGCCACTACCTGGACCTGTTCATCACCATCGTCATAGGGCTCAACGTCATCACCATGTCTATGGAGCACCACCAGCAGCCCAAGGTCAGACCTGGGGGGGAGGGGAACAGAGTAATACCTGGCCTTGAATAATAATTGCAGATGATTCTGAGCCTCGTTGAAATCACATATGCAACTTAGTGACAACTACATTTGGTACGATGCATACAATGCAGTTTGCGTGTATAGTGGGTCAGTCCTGCACTGCAAGTACATGACTGACTCCATCAGTGCGGTTTGAGTGTCCTTTAGTCTGGTTGTAAATGTTTCAAAGGCATTTACACCCTGCCATGAATCAAATTCAGGAGAACATTTTCAATTCTGGCAATTTTTTTTGGCATGAAAATGTTCAAAAATACTGAATGTTGGCTCTTAAAGGCTTTGTTCTGAAAAACTACGAGTATCTACATGGGCCTTTAAAAATGAATGTCATTGGAATATTACTTTTAATCTCCCTGGAACACCAGGTTTATAGCTTCAGAGGACTTCAGATAGTGTCAGGTGTACAAGCTGTGAATAAAGAAAATAATTGAACAAAAAATAACCTTTCAAAAACACGCTTACAAGTTCTTTAAACAAGGGTGAGAAAGGGATCGGGTCAACAGAGAAGGAAGTGAAAGTAAGATAAGAAGTGGAAAAGTCTGGTGAGAAATAAATATGAGATTATTAGATAGTCAATAAAAGAGATAAAGACATTTTATAGGGTTTAAAGGCGTTCCGTAAATTTCACCCATCTGGTACAAAAACCCAAAACACAAATGTATCCATATCCAGGTCTGATATGGATACTTAGGATTTATACCCCATATGTTAATCGCCACCAGGCAGCTGTTCCAGCTGGGATTTGTCTTCCTCTCATTTTTGAAATATTTCTATATCACCTGCTTCATCAGAGCCCTGAGGTGGAGGTAAAACAAAAGATGGCTGACGGAGGTAGAGGCAAAGAGTGCATTCAGCAAGATTCCACAAGAGTAAAAGAGACAAAGAGATGCATAAAAGAAAGAGGGAGAAAACTTGAGAAGAGGGCGAGGAAAGGTTATAGGACAGATAAGGAGGTAGTAAGGCGTGGTAAATGGTCATGAGGCAGAGTGGGAGGTGGTGTGGGGTGTATCACAAACTGGAACTAGCTGTGAGTGGATGAATTGCCACCAGTGAGGATTTAGTGAAACCCCCACAGACCACCAGTCCTCTCCCCGTCTCGCTGCTAAAGGTCAGTTTTTACATGCAGATGGGCCCTGTGAATTCTCCCAAGGGCCAAAACGGACACTTTAATTCTAATGGCCTTTTCTGGAGAACGAGGGAGGGAGGAGCGGAGGGCGACGTGAGCGATCTATTAATGGAATGGCTATTTCTGGAGAAGAGGACAGAGTCTACAATATGGACCCTTTCTTATTTCATGCAAAGACTCTAAATGCAGGGAGATTGTATATTTACACTGCAGAAATATCCACTATTGCAAGCAGTTTAGTGTAACTGAGTCAAGTTGAACGATTGTCTTCCAACAGGGTGAGATCATTTCATTGGTTTTCGGTGCAGCTTCAGCACATTTCATGAAAGGAGTGGCAATGAAACACAGTTCACTCACTGCTAAGATAACAGAAAATGCAATGCTAGATTCACTGACTTGTTGAGACGGGTGCTCGCGCAGTTTATTAATCTTCAATATTTCTCTCCCTGACATCTTCAGGAGCTGGAAGAGGCGCTGAAGATCTGTAACTACATCTTCACCCTCATCTTTGTCCTGGAGTCTGTCTTTAAGCTGGTGGCCTTTGGCTTCCGACGCTTCTTCAAGGACAAGTAAGTGCTTTGAACTGAAATCCTGAGCAAATGTTTAACTTCCGAGTTTAGGACTCAATTGGTGGTTAAAAGGTACCGTTCTTTAACCTCTGCGTCATGTGGAAAATCTGAGGCAGCGTTCGGAGAGCTTAAAAATTAGCTTTCTCTAAGGTGCTCTGGTGGATGCTTCTCAGCGAGGCCTGTATGAATACAAACGGCCTCGTTAAACACCCATAAAACACGCTGCCTCAGATGATTTCATAGCTTTGAAATCCCTGGCTTCCCGCCGAAAACCGCACAATAATGCACAAACGCAATCACAACAGCACAAACGCACACTACCACACATCACATATACACGAGTACACACACGCCTCAGTGTTGTTGGACCAGAGCTGACCACCAAGGGCTCCATGCTGTCCGCTCTCTTTGCCAGAGCAGACCATTATCCTTTTTGCATTTGGCGATGGTCCAGTTTGATATTACCTCACTACACTCACACACACAGGTACACACAAACAGATAAACACAACATTTAGCCAAGACCCCAAGTACTAGGTTGAAAATCTCATTGAGTTTTAAGTTGATTTTCTTGTGTTGATTCATACACTTTGAGTATCTAAATGAGGATGTGAAGGAGAGAGAGAGAGAGAGAAACCTGCTCATGGAAAAGAAACAGTGGAAATTGACAAACCTGATTAGTACGACCACCCACCACTATCTTCGCTGCCTTTTTACACACTCATTTTGTTCCAGTGCACATTTATTGCACAGCGGCTGGAAAATTAGATTTGGTCCCAACACTTTGATCTCAAATCAAGTCACAGTATCTGGGAAAGAAAGTAGCCTGCTGACTCCTGATCTGAGTGTGCCATATCTATCTTTTATGACACACTAAAATAAAATGATACCATTGTTGTTGTTCTTTTTCACTCTGCCTCATAACACTGAAACAGTCTGCACACTTCCATGCATCCAGAAAATGATCAGTCTCTGAATTTAAAGTTTATGTGATAAGTTAATCGCGTGTGATTAGTAATCTCTGGACCATTAAAGGGATACTTCACACACAATCTATCCTCTGAGTGTCAAACTCTCACCCTGGTAGGCTTAAAAGGTTGTAAAAAGTTTGTAGTTCGCTTCTTCGCGAAGCACCACGGCTGTCGGCAGCTTGGATTCCTGCCAGTGACAATTGAACTCCAGTTTTCACAGCAGAAAGAAAAAGGTTCAAAATGCCCGTAAGAACTTATCAACCCACTCCTGCCACACTTCTCCTTTGTCTGACAGTCATAGTTTCACCAAAATATAGCGTTCTATCCCTGATAAAAGTCTGACATGTTGTACTTTACAAATATATCACTGTTATCACTAAACCAAACCAAAACCACGAACGGTTACAAGAATAGATCAACATGCAATGTTAGTGAGAAAATGCAAACTTTTCTCACTAACACGGCACATCCTTAAAGGAACAGTTTCAAATTTTGGGAAATGCATTTGTTAGCTTTCCCAAAGTTAGAGGAGAAGATCGATCCCACTCCCAAGTCTCCACCAAAACTATGAGACTAGAGCTAGTAGACGGTTAGCTTAGCTTAGCCTAAAGACTGCTGCCAGCTACACTGGCTCAGTTCAAAGGTAACAGCCTACCAGCACTTCTAAAACCACTAATTAACAATTTATATATTGTCACCGGGAGGTTGCCAGGCAACCAGTGCTGACTGCAGGCAGTCACTGCGTCTGGCATTTAAAACCACAACTTTTGTTGTTACTCTTTTGTGCGGATCCAGTCTTTATGCTAAGCTAAGCTAATGTCTTCTGCTGTGGTATCAATCTTCATATCTAACTCTCCGCAAAAAATAACCTATTTCTTTAAAATCTAAGTGAAAACTGGCAATTTATACGTCATGCTTTGTTAAAGTCCAAACAGCAACTTCAGTAATATGGAAAATGTATGCAGACACGCACTCTTAAAACCATGAGGTATAAATTGTGTGTGTAGTTTTCTATTGGCAGATGTCAGTACAGTACAGTTCATCTGTTCTTCATTTGTGAATGGCGCTGAGAAACATGTCTGCTGTGATGAAGTGGTGGTGTCTCCAAGTCCAAGTGAAGACAAGTTATTTGTTTTGAAGTCAAAATCCATTTGTCAAGTCTAAAGTAATCAGATATGTGACTCTAGCCTGTAAGTCCAGGTCATTTAATTCATCTCTATACTAAAGGAAATGACTTATCAGAAATTGGTGATTTTGACTATTTGCTTGGATCAGTTTTTGCAGCCAATCGCATTAATCAGTGGTTTCAGTAAAACGAAATGGTCTAAATCCGTGTAAGGGATTGATGAGTGTGTGTGTGTGTGTGTGTAGGTGGAACCAGCTGGATCTGGCCATCGTGCTGCTGTCCATCATGGGCATCACTCTGGAGGAGATTGACGGCAACGCTTCTCTGCCTATCAACCCCACCATCATACGCATCATGAGAGTGCTGAGGATCGCACGAGGTATGAACCCACTGCCCCCTCGTCCTGCCCATCCATCCATTCATCCATCTATCTATCCCAACACCCCCCCCCCCCTCCGACAAACACTCTCACAGACACGTACCGGTCTCTTTCACGGTGCTGTACTTTTAAGATGCCTTGTAAAACAGCCACATCCCTGGAAACTCCCCCCTTTGTCATTTTTGCATGGCGGGTCTCAGCAGGGTTCGGGCAGGGTGTGAGTCCGCCAGATGGCACAGAGAAACACAGTCAGCTGACAAACACAGCACCGAGAAGGAGCAAGAGGGAGAGAGAAATATAGAGACAAAGACTGAGAGAGGAGAGAGGTGAGGAAAGATAGCTGAGGATGGGGGAGAGCCGAGACACATTATGACAGTAAGCGAATTAAGCTGGGAGACCAGGTATGGAGGGAATAAATGAGAGGAGAGAGGGAAGACTGGAGAAATAAAAGGAGGAGGCAGGGATGATGAATAACGTCTGACCTGAAAATAGATTACAAGGAGGTGGGAAAGAAGTCGGAAAGAGGAGCAATCTGTGTTAGAGTGAAAAAAAGTTGAGATGAAGTGAATGAGGATAAGGAGAGATAAAGGAATGGAGGAGAGGTGTGTCGGTGGGTGAGAGAGCATACAGTAAATCTGGAGAGAGAATAAAATGGTGGGAAAAGGGCGGAGGGCGAAGGTCGAGCTAGAGAGACGGCATGGATTTGGCAGGAAGGGGGGAAAGCTAAACTGCCCGTGTGCTTCAGGCTGATTACTTGTCCAGGTAATTAAAGATAAGGGAAGGCTGGGGGGGGGGGGGGGGGCGGGCAGGAGGAAGGAGGTGAGGGGAGCTGGGAGGAAGAGGAGATAAGACCAGGCAGGAGGGAAGCTCATCTGTTTTGTCTCGTCACTGACTGTGTAATAAAAGAAGTGGCATGGAAGTCGTTATCGATTACTGTCTCACAGTAGACCGGGCACAAGCACATGCTCCTGTGTGTGATGTGTGTGTGTGTGTGTGTGATGTGTGTGTGTGTGTGTGTGTGTGTGTGTTTGTGTGGCACACATCGCACGTTCAGACTGTGTGTCGATGTGATTTAGCTGGATTACGTTTACTCACAGGCTCCACTGTAATCATCCCCGCCAACACCGCCGTACGAGTGTCATCCTCTTCTAATGTTTAAACTTGAATTCTACTGAAGCTGCCTAACGATAGCTGTTTATAAAATGTATTTCATATTACATACTATTACTGCATACTTTACAGGCTGCACAATGCAATATGTATCGTGTCCAATATGCTTACTTACACTTTCCTTTTTAGCTTTTACAATTACAGATGGCTGAATTCCATTTAGCTGCTTTGGTTTTAGGGTCATGTTGCTGTGCATGCTTAAAGGGCCTCACATTGCCTGTTTACTACGGAGGGAGATGTGGCGAGATTTGAGGGGGTGGGAGGATCGCTGAGAAATTTTGCGACGGCTTTATAGTTTTGACTTTTTAGTTCCGCCCACTAGTGCATGAGGTCGCCTGAGCTGTGAGTAGCAGTAGCAGTTTCCCAGTGGCTGTTTGATTGGATCGGTAAATTTGCCAGGATGGGCTGCCACTCAAGCTGCGTTTTCTTTTGCTGTTGTTTACAGTCTGTCCCCAGACCAGACTGTTTCCAAGGGGGTGTTCAGTATAAGCAGGAAGACTTACGGGATCACGGGATTTATTGTCGGCATATTCAAACATCTAACAGGCTACATTTTTCTCACTAATATTGCACACGAATATATTACTTCTACTACTACTATTACTTCTACTACGCCTGTTTTCTCTTTGTCAAGAGTTAGATGAGAGGTTCGATACCACTCTTGTGTCTATATGGTAAATGTACGAGTAAAGCCAAGAGCCAGTTAGCTTAGCTTAGCACAAAGACTGGAAGCAGGGGGAAACAGCTAACAGCTGTGTCTATGAAAAGGTTAAAAAACCTGCCTAGCAGCACCTGTGAATGTAGCAAATGAACCTGTTAAATCTTATTTATTTAATCACAGTTAAATCAGGGTTTCTGCGTCACTGTGAGGTTGCTAAGCAAACCATCAGTCGTTGAAAATCTCTACTATTCCATTCATTATTATGCATTATCTATCAGTCTTGGTGTACCTCTTGTGGTGCCCCATCGCCATACCAGTGACCTCATCAAACTGCAACCCCAATCAGGAGGATATGACCTCAATCAGGCTATCTGAAAGCTTAATGTTATTCAATAACAGGAAATCTGTGATTAAACTAACGGCGCAGGATTAGTCTGTAAGTAAGGAAAATGTCCTTTCAATTTCACTGAAGGCGTGGTGGCACAAGTCCCTGCTCTGTTATGTAAGACTGAACAATCTTAATATTAGTGAGACAGTTTTTCATTTTCTGTCTGTGTGTCCCCGCAGTATTGAAGCTCTTGAAGATGGCGGTGGGGATGAGAGCTTTGCTGGACACCGTTATGCAAGCCCTGCCTCAGGTACACAGCCTAACTCTGTTAAATAACATCCACCAGAGCCACTGGATTCTCTTTCCCCTCCTCATCTGTGTTTCTCTCTGTGGATCTTTCACTTCCTAACACGTCCCACAGAAGCTGTCCCTGAAATTGCATCCCAGGGGCATTTTCTTTTTTGGTACATATTCTTCTGTTTCAGGGCGCTATTGTTTCCCATGAGCCTTTTGCCAACTCTAGAGACCCGTATTTGCATAACCAGCCTCCCCTGCAGAGATTGGGAAGTGAATACAGCTTGAGGTTTTGTTTTGAACGATGGTGGGTGGATTTGAGGGTGGTGGAGTTGGTAAATTAGAACAACTTCTGCGGTGTTTGCATTGCGAGAAAGAAATAACACTCAATCCTGTGTTCACAGCATTCTTTGATACTACCTCTGTCTGTCATTCAAAGAGGGTTGAGCGTTGTTCCAGGCTAATTCCTCCTAGAGCTCGGAAGTCTTCATAATTAATAAATTCAATAATAGGCGGTGGTGGGGGTGTGAGCAGGCTGCCACATGCTGGTTAGCATTGACAGCAGCAGCAGCAAATCTTTGAAAACCTTAAGCTTTTCATAACCTAAACCAACCTCTGTATCAAAGCTGAGCGATAACAGCTTTGGTTTATTATCTTTTTCACTCTTATCCAGGATCAGCTGCACTATTAGAGCTGCTCATATATTTATTCTGATTTTGCTTCTTTTACTCTATTGTGTCACTCATTCACGGCTTTTATGTGTGGCACATATGCAGGTTACAGTGATAACGGTGGCAGATTTACAAATTCTTTGTCGTTTTAAGTAACAATGGTCCTGGATTTCAGACAATGGTAGACAAAAACAGCTTCTCATTTCAAGCCGGCTAGCTAATTAAGCTGACGTTCATCGAAAGAGTTAATCGAAAACGCTAACCCTGCAGGTCTTAAACATGACCTTGATGGCTACATACATGATGTCGTGCCAAAAGAGTGAGGCGAAAGCTGCATGCTCCATGAAAAAAAGTCAGGATCCTCCAGTTGACGATCCATGTAGAAGGCCTGGAAATAAAGCAACAGCATTGCTCTTCTATTGCAGTGTAACCTACTAAGATTAAACAACATTTACAACAACGTTACCTCCCCAAGTTAGTCTACACAGTGGATGTGCAAGTCATCAAGCCCACAAAATAATGTAGTACGAAATGCTCATTGGCCTTGGAAGTAAAGCTTAGTTACTACTGTAGGTAGTTAGCCAGACATCCTAACATTTGCAGCTTACGTGAGAATAGAAATACACACTATTTGATCCATTCCTTACAGTTTTTTTCTTGTTTTCTTTTTATGGAAAACCACCATCCAAACACTTTAAATGCGGAGTATCTCTCTCAGTACAGTCCCAGGCTCACCGCATCATGCAAGCCTGCTGTGCCTAGTTCCGGTTGCTAAGCTATGATTGGACGATCACTGTACGGAGGTGGGGTTTAGCAAATAGTCAATTGATGTATCTTATATTTTCTCCTGGCTGTTTCCTCGGGGGGCCCTCGATTCATTTTCTCACTGGGATGAGCTGTTTGTTTGTCCCTCGTTGTCGGTTTATTTTGCCAACAATGCTAATCCCTCTCTCTTCCTGTTGTCTCTCTGCAGGTGGGGAATCTGGGTCTCCTCTTCATGCTCCTCTTCTTTATCTTTGCAGCGCTGGGAGTGGAGCTGTTTGGTGACTTGAGTAAGGACACGCACCATGCGTCACAGGCAGTCAGGCAAACCAGACAAAAGCTCCAACAAATATTCACACGCATACATACCGCTCAGGCTATGCACAGGCATGCACCAAGTATTTAATTCTCCCCTCTGTGGGTTTAATCCATCTGATGTTAATTGCTTTGTAAAACCCTTTGTTGAAATACCATATTGATTTCTCTAATTGAAGCTAGTAGCTTTCGATTAATACAATAGTATTACAGTTTCATTGCAAAGCCCTGTGTTGTGGCAACTGGAAAGCCATGAAAGTTTCCACGTCTGTATCTTCATGTCTCTCTTTTACTGTCTGGCCGTTCCTCTCCTTCTTCATCCCCTCCCTGCTCCTCCTCGTCTCCCCAGTTTGTGATGAGCTCCACCCATGTGAAGGTCTGGGACGCTACGCCACATTCAAAAACTTTGGGATGGCATTTCTGCTGCTCTTCAGAGTTTCCACTGGAGACAACTGGAACGGCATAATGAAGGTGAAGCTAACTGCAGTTTGGGATCCTGAAGACATACATACATATAGTTGGTTGTAGATGGGAGTCTTTCCTGTACTATTTTAGTACTAGATTTGTTCTAATTTACGCTTGAAGACAATTAAGATACCTTAATTAAGATGCCAGTTACCTTAAAATCACTCTTCCACTCAATCTCTGTTGTCTCTATGTTCTATTTCAGGCCAGTATCCCTACAAATCACATTTATATTGGACAATTATGCAACACACTTAAGTCCAATGCCAACGTTCAGTGCCAGTAGAAGTGGTGTGCCCTTTATGTAATGAAGCAGAAAGTAAGAGTGTGGAGGTCGTGCTGATGGATGGGCAAAGTAGTGCATTTGACTTTCACACCAGAGACCTGACTCATGTCCCATTTTTATGGATTTTTGTACCATGAACATGAGCTTTACCTAACTTTGACCAAACTGTAGCAGAAGTTATCCCTGCGTGGAGATCGCAGCCACGCTAGCTCCTCTTTGAGGCTGTACTAGCTAAATGCTAACGACAGCATGCTAACATTTCCTAATTAGCACTACACATAAAGTACAGCTGAGGCTGATCGGAATGCCAAACGTTGTTCAGGTATTTGCTCATAAATAAAATAAAAAGTATTGGACAAATTAAAGTTTTAAACTAATGGTGGCGCTAGAGGAAAAAGCAGGGGTTTTCCCAAAGTCATAAGGAGACATCATGAGGGAACCAGGAATGTCCGTACTAACTTTGGTGCTAATCCATATTGTAGATGTTGAGATATTTCACTGGATAAGTAAAAATAAACTTTGACCTGCTGATCACCAAAGTCAGCAGGAGTTTTTCCTTCGGGCAACATAAACATCTGCACCAAACTTCATAGCAATCCATCCGATATTACTACTTAAAAACCTAAAATGTCAACATCATGGTGGCACCAGATAGAAAGTCAGAGTATCACTGAGGTCAGTGGGCTTTATAATCTGGGGACCATGAATGTTAAAACTAAATTTCATGGCAATCCTTCCAACAGAGATGTTTCAGGAGTGACTGACAGACTGGCTTCGCCATCTATAGAGCACACTGCTAGTTGCCATTGGACAGTCCAGTATCAGCGTTCTGTTTGGCTGTAGAGACGTCTATATTGTTTGCTGGTAAAGCTTTAGCAGATGTTTTCATGCGTCTTCCAGGACACATTAAGGGACTGTGCCCATGACACCAGCACCTGCTACAACACCGTGGTGTCTCCCATCTACTTCGTCTCCTTCGTTCTGACTGCTCAGTTTGTCCTGGTCAATGTTGTCATCGCCGTCCTGATGAAGCACCTGGAGGAGAGCAACAAGGAAGCCAAGGAGGAGGCGGAGCTGGAGGCGGAGTTGGAATTGGAGAACAGGCTCATGGCGGATGCGGGAGACATGGCGACGAGGTCCCCCCAGCTCAACCCCCTGGGTCTGGGAATGGACAGGTCGAGTTCTGGGGGCTCCCCCTGGAGGTCCACTGGAGGAGGGGACAGGGAGCAGGAAAGGGACGGTCCTATGGACTCGCCCACTGCTGATATAACCAGAGACTCTGTAAACATCAGAGCAGACCCCCCTTCATGCCCGGAGCCCCCGCTAGAGGTGATAAATCTTTTTTGTGTTGCTTGTATGTTATGTACATGTGTGAGCGTTATTGTGATTCTGAAGGCCTTCTTTCACCATAGTTCCCTCATCAGCCATGTTAACATAACTCTGGTTGTGTTTGTGCTGAGTGACAGAAACAATGGACTTTACTGAAAAACATTTCCTCTACAGATCCCAATAGTAGCTTGTTTAGTAGTATAAATACATCAGTGATATCCCTCAGGATACTTACAAAACTGCATATCACAGATGGCTAACTTTGTAGCTACAAGTAAATGCCTTAATCACTCTGTTGATAAGTTTAACATTATTGCACACAAGTAAAAGAGACTCGCATTCAGATAACGTCTATGTCTGCGTGACATGGCAGATGCTCCGAGGTCCCTTGCTGCTGGGGGGCCGGGCTGCGCGGCCAGTCAGATGACCCCCCCCACGTCCCAGGTCCAAACCATTAGTTGATTCTCTGGCCCCGCTCTGAGGGACGCTGAGCACGCTGGATGATATCTGAAATAGTGAAGGAATGTCTCTTCACTGTCTCAGTGTAATAACTGGAGTCTGTACGTAAACAAACTATAGCGGATGTGGCCATTTTAGGACATATTAACTACACATTCTGGCGTCATTTCAAAATATAAGTGGATACATTTATCAGGGTCATCACTGTAAGTATACCCTTTGATATAAGCTTGTGGGTCAAGATACACTCAAATATTGTTTTGTCTGTAAAAATGTATTCATCTACCACAGAACTGACATATTCTCTTCACGTATTAGACACTTGTGACTGCATTGTTATGGTTTATCAAGTCAATAATGTATCTAGAAAATATACTGGAAATGCACATTTATTATTCTGTGTAACCCGCACTGACCCATACCAGGATGGTTTACAGTGTGTGTGTGTGTGTGTGTGTGTGTGTGTGTGTGTGTGTGTAGCTGGTCCCTGTGGAGGACATGCCAGTCATAGATAGGTCACAGTGCCATGGGAAAGCAGGACCACAGGGCCTTGTTGTTCACTTCAACAGTTATTTCCAGACAGCGGGGGAGTGGGGGGGGCTTTTTGGGGATAGGAAATAGAGGTCTCGCTATCGTTATGTTTCCCCTCTAAGATGTTATCCGTCTTCCTCCGCCGCTCTTCCAAAACATGTGTGGTTAAGCCGCAGTCTCTCTTCTCCAGCCCTGTGGGAGACCAGCTCCACTGCAGTGTTGCAGTGCCCCCCTGTGGAATTACATGGTAAAACATGAGAGCCTGTAGTGGATGTTGGTGAGGAAGAGGCTGTGCATGTTCAGTTGCTGTGTGCTGCGTGAAAGTTATTTAATAAAAACACTCACATTTGGCTAAATTTATTTCTAGTTCTCCTACTTGGATGTGCTTCTTTTGTCTTGTTTCTGTTTGTATATCTGTTTGTTTCTACCTGATCGACTGTCTTTTTCCTTCCCTTTCTTTCTTCGTGATCCATTCTTTCTTTCCACATTTATTCACGTGTCTCTGTCTCGCCTTCTGTCTTTCCTTCTCCCTTGTCTTTTTGTCCCCCACAACTTCTGTCCCTTTTCTCTCTCTCCATTTTCTCTCTGCATTATCTAAGTTTGTCCAGCGGAGAGCGCAGTTTGACTCGGTCTCCCTGGTCATCCAGGGTTCAATGGAGGGAGAGTTGAGTTTGATGGACAACCTGTCCGGCTCTATCTGCCACTACTACGCGCTGCCCCCCAAGCCCAGCAAGCACAGCACCGACAAGAAGGTCAATAATCACCCGAATGATGACTCACTTCTTCCATTTCATACGTCCAGTGGGTCTTGTTTCTCTCCAACGTGTAGGGCTACACCAGTAATCAATTACATCAAAAACAAAAATCCAGAAAGGTTCCAGGTAGTCTTGTTTTCCTTTACACAAACCAAAACACAGTCATATCCCTTGTTTTTCATGCAGTTTCATGCAAGGACTTTCTTAAAACAAGCTAGAATGCCTTTAAAGGGTCGGTTCTTCCGAATAACCAAACATCCCATTTTCTGAGTTAGTGGCGTCCAGCCATGCAAACAGTTTAGCCCAATAGTTTTGAGATATCCGTCTTTGAGATTTATGCCTCCAACCCCAATGCCATAAAGCTACTAACTAACCAATGACTACCACATGTCCTTTCAGAAACCAGGATAATCCACAGTCCTTACTGGAACTACTTTCTCCCAAAGAAATAGTCCCTATCTTAGGACCATGTTGAAACTCTCACTTTAACATGTTATCACTTACATTGGTGTGTTTTGGAGATCCATATATCAAATATAAAAACCCGACAAGGGGTGACCAGATGAACCTAAGAAGTTACAGTACCAGAATAAGAAACTTCTTTTCTAATCTCAAATCACTCTTTGATTGAAATGATCCCAACTCTTAGACATACGATGAGTGGTCGCAGGTAGATGTGACTTTGTCTGAGGGGTCACAAGCAAAGAAAGAGTCTGAGCTAAGTAAGAAAACGTGTTGTTTTTATTTTATTTGGGTGAACTGACCTTTTAAATAAAGCAGATTACTATTGAAACAATAGATTTTTATTGAAAACAGGTGAAATTATCTCACCACCATTGGCAGAATTTACCACTTGTTTTAATGAATATGAAATTTTATGACTCAATACCAGACTAAATTACTTAAAGATGGATAAAGCTCGCAGAGTACAGAGTCCCTGGCCTACAAAGCAAAAGATGGAATTCAATTTAAGAGAATTTAGTACATGCTGTCCGTTGAACTTCATTTCATAAAATTCATGAAAAAGCATGCTAATGTGATGTTTTGTACCCTACAGCCATTACCATTTTTGTACTGGCATTCCTCCACGTTGAATATTTTCTCCCTCTCTAACTAGCCCCTGTTGCCCACCACAGTGCAGTGCGTCATATCCCGCCTCAGCTATGATCTCATTCCCTCGCTCACGTCTCCACTCACTTATATTCAGTCATGCTTGGCAGGTCTTTCAGTCTGGTTCAGCAGCCTCAGTGACATTGGTTTAGAGTTTGCTCTGTCTCTCCTGCACAACTTTGTGTCTGTTTGTGTCTGTATGTTTGTTTCTAAGTGTGAATCCCCACTTTACCCAACAGTCCCAGCGAAGCGATAACCCACCAAAGGCATTCCTGAAGCTGACAGATCACACTCGATCTGTCAGCAATGGCTCAATCGATAAGCTATGGATCCCAAGCTATGGATCACTGAGTCCCTGAATAATACATCTGGGCGCCTCTTTTCCTCATTTGAAGGCACATTTTGGCCAATTACATTAGCATCGCAAAACCCCATCTTCTAAAAGCTTTAAGCGCGTTTGAGATGTCGTTATTAGACGCCACAGGCCACCTCTCTCTCCTCCGGACACGTTAGCGGAAATGTTTTCCATTGGGGTTTCGGCCCATGAGCCTCTCTGCTCGGATGGCCCATTTGCCTGTCAGAAAGCATTTCCCCCTGTTAAGCAGGTACGAGGCCAAATATACGGCAGCTCCCCTTACAGAGGCCAGAAATGCTCAAGGCTTCTAAACGCTGCGACGCTGGAGCCAAACTCAGCAGAGCGCTAGGACTCAGAGTTCAGTCATGTGAGTTAACTCGAGACTAGCATCTTGGATTCGGCTAATTTAGCTGCGTCGGCACAGTTGTTTTGTTCAAGATTGAGCCTCCACAATTTTGAAATAACTGTATATTACAATACACGCAAAATGAATGAATGAATCCTTCCCTTCCTGTCTGCTTGTTTGTTTCTGTGAGAGAGTGTCTCATTTACATCACGTTAAACAGTTTGTTGTCCAGAATCATCAGGCTGTGCATTTTAGTGTGTGTGTGTGACCCTGTCCTAATATTGCTGTTGGTAAACCCACAATGCAATAATAGCAATACAGTTTAAAAAGACCTCTTGTGGTTTTCCGGTCTGTAGATTATATTTGTGTTTTTTTTCCTCGTTGCTTTGCTCTGCTACATACTTCCAACTGTGTATATGTTGTTTTAAACATGTATTTTCCTGTTAGCTGCAGGTCTTTATCTGTGCGTAGCGTCCTTATTTATGTGTGTTTGTTCTCTCTGCTCACCAGCCGTTGTCTCTTCCTGCCTAGATCCCTCTAGCGGAGATGGAAGCTCTGTCTCTGGCCTCTGAGAAATCCTGGTCCCTAGCTCTGACAGACGACTCGGCCCCCGACGATTTTAACCCCCTCTTTCTAACCAGTCTGGAATGCAATGTACTGACAGTTCCTCTCTTTCTCTTTCTCCATCCCTCTTCCTCCTCTTCCGCTCTGCAGTACCTTGTAGTGTTTCCTTTCCCGGGGAACTTCCAAAGCCACTTGTCCCCCCACTACGCTCACACACTGGGGTGTAACAGGGGGAAACCAACTGGATGCTAAATTAACTAAACAGCTCATTTGCACCCGTAGAGTCAGCACAACTAAAAACATTTAAAGTGGCTATAATCAGTTATTTCATATTAATAAAGGATCACATGACCACTTGTATGTGGAAGGTGTCATTCATACCAATGAACCCAGAGAATTAACCCCCGACTCAGCCCTACAGAGCTTTTTAACGTTTTTCAGCTCATTATTTTGGCTTTCTGACCTGCAAAGTTGCTGTTTTGATTCACTCTCACCGCTCTCATAGTTGTTTTCAGCCGCAGTAGGCAGCTATTTTCAGCAACAACAAAAAAACCCACTAAAAGCTGACTGTACAGCACCAAACAGCAGATAGACACAGTTAGCAATTAGCAATTTAGCAGCTACAGCTCTTTATAAAAAGAGACGGATATTTCATTCAGGAATCAAAGGGCACCAAAACTGAACTAAAGAAGCGTAAAAATTTGACTTTTTATTGCCAGGTGACCGTGAAAACACAACTGCAAATGAATGCTAATGTTGCTCCATATCTGCTGGATGTGTAAATAGGCAGCTGTTTGCTAACAAGCTTGCCAAAAAATGAGTGATGACAGGTTTAAAGCCACTGTGTGTAGAATTGGAGAGATTATAGTATCTTTTACATTATTCTAGTGACAGAAATGTTTGTTTTCAAAACAATTAGACAGTCCTGGTAAAAAAAAAAAATTTTTCATCTCAGTGTGCATTGCCATCTGCTGCAGTTTCCTATAATTTCTTATATGTAAATCTAAATTTGCAGGAAAGTTCCTGGAAACAACTGTGTAATTTGTTATTACTTGTAGGGACAGTGGAGACAGCAGGTCAGCTAAGCATGGAAATGGGAAAATTGGTCTAAAAGCAAGCATACAATTCAACATATATGGAGAATAAAGTGTCCAGTGCTAAATGAGTAATTCATTTACTCAGCTCAACTCAATATTTACGTAAATTAAATCAGACCTTTTACTACTTGTAAACTAAAGACAACTGACTAAACTTCAATGACTTTATCAGAACTTTGTCTCTATTTTCTCTATAATTAGTCCCAATTTACATAACTCTTTCCAGCAAACTTCTGAGGAAATTACCAGGAAATGACAGACCCATAAAATACGGTGGCACCCAGCATACTAATACGTGAATACACGTCCTGAATACGTGTCTGATTGGCTGGCATGTGCGAGTTAAAATCGTATGTCGGGACACTTCCACCATAGTGGAGAGTCAACAGTCGCTATTATAAATCAGTGCGCACACAATTGCAGCAACATTTAATTTATGCCCCATGGAAAACAAATGGAGCCAGCTGCATTAAGTGGTCATTGTATAAGCACAAAAAATGCACTCGGAGCTGTCTGGATCTAGAAAATAATGGACTTGCTGGAAGGAACGCTACTGTTTCACATTGTAGTGTTTTTTTTTGTCACCACCTCATCCATAATTGTCTCATACCAGGACACGTGGTGCATTGAGGCTTATGTATGCATCCTCACCAGGATGAATCTATATGCTCTACATTCTATACGGGAAGATGTCCTCAATGACAGGGTGTCATTGAGGACATCTTCCCTCTAAATTGAAAATGAATTGAATGTCATCTGGTTGTCGGGGTATAATTAACAACCAGTTTGGCTCATTAAGGATCACATCACTTCCCTGTAGTCGCATGTCTTCCTCAGAGAGGGTCACTGTAACCTTGGCCCGTGCTGCACGTCCAGGCCAGCCATGCAGTGGGATCAATTTTTATACATCATCGGGTCTCAGAAACACATGACATGAAATCGCTGTTAATTGGATTGTGCTGGGACAAATACAGAGAGAAGGGGAGGGGAGGGGTGAAGAGGTAGAGGAGCACAAGAGGCGTTGAAAGACCCTGGTGAATCTAACCATGTGCCCTCCAACTTTCTCTTCTCTTTCTCATTCCACCTTTCCAGCCTACTCTGTGTTACTCTCCAGTCCAGTCCAGTCCAGTCCAGTAGAGTAGAGCGCCTCCTCACCTGCCAGTTTGCAGTTTTCTCTCCTTCTTATGTCTTATTTTTCTTTCTCTCTCTCTCTCTCTCTCTCTCTCTTTCTCTCTCTGTCCGTCTCCCTCCCTTCTTCTTTTCCTGAGTTTCCTGTCTTTTTCCTATGTGCTTTACACGTGAGTCCACGTCTTTTCTCGTAGTCCTTTCCTGTGCGTCTTCTTCTGTGTTTGTCTTCTGTCCTCTGGCGTTGTGTTGGTTTTCACTCCTCTCTGACTTGTCGTGTGTGTTTGCTACGGGAGGTAGTGTGCTGGAGCTCCAGTAGCTCTTGTGATGAATGGGAACTGGTTCTGTAATGGGGTCAGGCTGCGGGACACTGCCCCAGCTGACACACGATCACGGAGCAGGCTGACGTGGACTTACATGACCGCCGGGGAGTTAAATGCAGACGCAAGACTCAGAGTGTCTTGCGCTTAAAAAGAAAAACAAAAAAGAAAGCTTGGAAATTTCAACCGAGCACGGCCTTGTCTCTGTGATCTGTGGCAGCTCTGTGCCAGTCGACTCCAACACGCAGATCCTGTCTGTTTTCTGTGTATGCTGATGACCGCTGCCTCTTTGTTCACATTGTGTCTTAGAGAGATATCGGCTGTGAATGTGTCAGAAAGAGTGTGAAAGTGCTTGAGTTTAAAAGAGTAGCACCGATGACTCCAGCTCCAGAGGGACCCTGACTCTCTTCTCTTCCTCCCCCCAGCCGGAGCAGCTCGACCCCGGGGAGCCACTGGAGGACAACCTGCTGAGCGTCAGGAAGCCCGCCGTGGGACGCACACACTCCCTGCCCAACGACAGCTACATGTTCCACCCCCTGCAGCCCTTGGGCGACGCGGCCCCTGCTCCAGCACAGCTACTAGCACAGGCACAGGGGCCCCAGCACACACTGGGTACCCACAGGGCCCAATCAGGTAGCGTGTGATACAGTGTTTATTTAATATCACCTGTTTTCTAAGACACCACATTTGCAGACTGGTAGCTTATTTATTTGTTTTGATCCAGAATGTGTGACACCTCACTGGGATAGGACGGAAATGGGAGGCCTTGATATTTAACCTAATGCAGGTTGACATCCAGATGCTGTAACTGTTTTGTCGCTTCCCCCCTCAGGCTCCAGTAGCTCTGTGTGCTCACAACCGGAGATTTCCCAGCAGCTGACTGTTCCCACGGACCTCTTCAGACCCATCAGCCCCCACAGCCACTCAGACTCGGAGAGTATACCGCGACTACCCCCTCCCAGACGCACGCACACACTCAGCCGCACGCTCCGCAGACAGGTGACTACATCATACCGTTCCAGACTTTCATTTTAACAGGCCGTGTTATTTGACGATGTGTCTCAACCATGTGCCATTGACGCCCATCAATCTGGAAGTTTTTATTGATACCAAATACTACAATACGAGGCTGATTTTACAGATTAATGCACTCTGTAGTAGAGACAAGAAGCTGATCTTTGAAACAGCTGCTGGAGTGTTTGGTGAGAATGAAAACCTGCAGACCTTTGGGTTGAGAATTACAGGAGAGCAAATCTCTTTCCTTCGTTGCATGTTCTAAACAATTTCACTTGTCTTTCCTCCTTCTTTCTCCCCTTCTTCCTGGTATTCCCATTGAATTATCTGCTGCCTCATTCTCCATGCTGTATCTGTTACTCTCTGACCTCAGCTCAGTTGGGCCCAAAAGCCGCCCGACCCTGAGCTACTGCTCAAACACAGATACTCCTGTTTCTGAAACAGCGACAAACAGCAGACTTTAGCTACCACTGGGCCTTTCAGAAACACTGGACTCCCATGTTCACTTCCCATGGCAGACTAACACATACACACACACACACACACACACACACACACACAAACAGGCTTCCCTCCTTTTTTCCCCTTTGTCACTCATTCTATTTTTTTTTTTTTGCCGACTGCTAACCATCAGCCACAAAGCATCTATGACTCTCCAGCAGGTAGCTTTGCTCGTAGGAGACCTTCATTCTTCTGTATTCATGTATACAAGCAGCAGGAGCTTGGTGTTAACCCGGCATCAGTGGATCATTCGGTAGCTAAGTGATAAAATGTTTTCAAGCCAGACTGAGGTGTTATTTGGCCGAGAGATTTACCCAAAATGCAGTGCACTTACTACACTACAAACTATACAACTCAGGGGATTGCTACAGAGCAGCATGCGCTGTCCATATGCATTTGGCCATTTTGTACACGCACCACAGTGATAGAGCACTTGTGAATTTTCTATTGACTTGATTAGTGCTTGAAACGCACATAACCGTTAACCAGAGTACAGTAGTTATTATTTATTATCGCAGGTGACCCGATTTTGCTTCAAATAGTCCGGCAGGGTGATAATTCTTTTAGTATATTTCCAGTATGCACTCTCATTGTTTGGTACTTGGTGTTGTGTTGCTGTGGCTGGTGATTGGCCTGGCCTGGTTGTGATATCTGTGACCACTAGGTGTCTCTGCGATCACACCGTTCAGGCTCATGCAGGGGAAACCCCGTGATTCCACACATTACTCAAAGTGCTGTGCCCTGAAACTCATGCATGCCTTGTTTCCTCATCTATAGATTCAAGATATTTCAATTGACCTAATCCAACACAATTATATTCAAGTGCTATTCATTTCTTCTCCCCAGTTTGTGTTCTATGAGGAACAAGTCATGAGCTCATGAGGACATTTTATGAGTTTGAGCAAACCATTGTGCTTACTAACCCTTCCTCTCCTACAGTAGCTACATATTATGTCTACCCTCTGACTGTTGGCCTTGCGCCCTGTAGATGGTTTTGTTCAGACATACGGATGACGGCACGGAAACACCGATCAGAATTTGGTTGTAAATTTGAAACTGACGATTTACAGGGTTTTGGTCAAAGGTTAGAGGGTCAGGTGGTCTGGCTCAGAGTTCACTGTGTCAGCCGGCACCCAATCAGCCGAGTCCTTCTGTCCAATAGAAAAAGCAGCGTACTCTTTCCTGGGCCAAATGAGAACAACAGCAGATATGAGCTTCTGACTTGGAAATGTCATTCAGTCAGTACCGGATGCTTGGGAACATCTCTCAGACGTACTGGATTGTAATATGACAACTAGTCTGTGTTTATTTCACACCAACAAAAAATGTGGGGTAAAAAATATCCAAAAGAATCTTAATCGTGATGTTGAGAGTGTCAGTGGAGATTGAAGTAGTTCATTTTAGTCGTAGTCAAGTCCCTTTAAAGACCCCCTCTAGACATGTTTTAAGACATAGGAAAATGCTTGGAAGAATCATTTATGTCTCATATAGGTTTTCAACTAAAAAAGTTCAATTAACTAGTTGCTTTTTTTGGTTTTTACTGTATTTATATATTTAAATCACTTCTACTCTACCTCATTAAAAAAGAATCCAGAATCTATTAATATGCAAATATCTTTCATTTCAAAAGTTTAATTGCTGGACACAAGATGTCTCCTACTTCACTGAGAAGTCAGTTCCAAGTGTTTTTCCGCCGGAGGTTTCAAGTCTTCACATCACACTTGTGTAACTTGCACACTGGATCAGGACTGGCTTTCAAACTTATTTGTGATGTCACAAAGTCCTGCTGGTACACACGTACACGTGTTAAACGCAGACTGAGGGTGAGCACAGAGAAACTTTCCACTTTCAGGAGATGAATGTGAAAACAGTCTCCTAGTGTCAAACTGTGCGCGTCCATCATTCTGCGCAGTGAAGCTCAAACATCCAAGTGAAGCAACAACAATAATACTTTCTGAGTGGAGGGGGGCTTTAACTATTATTGCTATCAGATGTGAATATAAGATACTGGCTCTGCCTCTAAAGAAGCACTGTGCACTAAATTAATAAAAGAATCCAATCCACATCCAATAATGTCAAAAGCTGTTTACCCAACTTACTCTTGTCAAATCTTAATATGAGTAACGCAGTGCAACATCTGTGTTATCATTCATGGAGGAATGCTGCAGTTCCAATTTAACCCCACGCTGCCTACAATGACAAGAACAGAGAGGACTCTGGGAACATGCCGGCTAGACTGTGATCTTTGACCCAAACCGCTGCTTCTCATCTTCATCGCCTCACACTAACTAGTCTCCCCGTCTCATCCTCCCTGATCCCCCGTACCCCTTCGCTCTCCTCCATCTCCCCCTCCCTTCCTCGCATCGCATATTTACCTCCATCTCCTCACCCTTCTCTCCTAAATACCCCCACCTACCCCGCTTTCCCCTCCATGCCCCGTCTTCCAGGTTGCCGTGTCTACTGATTCTCAGGAGGCCCTGTGTTCAGATGGAGGGGAGAGCAATGAAGGACTTGTGAATGTGGCCTCTCTGGGCCTCCCTCCATCCCCCTCTACCTCCTCCTCCCCCTCCAACTCTCCCTCCCCCTGCTCCCGTCATCAGCAGCAGCCTGCTCTCTGCCTGGTCCCCGCCACACCAGGTGCCTCCCCTAAACCCTCGCGCCCCAGCAGCGTGCACACCCAGCTTCACCGCCAGCACTGCCCCACCTCCTCGCCTCCTCCGCCCTTACCAGCCCGGCCGCACCAACAGGAGGAAGCCTCGATGGATAAGGAAGTGTCCCTCATTACCCACGCAGGGTTGGCTGGCGGTGGTGACATCATGGCGGAGGACAGGGGCGATGGTGGTAATGAGGGTTACAGCAGCTGCGCGGGCTGCCAGGAAAGCCGGAGTCCATGTTTGAGGCAGCTGAAGAGGTTCCACAGCGCAGACACGCAGGGCCGCAGTGTCCTCTTGCCCCGCCCCCGCCCTTACTCCTGGTTGGACGACCCGCGGCGCCACTCTGTTGAGGTGTGCTCCTCGGCGGAGTCCAGCCCCCAGCGCAGCTCCACTTCCTCCGGCTTCGTGTCGCGTGCCGACAGCCTGCAGATTCACAGCCAGACCCCCGTTCAGACCTCACTGCCCTCACCCCGACGCAAGAAGAAGATGAGCCCGCCCTGCATCTCCGTAGACCCCCCTGACGGAGTGGAGCCTGGCCTCTACTCAGGCTCTGGTGGACTCGCTGGCATGGGGCTAGGGGGGTTAGGGATGCCCCCTCCTCTGCCAAGCCGGGACACCTGCCTGAGGAGGAGAGCGCCCTCCAGTGACTCCAAGGACTCCTTTGACCTGGGAGTTGGAGAGGGTTCGGGACAGGATGGGGGCTCGCCAAACCCCAACACCAACCCCAAGCTATTGACTCTTCCCAGTTTCTCCTTTGAGAAGACGAGCTCCGAGCACTGAACACTGATACTCCCAACACACAGATCACACACACGCACACAGCCGGACGAACCCTCCACACACACAAACACACGATGCACGATGTGTATCTGTGATGGTGATAGTTCTAGTAATAATGCTGTAGAGAGTAATAATGGTGAAACTACAACAAACAGTAAAAACATCCTTGGTTTCTTAAGGAGTGCAGTACTGTAGTAGTGTGACCATCCCTTGTCTTTGTATTGTTACTGCCAAAACAACCAGAGAAGAAGAAGAGGACACACGAGACAACAACACAAACATGACTGTTGCTCTTCTGCTACGCCTGCATGCCACTGGCTGCAGCTTGACCCCAAAACCTCTGGCGTGACATCAGCACCTGGGATTTTGGCGCCCCTCTGTGGTCGCCATCTGAACTGCCTGGTGTTGCACAGGGTGGGCTTTGCCCGGTCAGTGGAGGTACAAAGCAATATGAACGTTTTAGAGACACTATTTTCTTAAATTATTGGGCCATAGTGTTTGTACAGGATGTTGTTTTTTAATTTCATTCAATTGTTACTTTCATGTCTTTTTTGTGATTTTCTTCTCTTTTTTTTGTCGAAATGGTTTGTCTTTGTCTCTCTTTTTTTTCACTGTAGGATATTTCTAGCTTTCTTGGTTTACTGAGGAAAGTGAACGTTTTTCAAAGTGCTGAAAACCATGTATTTGTAGGAATAATATATAAATATATATATTAAAAAAGAACAAGTCATTAAACTGAGCTTGGATTTTTAAGCACACGCATTAGACCGTGGTGGTTTGATTGTTGGAGGAAAAAGGAGGCTGCACACACGTTTTCTTCATTGATTGCTTGATTCTCTCGAGTGTCTCAGACAGTCCCAAAGTCTCTGAACACAGGATGTGAAGACCGACTGAAGAACTATAAGAGAAAAACAACAATTTCAAATTGATTATACAGTTGTTTTGTTTTACCTGACTTTGACTTTTTCTTAGATTGTTTTATGTTCAGGTGTGTGTGTGTGTGTGTGTGTGTGTGTCTGCAGCAGATTTATATCCCTCTGGACATCAGAGATTGATGTTCATTCCTCATATTTCATCTCTGAGTGAAGACGGGGCTGTCACTGCAGACACTTGGCTCTTAGGTTCCACAAACACACAAGCATAATAAAGGTAAGTCAAATGTTAATGGTTTTCATTGTGGAGTCCAAATTTTTAAGAACGATGCTGCATTTAACCTTCTGCATGAATGAGTTACAGCATAGCTACTGCTGCTATGTGTGTAGCTTCTGAAGCTACGCCGGCTAGCCTGCATGCACAAATTGGGGCTACGGACATACGAGGCTGAGGCAACAAAATCTGTGATTGGTCAGCCTGGGCTACTTGTGTTTTCTCCTACAAGCTACTAGCTTAACACAATCGAATCTCCAATCCGACTGTTGAAGGTCGAGTTGCATTGTGGGTAACGTAGGCGCCTGGTTTTGGCAAGGAAGAAGAATCTTTTGTTCTGCTGCATTGATTTTGATCGTTTTTATTTTAAACTGTCTGCTGTGAGTTCGACAGTGTTCCAATGTGCAATGCCAAATCGTTGGAGTATGTAACTATACTTTACAGCAGGATACGTCTCTGCTCCCATCATTTAGCACCACCTTCCCCAAAATCTGTTCTTTCAGAATCAGTCAGTGGAGACAGATGAGCGCTGCACACAGACAGGACGCATTGTTTTAAAATGTCTGCACCTTTTGTCAGCTGTTATCAGTGGCTCGGTAGCAGCAGCACATTCAAGAGGTTGTGTGTCAGAAAAGAAAATGAATGTCTCCAGAGATGTATACATGTTCCTCCACTTGAAACAGGATCTTCATCTTCTCCTTTGAGCAATAGCTTATAGCTTAAGGTTATT
This sequence comes from Enoplosus armatus, assembly GCF_043641665.1. NCBI lineage: Eukaryota > Metazoa > Chordata > Actinopteri > Centrarchiformes > Enoplosidae > Enoplosus > Enoplosus armatus. Next base: position 14,867,573 of record NC_092199.1, on the reverse strand, counting down.
ATAAAACTTTCTCTATGTTTTTTTTTTCCCCACAGATGAGTTGTGCGGCAGTGAGAATGATGTGACACTCGGTGCACTCTGAGCTCTCGCTCTGTACGTTACTGCGCCGGAGTCATGGCAAACACATTAGCAGGAGATAAATGTGGTCGCAGCCTAAAATACCTTGTCTGCTTTTAGCACAGACAAACAACAGCACACGGTTAAAGAATGTCGAGGGGCAGGAAACATGGCAACTCAAACCCGAACAGAAGAGAATGCATCTAATGAGGCACTAAAACATTATTACACGGCCTTCATTTCTGCTGTTAACGATCAGTGCCAGTCGTCATAACAAGCAGGCAGCATGCATCACTGCACAAGTGACCTTTTATACAGATGAGCGTAGATTTCATCTTTAATGTTGTGTCCACACTGGCCGTTTCATAATCTGACCTGTGTTTGTTGATGCTCTTTGAAGTTTAAATATGTGGTCTGACATTTATGCATAAGAATGAATTAAATCATTAACATACATAATAATGAAAGTGCTAAGATCTCTGCGGGAGCGAAAGAGAACTCCTAAGGCGCTTGTGGTTAATAAATAACCGCCTTTGGAAACTGATGTAGTGATGTGAGCATGAAACAGAAACAAAGCAGCTTTCAACAGCGATGCATGTATATCAGAGGGCTCCTGCTGCTGAATGTAGTCCAGAGGCAATAAACCCACAAAGTGAAACAGATTAAGACTCTGGTTTGTTGGTTTGCACTGATATTTCAAAGGCAGATGAAAGAAAGAGTCTCGTCTCAAACTCGGAGCCAATCAAAATGCGGCCTTTAGCTCAGCAAGTTCTCGGTCTTTTCCAGTGTGTTTTGTATGTATTCATAGGATGTTGCTGCCTGTATGCCGGCATATGTTGCACATCATCAGACCATTTGAACCATCCGGGTGAATAAATATATATAAATATAAATATTGTTGCACAATAAAAAAAAGAACGATTTTAGTCCGTTCTCAAGTTGTGCCTCTTTTTCCTCAAACAGAGACTGTAGCTGGAAACGTGACCTTATTATCAATTTTATTGGTATATAATAATGTTTCTGTCCAATGTTTCATATGTTCATACAAAATGACGCATTCATATGTTGTGTGTGTGTTTTACAAAAAGAACAATGGGATATGTCGTTCCCGGCTACCTGGATCAGGAAATACAGTTGCAACTGCAGAAATGGTTGAAAACAAACTCTTATCGTGCAGCGGGCGGGTTATTTCAATCTTTAAGGATTCTGGAAACACCTTCGGAATTATTTTTGAATAATTGGAAGCTTAGTTCTGTGGCTCAAAACTAACAATAACACATGAGAGGCACAAACTGGGGCTACGGCTGCTGACGGTTGATGCATTCAATAGTCTTTTTGCTGTTTTTAGCACTATAATGTTTTTTTTGTTGGGTTTTTTTTGCCATCTGTCATAATATTCTATCTTATACTTTGGAGCTGTCTTAAGGAACATGTAGGAGTGTGTGTGTGTGTGTGTGTGTGTGTGTGTGTGTGTGTGTGTGTGTGTGTGTGTTGGCGTGTGTCTCAGTGTGGATGTGTGTTGGCTGCACACTCATCTTATTGAACATGCAGACCTGTATTTAATTTTTTTTTGGAGCAAGATTTCAGTCTGCACAGGCAGCCACGCAAAAAAAAAAAAGAAATGCTTATTTTCTGAGACAAACATGAAGAAGAAAAACTCTTCACTCTCCATCTGTAGGCTTGAAATGTGACGAGTTGAAAAAAGTTTGTATTTTGATCCTTCACAGAGGACGTCAGCTGGAGTCAGCTTGGATTCCAGCGGAGACATAGACTGACAGCAAAAAGAAAAGTGTCAAGACGTACAAACATGTTCATAGAAACTTCTTGAACTACTTGTTGCCACCCCTTGCTTTATCCACTGCATGTTCAGTGTGTTTCGAACACAGCTTCTCTGTAGTTGCTTTGAGAAGTTTTCCCCTTTACACTGTGAAGCAGCAAGCCACAGCATTTTCAAATCCAGCTGTCACGTCAACGATCTATTCAAAAGACATCTTTTCATGCTCACAGTATATATGCTAGCATGCTGATGTTTAGCATGTTTACCCTGTTAACCATCTTAGTTTAGTGTTTTAGCATGCTAACATTTGATAATTGGTACTATTAGCACTAGTTTTGACCTAATCATGGCGCTAGTTACTATAATCCTGAGGGGAACATGACTGTTTGTACCAAATTGTATGGCAATCCACCCCGTAGTTGTCGTGACATTTCACCTATCAACAGCCTAAAAAGCAAGTGCTCTGTTGCACTTATAACCACACCCAAAAGTGACGTCACAGTGCACTGACACACCCTTTGAGTGCACTTCTACATCACGGCAGCGAGGTAGGAAGTTAAACCACTGGAAGTCAGCAAAAACTATTTTCACAATTTTCCGCTGGTGTTCAGTTGCTCGCTAAAACCAGTAATGTCAACCGGCGGTGCAAGAAGAAACTCTAGGGGATCCCCAAAATCACTAGGCTTCATCTTCAGGGGGCCATGAATGTCTGTAGAAACGATCATGGCATCCATTAAATATTTCTTGAGACATTTCAGCCTGGACCAAAGTGGGGGACCGCCAGACAGACGGACGCCGTTAGCGTGGCTAAAAATCCTCCACTGCAGTAGAAGAAGAAACAGTAGGAACTGGGTGGCTGCAATGAAGCACACCAAACCACCATGGATTAAAAAAAAACGCTCTTAAAAATACATAAAGGTCTTTGAGACTCATCCATACACAATCTTCTTCGAATTTAAGTTCAGTCCGATGCTGAATTAATCACTTGTGTATATAGATGTGTACTGCCTGAAATGACAGTGATGGCAAATATCCCGTCTACACATTCAACAAACTGTTCAAATGCATAAAAACTTAAAGGGACTCTTGTAATACTTTTCTTTGCATATGAATGAGCAGCAGCAAGCACTCAGATTCAAGCCGCTGCTGGACTCTGACAGCTCAGACTGCGGACAGCCCCGTCTGCAGAATCTCATCAGAAGATTTGCAATGTAGCAAAGTGGGATTTGTTTTTTCGCCAGCAGCAACAGTGTGTGAGTGTTTTTAGTTGTTTTTTAGTTCCATCATCTCACGGTTTGGCTGTTCATGAATGATGATGCTCCGAACTGGCTTGCAAAGTCGTGTTTTGATTCATAAAGTTTCTCTTTTTTACTGACTTAACTTTTCAAATCCCCCATCCCCAGTGGGCACTCAGAAGGAGAAATGTAGCCCAGAGGTTAAGGTTATCCTATCTTCCATTTCCTTTTGGGGCTAATGTTACTTTATACAGTCTTTTGAAGGTGGACTCACTTACATTTTTAAGTCCTAAGGGTTAGGGTTCTGCTAACATGTGTAACCAATCCCAGGTGCCGGCAAATATATTAAAAAATGGTGCAGACTGGCATTTCCACCCTCACTCCTTTCCCTGAATAAACCCAATAAACTGTCTGACACAACCCAACAAAAAACCCATTTCGAACACAATTGCATTCACTGTCACGGATTCTCCTACATTCTCCTCCTTTCGCACTTTTCCCACTCTTTTTTTAATCTCCTATTACGCTCCCCACCGCTTTTTCTCTCACCCGTCTTGGTCCTTATATTTTTTCATTTCAGCTGTGCCATGGCTGACAGCAGGGCATGCGAGATGTGCTGGAATATTCTGAACTCCTGTATCAGGTTTGTTTTCCAACGCTGTAGGACTGCGTGATTAAAGCTTCCCTGTCTGTATCTGATGTCTCATTTCCATCCACGCTTTACTTACTTGACCCCCCCCCCCCCCCCCCCCCCCCCGCACCCAGAGAACAGACAGAATAACACTCCATCAGCCTCACTAAACCAAATTAAGACGGCAGATGGCCTCCAAATAACAGGGTTGTAAATTGCAATACAACAACGCATGGAAAAACAGGGTTAGTCAGTTTTGTAGAGGTCTTCTGGCACATCAGCCACAATAGGTGGAGCAGAACGGAGGAAGTCTTTACTACACCAAAACAAGGCAAACTAAATATATGGCTGCTCCTCCCAACACAGGACTGGAGCCTGAAGCTCCTCTCACAAATTTCTGCATTCTACATTAAATTGTTAAATATCACATTTTAATACACATGTCAAACATGTAATTGAGTTGATAAATAGCTAATAAGTTCCACTTCGCGGTGTGGTGTGTACAAAGAATTAATTTATGTCACCTTCACAGAATCATCCTTCACCGTCTGCAGGAAAGAACTGACAATGCAGACGGACAAAAGCTCCACTGTGTCTGTGCTCTTGCAGGTATGAATCTTTATGGTATTTATTGCAAGCAGTGTTACTGTATTGTTCCGATCTTTAAAGCATTACCTCACCCTAAACTTGACATCTGCTCCAACTTCCCCAGAACCAAGAAACAACATAGAAAATACTAGAAAAAGTGCACTTGCTTTTGCTCCAGATTTTTAGATGCAAACACAAAATGGTTAAAATGTCCTAAAATGTTAATTCTTTGCATATTTTCAACATTGTATTGGAGTTGCAGTTTTAGTTGAAGCACTGAAATAGTTTGACGTGTCAGCATCGAAGGAAGCTTAGGTGCCAGTTGAAGTGTTAGAGCTGACAGCAGTTGAAATCAGTTGAAGTGTAATGGCTGAAAGCGTTCAGTTGTCAAGTTGAGTTGTCAGTTTGTGTGTAAGCGCTGAATGTGGTCTGAATTAACAGTTGAAGAGTAAGCGCTGAAAGCAGTCAAACTGTTGGCTTAAATAAAGGCCATGAAAGCAACTGAAATATCAGTCATCTCTGAAAGCAGTTGAAGCGTCGGTTGAAGCGCAAGAGCAGTTCAACTTTAGTGCTGGAGAAACACAAAGCGTGTCGCTACGTAGGGAATTGAAGTCGAAAGAGTTGAGCCGTCAGCAGGAGAGTAAGAATGTCAGTTGATGTGTAGACACTGAAAGCAGTTGACCTGTCGAAAAGTAAGAGATGTAAGCCGTTTATGTTTCAGTTGAAGTGGTGACCAGCTGCTCAGCAATCTTTCTCTGACTGACTTATGAGTCATGATGAAGACTGAGTTGAAGAGTTGCAGTGGCTCCCACATGGTGCATGAGAGTAGTGTTGTATATGAGTACGTGTGCACTACCTCACGTTACTGTTGGTGATGGAAGGCCCTGCTGTGAAATGAGAGCACATGACGAACGGTTCCTAAAGCCCTCCAAGAAATGTTGCAGTACATTTTGTGAAATCCTCTTAAATAATGTTCAAAGTTACTCGCCCAAATATCTGGCTGTGAAGATGACTCAGTGTATTATGCAATAAAAAAAAACAGTTTCATACTGACATTGATCTGATGTGGTTCAGCTCCTGTTGGAACTTTTCTAACTTTGTTCCTTCAGCATCCAATCAGCCAGTCCTGATATTTTCTCTATCGGCTGCCGAAAAGGTGAAACCGGCCCCCATTTAAAACAGCTAAACCCACATGAGGCTGCTGAATTCAATCTTTCATCTGAAATCCACCATTGCTTAAAATTTAAGTCAGACTGAGTCTGTGGAGTCTGAGGGCAGAGATAATGTGGATCTGTAAACCTGAGTGTTGAGTCCACATATGAAACAGGGAAATATCTGATAGACTGTTTAACTGTGTGGTGGTGTGGGGGGGGGGGGGTCCGAACTACTTTTGTGACTTTTGTGATGGCACAGTCCAATTGTAAAAGTAAATGACTCACAGTTGAGCCACAGCGGAGACTGAAGGTGGCGATAATAACATAGAATCAAGGTCTGCAGGTGGTTGCTGTGGAGACGGTTCGGTTGATGAAATGCTGTGATGGCGGCCGTGTTTTTAAACTGAGCAGTTACACAGCACCTTAGTTAAGGTAAAGAGTGAGCCGTACATTGTCTTCTTTATCTAAAATGATGACTTTTGTCTCCTGGGAGGCAGAGATATTTGAAAGGGTGTAGGGGGGACTGACAAAAGCAGGGAAGAAGAAGACTGCAAGCTGGCAAGCATGGCTGGAAACAATGGAGGTGTCAAACTTTTGGTTGAGTGAGGCTGTTTCACGAGGAAGGAACTGCATTCATCACGTTTGTTAGGCCTCAAAGATGCTCACGATGACGCTTGGTGAGTAACTGTGAATGTAAATATAACTTGGTTTGTTGACCTGCAACTAACATCTGTCTTTTTTATGAACTATAACCACGAGCTTTCATTAACCTTCACCAAGTGTCTTAGTTGCCTAACCCCAGCCATGCATTGAGCGCAGTGAAAGCAAAACCTTTTAAAAAGTCAAAAAAATGAAACTTGTAGCAGTCCAAATGCAGCAATAAAATCAAAATAATCATAATCCCAACTCTCAACATTACAAGGGAGTGTGTACACATGTGTGCATATGAACTGAGACCATCAAACAGGAGCTGAGATGAAGAGGAAGCTGTACAGGCCTTGGCCTCGCTCAATTATTAAACTGAGCTGGGGAAGAATAGTGGGGATCAAATGTATTAACCAGTGTTTGTTTAAAGCATCAGAGGTTTAGCCTCACACTGCAACAGACTCATCGAGAGACTGATGAACATTGTTGTCACACTTGGGATCAAATCATTTCTTTGGTGCAGCTTCTTCAGCTTCACTGGAATCTGTGGGGTATTTTTTTTTTTTTTTTTTTTGGAGAAGTCAGAGATCATTGATGGGAATTGTGAAGAAAGTCAGTGAGCTCACAAATGCTTACACACATGCTGCAGATTAAGTTAGTATAATATATATAGTATAACATTTAGAGTAAGTTCAGTATAATTGATAAGGGGGCTGGTGCTCGTGGTCTATAACAGGAGACTGTTAACAACTGATGATGCCGTGCGTTTTAAGCTTACCGGAACCTACGTTATTAGGAATGTCTGAATGAGTGTCCTCAGTGAGGTAAAGGCTTTTAAAGCCTTAAAGCTTTAAACCCTGGGGAGTCCACATAGCACACCTTTCATTTGCCTACAATCAGCCAGGATTCTAATCACTGGTTCTTGATATCCAACCTTAGTCAGGGGTGATGACAGGGTTTTCAGAGACAAAGGTAGCAAAGGTTGGAGAGTTTGTGCCGTGAACTTAAGTGAAAAATCACCATTTGACAGACGAAAGTGTCCATGGGGATTAAAATTTTATACCGAGATGGAACAAAAAGATGAAAAGGATGTGACAAATGACGTGTTTATTTAGGCACAGGATCAACATTGAAGTTGCAGATTGTGAAGTCTTACTGTGCATATTTTGCTTTTCTTGATCCTTCCAGTCAAGTGTTACTTGGTGTGGTCCCTCCTCAGCACACATCTAGGTGGACATCTTTGAGTCTGTTCCTCAGTAGGGGCTTCACCTAAAACATTTGATGTCATATTGTCCCAAATGTGATCAATCAATGCGTCCTTTTTGCTTTCGACAGCGCCTCTAGATCTGCTGTCTCGACGGGTGCAGTGAGGACAATGGCTGCTGCCAGACTAAGTAGAGGGGAGAGCTCCATGGCAGAGGGAGAGACCAGCCACAGCATGGTCTCCTCAATCATTTTGAAATGGAAGAAAAAACCAAATAACCAATTTCAACCTGTAAAACGTATTGATCTTGGCACTGATTAATGTCTTTCAATTTCTACAAACCTTGAGATGTGAGAGCTTTCCTGGAATAGATTCCAGTCCAACAAGAGAGCCTCCTTGTTCAGCCTTGGAACAGACATTGCTAAAGAGCTGATTTGGTCACACCCATGTCTGTGGATTCAGAACTCTGAAGTCTGTGGGAACCTGCTCTCCAGGTTTTCAACCAGCGGGGCTCGGAAGGGGTCCACGACCTGCAATGAAAATTATAAATTTACCCTAAAGGAATGAAAATACATTGACCTTAAAACTGTCCCAAACACCATCTTGGAAGTAGCAAGGGGCCTTTTCTGACAAAGGCTACAAACACACATTAGTTGGCCTCGCGAGTAACGCCAATTCTTTGCTTACCTTGATCTTGCAGAAACTGTGACTGTGCCACCCCCCCCCCGTTGCTTCCACACTCGAGTATAAGCGCATCAAAGCAGTTGCTGATTAAAGGCACAATAGCTTTGGTGTAAAAAAAAAAAACAAAACCCCAAAAAGCCTTTGCGTTTTTGGCCTGCCCTTGAGTTAGTGTGTTGCAGCCTCATCCGCCTTGTCAACGGACAAAGCGTAGCCTGGATACATTGCCAAGAGTCACTGATCCTCATGTTCCCTCATGACCATGTCCTGAATTCATCACTGCCTGTTCTCTGCTTTGATTGATCAGGGCCGATCATTAGGGATAAATGCCTGTGTCTGAATGGTTACTAGCTCTGGGCAAACTACAAAATTTGGTTTTGATCTGATGCCAAGTAATGCTGGGGCCAGAATCTTTTATTGCTGAAAGCTGCTAATGTAATATTGTGTGGGGCCGCACCATTTGTTAGGATTTAGATGGAGAATGTGTCAGTAATTTCTTTGAAAACTTTACCACAGAACGATTTGCCAAACGTTTCTTTTCACTATCGTCTGCTAATCACTTCATCAGATGTAACACAATACACGTTTTAATGGTAAATAAGAACTGTTTATTGAGTGAATTGTCTGAAGTATCGATGCTTTAGGTATTGATCCACCCACCCCTCATGGTCCAATCAGAGAGCTACATGCCATGTATTCTCCACCTGTCCGCTGAGGTGAAACCCTTCCTAATATAACCACATTGTTGTTAAGCAACTGGAAGTTTTAATGAAAATCAGTGATTCATCTGGATCCAGACCAAGCTGAGACAAACCCAAAATGAGGAACTCTGATTGCTGGACATGACTTTACCACTCGATGTTTTTCAAGGATAACTTTGGGTTATGACAACTTGAATCTTGTTTTTGTGGTGTTTGGTTTGACCGTCAGATCTCGTAACACAGCAACATTGTTAAAAAGAGGTCAGGCGAAACAAGAAACACGAGCAGTCGGACAATCAGACGGGTTCAAAACGAATCCCCAGGCTAGCCAAACATATCTGGACGACAAGACGAAGGCAAATGATGAAATGATTCCCTCAGACTGTCTGTTGTACATATCCACCACAGTTCACAGACTGACTTCCTGCCTCAACCTTAACCTACTGTTCACAGTGCGCTTGTGAGTGAGAGACCGACTTGAGGTTTCGGCCTTTGTAGCAGCGCCAGTGTTCTCGCGAGTTACGATGGCTAAAACTTCGAGAATAAGACCTAAGTTCAAATACACCCTAATTATCCTTTAACATTCTGAAACACAGGAAGCACTCCAGCTTATCCAAAGTTATCCAAAGGTAAAGCTGGTGTTCTCCTATACTTTCCCTTTACTTCTCGACCCTGTCTGTGGCTCTGAGCCCCAAGCCCATCAGCTCCTACAGAGGACACAGGTCACAAACATGTCGTTTCACTTTCACACTAGGCTGAATCATTTCTTGGACTCCGTAGTTTTTTTTTGGAAGTAGTTAAGTGGTAGTTTTGGTTTTGGTTTGTTAAAAATAAGAAGGATGCAGAATATCGGCAGCCTTGCCCTTTAAGTTACGGTTGGCTCGTTACGGCTGCAGAGTATTGTACCGTAGTGATGTCTAACCTGACTGACGCTCAGAGAGCTGGACCTGAATAGTTTATTTTTCTCTTTTTATGCCGTTCACGGCCTCAAGACGGGAAGTCGTGGGGGAAAATGATTCACGGCCGTGCCACTTTAACTTTTCGTCAACTCCGTTCATCAGCGGTTTAAGCAGTTTAATGAGAGAGGGCCTGCTAATGTTCATCATTGAAACACACTCGCACAGAGGCAGAGACACAGAGTTTGTTTGGGTTTTTTTTTTTTACCACAGAAAGTCTCTTTACTGAAGGAAGTATCTGCAGATCAGATGACAGACAAACTGCTGCCACTGCTTTCTGTTTGGCCAAGTTCAACTTTTAATGCAGTTTTCCCAGAGTTGTTTTAATGGAGGCGCTGCACCATTTGAAGGAAACTGCCGGCTTATGGAATTACGGTGAGTTTGCATAAAGTGGCTTTGACAGTCCAAGCAGATGAGATATCACCTCATATATTATGAGAGTGGACCCAGATTCGGTTTTAGAAGATGTTGTCTTGCACGAATGAGGAAAATCAATCCAATAATGCAAATGCAGATGGAACTTTGTCATTTAGTCTGGTGTCCTCTCTTGAACTGGGGTTGTCCTACAGAGGGCAGGAGAGTTGTTAGAACTGGACAAGTATTGAGATTGAGGTCAGCGGTGCGGCAGAGCGGCAGACAAACAGGCGCTGTTGAAATTAGAAACCACCCCAAGTCGTGCCAGGTGACGCGCACCAAACACACCTGTTATTATAAAAATGATGTATTTGCTTCCAGCTGTCAAAACTCTGCCCGCTGCTGCCTGACTGACAGCCAGTTCGTCTGTCCATGTCCCTTTGTCTTTTCTACTCGTCTCACAGCTCTTCACCACAGTCCACTACCCGCTCAGTTTGTCTCCCAACACTCTGAATCGAACAGGGTGTTCATCTGGAAGAGAGTACTCCTGAATGTAGCATGCTGTGCTTTTCTATAAGAACGAGCTTCATCGAGAAATCACAGTTTAATTATTCAGCTTTGTGCATAAAAAACCGTAGCAGAACGAGAGGTTGCTACAGCCCCTGCACGTCTGTCTATAAATAATAAAAAGGAAGAAGTCCATGTGCAGACTTCAAGGTATGTGTTCTCCATTCAGCTCATTTCACACAAGCAGAAACTTGTTTTCTTTTTGTTCAGATTTAGTTTGTTGCGGCAGTGTTGATATTTGTGTGCTGTCTGGTGGAGAAGGAATGCAAAGATTGGCATGTTAATGTGTGACGCCCGCTACACATCATTAGTCTGTTCCCAGTCACAAGCCGGATGTATCTCCTCCTCGTTGAGGAAAGCCTCATTTCTTGCTCGAATCAACAACTTGAAGGCACACAAGGGACATGAGTGGAACCTGCTTGCAGGCACGTCCTCAAAGGGCCCCAGAGCTCATTTAGTGCAATGCACTGTTTTGTTAAGTCATTTTCAAAACCCAGAGGGGCGTTCCATTTAAGAGAAAACACTAATTGGAACCATCTTACTGTCATCGTGCTCCTGTGATTAGGTGGAGTTAGTCGGAGTTGGGCAGAATCAGCTTTTAGAACTGTCAGAGTTTCTATTTGCGGCTCTAACAACAAGGTCACACTCACTGAGGACTGAAGTGTGTGTTGCGGTCTGAGGTGTCATCTGTGTGTGAAGGTGAAGGCGAGTTGTATGCGAGCATGCGTGTGTGTGTGTGTGTGTGTGTGTCAGTGCCTGTTTTTAGGTCTATTGTTGCTCACGTTTTATGGTTTGTTTCTCTGCCTTTCTTTTTAACACTTGTGTTATTATTGTGAAGCACTTTGTGACCTTGCTCTGTGAAAGGTGCTATACTAAGTCAGCTTTACTTCCTTACTTATGTACTGTGTATACAGTGCCAGGGAGAGGACTTTTCTATAGTTAGCTTAGGTCACTTAACTCGAGAAGGTGTTGAATGACAACAAAGCCACCGAATCTGAACTCCTGCAGTTATATTTTTATATTAACAATGAGTCCAATGACTTTAAATGATCATCAACATTTTAGTATCTTTCAGCTCATTGTTTTGGTTGCCTTTGGTTCACTCTCATCAGAGGACATGAGTGAAAGAGTAAAACAGTTGGCAACCTTTCGACACAGCGCACTGAATGGTTTGATGGGTATGGCAATGATGGGAATCATCCGCTATGGCCTTCGCAGCCATCAGATCTCAACCCAACTGAACCCCTTTGACAGACTTTGGAGCGATGTGTGACCATGTATCTCCTTGGAGAATCTACGCCAGGGCACATCAAACACCTTACGAAAACACTTCATGATGGCTTTTACTTTAAATGGTCTCCTATCTATTTTCACCCAGAGTATCTAAAACTGTATGCTGAAGTTCAACCCCAACCGCCACAAAATTTATGTCAAATTTCCTTTACGGCCCCTTTCGGGATCGTCTCATCCCGCGTGGGAGACCGTCCCGAATGCTTCCCACAGACAAATGTGCTGCTCTTTAATGGACGTGGGAAAGTGAACCAGTTAGTCCTCATCCTTTTAGTTTGCTCTCCTAGTGTTGCTCATTGCTGCCTCTCGTAATTTGCGTCGAACAAGTCAGACTAAAGAAAGCGTTGGCTGTGAGGAGCTATATCTTCAAGCCGTTAGAATATTATTATAAGCAGCTGATCATATCTGTCTCCAAACAAATGTGTTTTCAGCATTTAAAGACGATAAAATGACCCACATACCACCGTTCTACACAGCTCTAACACTGCTTGTGTGTGTGGTCGAATGTGGTCGAACGTTTCTTGCAGCTAGATCTCCGATGATGCTGGCGAAACAAATCATTTCCACTCGTAGGTGAAGGTTTGTGTGTGACATGGGAGTGCAGCAAGCCGTAAATCTGCGTCTGATTCAGTCTCTTTAAGGAGCGACGGCGTGGTAATCAAAGAATCTGAAAACACTCTGAGATTTGTGTGTGTGCACTTTTGTGTGTGTATAAAAGGGTATAAAAATGATTTGAGGTTGTCCATATTTTACAAGGTTACATTCAGTACTAGACATTAAGATGACAAACAGCCTCACACGTACATATACACACTCCCACCCGTCTTCCCTCTGGGGCTGGACTGCAGAAATAGCCTTGTCACTGTGCTGAAGCTGTGCTCCACTCAGCATATTGAAGATTATGAGGGATCAATTGCCTCTCAGCTGCTCCGCCATTAACCTTTTACCGGCTCATCACCTCTCTTCTTCTCTCTCGACTCCGTTCTGTTTCACTTGATAGCTGTTCCACACACTTGTAAGTCGTCTCTCTCATTCTTGATCCCTTTTTCCGTCTCGCAAACACACGAGCGTCACGACTTCTCCTGCTGGAACCTCCTTCCATCTATTAGCGTGTCTATATTTAGATGAAACAAAGACAAACTTGACCAAAATGAAAGTAGAATTTGAGCAACCGATGAATATGTGGACGCAAAACAGCATTCATTTGAATTCTTTAACCTCTCGTCCCCTGCCTGACCCTCCGCTGCTCGAGCAGAGGGTCCAAAATACGTATCTAAAATATCACTTAATGAACCTTTAAAGCATCTTAAAGGGCAATTAACACAGTTCCTTCAGTGTGACTGACAGTAATGAGTCAGCTTACGACTTGTTAATTTAATGCCCATTTGTAAACCTGACAGTTAATTAGCAAACCAAACTGTTTTTCGAGTTGTCTGTAGGACACGCAGTGATACGCCTACAACACCAGTTATCACATGGAAGTACGGATGTCACCAGATTCAGCCAAGGAATCTGAGGCTTACCACGTCATTTATGGAGATGTTACCCAGCTGAAAGACCAAAAAAAAAACACTGGCACACTCCATTTCCTGTTCATAAGTACTTGAATTTGCATCAAGTAGCTCTCATTGGTAAAACTGCAGCCGTAGTGCCTCTTCGCCACGGCTGATCGATTGACTCGCTTGCTTGACAGGGAATTCATCTTGACTGTGGGCACGCAGAGCATATTCACGCACTGAAAAGAGCACTGTGCACCTGTGCTGTCGCTGCCGCGAGTAGGACGGGCACTGCACCCAAGGGAACGAAGAGGAGACCGTTTTAATTCCAGAAGAGAGCTTTCGTCCGATGGCGAAGAAGCTGAGCTGACCCTGCTGGCGCTTCAGAGGATCCACAAGTCCCTGCAGATTACTCACCTCATGACAGAGACACAGAGGGAAAGTCTCCATTGATGATGAAAGTATCAGGCGAGTGTGTTACCCCCGGGCCACGCCGCCTACCTGAGCAGCGTGTGTGCGGAACCTCTCGCAAACGCAATCTGTTTCTGTTTAATTTCCTTCCCTCTGTAATTACCAGTCTCCACTCGCAGAGCCGTTCAAGCCCGGCACATGATGCCCCTGCAACCGATACGCTCTGCCACCTCTCATCCAGTCTGTCTCATCGTGGTGTGCGGCGATAGAGCAGGTTAAGAAAGGCCCTGTGGGCTGCTGCAGAGGTCGAGTCCAGACTGCTCTGGTGCCCTGACCGCAGCCTCTCTCTCCATCTGCCCCCGAGCGCCGCTCACTCACACACCACACTAAAAACAAGTCCTGAGGAATAAACAGGGAGAAGATGATAGCTGTGTGTGTGTGTGTGTGTGTGTGTGTGCTGGAGGATTATCTTGGGGAGTTGCAGATAAAGGACTGGTGTTTGTAGGGGAAAAGGATTACGGTTCAGTCAGGCAGTGATGATTACAATGTGGAGAACAAATACGATAATTCAATTTGTGCGTTTGAGCTGTTTGCCAAAGTGAGTTTCCTGCAGGGAAAACTGGATTTACATGACTTGTGTATTTGATGGATTGCCATGAAATTTGGTCCAGCCATTCATGGTCCCCAGAGGACGAATCCTACTGGCTTTGGTGGTCCCCTGACTTTCCCTTTAGTGCCACTGAGGTTGATGTTTGTGATTCTGAGTTAAATGTCTGGACAAATATTAGATGGACTGCCGTTAAAATCTGGTGTCCTCCTCATAACTTTGGTGATCCCTTGCATAGCCAGACCTATCTCCACACTGTGTTTTAGCACCGTGCCAGTGCTGGAGAACGCCCATTATCATTCTGTTTTAAAAAAAAAAAAAAACCCTCTGGCTTGTTTGTATTTCTTTAAACCAATCACAGTCGTCTCGGGTGCAGCGACCCTTGCAAAACGGTAACACGCAGGAAGAGGAAAGGGGAGGAGAACTCCAACCGAAACACCAACAGCCTACATCCTGTGAGCCAGACTAGTGATCCCTCAACCGTTCCTCTGGCGACATCATCAGATCAAAATGTGTTCTATACTTTGGTTTATGTCCAAATATCTGCCATCACGTTCTCATCATCCTCGGCTATACTGAAAATCTCACCAAAGGTCATTCACGAATTTTACATGATGAAGGTCTGCGGTCCAAACACTTGGCTAAGGGAAAGCTGGTGGGTTTTTTTAAATATTGAAAAAGTAAATGCGTCCCATTTCAGACATCAAGACCACGATCTATCCCTAACCTGAACTTAATGCTTTGAGTTGCCTAGACATATGCCAACTATGCCAACACTCAGCAGTGAATATTGTAGGAAAACAAACTAAATATATTGAAAGTGAACATTCTGCTGATTCATTCAACATAAACATTTATTTCCTTGTTATCTTGCTAAAATATGTAGTCAGGGGCGCCAAACCAGGACACACGGATTTGGACTGGAGACACAGAAACTCATAAATAAAATGTGCTTGGATTGAATAATTATTATGTTCCAAACCTTTCGGAAGTTATGATTAGAGGGATTAAAGTGTTCGTGCACAGTACTCTGTACAAAGTCCATTCATTATTATGGGTAAGGACTATGGGTAAGTTATGTAAAACAATAAGTTTAACCATATTTTGTTTCCACAACTTGAACCAGTGAATAAGAGCGTGGACGTTTGAGGAGGATCCATCGTCAGCTGCACAGGGATCAGCACACTGCAGGCAAAACGTCCCCATGTGGAAGTGTGCCTCTTTATTTACGAATTCAAAACTTTCTGCACGCAACTGTTTGTGTCCGTGCAGGTTTCTCAAGTCTGCAGAACATCAGTACGTGCATGCGTCAAATGTGAAGCAGACAAAGATCGAACCTTAAGGCCTTTGTACGAATAAAGTCCCTGAAATGGGCCTGAGGCATGAACCTGATGATTTTAATCTTCTCTTACTGTGACTTAATGCTGAGCCCATTTGATCTTTTCCCTGTTTGTTGCCGGTGATTGAATTTAAGCTCAGAAACTCACATCCAGTGAAACGCTATCCACTGCTATATTGGGGTTTTTTGGGGGTTTTTTTTTTTAAATCCCTCTCGCTGGATTTAATTCTGACAACACCAAAGTCCGTCTCTGCAGTCTGTAAGCACCTACTGCAGCGGGAGAGGTGGAAACTGAACACTGACATTCACCTACCCGCCTTATTTTCTCTTTACACATTTTTGAAACTCCAAAACTAAGATGTCGTCTCCTGTTAAACTCCTTAATTTAATGGGAAAAAGACTGATACTTCAGCAGGACAGCGGCGGCACGGCTTGTGGCAAATCTCCCAGATGGGACGGCCTTTTTATAGTCCGCATTCAGTATCTCTGAAACTCTGTTAGCCCGCTGAGAAGTCCGCTGGGCCAGAATCAATTTGTTGCCTCGGAAAGCTCTGCTTCACTGCGTTAGCTCACTGCTACCAGGTTTCATGGTGCTACTGTGCATGAGCATATTCCTCAAACTGCAGCTGCCACTCGCTTCATTCCACCTCGTCCGCTCGCTTTGCCGTGACCTGAGAACTTTGACCCCATGTAAGTCTGTCGCATTAACTCACAAAAACAAATGAAGCAGGAACTCAAAAACACTTCAGTCCGACAGAAGAGAATAAGTTACATCTCTGAAACTAATTAAAACTCAAGTTTAGCTCAGCTACTTACTTCTTACATCCGACTGCCTCTTCTCTTTCCCGGCAGCAGCGTTCCCCGGTGTTCAGTCTGCTTTTAACATTTGTGTTTCATCTTTTCCCATTTTTGCTGCTGTCGCGTCTGGTCCAAGGCTTTATTAATCCTTGCAAAAGAAACTTGCATGAGTAACTTCACTGAGCTTCTCAGTTCTGATATCACGCCTAACTTTATGTTAATTGTGGCCTACTTGTACGTCTCCTCATCTACTTCTTGTCTGCTTGGACTTTGATGGTGGGGTTAAGGTGAACAGTGAAGATAAGTCACTAATATCAGGTCTAACAATACTTCCTTGTTTTTTGGAAGTGGAAATTTGTATAGATCTGTCTTCGCAGTTGCTCAGCTAATCCCTTATTATTTTCTTTGTTTAAATAGATTAAGGATGCACACAACTGTGCCTGTTTTACTCACAGTTACTTAAACTAGAAAGATGCGGTATCAGGAGGAGCAAAAGTTCACTTAGCTTCTATTGCCCGGCTGGGATGCTGCTAACTAGGAAAGGAAAATGTAGTAGTAATATATTGAAGACTTGATTTTTTTGCATTAAATTTCATACTGCAGCAACATTTTTATTCATTGAATTATTCATTAAATTTCCATCAAATGTTGTACTTGAACTTGATTATTATTAAAAGAATAGAAATGAGGGGAAATCCTCTCAGTCGCTTTCTTGCCGCGAGTTAGATGAGAGAATACATACCACTCTCACGTCTGTACAGTAAATATGAAGCTGCAGCCAGAAGACAATAAGCTTAGCTTAGCATAAAGACGAAGGAAGGGGGAAACAGCTAGCCTGTTTCTGCCCAAAGGTAACAAAACACACCAACCAGCACCAAGAAAGCAAATAAGCGTATTTCTCAAAATGTTGATCTATTCCTTTAATGATTACTGATTTTGACTTAAGCTTGGTGGTTAATGTGATGCTGCACCTGCTCCGTCTGCTGGCTGGCCGCTCATGTTTAAGATGTATATACATTTATCAATCAGAATTCATACAAGCAATAATAAAAAAAAACTTGTAGTCCTTAACATTTCAGTCCTGGTTGATGTGGCGACACCCGTGGTTACTGGTGGTAACGGCAAGCTTTAACAGTACCGCAAAACATGCCACTTTGAATCCAGCGTGGGAATGGCGGACTCCGCCACTTTTGACAGTATTATATAGAGTACTATATAGAGAGATAATTATAGAACCAACCAAAATCTTAAGGATTAAACTTTAATGTTGACTTCAGCTGCCCCAGGACCCCTAGAACCTCACGGTCCTTAAAGGCCAAGGTTCACTGTATGCAGATTGTGATCATTTGATTAATAGGTGTCACTAACTTACATTGAAAGGGTCTTTAACCAGGTCCTGCACTGTTACCCAATCATGAGGCCCTGTGTCATATCTGAGCTTAAATTGTGCTAACAGAGCCTATTGCTATATAATTGTGCTTACTTACAGACAGGATACCTACACAATGCACTCTTTTGCCTCTGGGTGTGGTTAATTCAGCCATGAGCAGTCTTCGATTACAGTAGCAGGCTTGGTATTTCCCTCTGATTCTGAACCAAAGAATACCATCTGTGAAGCTCTGTGTCTGTGTTTCCTCAACAATTATGCTTTCTGGGACGCGTCAAATCTGCTGCTGACTCAAATCTCCACACACACACACACACACACACACACACACACACCAAAAAAAAAGCTTTATACAATTGTAGAAGACAGTAGATGTCACACCTAAACAACATAAGCAGGCTGTCATGGATGCTCATATTCTTCAAGTTATTGCCCTTTCATCTTCTTTACACGACTTAAAAGGGTTCTTTTCCTAATAAGTCTTTATGCTTGACTACTGGTACTATTGTATGGCGGCCTGAAGAGCTGCTGTAGAGAAAAGGTCAGCGAGTGGTAAAGAAGGGATGAGACTAAAGAGCCTGAACATACAGCAGAGCAATAAACTAGACAAGTATACTGCAAAGGAGTTGTTTTTATGGTTTCAACAGATCCGCCTTAAAACACCCTGTGTTGCAGTGATAAGGGGGTGTCACTTTCACTTTATACTCCAAAGATTTACTCAAATGAATGTTTCTTCCTCACTGCCAGGACAATGTATCCAGGTGATTTGGTGTGTCCTGCTAAAATTGTATAAACAAATGTCTCCAAAGCCCAAATTTCCAAACTCATGCCTGTCACCAATAAGGTGAAACTCAGCACTGGCATGAAAGTTTTTGCATAATCAAATTCCATCCCCCTGTAAGGCACGATCTGAACAGATAACTATTCACATCCTGATCAGTTCACCTAATGAAAACCAAAGATGAGCTCCAGACAATAGCGCAGATGTCCAAGACAAAAGCATCAGTCCACGGAGAGTGTATGCAAAATAATAAAAAATCAGGATGTAAACTCCTTGTTGTTGTCGCCTGGAAAATAATCCCCGCCAAGAACATTTTCTTCACACTCTCCCTCGGTTACATTTCAAGTAATTGTCGTAAATTAACCGAGTAAGAATCTCTGCTTGCAGTCTTGAGAGAGTGCAACGCCTGCTACATTTACATAACACCTGTAGCTAATTCAGAACAGAAAATGAGTCGGGCAATTAGAGGACGATGCCAGTTCTTCCCATATGAGGCTTTTCTCTTTGTCTGAATCTATGCTGTAAGGATAGAGAAGGTGTTGTGCGTCATACAGACTGTAATTTAATCCCTTTGAGACAGATTTTGTGCTGTAACTAATATGGACTTGATTTACAGATTTACAGATTCGAGTTATAGTTACAGATTACAATTACAATTTTGAGCTCCGTAAAGCATTTACTAACTCCAGTAATGCTCTGTTCATACTTTTGGGCGGTGTGTCCCAGTAAGCCAGGACAGCGTGACAGTGAGCCTAGGGTGACCATGTTTTCAAATCCCCAAACCGGGACCCTTAAGTGTACCGCACGTTCATGCACACACACACACACACATACGCATGCACTATAGGCGTTTTCATCAGGATGGAGGGGGCAAGTATTTTTCAACACGCATGTTCGCTGCCGGTAAGGAGGAAGGAGGAAGGCTCCAGGAGCTCTGTAGATAAGGCCTACTCTTCGGCATGACAGCTAACCGTTAGCATGCTGACAGGTTCTGTCAGAAAGAGCCGAGGTGACTCAAAGCCTAGCGACGGCCTCGACAATGACTTACGATCTGAGAAAAGGTTGTGAAACCAAATGTCAGTGGTGTGCGATGTGCATGAGTGAAAGTGGTGGGTGCGAGTGTTGTGAAGTGCAAACAAAAGCAACAGGACCTTTTACTTTCAAGCAAGCACATGGCATAATAATCTCTGCTTTGGAATAGAAATCCTCACTACTAATATAGTCCCGTCTTTCTTTTCAAACAAACATCAAGAAAGTGAAGTTGTTTGGGTACAGTATATCCTGACATTTCTATTTCATTACTTTCACTCTCGTGTCTCCGTCTCCCTCAGGTTCAGGGCAGCTTTCAGCATGCTATTATTAGCATCGGAGGGCGCTCAACAGTCGACCCAAATCTTACCTGACTCAGCGGCTTCATCGTTATAAGCCACCGCAAACCCTTTGTTCCAGTGAGGCGTGATATCTAGTGACAAGCAGCATTAACAGAAGCTGAGTGGGCGACGGGTTTGCTCCGAAAAGCTCCGGTATTCTTGAAAGATCAACAATTTTTGTCTTGCGTAGTGTTTTTGAAGACATTCATTGTGTGGTATTTACAGTAATCCATGTGCGGGCTGATACAATAACCCATAAACTCTCGTCGTATTTATATTGTTATTACTAGTTTCAGACTGACCAAGGGGACAGTCTTGTTTGCCTACAGTTCGTAATGTGACTGAAATGACCTGTCAGAGTAACCTTCATGATTCATGAGAGTCATTTATGTTCCTCAAAACATGTTATGCTTTCAATTATAACGTGTTTCACCCCCCACCTCAAAGGTCCTAAGCAGCTTGACCTTCACACGGTGTAATTGCTCCCCAGAAGACATTTGTTGCGCAGTTTGGGTCACTGAGACTTGTTTGAACATGATCACCTCAGAGGTGTTTCAGTGTGGAGGCACAGCTTGTGCGGTGAAATGAAAACCGCAATTTGCTGCAATCTGCCGTCGGGACCTGCAGACACACTGCCTGAGGAGCTCAGGGTAATTCGCTGTCGCTGCCTGTATGACGTCATAGAGCCTGCAGTTTGATAGATTTGTGTTAATGTAATTTAAATTCATGTCTGACCTTGCAGGACCCAACGTGTGCAGGTTTGACTCGTGTCTGTCGCAGCCAACCGGCAAACAGATGGCATCCGCCATGTGTGGAGCGCGTCAGGACGGGACACACAGAGCCAGCAGGAGAGTTCTAAGTCATGACTGCAGAAATGAAAGGTCAAATATCATTTGTTTACAATGACGCTTATATTCACTAATGAAATGGCCTGCTCCCTGATGACAATAATGATGAACCAGCAATTTCAAATACAGTCATGCTGAGGAGCTTCATGAAATGACCCAAGAGACGGAGCTGGACATTGTTTATTTGGATTTTCATTCATTAATAGTCATGGATGAGACAGTGTCGCCACTTTATGTGCCACGGCAAAGAGGAAGTGCCCCTCTGCGATGTTCAGTCCTTTAACTTCCTGTCTTTGTGGGAAGTGGAGTGCATCTCTGTGGCATCTGCTGCCTATGGCTTCGCTTTAGCAGGATACTTTTAATTTTATTCCATGGCAACCTTACAAACATATGGGCCACTATTAGCAGTGCTACTTGGAAGAGTTCTCCCACACAGCGCTGGAATCAGCTGGTCAGTTTCTTATAGTTAATAGCCATGGTCAGAAAGTGTTGGTTGGCATGTTTCGATTGTGTAAATATAAAATATTATATGACAACTGATGCCGTAGAGTGCACAGTGAGAAATAGGATTAGTCCAGTTTTCCGTGTTTTTCTGATTGATTTGATTTAATAATACATTAGATGTGTATGTAAAATGTATGTTCCAAATTATTGATAACATCAATAATAAAATGAGGAACAATTTGACCGACAAAGCAGAAATCTGCTGGTTTAGTGATCGTGACGATAGATGATTCTGAAATCATGATTTTTAATATGAAGCATCCTCATTTGTACTCTGTCAGTGTAAAACTCGTATAACCAGCTTTCTTGTAAAAAGCCAGATCAGAAAGACCCTTCAGAATGCAAATAATCTTCATAACTTTCATTGTTGCAAGGCTACGATGTTTCTTGAATCTTCCCATGACAGAAACATCAAACTAGTAATATTTTCTCACATATTTTCTAAGTTGATTATTTTTTTTGTACTGATGATTGAACGAGGAGAGTTTCATGCCGACCTGAGCCACAGAAGGGTTCCAACCCTGAGTCACGTAACACTGTGAGATGTGTGAAATGGATGGGACTTTTTCTTCCAGAACCAGGGGTGCGTGAAATGGCTTCTCCCACTTCGCAGCTCTATGTAGATAATCATGGAGTGGCTGACTGACTGGCAGCCGGCTGGAAGTCTTGTCTGTAACATCTGTGAAACAGTGTCCAGCTTCATTTAGGGACAGAAATGGTGTCTGCAGTCATTTTACATTTCTACTTCCAAGGTCTTTTAAAAACCCACTGCTGTGTTATCAGGCTAAATCTCCAATGAACACAAACACTATGAAGGACTCATGCAAACTATTTTAGATTAAGATCTTGCTGTTGCATGTCCTCTCTCCATATTTCACCATCTGTCTCTACTCCTTTCCTCCTCTTTCACAGAGGCCATGACTCAAAGGGACATTGTGCTTATTATGGTTGCTTACTTGGAGAGCTTGAATAATATAATATTTGGATTTCATATTTAGGACAAACAAACAACACAGAATAAGCAGCTGACCCTTGATTTGATGCCAAATTCTTCTTAAATCCAATCAGACTGTTTGAAAAGTCAAATAATTTGAAAACACAAAACTGAGTTTTCAAGATGATTACTCAGGAAATGATAAAACCTTTGTGACCCCACCACCACCTGGAAATCCCAAAAGAAACAGATGAGGCTCACTGGGTGGAGGTTTTCATTTTCGGTTTTAAAGTCAGATCTTGGTGGAAAATATTGTGTTGCAGAGAGAAAGACAGATCAATAAACACACACAAATACACAAATTTGATTACTGACAGAAATGAACAGTTAGCTGGTCATAAACCAAAGTACTGGACAAATTGAAATGTTCTCCGACATTATTGCAATTCATCTTGGACATGAACGTCTGTTCCAAATTTCATGGAAATTCATCTAATAGTTGTCGCGACATTTCATCTAAAACCACAAATGTCAATTCATGGCAATCTATCTAATAGGTTGTTGAGGTATTTCAGTCTGGAGTGGTGGACCATTGCTAAAGCCACACAGAAACCTCCAAAAACACTGGATCCTACATTTCCCATAATACAACTTGGTAACATGTTTCATTCGAGCCTCCCCACTTGGCAAACCTCAAGTCTTTCAAATTCCACACCCCAAGTTTGTTTCACAGACTTTTTGTTATAGATTTGAAGTCTCCAAGCCAAAGACAACCCTGATGACATTATCTTGAGTTATTATGTCCGACTTCATGAAGCTCCTCCAGATCCACAGGAGATGTTTTACAACTGTTTTCACAGGCTGTGTAGTACTCCTCATCACAAGTTTCCTCAACTCTATCAGTAAAATTGCTTGAGTGCTCCTTCAGTCCAATTACCAAAGGTTTATTAATGACACAAAAGAAGAGAATGCATTTGTACATGTTCTTTTTTTTCTGCTATTAGAGTCATGACTGTGAGGTTTTTATTATCCTACGTGCACCTTTTTTTCATGTGATTCCAAACCTTAGGAGCCCAGATTTTCCACCTGTAAAAGCATACTGATGTGTATGCCAAGAAAGACAAAACTATTACAATACATTCACTGAACTGCGCCAGAGAGCAACATTAAAGGCAATGTTAGTGCAACAGTAAATCATATCAGTGCATTCATCAGAACGATGGTTGTTTTTGGAAGCTCCAAATGAAGATGGGGGACGGCTACCGTGTCCCGAGCTCCTCCTCAGCTTTGCTTATTTTGTTTTTTATTTTGGACTTCTCTGGAACGAGCACACCGCACAAGTGAA
This sequence comes from Enoplosus armatus, assembly GCF_043641665.1. Classification (NCBI taxonomy): domain Eukaryota; kingdom Metazoa; phylum Chordata; class Actinopteri; order Centrarchiformes; family Enoplosidae; genus Enoplosus; species Enoplosus armatus. The sequence continues at coordinate 14,843,913 of NC_092199.1, read as the reverse complement.
CCTTATCATACAATATGATAGGGAACAACTTTTGCACATCAGGTTGTTGGTGGACAACACTTTTTTCACCAAGACCAACAAACAATGGGGAATATCCATGGCTTGGATTACCTGTTGCTGTACCTGGAAAGTGGAGGCGACAAAGAAAAAAGGGTCGCAGCCCGGGGTCCTGGTCGGGCTGAGGGAGCGTGAAAACCGGCCTGGATAATGGATAATAAGCTGGATGAGCTCAGGAGCAGGATGGCTTTTCAACAGGACAAAAAGAACTGTAACGTTATGGTTTACACGGAGAGCTTGACCCTTCGATCGGCGATTGTCTCTGAGGGGCTCTCCATTCCTCGCCAGGACCGAACAATACAATCGGGGAAGAGCAAGTGGGTAGATGTCTGCTTAATGGTCTACAACCAGTGGTGCTCAGATGTGGAGATCGTTTCTACAGGCTGTTCTCCTAACTTTGAGCACCTCATGATCCACCACACGGCAACACCAATCAAGCCCTGGATGAGCTGTATAGAGTTTTTTCATTTCAATGCCAACCTAAGGAGATATACCGAAGATATCACATCAGCTGTCCTACATGTGGTGGTAACACACGTTTACAGACCATTCAGCAGTGGTCCAACCAAAAGTCCAAAACCCTCCGCCTCATCGACTACCGCCAAGTAGCACCCCACCTCCACCATCATGAACTGGACCCAATACCTAGCCCTCCACATATGTGAGAATGAAAAAACAACAACCAATTTTGACGTTTTTAATACATGTTTTGGGATCACCTCAAGAAACTGCACTGCTCTGATCTAGATTTATTTTATTGATAAGCAGTGCCCACGTAAATCATACATGGATATACAGTGCTGTGCTACACCTGTCATAAAAACGAGAAAACACAAATATTTTTGTGTTAACCATTACAGAAACATAAAATATTTCGGTAATCAGCAATACTGTTAATTTAGGGCAGCAGTGGCAAACACCTTCCACTGGGTGGTGGTCTAATAAATTTGTTAAGCACTGTAGTTTCTCTCATCTGTCAGCGTATAGTTCAAGATGGAGAAAAAGGGTTCAACCAGGGCACTGGTGACTATGAGAAACATCATTCAACACTATTAGAGCATTGTTCAGAGCAACCACTGGTCACAGAACCACCTATGTTCTCATCCAGACGTGCACCGACCCTGAGAGACAAGGTGGTCCGGAGCCTTCCTCCCCCTCCCTCACGAACAACCTGGCTACAAAAGCCCCTTTTAACTTTTAAATGTGGGAGTTGCAATCATTGTCTTGAAAATTGCTAATTGCACCACACCACACATGTTTATATACTGGAATACCCCTGTGGTTGCTTCTGTGTAGGATGAGCAAGACTGAAAGACCAAGTTACAGAACATAGGAATGCCACCCACATGGCAACCCTAATACACTGAAAGCAATGGTGTTAGAAGTTGTTGAAAAGGACATTAGAGGAGGTGACTGCCTAAAAAGACGACTCCAACTGTTGTGCAACTGAAAGCAACCAAATACCTCAATGGTGAAGTCTCTGATATCTGCAGACACCCAGTATAATGTAGAACACTTTTCAAAAAGGTTCAGTTTCATTGCTGTACTGTAATATTTGTCAATAATTATCTATGACTATGAGTCACATGACGCTTGCGGCGCTTCGTGACAGAACCTGTCAGTATGCTAACGGTTAGTTGTCATGCCGAAGAGAAAGTCGGTCTTCTCTAAAGAGCTCCAGGAGGTGGCCTACCTCTGCCTTCATAAAGTACCCAGCAACAAAAATGCTGTGTTCAAGGAGTCCGTGGTGTTGAAAGGTGCGCTCGGTAGGTGTGCTAAGCGCTGAAATAATTCTCTCCCATCCTGATGCGTGTGCATGAACGTGCAGTACACTTTAGGGTAAACCCACTTTGGGGGGTTTGAAAATATGGTCACCCTATCCATAGCTCCCGTGCAGACAGTTGTCATGGTTGGTGTAGAGAGAAACAAGAGATGTGACTCCAACTACAGTCTGCAGATGCGCCACTACAAACCTAAAAATGTGTAATTCAACACATTTCAGATTCCAGCTGTAGTTTGATATCACACATTTTCTTTTTGTCTACTTGTGTTCGAAAGATCCTTCCACAGAGTTCATTAAAGTTTCCTTCTATCATACTATATTTTTAACCTTTGCATGCTGTCTATGCTGTCTACACAGCACCTACGGGCCTTCATACTCACAGTCAAATTAAGTTGTGTTGACAGATTTTGGTAAATATTCTGTGTCTGCAGAGGAAAGACAGCTCTGCCAGAGGTGGTGTAGTCTTCCAGAGGAAACCTTCGAGCTTGGTTTCAGAACTGGCTGCCTGTTTGTTTGGTTTGCTTTCACCACCAAGAACCTGTTTCTTCCATCTCTCCTCCTTCACCCTCAGGATGTCCTTGTTATTCCTTGTGTGTGTGTGTGTGTGTGTGTGTGTGTGTGTGTTCTTTGTAAATGTAAGAAACACAGCAGGTGAGCAGTGAACAGAAAAGATGACAGAAGAAACAAAAAACAAAAAGGTAAAATAATGGCATTTCACACTGCTGCTACTTTGTCACGCTTCTGACTGAATGGCAACTTGACATCCCACACACACACACACACACACCGGGAGGCTTGTCTTACACCGCTGTTTGTGTATTATTCCAATCAAATCATGGCTTTAGTCTGTGTCTGTGGTCACATCTGTCTGCACACACACACACACACACACACACACACACACACACACACACACACACACACACACAGCCAGAAACACCAGCGCTGTATGTAATGTAATCTCAGCTTGACATCAGACAGAAATCAATGACACCTCTCTTTCTCTCACACACACCCACCCACACCCACACACACAGCCACCCTGTGGGCCAGTTTAACTCATCGAGTGGATTCCACACTGCGGTTGTGTCCATTAGTGGTGAAAGTCAGTGGGTCCTGAACAATGGCTCCCTGCCAGCTTCCTCCGCTGCTTCATCTCTTTGCTCTTACTCCATCACCTCAAAGCACTCGCCCTCCAACTCTCGGAAGTAAAGCTTTCTCAGTGTGTGACAAAACTTTCAGCTATTGAACAGGTAACGTGTGAATTAGTGCATAATACTGCTTTAAAGTAACACAGATGGTTTTATGGTTAGGTAAAATGAATAGGTAAGATAGGCATCGCTTAGCGTATTTCCCTGGTTTCATTTAGGTCCACTTATACTCTTATGGCAGATAAAAGCATATATATACATATATATATATGTATATATATGTAGAATGGAAACTATTACAGCATTGGCTTTCTCTTTCTCAGACTAAAGGTGTATATTCAAAACAAACTAGTTTTTCCGACCCGTCTGAAGACAAAAGTGTGTATAGCCTCCCGTCATAGAGAGGGGCAAGTCGCAATAATGATTCAAATGGGGATAATGGCGCACACTTTCGGACAGTCTCTCGTAGAAAGCGTTCGTGGTGTTATACTCTTTGCACACAAAAAGTGACAGAAATCGTTATGTAAATAATGAAGAAAGAGAACTTAAGAGAGAAGTTCAAACCCGGCTTACTTCCTCCAGTCTCTGCGTGACGTGGGTGTTAATGTTGGATTGTCGGTTTCAGAAAGCTTCAGATCCCCCCCCCCATCGCATCGTCGGGAAAGGTTTGAAGGGAGACGGGTGGGTTCTGACGCTGTCTGACAGTCTGACTGAAGCATACTGACGTCTTAACTGGGGGAAAAAAACTCCACTTCCTACATTCGTCCCCCCTTGTTGATCGATTCTCAACAACCTGCCCTCACATCATTAACTTTTAATCAGCTATTGTTGTGTTGTAATCCTAATGATTGAAGGTCCACTCAATCACGGCACAAACTCTAAGATGCTTCGTCTCAGTGTACTTTCTATGTCACTCTTTGTGTGTTATATTGTACTGCAGAAAATCAAATGTCAGAAACGCCCAAAACTCTTCCACTTTTTATTTAAACAGTCAATACAAAAGGAACAAGTCTACTATCTTGAAACATGGCAGACCAGCGGGTCCCTCCAGTATCAGGAAAATCAATCTGTGTGTCACCCCTGTGGCATCTTTCCCTTCTCAGAGAAAATAGATTTTTAAAACACAGTTATAGATTAGATGACTTAATACTTTATGACTTCAAAGATTAGATTTTTTGAAATCACATCACTCTCTGCCCACTTTTTGCCAGAAGGTTGCTGGTCTGTATCTCCTGTTGCTACCTTTATTTATAACCATGTCTCACTTTTCATCTCCCCGAAATGTGGCAGGATTGGACCCAGACTGAACAGATAGTTTGAAGATTTGATAGCAATATGAGCAATGTGTGATTTCTTTTTTCTTTCTGCATCCAGATGCATCTCTGAATTCGTGCGGGCATTATGGGATGTACTGATAGGACATGAAATAGGTAAACTGATGAATCTACCTGCACCCGCGTTATGACTTTCCCTGACTTCTCATTTCAACGAAGCCTCCTGCTATTCTACTCTATGAAGGAGTAATGAATTGCATTTGGATGGGCTGCAGATGTGCGTCCAAGCCCACTGGAGAGCAAAACAATCTGTTGTGTTTGACTCAAATCCCTTCCCAACCTGGAGGAATGATTTATACACACAACGAGCTGTCAGCAGTGCTTTTAATGTGAGTGTGTGTGTGTGTGCGGGACAGTGCAGAGAAACGTCTTTATTGAGGCTGATCCATGTGGGAAGATTGACTGTGATTGTCTGTCAGACTGTGACGACTGTCTTCACTGGCGAACTAACACTTACATAACTCCAACTCTCATTTTTTCTCCTGGTGTTCTCTTTGTGGTTTCCTCCTCTTTTTGTGCAGAAAGCAGCTTTGATGTGGCCAATAAGTCAGATCCAGTAATGAAGCAGCTTTTTTCTCACCCTGGAAGAAAGCCTCATTTGACTCTAATAACCCACCCACAGAATAAAGTGGACGGGCCTGAAGTGGAGTTGGGCTCTCCACCCACTAATTTGTCATGATATTCACATTTTCGAAAGAAAGTTCAGGTCTCGCTGTAAGAGACGTGTAGCTCGCACTACTGATAATAACGATATTAATGAAGGAGTGGTTTGTGGTTTGACACTGTCCATCGAGTTGTTCGAGGTGCTTGTGTTTTCCTTTCTATGCTACTATACTTACACTCCAACGCTGGGCTGTAAACTCAAGTTCATCAACAGACTATTAGCCCTGTTTCCTAATTGTCTCCTGGTTATTTTGCCGCCTAAGGTTTTACATAAACATATGATCAGCGCATATAAAATATGATGCACTGTCAAGCCAAACAACCCGACAGTATGTCAATGTATTTGCATTCTGTAATAGCCTTTCTATATAGTAGTGTAGATTGTGGGTGGCGGAGTCCGCCTTTGACAGTAAATGATGCATGCATGTACTGGACACATTTCAATGCAGAGTTCAATGATGAATTTAGCATTATTTGGTATTCTGTATTAGTAAACGATACTGTTGGCTGTCTTCTTTAATGGAACAATGTGAATCATGGATGTATTAGGGAGCTGAATACAGTGCCTGAAGTTACAGTGAAACGCAAGTTAGAGCGGATTTATCTTCAGTAATGTGACATATTTCGGTGTGACGCAGAATATGTGGGTGGGAGTTAGTTACCAGAGGGATTTTATATCAACTGATTTGATTGGACCGCTCAAAAGTGGGTGTGGTTTATCGAACACAGCTCATGCACATGTTTACAATACATCTTATGTACATGTTTTTATTTCACACTTGCTTTGGCAATGTAAACGTCTGTTTCCCTTGCCAATAAAGCCCCTTTGAATTTGAATCTGAATTTGATTGGATCACTCAAAAGTGGGTGTGGCCTATAGAATACAGCTCATTTCTTCAAGGTTAATTAGTGTCAGTAAATTTTGCTGATAATACTTGTATATTTTTAGAAAAGCATAATGCACGACTTCTTTGTAACCTTCCTGTTATTGTCGTCCTTGCTTTCATTTTTGGGACATTTTTCTACCTTGGCTTTGAGTTTTAAAGATTTCTTTTTTTTTGATGTGCATTCATTTTGAACTCTCTGCCTTATTTGTATTCCCCCCATTATTCTATCATTTCTTCTCCCCTCTGTCTGCTACATTGACAAACTTCATCCTTTCATCCACTGCACAAATGAAGAGCAGACAGCAGCCACTGCGGCGCTGCTGTTCAGCGCTTCAGAGCGAGGATGCATAATGCATGCTGTGTGCTTGTAAAACATCAAATGGCACACAGAGCCGCGCTCACCTGTCATTACACACACACACACACACACACACACACTGACTTATCATGAATGTTAGTGAGTGCCCTTTGAAGATACATCTCTACATTCAGTCAAATTGCTATTTACCACAGGCTTAAAGACTAATATGATCAAGTGAATTCCTGAGCAGCTGATTGATGCAGCTGCCCCTTAGCAACTGGCCGAGCATTTAGCATGCTACAAGAGGATAAACACACTAACACATGCAGGCATACACACACATATGCAACAGAGCTGCCGTTTCGGTAGGGATAATAATCTGCATTTGGGATCTTTTTTTCTTTTAACTCTCGTTCTCGTGTTTTCCTTCCTTTTCTGTTTCTTTTCTCCCTTCCCCTTTGTGTGTGTGTGTGTGTGTGTGTGTGTGTGTGTGTGAGAAGGCTAATGAGGTGGAGGTGGGTGTCATCCTGTAAAGTCTCTTGTGATTGTAGAAATCTGTGACAGGCAATTGCACTGCATCATTTACTGTGTAAGCAGCAGATATCCAGCCCCGATCTGGCCTGTAATAGCTGCTCGTCAGCGCTCCCTTAATCGCTTGACAGATACTCTCTAATTTTATGAGGATGACCTCTAAACACACACACACCATGCAGAAGCAATGTGACCCCTGCTGTGATAACATCCCACAGATTGCCCTTATAAACCCCGACTACATTCCACGTAAACCCTCAGACACACACAGAAACACAGAACAGAGGATTACGTAACAGCCGATCATTTATTTTCAGTCTTCTGTAAAGAATGCTGGGAAGAGGCCTGCTTGCTTTTTCGACTGGCATGTTTACATCCCGTTACACCTGCTTGACTCTGATAGGAATTCTTCGACATTTAAATTCAGTCATGAAAGAAAATGCATGCTGTCAGGGAGATTTGTGTCTCTCTTGTGCCTTTAGTGTCTTTTCCAGCAACCATTTATTAATTCTGTTCTGCTGCCAATGTACACTCGCTGTAGTTTCATGAATAGTACATGGGGACTGCTCACCGGGTGGCGGAAAACAGTAACAGTTTATTGGCTCGTTGAGTGGCTAAACGTATTGATGCATTATAGAGGAAATGGAATTCTGACCCGTGAGGTTAAAAGGTTACAGCTGTAAATACGGGAGCATAAAAGGCCTGTCTGAGTGTCTGTTTCTGCATATGATCAGCCTGCCCAAAGGCCAGCTCTGATTAGATAAGTGGCAAATGACAGATAGAATGTGGGTGGGGGGTGTGGTAAAGCTGCAGTCACATCGGGCTGAATTGACTGTAATTGCAAGCTGCCCACTGGGAAAGACGGTTCACGTTACCCTCCTACTGGTAATAATAAATGATTGCATGTGTGGATTGAACTTCTCGTCCACTTGGCGTACTGGAGTTCAAGATGACAAAAACCAAAACCATCCTTTATTTTCACACCAAGGGAGTTGATTTTTACCTACAAATACTGAGATTTATCTGCTGCAAAATGGCAAAAAAAAGATTAAATTGACTGCAATTGCGAGCTGCCCACTGGGACATCGTGTGCATGTTAGCCTCCCATGCTAACAAAAGATTTAGATGTTTGGATTGGATTTCTCTCACACTAGTAGCACCTAGTTGATTTTTTTTAAACAGGCATCGGACATGGCACGAAATTGACCTACAAGCATTTCAGCAACTACAAAAACATCATTCGTACATCCTTGCATTATTCACGCAAATTGAAAAAAGTTGCAGCACCAGAGCAGCCACTATGCCGAAATTGCTTCACAGCCCAGCTGTTCCTGGGGGCCTGATGTGCATGCCATTTGAATCCAGCGCAGGAATGGCGGACTCCACCACCGACAATGCAACCTACCAAATAGAAAGGTAACTAATGAGTGTAAATATGTTTTATGACTACGGCAGAATGAATGGCAGCTATGAATAGTATCAAATTGGGTTTGATATGATATGATATGAGTTTCAATTCACGTGGACACATGTTCACCTCAGTTTGCACCACCCGGCAAGAATTTGCATCCATTCATTCTCATTCATACCCATTAGATTTTTATATATATACTTTTGCCTCTAAAATGCGCTTCACGCTCAGGCTGAACCAAGCTTAAAAACAAGAAAACATTTGACATCAGAATCATTTTCAAAGATGCTTTTTTCACACTTTGCAATGCATTCATTGTTTTTCACTTTTTAATATTTCTTGTTTAACACGGACGAGGGAGGGCACGAGCAAGAAAGGCTCCTACTTAGCATACAATTTTATAAATGCATCGTCCCCCTGTAGCAGTAACAGAAGGCCAAAGACATTGTTTAGCTTGGATCGGCCCCCTGCAGCAGATGATGTTTGATGACTGTGCTTGGGTGAATTGCTGCAGTGGTAGGTGACACTGACCCTGGAAACATCCATTTAGAATAATGGATACTGGGTATCCCATGCTGGAACAAATGGGCAGTGTTTGCTTTTAGCCATTGATTTATACTGCATGTGTTTGTGTCAGCGGGGCTGTTCTATCAGTGTGTAATGTGTCTCAAGTCCCAGTGTTGCATATCAGTCTGAGGTACACGCCCCCGTTGCATGGAAATAGATGGCACAGGGGTTAGAGTAGAGAGAGAGAGAGAGAGAGAGCAGAACACATTTCCTGCATGCCTCTCTCTTGCCCGTTCTCTCCGTCTTCTCCCTCCCACTTCGGGCGTCTGAGCGAGCGTGCCTCACCAGCAGCTCGCTCATGTCTCTCTCTCTCTCTCTCTCTCCTCTCTTGCTCCCTCTCTACCTCTGGCACTCTCTCTCTTACTCTCTCTCAGTCAAAAGGGGGATTCTCCGTAACCAGCTGTAGCTTAATGTGATCCTCACCTCTCATCATCATTTCATTGATGTTCTCTTGTTTTTGTTTTTTTTTCATATTTTCCTTCTGAATGAAATAATTCTGCTGCCGATGTCATCCAGCGTGTGGATGCTACCAGGTGCACAAAGGGTAAAGGGAATGGAAGAGAACTTTTAAGGCTGCCATCAGTTCACCCTTCCCTTGAATCTAGACACTTTGGATTGGTTTATTTGCTGTTGAGAGACTAGTCAACAATGGGGATGTTTTTGTTGTGGTAGATGACTCATTTTGGTTCTTTTCCCCCTCGAGACGACTGGATATAGATTTTTTTTTTCCTCTTTTGTTCCACCTGCGTGTTTCACCTCTCAGACACTCTGTAGAATCCATTGGGACTTTTATAGAGTTTGAAATTTTTGCAGTAAGTGCGAAGTTTGGAGGAGCAAAGTGAGACGAATCATGGCTGATGGAAGTGCAGCTGAGTGTTAAACCCTTTTGTCCAGGAAGGCAGCCCAGGTAAGACTGTGTGTATTCAGATTAACTTGCATGTGCAGATAGATTTGTAGTTGTCCATAATGATACATTTATATGCATGCGCTAAGGGCTGCTCTGCTTATCGGAGCATTCCAGACAGGGCCATTAGCGAGGACTGAAATGTAATATTAACCATGTCTGACTTCATCTCTGCCCCTAGTGCTTTTGGAACAGCATCAGTCACAAAGGAAGAATACTTCCTCCATTATGTCTGAATCTTGACAGCTTGGCATTAGTCTGGACAAGGGGAGACTTCTGTGACTGAGTAAAAAGTTCTCCGTGTTCCTTCAACAGTTGCATCAACTCTGATACAATTGGCTCTTTTCTTTTAATATACGCCCTGGATGCGTACAATCACTTGCATCGTTTTACCCATGTACTTTCAGAGAGTGAGGCTGCATTCTGCAGGCGTAAATAATACTCAGATAGAATATCACCCAATAACCATTGCCCTCATTTCTATCAGAAATTCTTTCACTGTAAGATTTGCTCATTTTGTCAGCATTAAGCAATCAGTTTAATCAGACTGTGGCACTCCTGTTCACATCCAGTCCAGACAGTTGCAGTGGAGGAATGTAACTAAGCACATTTAGTACTGTACTTAAGTACTTTACTTGAGTATTTATGCTATTTTATACTTAAACTCCACATTTTGGAGGAAAATATTGTAATTTTTACTCCACTACATTTATTAAATAGCTTTTGTTACGTTGCAGATTTAGATTTTTAATATGAAATATAAATCAACTAATACATTATGATATATTATTATAGGTTAAGCTATCCAGCAGTATATAAAATTATTAACATTAGCCCCACCTTTACCAGCTGCAGCATTAAAGTGATGTGACATTGATGCATCACTAATTATAATCCAGTAATATAATATATATTAGTCTGAACGGGCCATACCTTTACCTTTGATACTTTAAGTATATTTTGATGCTATAAGTTTAAGTACAAGTGCTATAAGAGTATTTACACTTTAGTATTGCTACTTATAGAGGTTAGTGTTAGTAAAAGATCTGAATACTTTTTCCACCACTGTACAGTTGTGCCATATGCCATCTTAAAACCTCAAAATCTCATTTCATGACCACTTGAAACTGGGGTAACAGAACATACTTCATGGTGTTTTATATTTCTCAACATAAAAATGTTATTGAATTGACATGAGATAGAAGCTATCTTCAGAGCCATGAGTAAAATCAGGGATTTGCATCTTCCTCCATATGAGTGAGTTGGTCACGTACAAGCAGTCGGAAGGACTTCAACTGGAGGATCCAGATTTTGCAAATGACTAGATGAGAGAGCCTGAAAAGAAGCTTTGCATTGAAAGCAAGCTCAATAAGTACTTCCCTACTGACGTCTTGTTCTGTCTCAAATGGAGATTATGAATTAAATCAAACAGGCCAGTATTTCTCTGACTATAGTAGTCCACAATTATGTAAGATCCATTTCAATGAAATAACAGTTCAAGGACCAGTCCTAGTCAGAAGACAAGGGTTGATTACCAAATGTCATTTTTCCTGTACAGTTGCCACCCTCACCACTTACATTTTTGTTCCCACGCATCCAGATATGACTACAGTGTCCATGGAGCCTGTAGGAGTCCTTGTGGAAAGGGGCGCCAATGCCACCGCCCCCCCTCTGAATTCACATGAGGACACAGCCGCCACCTTTACCATTGGCACCATCCTCTCCATCATGTGCCTTGTCGGAGTCTCGGGAAACATCTACACCCTGGTGGTCATGTGCCACTCCATGAAGACTGCGGCCTCTATGTACATCTACATCATAAACTTAGCTTTGGCGGATCTGCTGTATCTTCTCACCATACCCTTTGTAGTCTGCACACACTTCCTCAAGGGATGGTACTTTGGGGACGCAGGGTGTCGGATTTTGATCAGCATGGACTTCCTGACCATGCATGCCAGTATCTTCACGCTGACAATCATGAGCACAGAGCGCTACTTTGCTGTGCTCAAGCCACTCGACACAGTCAAGCGGTCTAAAAGTTACCGGAAGGCCATCGCTCTGCTTGTCTGGGCTGCATCTCTCGTCCTCACCCTACCGATGATCGTGAGCATTCAGCTAATGACCGTGAGCAACAAGGCTATGTGTCTGCCCACCTTGTCGCCACTCTCCTACAAAGTTTACATCTCCTTCCTGTTTTGCACTAGTATTGTCGCCCCAGGACTGATCATTGGTTATCTCTACATCCAGCTTGCACGCACGTACTGGGTTTCACAGACGGAGACCTTCAAACAGACGAAGAAACTTCCCAATCAAAAGGTCAGTGCACCACAAGAAGAGAAGTGTATTTTAAGGGATGGTTCTATTTCACACAAGCTAGCTTTCTAATAGTGCTTTTTGGGCTTTACCGCTCATCTACAAAGTGAATATTTGCATGTATGTGCCCAGGCCTATATGACAACTCTACTCCATGTAGTATGTCCTCCAAGTTAATCAACAAAACACGTTGTTTAAGCATTCCCTCCAGAACCACACAATTGTTTCCTGTTCTGACACCCCTATCAGCAGAACGGCATCATGTGTCAGTGCCTTACAAAACTGTTAAAAATCATGTTGCAAAAATAAAGTGGACTTCTATGGTTGAGATTTGGTTAGGTTTAGGCACAGAAACGACTTGGCTAGGGTAAGGAAAAGAGTGGGTGAAAATAAGTACTTAATTGATAGTGGTCAGGGTAAAAAAAAAAAACAGCTGACTGTCGGCAAGAGACAGGAAATGAACAGTGGTTTGACCTTTTGTTGACCTGCCCAACTGCCCCAACCTTCTCCCTCTGTGGACTTTGCGGAGGGAGGATAGTCTCTTTACACCAATCTGAGGCCCAGTTGTTGGTTCTCCTTTTTTGGAGGGCAGGATCAGAGACCCTTTACTCACATCTTACCCAGTCTGCAACTCAGCTGGAGAAGGATCCAGACACATACATCAGGTAGAACATGATAGATAGGCAGAAAGTTAGGCAAGACACTCAACAGACATTCCTATCACCAAGGCTGTAATGATAGTCTTCATGGACTAACTCCTGAGGGACGGGTCTTATCCCGTCGCCGAAAGGCTTGTGACATTCTGTCGAACAAAAAATTTATGACTCTCTCCATTTTGGAGGGTTTGCCACCAACCACACTATCATCATAAAAGATGAGTTGCTGCTATTTAAGAGTATATGACTGTAGCATCAGTTCACGCTCCGCTTAAAGCATCCCGTTATCAATCCTCTAGCCTGCTGCTGCAAGTTTTCTATTTTCCATTCCCCTCTTGCTTTCTGCTCACGCTGAGACAAAACCCGTTCCAATTTGCTTCATAGCAGGGCTTAAGACGGGTTCATTTTGTCTTATCAATGTGATTAACAATGTGGCGAATGCTGCCCTTCAGTTGCATTAGAGGCTGTTCATAGGATTTACTTGTACCTTGGAGCAAGAGAGAATGCAGACAGTGCAACTTTCAAAAGTGCCACTACTTGCTATAGGAATAATTCATTCTCTCTGTGCCTACCAATGCTACCAATGATCCCTTTGCTGTGATCACGATGGGACAAAAGAGGCAGGGTTTGATAAACCATCCATGGCTTAGTTAGGGTCAACCCCTAACCAGGGCCAGCTTTCATAGATTTTTACAGACAAACCACATGTACATGCAAATTTACAGTACAAGACGAGTGATCAAAACCAATAAAGCTCCACTTGAAGGCTCCACTCTATTTCAGAATCAGATGAATATTTTCATAGAACTTAAGTTAGGATATGTTATTATAGTAGGGAATGTTATTTGCTCTACTTAATCCTAAATATGTCCAAATTTGATCTTGCGATTTCAGCATTTTCACACAGGAAAGCTCTCAAAAAGAAAGACAAAATCAGAGTCTTTCTACACATGTGAAAGACTCATGTGTCATGTCGATACATACATGCACACAGTTGATCTAAGCATTTATCTAAGTATCCAGATGATAACATTTTGTTCATTTGACATTAACGCACCAGCAACTGGTGCAACAATGATTCGTCTCTGTGGTCTTGTGTCCCTAAAGGTGCTGTACCTGATCTTCACCATCGTGCTCCTCTTCTGGGCATGCTTCCTGCCCTTCTGGATCTGGCAGCTGCTGGGTCAGTTCCACCCCTCACTGTCCCTGTCCACCAAAGCCAAACGCAACATCAACTACCTGACCACATGTCTGACGTATTCCAACAGCTGCATTAACCCTTTTCTGTACACGCTGCTCACCAAGAACTACAAGGAGTACCTGAGGAAGCACAAGCGGTCCTGGACAGCTGGCAGCTACTTCAACAGGAGGAATCGCTTTCAGCGCTCGCCACGCAGGTCGCCATCTTCCAGCAGTCAGCAGTGTACTGAGAGCTTTATGCTTACGCACACAGCCTCCCTGCAAGCACATAACAGCAGTCTGTAAGGTAGGATACGATTTTTACTTTATTTTTTACATCTTTCTACTAAAATTTAAGTATCAAGAGCTTGGATTTGGCGGCTTTCTCTATCAGAGGAAAGCCTGGATCTATAGATGTCATTGATTTCTGGCCCTGTGAAAACAAGTCTGTTTAGGATTCCTACTTCCTGTTATGCAGTTCATATGGGACAACTGGTGCCTCTTGATGTTTATGTATGGAACTGGGTGAGCTAGTGAAAGATGTTCTGCAACAATGAATGCAGCTTGGGAAATTCACAAGGTTCAGGACAGCAATGCGATTCCTTTAATAGAAAAAGTTGGCACAAAAGTTTTGTGCCAACGGGCTTCAGAGAACTCTCTCCTTCCTTGAGGCGCACAAGGCACGAACGAATCAAACTCATTTTCATGAGTCATGAGACAGTTCCAACTTTATTTTAAAAAATCATCTATCTTGGTCACTCCTTGGTAACCCTTAGAAGTCCTTTATATTGGCATATGTTGCTACCTGGCACTATACTGCTGTGATTTGATCATACTGTATATTACACTGTGTAACTTAATCTAAGTTAAAAGGCCTGCTTACTACCTTTTCAGGGCTTTCAACCACATCTCACTGTCTTCTATGTAGACTAAATGGAATAGTAGATTGACTTTAGGGCTGAACAATTAATTGTTTTTACATCAAAATTGCAATTAGAAATGTACTCTGCTCTAGCTAATTAGCATTTGTTGTGTGTGGTAAAACACCAAAAACGAGATATTGGCTGGTTCTGCATGCTGATAATATTTACATGTGACATTTTAATGTCTTAAAATGTGCTGTGTCTTTTTTCTGTACATAGCAGACCAACAGAATGGCAGGTCTTTACATAAATGATCTGGATAATTAGAGAGGAAGTTAAAAGATTGCTCTGTACTTGACAAATGTAAACGAAAGCTGGCAGATGGAGTTGTTGGAATATGCCAGGTAAAAGCTGTCATTGATATATATTGTGCCTCTTTTTAAAGTCATAATTATATTTGAACAATATTTAGTAATGTTAAGTATACCACTAATGTAATATCTTTAGAAATATATAATTCTGGGAGAACTTCAGGGTCAACCTAGTTTAACATTAACATTATTCATGGAACACTTAATTCTACATGCACAGTGTCAAAATTTACAATAAGGTGGCAATCGGATTTTCCAGCTCCACTTACCTCTTAATTATATTACCCATAGAATTTCTATTGCCTCAAGAAAGCTACAAAGTAACTCTATGACTGAAATATTATCCTTTGTAGTTGTTATTTTATATGGCCTCAAGGATCCTACTCCTCAATTCATTTTTGTCAGATTCTGCCAATTTATTTTTTAACAATCCTGTTAATACATCCAAGGACTGAACGGTGGGTCTTGTTTGGAATCTGTATAAAGTTTGATTATGTCCTGTGAGTCAGATTCTCCTACTTCTTGCAATACATATTTCAAAAAAATATTTTGCGTGTATTTATGTATGTGTCTGCCAGTCTGCACGACTGTCTCATACATTAAATGGGTTTAAGATGTCGGTCGCAAATGTTCCTTGCAGAGGAAGCTGGAGGACTGAAAGTGGTGCAGCGGAGGGGAACAGAGGGTGAAGAACAAGGCGAGGGGAGAAGGGGGTGGGGTGGCAGGACGCACACACACACACACACACACACACACACACACACACACACACACACACAGGCACACACTTGCCACTGACTTGCCACTAAGAGAGTTTGGTAGCACAGCCATTCATATCTGTCATGCAGTAAAAAAGCCAGCTGACACACAACACAGGATTTTTTTTGTCTTTTGCAATTGATGACATCTGCTAAATAAATAACTAAAATGAATGTGGGCTATAACTAAGTCAAGATTGACACAGCAGGATATCATAGCTGAGTGTTTGCCTTTTTTCCCCTCATAACCTCTCCAATGAAACTTGACTATTTTATATCCCAAAATAATATCACCAATCATTTCAATTCATCCCACAAGAGCGGAAGAAAATAAGGAAAAAATCCAATATTTACAGTCCTGCTCATAAGTTTGCACTCAGCTAATATATTGGTAGTGCTTTACCCTTGATTACTGGGTGGCGTGTGTCCAGGCTGCCAGCAGAGAGAGAGTAGCAGTGAGTCATATATTACTACTCTGCCTTGGAATACAATGTGCAGAGTGACGCCTACCATAATTCACAAGGGTAGTGAATATTATGGCTCCATATTTGTGCCTGCACACATGGAGACACACACACACACACACACACACACACACACACACATGCACAGTATTTCTTCAAACTCAGACCAAGACTCTGTGAATGGCTGTGTGTGTGTGTGTGTTTAAATAGCACTAATGGCTTAGTAGCACATTACAGTGATGTGATTATTTTCAGTAACACGTAGTGTGAGGGATTGTAATTTGAAATTTAGTAATTCAATTACAGTTGGGGGGGGGGGGGGGGGTATTCATTTTCATCCCTGTTTGTTTAGTTTACAGACTGGTCAGGGACATGTTAGCTCAGCATGGGTGCTGGTGGAGGTGGCTAACCCTCCGGCAATAAGAGGACAAAGGCTTGTGTTCAGAGTTCGAGGTGGACCCTGCAGCTTCACTGTAAAGACGGGCCCTTCTGGAGCACTGGATGAAGTCACTGGCTAACGATAAACTCGCTGTTGATGGTTAGGCTAGCTGCTTTGCTTTTCAAGCCATAATTTTTTCGTTTTTCTACTCTGTTGTCCGTGCTTGTTAAGTACTGCAGATGGGATGTGTGGGCGTGGAGGCTTTTGGTTTTTCAATGGCACCTTTGACGGAGCTGTGCTGGGTAGTGAAAGTAATGTAGCAAGTAATGTAATTAATCACCTTTGCTGTTGAGGGATGAGTAATTACTTTTTCAATTAGTAATATGCAATATGTAACTGACTACATTTCTTAATTAACTTTTCCAATACTGTTATTTTCTAAAATGACATGAGTCACATTTAAATTAAATATGCAGCTTGGCTGCAGAGTCGGAGAGATATGAGCCACTCGTTGCTCATATCAGCCCAATCTCTCTTCTGAGCAATCACTATCTGTCCTAATGTGTTTTCATTGAAACCAACAGGGGAGGAAATATCAAATTGCTGCTTTAATTTACCAATAACGATATTCAGTACAGGCTTTTAATTATAATGACATATAAACAGTTCATGTGCCCTTGAGAAACACAGTGGGATTTTACAGCTATCACAGACATGACATCCCACCAGCTGGAAAAACCTCTCATTTGCTTTTGTAGTGAGGGACACGAGAGGTAAAACAAGGAAGCTGTAATGTCAAACCGAGAGCGCGGATCAATCTTTTTATCGCGCTTCTGTGGAATCACAGCCACTGCGGTTAAACATCCTGAGGAGACAGCAGCAAAGATAAGCCTGGATTCTGTGAGCATCTCTGCAAAGATAAAATTATCTCTGTATGATAGATAAATGTTTAGGTGACAAATGAAAATGTATAAAACCAGGCAAAATCTTATCTAATTTCCACACTGACACTTCATTCATTATTCATGTCTTAATTACTGGAGAGCAGCAGCTTCCCCTCCCGACTTCACACTTGGCTCTGCCAACGTCTGGTGACTATTGGAAAATGGTGCATACAAAGGGAGATTTTACCACAGCGCCTTTGGAAAATCCAAAGTTCTGGAATAAATGAGCGACTGGAAAACTCAATGGGTCATGAAAATGGAATCGTATATTTTACTTTCAGTCTACTCCTCTTAAAATCATTTAAAACTTACACCTTTCTTTCTTTTTATTGGTTTCCACACACGTCTTTCATTGCCCTAAGTGGATTTTTGTAAAAGAGGCCCTTGACGATGCATCAGCGCTGGCTAATACGCTTCTGCTTTTGTGCTAAATTCTAAAGTGACCCATAAATATTTCCTCAATAAAAAAGTTGCAGGCTAAAGTCATGAATCCACATGGTGACAGCTGCCTGGCAGGCTGTGTGGAAGTGCCCTAACTGCTAATGCGCGCTGATAGCATCGCATGTATACTGCAACCAGGAAGCAGCCAGTGGACGCAGGAAATGGTAGGAACCAGGCGTTTTTAGCACTGTGGAAAACATGTACTGTATGGCCCAGTTTTATAGGCCTGTGGTTTAATATTCAAGGCAGCAGCAAGGGCCTATGGAATCTCCCCCTCAACAATAATGAATATTACCCACACATAGTTTCCCAGGAATAAACTGGGATAAGATTGGATGACGTTTTGGTACTGCCTGTTCCCATCCATGGCAACTTTGTGCACTGGTGTCAATTATCTACAAACTCACAAGGACAGTGTCTGGATAAAAGCGCTAGCCTGAGCTGTAATACACATCGAGGCATATACATTCACATAATCTGTGCATATTATGAACATCCCCCTTCTGTATGTAGCATGTTCACAAAACACGGTAATATATCTCACATTTTCATTGTGTGTCTCCATGCTTGGCCTTCTTCCTCTCAGATAAGGAGAGGAAATAAGTCAGCAAAGGAAGTGGACATTTTAATAAAAGAAAAGATGTTCAAGTAATATTTCTCTCTGTGTCAGCTGTTCCTTAATAGAAAAGGTGAATAATTCATTCAAGACACTGAACAAACTGCTACAATAAAGCCACTTGTACATACCCATATATATTATTCATTTACATTAAAGTATTGTCTCACAGTGTTTTTATAGGAATAAATGTTGATTGTGCTCCCAGGAAAAAACCTTTGGGGCCTGTGGGCTATTAAGAAAAAAAGAGAGAGGAAAGAAAAGAGGGCCAAAGCAAACTTTCATCAACGAAAACTCAAGGATTACAGATTACAGTTGTTTTAAAGCATTTCTAGACGCTCTAGCAGCATAGCTATACGAACGGCAATGTTGGTCTGTAGGTCAGTCCCCCACTTTGGTCCAGACTAAAATATGTCAACAACTATGTGATGGTTTGCCATAACATTTTGTACAGACAGTCATGGTCCCCAGAGGATGAAGAATGCAGATTTTGGTGAACAACTGCCTTGTTTTCTAGGGCCACCAGCAGGTCAACTGCTCCAATACCGATCCTTAAGATCATCTCTATGAAATACCACTACTCTTGGTGGATATAAAAACTACAGGAGAGGTCCAAATTGATGGTTACAACCATCTTTTCAGAATGCTCTCTAGCAAATACAATATTTCGTCTTAATTCTGTTTTCTTTCAATCTCACTTCTCAAACTCATTTTTGAAAACACAGTATGCTAAAATCTCCACCATCTCTTAACATTTATAACCATAACTGCTTTCAAAATCAATCTGAGGTGGAGCGTTGCACATCCATCTATTAACTGAATGTCCAATTGTTCTCAAAGTCCTGTCCTTTGACAATAAATATGAAATGGCTTCAATTCTGATTCCTCATTTACCCCTCTAGATCCAAGTACTCGCTAAACTAATGACATTCCCATCAGCCCCTGTACCTTGTGTTTAGTGCTAATTGCAAATGTTAGCATGCTAACATGCTAAACTAAGATGGTGAACATGGTTTATATTATACCTGCTAAACATGAGCATGTTAGCATGCTGATGTTAGCATTTTAGCTCAAAGCAACACTGTGCCTAAGTACAGCCTCACAGAGCTGCTAGCATGGCTGACGACTCTTAATCTTGTTGATATCATAATATAGTCTAATGCCAAAGTCAAATAAGTGTCAAAGCAGTATGTATCTTTGGTTGTTGGCATAAATCATGAAGGATATCAAATCACACAGTTTTGTATACAGTATGTTAACGCCTACATGCAGCAAGTCTTGCCCCATTAGCTCCATAAAGATCAAAGGAGAGAAGCCTTGACCACTATTAGAGCTGGCTATGAAATAATCATTCCCTCGCAGACCAGACATGCTCCATCTTTAATTATAATTGCTTTAATCCCATGTCTAGAGCTACACACGTCAGCCCCACTTTAAAGCCATCCTCATCTGTCACAGTCCGTGCCAGAGCATGTTATAGAAATATTGATAGAGGACTCATTAACTCGGTTATCATCTTATAGGCTTTTTCACACACAGCTTCCATCTCAGCTGCCAAATGAAATAGCATTTGGACTGAGGGTTTTCTTGGCAGAATCAAGCAGAGGTCACCTCTGCAAAGGTCATCCAGAAACACACACACACTAACTCTTTCCCTTTCACTCATGATGGTGAAAGGACTATTGATCGGCCCAGCCGTATATCTGAAAGCTGATGACGTTGACTCGGCTCATTTTGGGAATTGGAAATGGGAATTGCTGTTCTCCTCTCATCATAGGTGATAGGAAGCTTTGCCTGTAATAACGATAGGCTGTATTGTCTGGGAAAGTCCAAAATGTGATCAATAAGCATCTTGACTCACCCTCCACTGCTGTTCTACAAGATTACATAGAGACTGGGATTGATCGAGTGCCCCCTTATCGTAACAGGGTTCACGTTAATGTTCCAACCCTCATTTAGAAAGGTCTTAAGCTGATGAAACATGGGCTCCTCTGATGATTTGATGCACATAAATGTATTACATATACGCCCCCCCCCCCCTCGGGTCACGCTCCCTTTTCCTCATTAGATCACAGCACACACATTTCAGCACTGGACTCGAAAGAGCTCACGCGTCATGTTTGTATTCTTTCCCAGATTCCAGTCAGACAACTCACATGACTTGGGAATGAATGACAGTTCGTGCAGAGTTTAGCAAAGTAAGCAGGCAGGAAGTGATGATAATAAACTCCAGTGGCTGACAGCAGGTGACAGCTTTTTATTTTCCCTTTTGTGCACTGAGCCCTTCAATATTTAAACGTTTTTGAAAAGAGCTGCACTTTTCACATTACTAATAATAGGCAAGATGTTAGATTTCATTTCCAGCATTCTCATATAGTTTATGCAGTGTATAGGCTTACTACCTCTGCAGGGTATGAAGTGTATACATTCAGTTTCCAATAGCAATCCGTAGCCCAGTTCAGACCCAGCAGAACCAATTTTCCCAGTAGCTTTTGAGTAGACTGCATGACCAGTTGAACCTAGGGCAGGGGGC
Source organism: Enoplosus armatus (assembly GCF_043641665.1). Lineage (NCBI taxonomy): Eukaryota > Metazoa > Chordata > Actinopteri > Centrarchiformes > Enoplosidae > Enoplosus > Enoplosus armatus. Next base: position 14,822,807 of record NC_092199.1, on the reverse strand, counting down.
AAAACCTGTTGTTGGGCCCCCATGGATACCCCCTACCTCCCACCCTCTGTGAATTGTGTGAGCACCCTGTCACTTCCAATTTCCCATCAAGTACAGAGTGCACTAAACGTGGGAACTCAAGTTAGTCGCCCAATCCAGAAATGTACTGGTGCTCATAAACTGGACTTGGCTCCTGGTTTTTGTCATAATTTGGACTAAGATAAGGTCTAAAGGAAAATTCTGCTAATTTTCAACCTTGGTTTCATAATAGTGGCCATTCTGATGCTAACGTTGCGTCTCCTTTGTAGAAATTCCGGAAACTTGATTTGAGATCAATCAGCCTGAACCTCCTTCGGCTTTCTAAATAGACTTTGGTTTTACATAAATGATTTCAAATGCTTGTCTCTTCATCCAACTGAAACAAAGCTATCTATTCATTTGAAGCAATAACATTTATTACGGCTTCATATATACAGTAGCATGATTCTAAATTCACCAGAAGTCTAAAAATGTATTCTGCGACCATGCTTGCATCTCTGTGAGGCTGGTTCTTGGATAATGTCAGCATGCTAACATGCTCATACAGGATAATGCTATCATGTTGATGCTCAGCAGGTTAACTAACATTTGCTCATTAGCACCCTGGATTAGCTATTGTGGCTATAAAGTAAAATATAGCCGAGCATGATGCGAATGTCATTAGCTTTGCTGCTACGGTGATGCAGGCAGGGCCGGCAGCAGCAACGTGGACACCACACTTGTTTGAGCCGCAGCTGTTCAGCGAGGTAGCCGTCACGCACAGGTGGAGGTAGGTGGTGTGGCTCGGACATGAGCCCACCTTACTGGACTCAGACCATACTGAACCTTAATGGAAAAACTTACTGCAGTGTGACGGCATGGGTACAGTGTGGCACACCAATGCAGAGGGAAAAACACATCAGCTCCACTCTAGCTGCTGGTTTTTCTCAGAGAGAAAAAAAAGAAGCCTCTGGGACACAGTGGCTAAAGTGATAGCGAACCATTTCTTTTGCACTTTAAGCCCTGGCTCTCATGTCGCATGCAGAATGCCTACATAACCTTAAGCACGTCAGGAGGTGTTAGCGGTCGCTTGCACGTGGATTTAGAGCTTCTGGGTTTGGACCGCGGCAAAATGAGGGAAAACAGAGATAAGGGTGAGGAGAGGAAAGATAGAGAGGGTGAAAGTATGAAAGTATGGTATTTTAACAGAAAGATGAGGTCAGGTGAGCTCTTTTTTTTTTTTTTTCATTTGTTCTGCTGTCATGAAAAAGAATGATGTAAAAGGAATGGAGGAGGCAAAAAAAATAGATTCAGTGATAAGACAGAAAATCTGGCATGCTATACATAGATGAGCTGGAGAAACTTTTGAGTGATGAAGCTAAGGAGAATATGGATTAGGATTGTGTGTGTGTGTGTGTGTGTGTGTGTGTGTGTGTGTGTGTGTATGTGTTGAGCGATGTGACTGACCCAGGACAGCTGTGTGTGTTTATAGTCCTCAGGTCCTCAGTTGCACACGTGCTTGTAAATACTTATCCTCTGACCCTGGACAAAAGTGTCTGGCATCTGCACACAATTTGGCATCCCAGTTTGGGGGGGGGGGGGGGGGGGGGGGCAATACTTACACAAGCAACACCAAGACATTAAAAATCAGCCCTGTGCTCATTCGTCTACTGTCTTAAACACCTCTAAATCCTGCAGCTGGCTTTTGTTGTCGTCTTCCCCTCCTGCTGTCTTTTTTAGTGCTCCTGTCCTTCCCTAATAATGTAAATGTTGTGTATTTCCGCAGAGAAAGAGGATAACACAGCCCAGTTGAAGGTGTTACCGAATGTTCCAACGCACAGACCCGTGACAGAAATTTAGCATTCTAACATTTCTTTCTTTTTTTGCTGTCCTTTGCTTTCTCTCACCTCCAAGCAGACGTTGTGAGTTGAAGTGTGACGATTCTCGCTGCAGTGGTGTCAATCAATATGAACTATTGTTCCACCTCATAACAGCAGTAAATGGAACTGCAGAGCCATCAGTTTTCCATGTTCAGGCCGGCATCCTGGGATGGATGCTGACCTTGTAAAATGAGCGATACACCTCTTAAAACAACTGAATCCGATAGATTGGGCAGTGGTAAACATTTATAACATTGTGCCTCTTCTCCCAACCCATGGGCCAAACAGAAGGTTGGTACTGGATGATTCCGCCAGACCCCAGATAATGAGAACATGTTTTAATAGTTAATATCAGGTGGCTAAAACGATTTGGTTATGGCTCGAGAAAGACTGTGGTTGTAGAACATAACGTATGGTTATATTTACACAAACAGGCTTTTAGCTCATGGTTGTCTGTAAATCCACTTACAAATTATATTAGAAAAAGCTACTCCATACATCTAGCTTCAAAATCATCAATTTACAGTAAACTACGTCTAGTTGATAGCTATCCATGGTTACAGGAAACAGGAACTGCTAGTAGATGATGCAGCATGACTTCCAAGGTGAAGTTGTTTTTATGGGGAAAATAGTGAACGAGGGATTGTTTCGGACACAGATTCACAGATTTCATGACATACTGACTCGTCATAGCAGAAAAATTACAGGTGTAACTAATAATATTAGCGATGGCTCCGTACCATTTAATTGCGCCTCTAAGCCGTAGCAGGGCCGAGGAATTCTTCTCACTCCTGAATACAACCGTCAATAATGTTGTTAGTTACACCTGTGCTTTTCCTGTTGTGACAATGCGAAAAAGGCCTGTGTTGTCCTTAAAAGTGGCTCATACTACAGGATTTTCCAGCAGGAAGAATTCCAAGGGGGACTTGGCTGCTTGTCCATGAGGTATGACACGGTCGGCACAGGACCAAGATTTTGACGTTTCACTGAGATCATGTCAAAAAGGATGCATTATTTATCATGGAAAAATAATTCTTCTGAATCAAGTGCATTCTGCTATAATGGCCTCCCCAAGGCCAGGCAGGGTTAAGACCTCATGCCTTTATCCCCCAGCAGACCTTTCCTGGCTGCTTGAGCACGTTTGATCATGAGACCAGGAAGACTCGAAACGAGGAGGATGCATTATTTAAGCCGTCCTGAAACAAAGTGCTCTCTGTTTGCTTTTCCAGACTCCACTGAATTCTTTTCCCCCACTGCTGTGCCTGTTTTGAATCCCTTTTTACTGTTCCTCTCTCTGTTCTCCGTCAGCCTACCTCTCTTTTGTTACGGCGGCCTATCTCCCTGTCCAAACACAGAAAATCAATCACGCTCACTGACGGACAGGTTGGACACGGATGCCACGAAGCTCCACTCACATCTTCGACTTCCTGTCCTATCGCCAGTGGAGGGTTGAACTGGTATCCATGGGAACAAAGAGATCCTCCATTACAGTAAACCAAGACGAATTTGCATTTGTTTGTGTGTGGCTGTTGGCAGAGGGATCCACACTCTACACCGGCTCATCTGGTGCAATAAATCACAGTCATCGTGCAGTCATAAAAAACTGATACAATCAATAGGATGTCTGGATGTGTGCTCACAGAACAGCTTGTGAGCGTAATCTAACTCTATAGCTTTCTCTTTCTCTCAACCACTCACCCTACATGGCCAAAAGTATGTGGACACCCGAACACTGTACACTGTTCTAGGGCAAACCAAAATTCCTGATAGCCTTCCCAGTTTACTCCATTGTTTCTTTATACTAGACTCCTCTTCACTGTAAAATCTCATAGTTATATTTAATCCAATCTCAATTTAGTATAATTATAATTACATGTGTTTTTCAGTTTCATGTCATCATCTAGTCATCACATTCAGAATTGTTTTAGAACTAAATCATGACTTCAGTGTTGTAACTTGTGACTCGTGAAAACAAACAGTTGGCTGATATCAATGAGAAACCCCCCCCCGCTGGATTACAAGGAAGGCACAGGAATGACCACTAACAATGAAATGTACAATACAGAGAGGTAATGAAAAAAATGTAACTTGCTGTTAAAAAAAAAAAAAAAAAGAAATTTGGAAAAATAGGGTTTGATTTCATGAAAACTTTAAGGGTGATAGCTTCAATATCTAACTGAGGGTTTGCTCAATACATCAAATTAATTTGTTTACATATATTTCTCAGCATGCTTTGTATTTGGGTTAAAATTCCACAGAAAGCCTTCCTTTTTCATAATTTGACATGATGGAAACTTAAATGTTTCTCAAAAGAGTTGCATGTTGTTTCGATCAAATCATTTAAACAATGCAAATGACGGAGATGAGTGTCCACGTCCACCATACAAAGGTGTTGGTAGGGGTTGAGGTCAGGGCTCTGTGCGGGCCAGTCAAGTTCTTCCACACCAAACTGACCTAGCTATGTCCATTGGGGAATTACCATGTAGAAACAAGGGGGGGGGCTTCCCAGAATTGTTGCCACACACTTGGAAGCACACCATCTGTGTCTAAAATATCATTGTATGCTGTAGCAGTAACGTGTTTCTTAATTGAAACTATGGGCCTGGCTCAAACCATGAGAAACTGCCCTACATGACAAGCAAACCATATAGTGTGTTTAGAAGTGGAAAAAGAAAGTGAATGTTAAAGGTTGTTGAAATTCCAGTTTTTCATAGTGGCTTCTGGCTCACCTCACCGTGTTATGTCCTAATCCCATGCCTGATTACTCGTGAGATAATTCCAAAACTGTTGTTAAGGGTTCTCATTTTCAGGGCTGCTCAAATATGAACCTGAATGCAAAGACATGGAGCTGAACCTTGTTTTTAACTTTTTTTCAAAAGCAAGATCCTCAACAGCGTTATTAATATCTAATTTGGACGATCACCTTGAGAAAAAAAATACATACACACAATCATTTTATACAGTCCCTCGCCATAATGACAATGAGTCACCAGTTACCCTGTCTGTCCTCTTCCTCTCCACTTTTTGTACTTTTTTTTTGGGGCATTTTTTGCTTCTAGGCTTTATCGCTGTCCTTGTTCACCCCCTCTCTTATTGACCTCCTTCACATCATGCCGCTACCTACCATAGTTGACCATGCTGTAATCCTCCAGTTTAGGGATGTGTTGATGCTCCGGAGACAGAATACAAATATAGCATTGCCCTTGCTGAGTCACCTTAAGTCAGCAAACAAAGGGATCAAGTGATCCATCACCTGGAAACATCCAATATTGTCGGAGTGTCAAACGGAAACATTTACACTCTGCACTGTTTAATCTAGATTTTAGGAATGTCCTTTGAGGCTTAATGGGATTATGCTGCTTTTATTAAAAGCACTCTGGTAAAAGTGTGTATACAGAGCCCATGTCATTTGCAGGACTATTGGTCCTGAGCCTTGTTCGTATCATGTAGGGCAGACAACCTGGACACCTTGAGGCGTGCAGGTGCTGGAACTGTAACACAGGGACCTTGGGCCATGTTGACTCAATAGCATCATCTCAGCATTTGCTGACAACACAGGCAACATCCTGGCGCTCCACATCCGAAAGGCGTTGCTTGGTTACAAATCTAGGGACAAAACTGCAGTCTCAGTCCTGGTCCCGAGCCAGCACATTTTCCTGCTCTAAGTCTCCATTTCTAGAGATGACTGGTTCATGATTACATGAAAGAAAAAAGAAAAATCCAATTTGATATTAAATAAGATAGTACAGATAGAGCGGCTAATGAGGATAAAAACGAAAATGGAAAATTAACTGGAAAAAATATAAGGCAGCCTTGTTCTATGTTATATACAGTCAGTAGTTTTTCCCTCAATCTAATTCTGTGAATGTGATCTAACTGGAAAATGACATGTGTAGCAAAGTCTATTTGTATCTTTGTCTATTTTGACATGGCATTGCAAAGTTATTATAATTGATCTCCGCTTAATGGCTTGATCGCCCTTCCTCTAAATCTAAAAGAAAACTCTTCATAGAAATACTTTAAGAGGTATTAGAAGTGCTTTGTTTTCGTTTCATAATGTCCCCATAAAACATGAATAAACCTATATCAAAAGGCTTTTATTAGAACAATGGAAAATAAATCACAAGCATGTGTGGGTTTGCACACTGTTGCTTGATCTAATCTGCATGCATCTCTCCAAACTAGAAATACAACACAGGGAAAATCATTATTGTTTTATTGTTATTAACAATTTGTTTGTAGTAGTTCAGTCCTTAACTCATTGTTCTTGGCTCTGGATTCATTTTTGTTTTAAAGAGGTTAAAAATGTTTTTTTGTGTGTTTGGATTACAATTTTGATAAACCTTTGTTTTATAGACCTGCCTAATAATTACTTTGCTACCTCGCATGAACCTTAGCATTCGCGATACCTTCATGCTAAGCTAAAATAACTGGCTGTTGGCTGCAGCCGTATATTGAACGGACGGACATAAGAGTTTTATCTCTCTTGTCATATAACACTTTATTCCTTTAGGTAAACCCCCTTGATAAAAAAGGGTGCGTTGGATATATGTTGCAGTGAGTTAACTGCCTGAACCAGCTTGCAAGCTTTCAAACATTTAATTAACCGCAATTATTTTACTTTTTATTTGAATTTGCTGTCATTTAAATTTCATTGCTGATTCAATGGCCGCCATCACATATAACTCCATTATTAAACTTATATACTTATACCTGAAGAAGTCTTTTCACCGCGTGTTGCATTCTGGTTCTCCCTTCTGTCCTAAGTCTGTCTTTGTCTCTCTAGTCTGTAAAATCACCTCAAAACTTTTCTGAGTGGCACTCTGATCCTCAAGACATTCAAGACGAGCGTTCCAGCGAGCGCCAGCGCTGGCTCTCCAGTCTTTTCAGAGGAAATGGGAACAAATAGAGCGGCGAGAACTGATGAGTTGGTTGTTGAACACTTGTGATCTCCATGTTTGCCTGAATCGTTGTTTTAGCGCTGTCATCGGTGAGGTATTTTGGCAGCAGGGCTGCAGCCCAGGGATATTTGTTTCTTTGTGAGGCACCAGCCAAGTCCACAATCCCATAAGGACAATTTCAACGTGAACTTAGTAACTCAGTGTTAATTATCAGTGCTTTTATATACATACTATATAGTATACTGAGATAGTGTTTTAAATACATGCTGATTTTGCAGGATTGCATACTTTCCAACATGGCCTGATTCAGCAGGATTTTCTCTTCATCAATCGTATCTCTGTGTGTGTGTGTGTGTGTGTGTGTGTGTGTGTGTGTGTGTGTGTGTGTTTCTCTGTTCCTCAATAATCATTTTGCGAGCAGATTTGCAGTTGAGAGAATCAGTAAACTCCATCCTTGCCAAAATCCCATTCCAATTCGTGAGCTCCGTTCTTGCCAAAATCAATGAAGATTTTAGTCTTGTAGTGTATTCCCAGCTCCACTGCACCTCTTCCCCCCCCGCCTGCATTTTTCATACTCATGCCTTATTTATGCATGAGTCACTGTCTGAGCGTTTGAGCCGTTTGAATAAATTAGTAGATGTGCCTAATTAGTGGATGTTGAGTGTACTGTACAGTGTTGTCTGTACTCTGTGGTCCAATACAACACCACCAGTGTTGCTGAGGTTAAAGCAGTGCAAGCTGAGAATGTGAGGACATGCTATTTATCTCTATTGCTCATTATTAGCCTGTCGAAGACTGAAGTAAAATAAATGTGGTTGCCATGCTACCTTAATGTTAACAATGATCACCATCTTAATCTAACATTTGCTAATTAGCACTAAACACAAACTGCAGCTAAGCCTGATGGGAATGTCCTTAGTTTTTCAGGTATTTGGTCATAAACCAAAGTATTGGGCCTTTTTTTTTTTAAAGCTGCATTTATCACCTTGTTAAGTTGATACGTCAAACGTGTTAGCAAACATTTGGCTATTTAGACATCCAGCGGACACGGTGAAACAATAGCATTCATTTGGATGTCTGGAAATTCCTTCTTCTTTTACCCCTGTTTTCTTTTTTTCTTCTCCACCAACTGCTGGAGGAAATATTTGGCTCTTTGCTGCTAAATGCTCCACCAGCATGTTCACCAGCTAGTGGCTAACTCTGCCGTTTGGTGCTGGACATAGTAGTGTAAAGTACCCCTGATTTTACTATAGAAATATTGATTAGTGCAGCTTTAAACCTGATTATGGCGCTAGTTAAAAAAGTCAGGGGATTGCAAAAGCCAATACAGTTGTTGTACAATGGTTCTGCAGGGAACATGTGGACCGACCCGCCACACGACACTGCCCTCCCTAAAAGTTCAAAAGTTACAAAGACATTCAAACTTCTCTCGAGGTGAATGTGTGTGTGCTAAGGCCCATATTGCAGTAGGAGGTGGTTATAATGAACACCATATATGGTGTGTATGTAAGGAAAACAAGGTTAAGGGGGGGGGGGGGGGGTTCCAGTAGCTTTGGAGGGCAGAGCAATGAGCTCAGGAACGGGCAGGAAAGCTCAGGGCTTTGCTGTTGTGCTCTTCTCCTGTGGCAGCTGAACCAATCCTCCGGGTGTTCGTGGAGTTGCAGGGATGTGGAAGGCGTGAACAAAAACACACTCAAACTCCCACATTCAGGTGCTTTTGACATAAGGGGCAACAATGATAGATGGGGCTTGAGCCAATCTGGGAGAAGACAAATGATGTCTGAGCAGACGGCAGCCCCCTGCGTGGACTTTTTAACCATATTAAAACACTCGCACACAAACGAGGCAGCAGACTGGGGAGTGAAAGACAGATGGAGGAAGCAACGGAGAGAGACGGGATGAGAGGAAGAGTAATCAGGACATTTGAAGTGGTGAGGGGTAGAAATAAGGATATCTCACAGAGAGTCTACAACCTGTTACAAGAGAAGTAAATGTCTGAAACTACTAATGAAAGCTAAGAAGGAGCGCGCACCGGGTTAGATCTGGGTGATTCACAATGCTGAATATTTTAATGTTCAGCATCCATCAGCGTCAGAGATTAAATGTCTCTTACTGATGGTTCTAGCAGACTAATTGTGCTGTGAGACTCATTTTCTCGGAGAACGCCACAACTCCAATTAGTATGCCACGTCTACAAACACAAATAGAAGACTTTCTAGGGATACGACTTGCATGGTCACACACTCCCACAGGCACACACACACACACACACACTCCCACAGGCACACACACAGTCAGAAATCCCAAATGCACTCAGGTTAATCTTAAATCCTACTGTCATTAGCCCATTTGAATAACATGAAAACAATTTAGACTCATGTCCCGACCCACCTCAACCATCCACTTTTTAGTGTTGGGTCTCGAATTGTTTTTTATCAAAATTAATCCAACAGGGCGAAATATTTCCAGCACGAATCACAAACATCACATTTTGTCATTTGTAGAAACATATTTAGCTACAGGAAAAGGCCTTAAAAGGCTCGGAAACTTGTTGAATTGAACATTTTGAATACATGCACTTAGCTGCAGTCACTCCAAGGATGCTGTCTCGATCGTGATGGGTCTCCCTGGTGGAAATAAAAGCAATCCAATTTGTGAGAATGCGGCCTCAGTTCACTTAAGTCAATTTTGAATTCTGGCACAACTACGCCATTCCCAGCAGCTCCCAGGACATTCACAGGGGTTTTAAGTACAACCTACTTGTTCCCTTTGAACAGAAAGCGTGCATTTGTCAAGTAGTGCTGTACCATAGAATTGCACAATCACAGTTGCTTTAACCTTTAAAAGGGGGAACTCAAGCAATTTAGCGTTGCAGTTCCAGGGTGGGGGCTTGCATTACAGCAAAAAAAAAGAGGCAGAGATATCTTGACTTTCAGTCCTTAGTGTGGAGTAATTGAGTGATATTCTATATTTTTGTTATTGTCAACAAAAAAACATTGAGAGGACCAAAATCAACAATGAATTGATTCTATTAACAACTCTTGTTGGTGTATCCAAAGCCTGATCTTATTCCACAGAGCACCATTGTTGTCCAAAAACCATTAAAATACATCAATGAGCCGCACTGTTGCCCCGGGTGACATGTTCCTTCCTTTCATCCAAAGCACTTCCCAGTTGTTGCCTCTCATCCACCTCTATAAAAACATAGATACTACACTTCCTCCACTAGCATCTTTCATTAGGCCCTTTGTGCCTGGTAAGCGTCCATGTGTTTCAAATTCCTGGCAACTCGTTTCAAACGCAGGCTTTCGTGTGTCTCTCCGAGCTCAAGCCGAGATAACCCCCCAGTGATGTCATCGAGGACTTGACACAACTTAGCTTTTACAGGCGGAGTGGTACTCGCTATGACCAGTAGACTGATCTTAGCAGTTTTTAATTGTTAGCTTAAGTCCTTTGGTTCACATGCTGAGTGCAAGTTACTGTGGATACCACAGAACTGTGCTGTTGTTTTCTGGAGTAACAGCTGGTTAATACTAACTGCTGCATTGGGGTGACTCCAGTGGATTCTCGTTATTTTGGCCTGAATTCCAAAGGCTGCATCATTCGGCCCAAACCAGGGACGTTCAATCTTGGAAGAGTCTAACGGCGCTTTTAGCCCGCATGATATCGGCTCTGAAGTTGGGTTTCAGCGAAGACGCCATTCATCTTCCTCGCAGCTTATTTCTCTTCCAAAAACCTTTATGTAACAGGGGTCGCCATATTAAGATGAAAGTCTCTTTTTGAAGTGAGCAACAGCCAAAAGTTGACTTAAAAAAACTGAGAGAAACAAATGCAGAAAGGCATAAAGGAGCCAGAGCCCTAATGGGTAATGACTGTTAATATGCACTTTAGTTCTTCTGATCAAAATAGAGATAAGCCCTTATTATGTGTTTGTCTTCTTTGAGGCATTTCTGCTTTCTGGTGCTTTATTAGATACAGCAGCAAGCGACCAGGAGGGAGAATGACATTCAACATAAGTGTAAGCCATAAGTGAAAGGACATTTCAAGTATGTCCTGCACACCTTCGCCTGCTGAGCCAGCAGGGCCCTTCAAAGTTCAAGCCCTTCAGAGATTAAACGTATTTATGGGAGGCTGATTACAGCAGTAACTCCCTGACACCGTGGATTACTCTGAATGTGCCTCGGAAACTTTGCGTATACGTACTTCTACGTACTAATCTGTTGCCACACAGCGTGTCACGTCTCAATTATGGCCGTGCAGATGCTGTTTTCGAACCAAACATTCTCCTTGTCAAGCCAGGCGTGATGAAATCTCATAAACATCCTGCCAGTCTTCATCTCGCCCAGGTAAATAGATTATCTGTCGAAAATTAAGTTGTGAATCGAAGCAGTTAGGCATGATGGGACCATATGCGAGAGGTGGACCGAGCCTATTGAAAGATGAGTACACAGCAGGAGAGAAAAAGCTGGAGGAGGTAGATGGCTTAAGGGGGGGGGGGGGGGGGGGGGGGGGGGGGTTGGTGCTGATGGTAGACAGATGCAGGGCTCATTACAATCAGATCACACAGGGTGAAGGTGGGGCGGACATCGCAGTTTGCTTAATGGGAACTTTTCCCAGTTCCCCGCAGAGACTCCTTTTTACGCGGATCCAAAACACATAAACAAACAGGAACACGATGCAGATGCTTGCCCCACATTCAGGCACACACACACACACACACTCAGGTTGACAGCATGAAATTATCAGTGTTTCATCCAGAGGGAGCTTTTCCACTGTACGTCAGCCATTCATGCTGCAGCACAGCCTTAAAACCTTTTCATTCATTCAATATTTCCTCTCTTTCTTTTGATGGTTATTTGACCAGTGAGACACTCATGGGTGTCTAACTGCTTGAATTTGGATGAAAAAGAATGCCTGAGACCCTAAGAAGGGTGCGTTTGGGGCCTACACGACATCTCTGGGACCTTGGTTGTCCCTGTTGCCACCTTAACTTACGACTTACCAATCACTTCTTCTCCTGTCTAACGTTCTGATGAGTCAGAATAAAACACCGGAGCTACAGAAGGTGAAGGAAATTCTGTTATATGTAAAACGTAACATGCAAATGCTTCTGTAAAGGGCACCAGGGCTCACTGAATGGTTTTATGAGTATGGAAATGATGGGAATCACATGCTGAGGCATCCACCGTCACCAGATTTAAACCACTAAATGAGGGAATATCTTTCATCTCTATCGGCTTGCTTTAATTTCTCACCCATCTGACCCATCATGCTCCTGATAAATCCATTTCTTGATTATCAATACAAATTCCACCAGCAGAGAGGAGAGGAAATGGGACTGCACACTGCCAAAAACAAGTCAACTACAACTTCCCATGATTTCTAATGAGGGACCTTCACTTTTTTCTAAGGCAAATACGATTGCTTATTTTATTGTTTCTGTTGAACTGTTATCTTCTCGACACTTCCTCAGTAGAAGTGGGGTAACCTGACTTTAGTTGTGCATAAGCTGGATACACATAAGTGACATGACAGATAAAGTTTCAACAATATCCCTGTTTGCACACAAGCGAATGAGGGAAGGCAGCTTCAAAACGTTGTTCGAGTTCCAACCTGCCAGCAGCTTGTGACAGCTATCTGATGGTGTTACAGTAGGCTGGTTTAATCCCATTAGCTCCGACAGTCAACTCTTTCCATACAACTTCGATTGTTGAAAGAATAAAAGGAAGTTAAGGGTACACTTTGTACTGTGCTACAGGAAGTGTCACAGGCAATCTCTTCCCAGCGTTATTCATGAGGTCGTCCGCGGTGCCTTTGCATTGATCTGGTGGCACACCGAAGCTGCTTCCCGTCAGGGCAGCGTCTCTTCTCTCTGCTGTCACTTGTTGTAACGCTGCATCAGACAGTGGAGGACTTTCAAAAGCCGGAGGCATGTTGTTTTTGCAGAATTCCAGCGCAGAGTCTCTCAGGCACGGAGCACGTCTTCATCTGCACAGTCAGGCACTTCAAAGATGCTGTGTTCAATGACAGCAGGGTTTATCTTTTATTAACTAGCTGTGTTAATGATATATCACTGCCCTCCTTCTCCAGGAATTATGACGCATACAGATGTGACTCTGGCATTACACATGTACAGACCCATTGTGCTGTTAAAGAGTAACTCAACACTAAATCCACTTTTTACTTTACAGTCACTTTATTACGCTATCTATTGATCCTGATCCCATTTTACAGTGTTCATTACAACATAAGAGAAAAGCCACTGATTCTGTCCTCAAGACCGCCCCAAAGATGTGCAAAATCTGCAGCGTTATGTACTCAGGGACACTCCGCCCCCGAACTATGAAGCAACATCAGGGTCACCCCCGACATATTAACACAGAAATGAACTGTCAGCAGTGTGGACGGTAGGAAAGACTGCGAGCATGCAATTGAGAGCAGCCTCAGTAGAAATACTACAGTAGTAGAAATACTAACTCTACTACTTGTTAACTTGTAGTTTCCAAGCTTGATCAGTGTTACAGTGTTTATACCTTCCCTACCACTCATTCACATCCCCTGAACTGTCACTCCAGCCGCTTTACATTACAACAAGAGTCTCATATGTAATCAGGGTTCTATGAATTGTTGATGACCATCAGATGTAATATCTAGACATGATAACAGCTGGAAATAACTGAAACGCGTTGGTTAGACAGCAGGAGAGAGGAACACTAAAGGAACCATCCAGCAGAGCTGTGAGGGGGGTGGGGGGTGGGAAGGGGGGGGGTTGAGGGTGTTTGTCAGGGTTGAATTTGCGAAGGGGGCGTGTTTGAGCTAAAATAGTTGCTCTTCAAGTTTGTACTCAAATGAAAAAGTGTAAGCTGGCAAGCTAGGCTAAGGAGCTTTTACCCACAAATTGGAAGCTAATTTTCCTAGCATGCTAACATTAGCACTGATTCTCACACAGCGTTACATTTCGCTCATGTTATTTCAACACGTGCTGAGTCAGCAGCAGCTCCTGCATGCTATCAGATGCTATCAGAGCGGAAAAATAAATAAAACTTAAACGTCATCTGTTTGGTAATTACAATTTTGGCCAAATAAGTACACCACAAATATGTATACATTTGTACTGATTTTTATAGCAAAACTTAATTGAAATTTTAGTTTGACTTTAAAGAAAAAGGAACAGGAAAGATTGAAAGGGGGTGGCGCAACCTTCGCTCTGATTCACTGAAGTGTTTTGTAATAATGGGCATGTTTTGTTCACTGTTCAGAAGCTTCCTCTGAGTAACGACTACCTTCCTTGATAGGCTGGAAAGTTTTGGACGAGGAGCGTTGAATTCATCACAACAGCACAACTGGAATGTTATCAGTGTGGAGCACATTACGGTGTGCCATTTCAGAAGAGAGCAAGGTCATAGAGAGGCCTTAATTAGGGATACACCTCTGCAAACACACCGGGACATGTAGGCTACACACCACACATACCTAGACGTGCCGACATAGTTAATTGGAAATGCCATCAGTTCATGAGGAAAAATGTCATCAATTCTCATGCAAATAGCTTGCAGAGGTGGCATGGATTTGTTTCATTATATCTCCATGGTATCGCAGCAATGGAAGAATGGCATGCATGGATTTTCTTGTATTACAACAAACATGCCTGCAAAGAGGAAACACTCCTGCAGATAGTAGGGAGTGTGAAGAAAAACACATGTTTTCTTCTCTCTACGATCAAGATGGAGACAGAGCGTTAATGAATGGAGTCAGTGGAAAGGATGCCACAAGAGAAGTGTCCAAAGTAAATGCTTGCGGGCTCTTACGAGAAGAGCCTTAACATTATACAATGATTACAATCCTAGGCGGATGAAAGAAAACAAGTGGATGCAAGTACTTGTGAGGCTTTACAGCTACGCTTGTAACTGCAATTGATTACAGGCTTTGTTGTTCAGTTAAAGCGGGGGGTTGGGGGGGGGGGGGGGGGGGTGACAGGATGAGCACAGTGATTACTGGCTACAGGTTGGTGGTGAAGCTAAACCTTCAGGAATGAGGAACATGAACTTATTTTCCTTTCATTACAAAATCAAATGGCGGCTCTGTTCCCTCCAGTGAAGCCCGTGGAGAGTCAGACCTGAATCCTGAATTTCTACTCATATTCATCTTTTGCAGTTGCACTAGACTGACAAAGTAGTACAGAGGAAATGTCTAGACTTTAGTGTTGGCACGATAATATAAGGACCCACATATGCTAGCATAGTAAGTAAGCTAACTACTGCATGTATATTAGCATATGCACATTTACATAGTAGGAGTGTGGATTTGTCACTGCAAGCACATCTTTTCACATTATGCATAGTGATTTGATCTATTGTTGATATTAAATATTTATTAATGCAGCTGAAGCAGATAACATTGTTGGTACGTAAAATACTAATTAACTCAACTATTCAAGAATTATGGAGTTTTGGTTGATTGAAGACAATCATTTTTCTTAATTTCAATATGCATTTTCTGCTGCAGAGTGCTCCCAAACCACATCCTATACTAGGTCCTCTACTGTAGGAAAAATGTTTGTTCCGAGTGTTAAGTTTCAGAATTGTGGATCTGAACAGACCAGTGGAAAACTTACCCAAAGCCGACATGCATAAATAATTAATAAAAACAGAAAAAAAGCACTGAACAGGACCCAAGGACGGTCAGGACAGGACCAAAATAGACACTAGGATAATTACACCCGACTTAAAAATGTGGCTGATCCGAACCGACTCAAATAGAAAGACGGCACCAACACTGGCAGCAGCATGATACGCCACCAACAAGCAGTCGCAGTCAAAAAGAGTGGCAATGCAAAGTGAAATACTTCTTTTTTCGGCACTTCACAGTTCACACCTTAAAATGTTTTTTCTCCTTATATATAAGGAGCTATAATGTGCCATGTAATTAGAGTTGATATTGAGTCTGAATTAATTCACATGGGTATTAGACATATTAACACAAATCCAACACAATGCCATCGTAATAGAATTGGAACTTACTTGGACCCGACCAGGCTGAGAATAATCTGGAGCCTACTAGGGACCCGTGAAAACCACTAATTGTGATCAACTATGTGCATATAAATGTCTGCACACGCACACCATCGTAATGATACAATATTCCACATACAGCATTAAGATAACAAATGAAAAATACATCGTACCTCACTGACCACTTTCTACTTATTTCATGCTTTGATTTTGAAAACAAAACGATTTTTAACTTAAATCAGGAGGATAAAACAACAATTTGGAGTTAAGCCTTTAAAAGCATGGTGTAAAGGAAAATGCTCAAGTGCCGGTCAGGCAGCTTTGATCCATTAGAGGCAGCCCGGCATCACAGGCACCAACACTGCTGACACAGAAACAAAAAGTGATGAAAGCCTGTCTGTCATTGTGCACCAGCCAATCCATATTGTATCATAAAAAGCACGTAGATACTTTTTGTATGCCACAGAGGCGAGAGCAGCGCATAACTCTGTAGTGCATAATGGAAGCACTTTCAGCACACAACATTCGCCTGCACTGTTCAAAGACGGCTCCTCAAGGACTTTTCTCTAATTGGCCTTATCTCAGAATCCATTATAGCATGAAGTCAATCAAAATGAATAGTTGATCAATTCTCCAAACAAGAGATATGAAATTAAAGTCAAATGAAAGCAATCACATTGAAATAAAGAAATTCGACTAATTCCCCCTCAGCATTTTACTATTGTTAAATCAACATGAAATTTGAATGGGATTTTCGCCTCAACGAATGAACAATTTCACAGTAATTTTTTTAATAGCCAGCAACAGAGCAAGCACAATCACAGATCCCCCATTGCTTTCTGTTTATCTCCCGTGTCCAGCCCTTCTGCTTTCCATTGCTAATGCTGCTGCTGCTTTCAAGGAGCTGCATCTGTCGCCAATACCCCTGCACAGTACCGAGTATTAAAACCTCAGCCCAATCAGTCCGACTGTTAGTCTGCAGCCCCAGAGGATCAGAGGAAAACATTCCAAAGAGGTCAACAGGATCAAAAAGACCCTGAGAAAAAAAAAATGAATATGAATTGTGTTCAAGACAATATGCAAGTTGACTGGTGCTGCCATTAAGCTGGCAGTTTTATCAGAAATAATGAGAGGATGATTCCTGTAAATTAAGCCCACATTGTTCTGAAAAGGAGATCAAGGTGTCTGAAGCAGTCGCGCTGTGCCGGCAAGACTTATCCAGCCTTATTTGATTTTGGTCGCGTGAAACGTGACACGCGGATATAAAGATATCCGTGCTATATTCTTCCACCTTGACACGAATAGCCAAGGGGAAAGCCATGAAATGAACACACACACACACACAGAGGAAAGAGTGTATGAGTGAGCAAAGAGGGAGAGGGGATAAAAGAGAACCAATAAACCCAACCTCTGATCCTCCAAAAGTGAAATGAGAAAGCTGAAGAACAGTTGTTCAACAGGTGTGGGGAAGGAGTGAAAGAACAGTTAATGGGGTAACGTGGGTTTGCAGAGGAGGAAACGTTTGTGTCGCCGCTGGTTTGCTTTAATTAGCTTTAGTGATTTTGGTTCGGCTTATCAAAATTTTCAGAAGCAAGAAGGACGAATCACATGCATAAGAATCAAGGCACTATAAGCACGTCACGCTGTGAGTTTTGACAAAGAGCTCGGCAGCAGGCCACACACACTTCAGTAGATCCATGGAGAATAGATACTAAATAGCAATCTTTCAAACGCTCCCCTAAGTTTACACAAGGTTGTTAAGAGGTCAAGAGCTTTGATCTGATATTCTATCCGAGACTTTAAAGGGAAGGAATAATCTCAGTTTTAGCCCTTCGCTGCTGACTGACTTTTCCAAAATCCAGAAGAAGTGGGTGTGAAGAAGAGGTGTGGGGGTACACTGAGGACAAGGCTGAAGTGTGAGGGTGGAGGTACTAGCACATGCAAGGCTGGTGCACATGTAGGATTTGGAATGAAAGGCAGAGGGAAAAAATGTACCGGACCTTAAGATTTCAACATCACCAGCAATAAAAGACAAACGTCATTCTGATTGTAATTCTGTTTTTTTTTGCAATTCTTTATTTAGATGATAGTTTAGAACCAACTACAAAAACATAGCCTTGCAGTTACAGAGAGCAGTAGAAGTTGGCAACAAATGAACGGCATGGCTCGAAACCCTTCCATTCTCATTATCCTTTTTTTAACCATTATATTTTCAATAACTGTTTACATTCTGAAAGGAGGGATGTACAGTAAAGATGTGCATCAACATGTTGGGAGACAATAAAAACAGCAGAATTGTGTATCAAATAATTAAATAAATAAATAAATAAAAAGCAACCCACAACTGCAAAAGGTCTATGAATTTGCTAACTCCATAAAGTGTGGCTGTGACTGTCATACATAAGAAACTCATTTTGACCATAACTTAGTAAATCTGTGTGTTTGTAGGTGAAGTGAAAAAGTAATTTTTTCCATTATGTATATTATAACTATCTCTGTCCATTCCTCTATTGTGGGCGAATCTGGAAGCAGCCAGTGCCTAGCGATGTTTTTTTTTTTTTACAAGCAGATATCAGGACACCAAATAAATATTCATTGAAGTGCCCTGAGTGAAAGTTCACTTTCCCTAAAATGAAAGTGCAAAACTGAAAAGGTATTTTTGTGTTGAATATACCTTCCAATGTTTTGTGCATCTTTGACCAGAAATTATTACTGGACACTC
This sequence comes from Enoplosus armatus, assembly GCF_043641665.1. Lineage (NCBI taxonomy): Eukaryota > Metazoa > Chordata > Actinopteri > Centrarchiformes > Enoplosidae > Enoplosus > Enoplosus armatus. The sequence continues at coordinate 14,804,296 of NC_092199.1, read as the reverse complement.
CCAAAATATATGCCAGTGATCCTGGCTCCCACATGGTCTTCCGCACTTTGAATCACCCCCTCCTGTAGAGTGTGCTTTCTGCTTTGGGGTAATAAAAAATCTAATTAGACTTCCATCCAAATTCTCTCCATGTATGCGAGTTGGTGCACTTCCATTGGAAGCTACAACAGCTGTACCATTCCTCCTTTGAAATCTCAAAGTTACCTTTGTTTTCCCCATTTATTTTGAACATACTCTGTGGAATGAGTTTTTTTCTCATGAAGCCCTTATATAGTCTGGACATAATACCTCCTTTTGACTCTGACGATTAGGCTCCTAAAACTTCCTCCTTCTTCCTTAGGGAGGTGTAAAGTTTTGCCCTGGAACCTGGAGATAATTTTGTCCCACTCAGAGAATTGTTTTGTGGCTATTTCTACAGGGAGAGCCTGAAACAAAAAAAAGTAGTCTTGGGGAAATGTTCATTTTTACAGATTTAATTCTCTGGGTGAGACTCATGAAACGGGTGGAGTTCCATCTCTTTATATCTGATTTTATTTTAGTCAGAAGAGGGTCATAATTAATCTTTGGGTATCAGTATACCTAAATATTTCAGTGTAGTCTGGCTCCATTTCAAATTAAATTTATCTTGCAGTTGGTGTATAATTTAATTTAAAAATCTGGGTTTTCTGAACATTTAGTTTATATCCTGCATATTTACCAAAAGAGTCCAAAAGCTTAAAAGCTTAAGCAGAAAATGAGTTAGAAGGTTCACTCAAATATACCAAAACATCGTCCACATATAACGCAATCTTATGTTGTTCATCATTTATGGGGATGCCTTTAATGCTGTCAGTCTGTCTTATCCACTGGGCAAGGGGTTCTATATATAGCGCAAAAAGAAGTGGCAACACTCTGCCACCTTGTCTTGTTCTAATTTAATCCTCACGTGAAAGGGATTGCTCGTAGTGATGAACCCACAGATAATTATTAGCCAACTCAGTTCCCCTCACCTCAATGGAGCTTTATAGTATCTTTTAGCTCATTGTTGGTTTTGCAGAACCCCCAACTTTACTGCTTAGGTTCACTCTCACCACTCTCATCAGCCGTTAAAGCTCTAAAAAAAAAAACCTACCCAGCCTTAAACACCAGACCATATCAACTTAAAAGGTGATAATATGTCAATGTTGTTCACAGCTTGTTTAAGTGCCCAAAAAATCAGTAATTGTAAGCCAAGGTAACATTTGAATGAAGAAGTAGTTCCCTGTTGTTTCAATTTCTTGCTGTCCTGTAACTACATTTTAGCCATAGTGGCCACTGTTCAGAAAGAGAAGGGTTAGCCTTACATAATACATAAATTGTGAATAAAACCAAGGTTTTTACATAAGAAAATAAATAGTAACAATAAGGTGCTCAGTTCTAAGTTTGTATAAGCTAACACTAACATGATAAAGGTCAGGAACAGTGCTGTAGGGAGCCTATGGAGCCAGGCTCGTAGAACTTTCTATGACTTGCGGGTCTGCTCTGGGACACATAGTACATTAAAAGTCTAATAAAACTTTTATAAATAAATGCCTTTATTCAGGCAGACATATGTGCTGAGATTTCCTGTTGATGTGCCAGAGGTTGATGAAGTGACATTTAAATATGGGATGGAATCAAAGGGTTGCCCTTGTTGAGACTTTGAGGTTTTTCTTTGACGCATCCCTGGAGTGAAATAACTCTCAGCTCTGTCCCATCTTCCTGTGATGTAGGCATCATTACAATTTTCTTTCTGTCCTACTTTTAAAGAAAGCTTTTCCTGCGACCTTTCCGCGCCTCCCTTTGTTCTCTTCCAGAACAAAACCTCAGCCATACTGTGGCACGTGGAAAGGTTCTTCTGATCTTTACTGCTCGTATAGGGGCTGTTCATGGAGGAGAGAGATGAGTGCAGCCCTCTAGTTAGTGACTTGGAGTCTCATGAGAAGACCTCGGCACATATACTCAAGTTAGCATATTGCTGCACAAAGACATAACCTCTATATGACATTCCTACAGAAGATGAAGACTGAGCTCTGACCAAATTAACACAAACGAACAGCTCCCAGTGGAGCAGTGTAAGGCTGCTACTCCTAATTACACAACAGACAAATATATATGCAGCAATTTTAGCTGCGTTATTCATGTTGATACGGTTTAACAAATGAAATGATCAATTCGTTGTGCTGTTCATGCCTAAATGCCGTAGTGAAGTTATTTCTAGTAATTAACAATTGTAATGTAAATACACATATTAAGCAACCATATCAATTATTTTTGGTTATGGTGTAATGTTTTTGCTTTCATGACCATCTGGCACTTTTGCCATAGCAAGGTGCCTCTCATCCATCTTTCAGTGGGCTATAAATTCCCATAATCCAATAATTCCTTTTATCTGGGGTTTGTTCAAAAGATAATTGTCAATAATGTGTCAGTTTTGCTTTTGTGATATACATACTGTATATATTCGTATACAGAGACAGGAGTTGTGAGTGATACAGATATTATTCTGTACACAAGAACAGGATAACACATGATCGTAATCAGCAGTTATATTTTAATACAATTTTTTAACCGCCACACAGCATATCTGTAATCATAACATATAAATAACTGTATATTGCAACCTGTCTGCTCTTAACATCAACATATGTCATTCATTTGTTTAATGCTATTTGGGCGTTGTTACTACAGAGCTTTAAAAAGTTGGTCAATATGCTACTCCAGTGGCACAGTTTTCAGTCTTTGCATGAGGGTCTGCACTTCCCAATTAATCTAGCAACCAGTTGGTGAACATCACTAAGGTGAAATTCTTTCAACAAAGACAACCTACTGTGACATCCCCCAACTAATTCAAGTTATACTCCTTTATATTTCAGTCCTGGGTGATTTGACGTACAGAAGAGCAGCTGGTATATCTGTTTCCAGTGCAGCCAAACAAACTCACATTGTTCTGATACAGACGTCATCCTGTCATGAGCAACCGCCATCTGGTTTCATGCTGCACAAGACAGCAAATGATAATGTGTTGTTTTATCGACGCATTTTTGATGAACAATTTCTGTAGACGCTAATCTCTGACAAATGCATCATCATTCCTGTGACTGCTCTGATATGTCGTGAGGAGAGTGAGCAGTAAACAGTGAGGCTAGTTATATGAAATTTCAAACAGTAATTCTGGATTACTTGCAGCATCATTTCCTTGAATCCTCCCCTGTGTTGTTCAATTTGAATCCAGCATGGGAATCCACCACTAACAAAGAAAACTACTAAATAGAAAGGCAAGTACAGAATGTTAGTACATTCAATGGATATGGCTTAAAAAATGCTGACCATAAGTAGTATCAAAAGCGGGGTTTGAATTCATGAAGAGCGCTGCCATATGAACCTTTGAGTTTCCTACTGTGGTTATAATGACACATCACGCTGGAGCTGTGTTACTGGCATGCTGAAATAAATCCGAAAACATTTTAATGTTTAATTTAAAATATAAATCAGTATATGACTACAGTGAGAAATGCTATATTGCTCACATTTCTAATTTATAAAGTTTAAATTGAAATGACACACATTTGCGGCGAGCATCCGCTAATATTAAGATACTATAAAAGTCTTTCACTGGATATTTGGCTATTATTTATTTAGCTATTATAAAGTGATCATGCAGCGGGTAATTTTAACAAGAATTAATGAAGGTAAATGAAAAGCTGAAAATGAAATATCCTGTCTGAGTAAAAGCGCGCATGTGTATGCACACACACACACACACACATTATCGACATACTCTCACTATCATTGGTCTGTGTGCATTGGTGTAATTGCATGTGTGGATGGGGCCTGCGGTGCTGCAAGCTTATGATAAGGACCAGCCAGTGTGTTGTGTGTTAAGCCAGGCGGGATGAGCCAGGTCTGTATGTCCTGCCAGAGAAGGAGCGAGTGAGCGAGAAGCAGAAGCCGTAACAGCTGGAAATCCAGCAACACTGACTCACGAGCCCTCTGCCTTTAACCCAGACACTCTCACACCCAGGGAAAAACACACACACACACATACGGTTTAACTCTCTGCACCTCCGAGGCATTTATCATCCAAAAGTGGAGTAATCTATTCCAAATTTAAATTGGCTGCCATCCAGGTTGAATGTGGTCCAGGGTGTGTGAAATACATAATAACAACTCTGATAACCACGATAATTACCCTGTAAATCTCTCTCCCAGCCCTGCCGTGGAGGAGATTTATACCAGTCCGCTGCTAATATGCTCCACTTTGCAGTCCACATTGCTGAATCCCTTGTAGCTAAACAACACTTCAAATATCATAATAAAAAGATGCAGCATGTAGTAAGCAAGCATGCTGAGTCTCTTTTTTGACCTAGCTGAATAATTCACATCTGTGGAGTTACAGGAAATGGCAGAGGGAACCACTCTCAGTCAATGAGCCCGAACTTCCTCAGCATATTGAGATCCACTCATGGTCTCCAATGAGCTCTTGATGAAGAGGCCTTGGCAAAGAGGGGCAAACATGCACCTTGCTGCCTGACGGCTGCTGCCAAGTGTGCTGTAAGGTGGTTTGGCTGCCACTGAGAGAGCGGGGGAGGTCTGGAGGAACAGTGGAACAGGACAGTGGCAAAAATTAGGGGGGGAGGATAATGAAGGAGAGACATCAATGGTAGGGCTCACAGCCAAATGCATTGCAATCTCAACTCAACAGGTGGCCAATGGACAGCTGGCCTGAGTGCTGTTGGAGCAGAGTCATTCAGGTTTCTATTTTCTGCCCACTGCTATTCAAACAGCCAAAGAGCACGACTCTATTGCTGCGAGCATCTGGGACGAGGAAGACAGTCGGCAACTTAAGCCCCTCCAAGCTGCATAACTTGCTTCAACAGCCTCTAAAGGAGGATAGCCACGCATGAATACACTCTTACAGGCCTGTGTGAGCACGCTATCATCAAATAGCCCCTACATTTACACTACTCACAATAAGTTAGGGATATTGTGAGAGACTCAGTGGATGTCATATATACGGTGTTTGTTTCACTTCAGAGATTTTTGGGATAGGGAGGCAATTGTATTGCGGTGGTAGACACACCTCATTTTGTGTTTTCCACGTAATGGTCTCACTGTGTACAGTGTGCCTTACATATTGGGGCCAATACCAAAAAATACCAAAAGACAACCCTTTTCAATGTGGCATCAATTTCAACATTCTGTGGGTATTAAAAGCTGGTATTGTCAGTAAGTCATTCCAAGTTCATCATTCAAACAGCCATGAACACACGACGTCACTTAACGGACGAGCAGCGCCACCTGGCCATAGCGCGCCTTCGGGTCGGTGGCAGGCAGTCAGATGTTGCTCGTGTGTCTCAAAGTGTCATCAGCAGACTTGCATCAAGACACAGAACTACTGGCAGAGTTCGTGACAGACCCAGGAGTGGAGCCCCACGAGTGACAGACCGCAACGATGACCAGTACCTAAGGACCTATGCACTCAGACATCGTTATGCAACTGCCACACAGCTGCAGGCCCGTTTACGAGATGTGAGGGGTACTAGGGTTTCCAGACAAACCATTCGCAACCGACTCCACCGCTTTGGCTTGAATGCCAGACGACCGTTGCAGGTGACTCCACTGACACCAAGACACCGCCGTGAACGTTTGCAGTGGGCACAAGACCATGTGACCTGGACAATGCAGCAGTGGTCTACCGTCCTGTTCACTGATGAGTGTCAGGTCACCTTGCACAGAAATGATGGTCGTCAGCGTTGCTGGAGAAGGCGAGGTGAGGGATACGCCGAGGTCAACATGGTCCCCAGGGTTCGCTTTTGTGGAGGAGGTGCAACAGTCTGGGCAGGCATCACCAGTCAGCGCAAAACAGATTTGGTTATTGTAGATGGCTCAGTCACTGCACGTTCTTACCTCAGAGACATCATAGAACCCATCATCATCCCCCAATTCCGCCAGCACACCCCCAACTTTCTGTTCATGGATGATAATGCTCCACCACATCGTGCCAGAATTGTCACAGCTCGACTTCAGGAAGTCGGAGTGCCTCATATGGTATGGCCAGCAATGTCCCCTGACCTGAACCCCATAGAGCACGTCTGGGACCAGCTGAAGCAGAGACTGGATGATCGTACCCCACCCCCACGTGACCTGGCAGAACTGCGTGTAGCACTTGTGGAAGAGTGGAACGCATTGCCTCAGAACAACATCATGAGGCTAGTGAGGAGCATGAGACGTCGCTGTCAAGCTGTCATTGCGGCAAATGGTGGAAACACCCGCGACTGACATTGTCAATTTTTGCTATTTGGGGCTATCCTTGTTATTGTCTAAATTTTTGGGGTAATAAATATCAAACTAATGACAATGGTGTTTCTTCTCATTCATTATTAGTAATATCAAAGGGAACTTTTACTTATTTCATTAAAATTCAGACCAAATAGGACAAGCACTCACGTAAATAACAATATCCCTAACTTATTGTGAGTAGTGTATGTCCCAATTGCTGTTAATAAAGGAAGTGAGGATTCATCTTCTTTTATTTTTTTTACCCAGTGGGATATGTCTTGAGTTAGATATCATGCTGCAAATCAAAGTGTGCGGGGCCCCATCCACACATGCAAAGCAGTCAAAGCATCAGACAACAAGCAAACTAGCCAGGTCACCTGCTAACAAGCCATCAATGACTGTTTCTAATGCCTGCGTCACTCAACTAGCCGATTAAAGCAGCTGTCAATGCTGCCAATTAAAGCCAAAACTGACCTTCAAGCCCAAGCCCTTGTTAAATCCTTAAAGAGCAACAATCAAAAGTTTGGGGGGGAAAAACTGCCTTTGGTACACTCAAGACTAACAATGTACAGCCACGCTACACAGTGTTCTAGTTAAATGCCAAGATCAGAATGCTAACATGCTCACAAATGACAATGCTAACATACTGATGTTCGTAATGTGCACCACGCTCACCTTAGTTTAGTCAGTTAGCATTTCCCAATTAGCACTGAACACAAAATGCAGCTGAGGCTGATGGGAATGTCATCATGTTTTGAAGGTAAAGCACCAAATTCTGAGCAAACCTACATACTGTGATTGGAGTTGACTTGTTTTAATAAAGTAGCCACCTTCTAGCCAATCAGAAGAACGTATTAACCAAATCCTTATGGCATTAAGTGCAGAATCAATCAATGGGGGAATAAAAAGACATGCCAGATAATAATTTCCAGCTTGTCCTGATACTATCAGGAGACGCACATGTCAACAGGACATTTGAAGTGAAACAAGTCTCCTCAAATTGCTCAAGTTAAATGAAAAGCTTAAAACATCACAAACTATAAGAAAGCTAAACTCATTCCATTCATTGCTTGCGTCTCCTCTCTGACGCTGGTCGACATGTGTCCGAAAAACAACTCACAGCTCAGTTTCCATGATGACACACAGGCTTGAAATTCTGGAGATTCGCCATGAACTTCACTGCGCCCAAGTGGGACAAAAGTTGCAGTGTGGTGAGTGTCAGTGTTACTAAGTTTTTGCTTTGCTTGCTTAATCAGACCAGGTCAAAAGCACAGAGGGTGAGGTTCATATTCTAATTTGATCTTTTATGGGCTTTATATGTGCAGCTATCCAACCCATTGTCCTATGAGTTACAGCATATTCATATTGGACGATTCCACAATTTCAATGTTCAATTTCAACGCAGGATGTAGACTTATCCTTCCTTCCTCCTTATCAGGTTGTCTGACTTTGACCATATCTTATTAGTTTTGTTGAGAATGTTGGCACTAGACATAAAAATATTACCGCTTTAATGTAATTCAGGGTTTTGCTAAATCTTCCAAAATCAATCTTTCAATTTAGTTCACCACAGATCAGTTACAAGCATCGTGTCTGATGTGGTGTGACCAACATCAATGTTCTCTCTCAGTGTGTGTGTGTGTGTGTGTGTGTGTGTGTGTGTGTGTGTGTGTGGCCAACAGGACTGGGTGAAGTTGTGCAGGCTGCACTACCTTAATCCTATTTTATGAAATTGTCAATGCAAAATGTATTCATCCATAGTAAATGTCATGAATTTGACATTGTGCAGACACCATCCTGCCACTCTCCTCCCATTTAACTGAAGGGAATGTTGGGAAATTGACCACTTAAGTGCTATAAATACACATCAAAATCACTCTTGTTTGTGAGGTGGTGACACTTTACTGCAGCAGCATCAGGAGCAGGCAGCCCAGACTGGACTGCACAGTTTAAAACTGAAGGTGGAGGCACCAAGACTATTAAATAATTAATAATATTTTCAGGCTGTAGTGAATTGAATCACTGTAGATTTGACAGATCTGCTCAGATCAGATGAACATTATTGATCACATGCAGGAAAATGAAAGTGTCACAGCCGGTAAAGCACCAGAACAGATGCATAAGTGTAGACAAGAAACCTTTAGTGGGTGTTTAGAAAAAATGGATTCAACAATTGAGCTGCTGTTTACATTAGCCACTGACCCATACACCCATAATTGAACTGCCCAATGAAGTGTTACTGAACAAACAAATGACTCCCATTTGCTCTTTATCGCATGAGCTGAATGTGACTTTTCCTACACGTGTAAACAGTCATATGCAGCTGGTACACTGCCAATCAGCCCATGATGTGCTGGGTGGGTGCAATATGAATGGCTAGACATTAAGCGTTGAACGTGAACGTGGGTAATTCAAATTAGAAATGCATAGGTTTGAACAGACTTGACCATAAGACCTGTGATGCAGAGTTTTTTCCTCATCCATCCACCATGCAATTACTGCAAACATGTGATGGTGGAAAAGTTGGTTTTAGCAAGTGGAAAGTTGAAGAATGTTCCAACACAGATCGTTCAAGACAGCCTTGTTGCAAAAGTCTTAAGGTTTGGCATAGATTAAATAAACACCAGTATTAGATTCAGTCATTAAAGGAATGGCGGAGTCCAAATGTGTGAGCTGCAGCACCGATTGCGGCCGTGTGTATTAGACCACGCAGAGAAAGAAATTGGATGGGGAAAGAGAGAACGTAAAAAAAAAAAAAAGAGAGAGCGATGTTGAAAGAAAAAGTGTGTGTGGATTCTCTCTTTCAGCGTTTTTCGTGCCAACAGCAACAACGAAAAAAGTGCCCCGTGCTGTGTGCCAAGTTGTGTGTGTGTGAGTGTGTGTATTCTGTATCTTTTAATGATAGAGCTCTCACGTTTACAGGGCAGGGTGATGCTGGATGTTCCAGTGAAGTGAGTCCCGTAAACTGGATGTGGAAAGAGTGACGTGAGCATCACTTCAAACTGCATCTGCTCGTGCTAATACACACTCTCTCTTCATTCAAGTGACTGGGTGCCATCTTTGAGTCCGGCATCCACTTCTTATAATACATGCATGCGTCAAACACAGAAGAATCGCTTTTATAATAATAATATAAGACTCTGACCTTGAACGTCAACAGTTTTACAGACGTGTCTTTTATATTGGTGGTCTTTGGGGGATTTTTTTTTTTTTTTTGCAGTATTATATCTTGGTCTCTTACTACATCCATGACCAGGATACCAGGCTATTTCCTGGCTTATAACTCTAACATACTGGAATCGCCGCTGGTTGCCTTGCAACTCCCGGGCACATAGCTCCCTGTGAAACGGCAAATTGTCATTTTCACACTTCGGTTTTGGTACAGATTAAACAAACATAATATGACACGTCACTCATTGAGCTTTAGAGGTGCTGATAGGTGGGTTGTGTTACCTTTGGACTTGTATAGATGGTATAAGTCTGGCATTGGGCGACTATTTCAGGTGGCATTCTCCTCCCCTTCTGCTGTCTGCGTGTTACCGTTTTTTGAAAGGGCACCATCGCTGCAGCTTGGGTTTAGCCCCGCCCGAGACGATTGTGATTGGTTTAAAGTAAATATATTTTTCCCCAGAATGATTTTGGGTTGAACCAAAACCTTTCTCCTAAGTGTGGACCTTTGGACAGAATCAGGCTAGCTGTTTCCTAAGCAAACCAGCTGCTGTCTCCAGACACATATTTTGGTGTCAAAGCATCTCACTATCTTCCCATCTCACTCTTGGATGTGAAAAAGTGTATTTCCCAAAAATGTAGAGCTATTCCTTTAAATTATTCGGCGTGGCTACGTGATGTGAAAGAATCACCCTATGTATTCACAAAACTGCATTATGGGTACCATTATTCAACCAGGGAAAGTCCTGTCTTGCACCACGCTGAAGGAAGTAGAGCCAGAAATTCGTGCTAAATATATCAAACAGCAACACATGACCGCTTCATTTGCCATCTCATTTGTACTTTGTGCCACTTTTTTTTCTTGTTTCATAAATAAACTTGACCATGGATTCATTTTTTTTGCCATGAATGGAGTCATGAAATTAAACAAGCAATATTAAACATTTTTTGTATATCAAGGATACAATTATTATAAGTGTCCAAATGACTGGCATAGGTTATATTATGGTGGTCAGCTTTGATTCTTCAGCCTTTTTTTTTCTTGCCCAGAGTGCTGTTTACATTTCTCATGCTTTTTGCAGATATTGAAAGAAACATCAATATAACAGGGAATGAAATCATGTATCTGAGGTTTCCTTTATTGCATTCAGATTGCATTTCAGAAGAGGAAGGCAGTGATATGTGCCAGTTCTTTGGTTGAAAAGGAGAATTAAATCGGGTGTTGGTCGAGAGTAAAAAGTATTAGATGATAATATCTTGAGCATGCTGTTGATTATAGATGTCTTTATTCAGCCTGGAGAAGACCTGACTTGAATCACAAGAACAAGAAATTAGATATGTCCTAAATATATCCAGCAGCAATACTCAGCATGTCCACTGTCACTTGCCAGCTCATAGTACTTTGTGCTGTTTTCCCGTCAACGTTGCATATATTGTATGTGCTATAATTAGACATTTGTGAATATCAAATCCAAGGAATTGTTTATTTACGATTTGTGTGGTGGGGATAAATCCTGTGAAGCTGACACAGAATGAATGAATTTACATCTGACCCACTTCCGTTTGATTTGAGCGAGCACAAGGGGAAGTTGTCATGTGCAGATGCAGTTGTATAAAAGTGAGCTGTGAGAAGACGATTAAAGTCGTGATACAGATTGAGACTAAAGGCGGGAATGCTCGAAACGAACTGGTTCGTGCAACATGTCACAGATAGACTTGAAGTCGGGGTGGAAAGCTCAGGAATGAGTCTGTTGCTTCAGCATGAAGATCCCGCACATGCACCTCCCCGTCTTCTAGTTCAGGCTGGTTTGACGGTGTGGAGCAGAGAGATAAGCGGCTGGGAGCTGTTGAGCTACTTTTTTCTGATCATGCTACTTTCAACAACAGAGCAGTGTTGCTGCAGCTCAACTACTTCCAATGAGAAGTAGCTTTTAGCTTCACAAGCTAACTGCTTTGAAGTAGCTTCAGCAAGACAATTGTACGCACAAACAGTGATGAAATAGTTGTGAGAAGAATATTTATTTAAAAAAAAAAAGAGAGAGAGAGCTTAAGGGAGAAGTTCAAACCCTGCTTACTTTCCCACCTCTTGTCAGATTGTTGGTTCATCAGACGCAGTCCACACAATTCCAACATCTGAAAGGTGTGGGGGTGTTTCAGACCTTCTTTTGATACCAAATTTTCAAAAACCACAAATAGGAGGTAGTCTCAGGAAACCAGACTGTGATCCAACCTACATAAAGTGAAAATAACTGTGGTTCAGCAAACTATGAGGGAACTGCTGAGTTTGAAAGACCATGTAGCCTATAGCTCTGCAAAAGCTTCCTCCTGGAGAGACCTGGTTCTTCTGAAGCGATTACACATAACGTATCAGGATAAGCTGTGTTTTGATGTGTATGCGACACCTAGGGATAATGGCAGTGGAACCATCTGATACTGCCAGGCAATCCTGTTTACTATGCTCCGTAAATCGTGCTATAATGATTTCTTTGAGTTTGATGTATGTGTGTGTGTGTGTGTGTTTGGGCAAATAAAAAAAAAACTGTGCTTACCTTTCTGAATGCACACAGGAACTGATAACTGCTACTTTGCTATTTTTACCAGAATGCTGTTTCCAAAGAGAACAAACAGTGCAAACAGTGTTTTGTGTGTGTGTGTGTGTGTGTGTGTGTGTTTAGAGGATTTACAACCACAGTATTAATAACCTGTCCTGTGTTCTCCCTGATAGACATGACTGGGCTGTGCTGGCTGAGGAAGAGGAAGAAAGGACAAGAAGATTGGAGATGACACAAACAGTAGCAGACCCTGAACTCCTCATCACCACAACTGTGAAAGAGGATGAAGAAGACCGAAGTTTCTTTCGTATTTGCATTTCAATATGAGTGGACACAATAGCATTGTACGTGCGCACCAGCAGGAACTGAAAGAGAAGCTGGTTGCTGTGTTTGAGACTGTGTACAAAGTAGACTGTAGCCATATTTATTTGTCACTCCCAGACGTTTCCTGTGGCATGAGGAGGAAGATCAGAGTCTTACACAACAAAACTTTCAACTTTTATGCTTTCTCTTATGTTTACCTTCCGTCCATCTCAAGAGGTGTCTTTGACACTGTTTATTCTTGGTGAGAGGAGTTGTGACATTATCGAAACATCAGTGGTTTGATTTACAAAGAAAACAAAAGGACGTTATATCATTATGTCAGTCAAGCTGAAGTGGAAAAAAAAAAAGTGTCTTGCATGTGATATTTTAAATCCACGTTCATGACCGATGAAAATGCACTTTGGAGGACATCTGGAATGTTTGTATTTTGAGGGTAAGGCAGTGTTCGGACAGGCAACAGCACTGCGTGAAAAAACACAGCATCCACATTCATTTGAATGGGACCACCGTGTCACTCCAGGAGAAAGAGATGCAAGATGCAGCGGCCGTATACGTGCAAAAGCACATTCCTGGTAGATTACTTTGTAATGAGAATGTCATATTTACCTTGCCTTAGTCACAACAAAAGATAAAATGATTGTTGCCATGACAACTTTCCAAAGTTGTATAACCCTATATAACTCATTGATCTGTCTGGTACTTAAAGCAACATGCCTCCACTAGCGCACCCTTTTTTTTTTTTTTTTCACACAGTGCTGTTTTCAGTCTGAACCGATGTATGTTTGTCATTGTCAACACATCCCATGAAAAGTCCAAAACCAACAAACAAGTATAACCTTTGTATCCAAAGCCCGATATATATCTCCCTCTGTGCTATAAACCTCAATTATTGTCTACAGCCATGCTAGCAGCTCTGTGAGGCTAATGTCAGCATGCTAACATGCGCACAATGCTGATGTTTACCAGGTGTAACTTTTAACATGTCCGTCATCTTAGTTTAGCATTTTAGCACGCTAACATAATCTGATTAGCATAAACACAAGGTACAGCTGAGGCTGTTAGTTTTGCAGGTATTTGGTCATTAAAAAAAGTGACGATGGAGCTACACAAAAAAATCAGAAGCTCACCACAAGTTTTTACATTAATCTTGAGGCTGACATGAATGTCTGTACCAAAGTTCATGGAAATACATTTGATTGTTGTGGAGACATTTGACTAAGAGGAAAAGTCAGAGGTTCTCCACAGTCTTTAGGATTCATACTCTTGGGACCACGGAAGTCCAAATGTCATGGCAATCCATCCAATAGCTATTGAGACATTTCAGCCTGAACCTTCACACCAACCAACATTGTCCGTCCCTGGAGCCGCTAGCATGGCATAAAGTTGTATATCTTTCGTAGACCTATGGGTTTGGGTCTGCGTGCCAGTGACAGGGTAGGAGAGTCATATAGTACTGAGAGATGGACTTAGACACTGTTGGTTTTGGTCTTTTCATGAGATTTGTTTTGACTTGAACAAGGACAATTACGAGAAACAGCAGCCTTATCCTATGTGCAAAACAAGGTGTTCCTTCAAGCCATGAAAACATCAGAACCTTGCTTTAACCTTTTTTTTAAAAAATGTAAAAAAGTTAATATATTATTGAGAAAGAAATCTATTTCCCCGTATACATTTTGTTGCTGATGCATTTCTTCTGATGTTTTGCATCTGTTGACAGATATTTGAATTCCTTTGCATGTCAATACTGCTTTTCAATGCTACTGTGCAATGCTATCACTTTTTACAACATCCCAACAGAACACTTAAAAGCCAAAAGCGCTTTTGTGAGATCTGTTAGGCTCCTCCGAGGCCTCTATTGTCATCCCAGGCCAATTGATCATGGCTTCAATTCTGATACAAGAAAGGATACAAAGAGTGTGAGCAGAGTTGCAGGTAGGAACCAAGCTGTTATATCTCTATTGATTTAACTCCCAGGGCAGCTGAAGACAGATTGCAACATTGCCTGGCTGATGCATATTTAACCAGTCTATCCTCTGAAGAAATCTTGCTGTTGGATTTGGGAGGCTTTGTATGCAGGAGCTTGAAAAATGGGAGAAATTTACACAGATCTCATTGTGGGATCTGAAGAATAGCCTTTTTTAGATGTAGCCCGATGGCTTTGTACTCACGTGCACTGCATATAGACGCATTAGAAATCAACACTAGCTATTCGTACACAGTGGAGTAAAGCCAGATTTCATACCCTGTGATTGACTCTCCGATGTCATGAATAAACTAATTTACTGGTCACAGATAGAGTCGCCTGCCAGCCAAAAAGCATGACAAAGTTTCGTCGCCTTCTACCCTCCCTGACTGAGCAGTAGGTTATTTGAAATATGAGAAAAGGAAGCGATCATAATAACTGTGTATGATAGTACAGGGCCCCTTTCTTTGCATTTGAGTAAGTGAGCTAGAGTATGCGTTGCTTGCCTTTTCACATGTAAAAGAAAACTGTACTAACTGTCACTCATAGAAAGGAGAGCAGAGCTCAGTGTGGCATACACTCACTGCAGAACTCTACTGTCATAAGCACAGATTACTTGCTTTAAATGTATTAATTCAACTTCTGTTTGATCTAAATGTCTGTTTAATCATGTATAATAATTAACGGGCCGATCCGACGATCTTGCACATCAAGTTTACTTGTTACGAGGAGGACTGCCCAGCCTGTGAAAACACTCAATGTCTTCTGCTAGAGGAGCTTTTCAAAGTCTGAAAAAATAAACCATTTCATCAGGGTTATCTCAGCTTGGGCTTGGAGACTTAAAATTCTTCCTGGTTTACAAACTAAGGGGCATGGAGTTTGGAAGACTCTGCATTTACCAGACAGGAAGGTTCTAACAAGGTTCCAGCATTTTTGGATCTCTAAAAAGGTCTGGGCCCCTTCTGCTTTGATTTTTCATTTTTGAGTTGAGTCCCCCCAACTTTATGGAAGTACAATACTAAATCGCTGGAATACCCCTTAAATTATCATATATGATTGGGTTATCAAATTCAATGTAGCAGAAAATTGTTCATGAAGTAGTACCTTAATAACGGACCAAAATCTGCACCAGTCTTCTGAAATTGGTGACTTACAGTACTTACTTAATTATAATTTTTTAGCCAAACCTCTCAAGCATTTTTATTTCAATTCACTGTCAAACAACTCTTGAGATCTCAGCTCAGTAAAATAATAACCTCGAATAAGATGTCACCAAATATGCGATAACCGAATAGTTACAGCACATGCCATATAACCACGATGTCCCTGGTTTGTTGCATGTCTCTTCCCTTGTTTCCCATCTCTCTTTTTATTATCAAAAAAAAAAGATCTTAATAAAAAAGAAAGTTGTCAGGCTACGATCTTCACCAAGACTGAGGATAAATATTGTTTACCACTAGGAGGTGAAAGAAAAACAAAAACTGTTAGGGTGAAAAAAAAAAAGCTTTACACATTCAGCAGAGCAACACTATTATCCCATGGGAGTTGTCTCTGGACAGTTGATGAATGTTAGTCCAATATACTCTGTACCAATGTATGCTCAATGTATGCGTCCATCGGCAAATATTTAATCTGTGGCTGTTAGATGTTCACCACATACTAATTTGCTTCAGCTCTCTGCCACTTGTTGGTGAGCAGGTAGCGTTTTATATGATTGTCAGAGCTTGTTGGCTGGAAATGACTGCCTGCACTTTTACTGTGTCTTCAGACAGAACGCAAAGCGAATTGTAGAGGCGGTGTGATTGCATACAAAGTCATTAGAAAGACCCAATTAGACGCAAATTCGCCCAAGGCGGCAAGAATTGACTCAAATACGCGTACGTGAGAGGAAAAGGTTTCAACTCCTGGGGCTTTATGAACATGCGGCTTCATAAACGTACAGAGACATGAGGAAAAAGGAAGAGAGACTGGAGGGAAGTAAGGTAACAAACTGGTTTCTGGTGAGTTGTGACATCAGTCAGAGGCTGAATTGAACACAAACACTCAGACAAACTCCCACATTGTGCTGGTGTGTTCATAGAGTACATTGAGTTTTTGGGGTAAATAAACGAATGACACAAGGCAAAAAATGGCTTTGTTTTCTGTCTGAACACACCTTAATATGGGATGACTGATGACAGCAGTGAGACTCAACCATACTTTGTGGGACGGTGATCCGAAACAATGAGTTTTGCATAGAGCTGCAGAGCTGGTCGTTGATTCTCAGTGAGTTTGGCACTATTAGCACATTGCTGTTACAATTTTCGTAGTTCCCTCTAAATGTAATGTCATCTGTGGTTAAATTAAAACCCACCTCCCGTCAATCCAATCCCATACAAGCCTAAAAATATTTACTCTTCAAAATACAGACGAAGAAGATGGAAAATCCGTTTTTTCAGCCAGGTTCCTTATAAATGTTGCACAAAACACAGCCTGGTTATTTCAATCTGGATGTATGGTTTATATATCCACCAAATCAAACTTGGGATACATGAATTACAGGGTTAACAACAGACTTCTCCATGCATGTTAATGTAGCCACTCATAACATTCATTTTGTTCGTGGTTATATTTAGTACGCTGTGTAAATTTCCACCTGCTTAATTAGGCTGTGTTATGATAAAATAAGGGATCGCACACACGGCCCAGTCATGAGGGGTTTGTCTGCCCTTGGCTGATGTTGTATTTATCTTTAATTGCATTCTCCCTGTGGGTGACATAATACCTGGAGCTACAGTGCAAAACTGATGCTGTTATTCTGTTATTCTCAACTGAAGACAATGAGTGATGTAAGTTATTTGCACTCTTATTAAAAAAAAAACGGTTTGACCTCTCTGACTCAGTGTCTCTGTGTCCTTGGTAGAATAGATATTAATCTCTGTAATTAATTGGGTTAATCAGAATTCATACATTACATTGTACCACTGAAGGGTTATCTGAAGAAACCAGCTCAACATCCCTAATGATGCGACAGAAAACTTCCTCTGAAGCATTCTTCATTATCACATATCCTGCGGAGATGTGCTGAGCTCTGACTGGAGGGAAGGAAATAAAAGTCACAGATTAGCAGAGAAAAACACAATCACATGTCCTGGAGTCCTGAGACGAGCGAGAGAGAGACTAAATACAATAGAAAATGTGAAATGTGACAAGAAGTGAGAATGGGATGTATCAACCAATGACAAAGCATTTACTCCCAATTGTCATACAAGATGATCAGCACATTAAAAAAGTAGCTGTTTTTGTTTTTGCTGTGACATTAGTTTTGCTGCCATTTATTCTTCTGCCATAAGAAACAAATTAAGAGTAACTGTGAAACCACCATCAAGTTCTGTGTCAAGTGCTTTCATATCATTGCTGCTTTACATTATACCGTCAGTTACTTGACACCCACTAAAAGAAATGTTTCAAAAAGATGTCCCTTTAAAAACTTCAGTAACAGCAGCAAATTAGTGTCTTTTCACCTTTGACTTTGAGGTGAAAAATAAAAAAAATCCACAGTATAACACTTCAATGTTGCTGAAACCAAGAAGGAAGTCAACATAAACATTTGTGAGCTAGCTAGCATGTGTGGCTGTGTTAGCTAATAACATGAAATATGGATGTGGATATTCACGTAAATGAGCTCTGAATATAATTATTTAATGTTTTCTAAGATTCTGCTCTCATTTTGTTTTTCTTGCGCTAACGGTAGCTCCTCTTTAGTGATACAGATATGTGGCGCTCTGTAATAGCGAGTGATAAACAGATATGTAGGACTTACTTAACACTTATTTAGGAGTCTACTCTAAATACACTATACTAATGTACTGCATATTAATCCATGATGGGATCAAGAATTATACACTTTTTTATTAAAATGTGTCAATTCAAATAAATATTGTTTGGGGCCAAAGCAGTAAACATGAGGAAATATAAATCTTTTGCAGATATTTTCCTTCCATAGTTGTTTTTATCAATATGAAGGGCACCGTTAGCTGAAATGATTTAACCTGAACCTGAGCACAATCTTCACAATGTTGTAAAAAAATTGGGTCACTGGTTGCGATACTGATATATAGACCCTGAGACCAAATATAATTTACTGTAAATTGGATCTCAGGGTGTAAACACTAGCCAAAGCCTATAGACTAGATTTTAATCCTTGGGATGATTTGATCGCCTTCACTTGATGTCATTGTGTTATCTGAATCATGAATACAAAGCAGCATGTAAGTCACTCATGATATCTGTCAATTTAATGTCACACATGTGGGAACTTGATGGGAACACTGAATTCAGTGTATACTATGATTAGGTGGGAAACTGCAGTATATTTCTCATGCCAGTTGAGCTAAGAAATAATTCATATGGAAAGCCGTATAAGCCTGCACAGCTCTGGTGTCTCACTTTTAGTTATGAGGCATTAGCAAAACAAAACTGAACAGCTAAATTTACACCATGCAAAGTGTACTCAACTTTATGGGACAAAGTGCTGAGTGCTCTCTCTTAACTGCTGTCCCGAGGGTCCACTGCTGATCAGCATTTCAGGACGAGGCATGCTGTCCAAGCCACTAACCCTTAGCGAAGGAAAAGTCAAGGTGAGATCTCCTTTATACATTTCAACAAAAATGAGCACGAGTCAAGGCCAAAGAAAGATTTTGTCATTCATCTCAATTGTCACTCCTGAGAAATGATGCGTCTGTCCAGTCTCACAGCGATCCCTCTAAATGTTCTTACAGGTGTCTCATTCTCGGCTAAAAGTAAAATGAGAGTAGTGCAAGCTCTCAAATGAGTCTCAATTTGATACCAACAATTGGATGCACCTCAATTATGTCTCAGTTTGTCACATACAAACCTCAGTGCCACTTTCCCATAATCTTGGACATGAGACTCTTAAAGGCAATCGATTCATGCAAATGTGATGTCCCAGAAATATGGTTTATTTACTTACTGAACCTTTAGTTCATTTCACACACACTGAGATCCAACACCATTGAGTACATGCCTAAAAAGTGTGTTCGGGAAATGAGCTGCAAACACAAAGGCAGGCCCACCCCCCAACACGCAGGACAGCAGGCATCGATTGCAGTTACAAAGTAGTTGCTGTTGTGTGGTTCTATCGTTTTGAATTCCTTTGAGGGGAAGTGCCAAGGGAGGTCAGCGAGGGCTTTTCAAACACTACTGGAAGTCTTGTTTACCTCCACACTACACCTGCTTGTGTCCAGGATTATCTTATCTCTAGACCTCAGTGTGTCAGACTGAATAATAATGTTTCTGACATCATCCTCTCTGAATCAGGCGCTCCCGTGGGTACGTCTTTATCTCCTTTTTATTTACTTAGCACACAGGTGACTGCAGGCAAACAGGAGTGTCTTGTGATCTCCAAATATCGTCTGCCCTTGAACAAGTCAAACGGCAATGACCAAATGTATAGAGGCGGAGACATTTAGCCGGAGTGAGGATAGCCAATGTACTGTATATGATTGTTAAAGATCAGTGGGTTGTTGGTTGTTACATATATCTGGGTGGTCATTGGGATATGAACGCCAGCTAATACAAATGGTATCAAATAGTTGATCCCCGAACTATCTATCTGATGTGAACGTAAAAAAAAACATAAACACTCTCTGCTGGTTAAATAAGAGGTGGTAAAAAAGAATTCCCCAATTCCTCAAATTCCTCTGGCAGTGACGGAGCGACTAAGCCATTCTGTCAGAGGCTATGAATGATTTTTTTTTTTTCCTGCTGGCGCCGCTGCTTGGATATGGTTGCCTTGGTAACAAATGCAGACGACTCTGGGAAGCTTCTCTGTCATGGCCTTGTGAATGCAAGTACTCCAAACACAACATACCGGACTGTATAACTACACATGGCCGTCAGATGGAGAATAAAAAAAAAAAAAAAAAAGGGAGGACAAATCTTTCTGAATGGATTCTCATTGAGTGGAACAACAATACACATATACACTCTCACTCGTACACATACTTGCAAAACTGGAGGAGAACTCGCGCAGAAGCTCATTGTATGTGCTTGAATGTTCAGATTAGGTTAAGATTCTGCTATTAGAGTAAGATCACTGTTATATTAAGGGGGGGGGGAAGCAATTAGACTCAAATTAATTGCCACTGAAGAAAACAAATCTAGTGGAAAAACCAATATGATGTGCCATTTAGCTATTAACTAGGTTTCATCTTACTATTCAGAACAACTGCTTTTTCTTTTTGCTTGTTTTCTCTCCTGAGAAAGCTACGTGCAGTGTGAACACCAGATATGTGAGACAAGCAGTCTTCCACTGTAAATCATGCATTGTCCTTTGTGGTGCAAAAACAGAATTCTTTCAGGGTAAGCGTAAATTAGAGCTACTGTCATTCCTGCAGCGTTTAGCCATTTGTGTTGCAACGACAATCACAACTCCAGATGTGAACTTACCACAGAAGAAGAACTCCCAATGTTAACCATGGCTCAGTTCCAGCTATGACGAGTCAAAATGTCTGTTTCACATTCTATCTATCGAATTTTAATGTTTATGACCAATGATCCTCAGCTGTACCGCTTAATAGCAACTGTTTGCATGCTAACATACTATGGTACTCACACGAAACATTGTACCATGAATGGATTAGAGAGTTGGAGACGGGGCTGTCAATTTGTCCCAATGGCCACTTGCAGTACTGCAACAAGGAATCACCTGGTTTGGATCCCAAGAATGACGTGATGAACATTGCCCCTTTAGACTCTGGAAATCCAATTAAAGATTAACACCTTTAAAATGTAACGCTGTAGGTGAGTACAGAGCTTGTCCTTTCCTGAGATCTGCAGTTGCCACTGACTACCTCTAAGTGGAGGATTTATAAAAAGACACTCATTACTAGGACAACGGTTGCATAGCGTCAGCACTGAAGTGTAAATGTCCTAACATGCTCTTGTAGACGCGCTGTGTGGATAGCCGGAAAGCAGTTAAGAAAATAACATTTCTTCTATGCTTCTGAATTTAAAGGGGAACTGCAACCATTTTACACATCAAAGTCTGTTTACAGTACTGCATATGTGAATGGCTCCACAGGGAGCTGCATGAAATCGAATAAATGTCTTCAAGTGATGTCACTTGGGTCTGAAGACTTGTGCAAATAAAGCATCGTCAAAATAGTTTGTCCTTTAATGCTTTGTGTGCCGAAGTTGAAACAAGTCACTGAACTCAGCAAAAGTTTCTGATGACTGTTTTCTGGCTCAGTTGGATTCATAGACATTTATACAGAACTGAAGAGGCGGCAGACAATTGTGTCTGTATTTTTCTCTGCAGTCAAGCTCCTGGCTACACACACACACACACACACACACACCCACACACACACACACACTGACAGTTACTCCCCAGAGCTGCTCCTTCTCCAAACGCTTCACACGGCAGCAGCAGTCAATGCAGCAACAATTTTCAAAAACAGTTTTAAAGTATGATTATGTATTTGTATCTCGACATATCTGCAGTACGTTTGAGCTCAGTTTAATGAGTGCTCAAGTGTTTACGGTTCATTGACATTTGTTAACGAGAGGTTGTTACATAGAACAGCGGGCGTATACAAACACAGTCTCAGTGGGACCCAGCAGAGTTTATCATTCTTTCTATGTGTTGTGTGTAAAAAGAGCCACAGAGGCCGAAGAGACATCATGGCAGGTCTTCAGCGTCAACCATAAGTGGTCAAGCACTTAACAGCTACTTGAGCTGAAAGAGTTCAAGTGGCTGTATGCCACAGAGGTATGTACAGTATCAGCCCACTTTTAGAATAGCCCTCTTTATTCTGAATATTTATGGCATGACTGACACTGTCGGTTGCTGTGCTGTGCTGTGGTGTTGTATTGTGTAACCTCTACATCATAGGAAATGCACTGTATTGCAGTATTCTTGTTATACTAATTTTTCATCTAAGTGGAGGTGTCATTTCATGCTTTTACACTTTTTGTATTTGGTTTCTGGATAATAGATGTCCATTGTATTAAGAGGAAGTGTTGGTAGGTAGTTTTGGCAAGCGCAAGAAAAGTTTTGCAATGGCGAAAGTAGTTTTTTGTGAGACAAATATACAGTATAAATATCATTATGCCCTCAATGGACTGCTGAATATATATATATATATACAGTAGTCACTCAGTTTTTAATATATTAATTTAATTTTAATTTATATTGTAAAAACAATCAGATAAGTGCCTATAATGCGTCTCTGCGGGTTATATGAACCCTGCTTCCGGCCCCAGAAATCCTTGGGACAGCGCTGCTTTCTCTGACCTGTAAATCAGAACCCCCTTAAATCACACCTGTATTCAGTCAGTCCCGTCCAACGGCCCAGCTGGATAATTTGTTGCCGCAGAGCAGCACCAATGAAATGTGACTTCCTCGCCACTGTAAGCAGCCGTCATGGTGGGTCAGCCGGGGGTTTTCAGAGGGAAACACGGAAGAGGCAGATTTATGGACGGAAAAGTAGCCACAGTCCCGTCTTCTGTTGTATTTCATCACGCTGCCACACACATCACAAAGAGATTTACTGATCTCTGTTTAAGGAATTATGCACATGACTGAATGAACTCATTATCGCATCAACTTCACATTGGAATAAATACAAAATAAAATATTACTTCCTCTGGCAAAGCTTAGTTTAGTTAATTCTTGGTCTTTAGTAATAAGTGCAGTCTTTGCTTCTTTCCTTTTTCCACTCTTCAGAAACCTGACATGGATCTCCCTTGATTTGACAGTAATTACTCCCTTTCTTCTTATTACAACTTCACCAAGTATTCCTCACGCTCTGCCAACTCCCCATTCCCCGTTTCCACAAGCCAATCATAACACTCTGGCTGCAGGGACTTCCCATTAGCTATTAGACATTTAAATTAAATTAAGATCTTACCGATTTTCAGGGCAATCAAATTCTTCAAATGAGGTTCAATTACAAAAAACAGGTAAGCATTTAGTAAACATGAGAAATAACTGTTTTTCCTACAACAGGAGTCTGCAGAACCACAGCTAGACAAAAGGCAGAGCAGGACATGAAAAGGTACTAGGCCTGCGGGTTGTGGAAGATTGCTGTGCAGTGAGCAACTGTGAATGTTTTAGAGCTCATGTGGTTCAGGATTCCCTGGGGAGCATCTGAGTTTGAATGTTTTCTTTGAGCGACAGCAGGAAACCTAATCGCTCGCTGTTCTAACCCGCCAAAGTAACAAAACTGAAAGCCTGAATCACACATTCATGCGCGCATAGATGTACTTCAAGAGCATCTGATGCTTTTCAGATACACCTCAGATACGTATCTTTTTTATGTGCAGCCATATGCTTGACCTCCACCTACAAATGCTCCGAGGCGTTTTAAACCTGACATCCGCTGGACAGCTCTGTGAGTTAGATGAATTTGCCAGCAGCACAGATCATACCACAGCGGGAGCACATTTCCTCTGGTCGGCCCGAAGCTAAATGACACCTGGGAATTTACATCCGTAATGAAACTGCAGTGGCTGATCTTCATGAATCGTCCACCCTTGAACCCACTGAGTTCCCTCAGGGCTTTAATCATGCGGCAGGGACCTACTGTGCCTGACAGCACCCATCAGTTCTTCTTTTTTTTTTTTTGTGTGAAGTGCCTTAATGTGAAGGCAGAATTTAGACAGAACTTCATCTCCAATTGCACTTGCCCTTTCCTGAACCAAGTTAATTAATAATGGCAGAGTCACCAAACTTTCTTTAAAGCAGTCGAGCTCCCAGAACTCTCGAGGAAGTGGTGATGCATGGAGTGCCAAAAGCGGGGCTGTAGTGGGGGGGTAAATACTCGAACACCGTCATAATTTAAGCCATTTTAGTCAGTGTGCTTAAACTGGCTCTCTCAGTTTCTTCTGTAAATGCTGGGATCACTCGGTTAGTTGGAAAAGGGTATTCTGTTCACACCAAATGAGCATCAACCCACCACCCACTCCACATGAGAAAAACAAAACCCTGCGCTGAAGCTGGCAGTCATAGGATGGACATATGACATTACATGCGTCACAAAAAAGGACCATGAACTAAGTAGCTAGTTATGAGCACTTAAGTGAAGCCAAAGTCGTTTTTTTATTTGATCCAGACCGAAATATCACTTAACTGTTTGATGGATTGCCTTGAAATTTTATGTAGAAGTTTGTGGTCCCCAGATGATGCATCCTTCAATGTGAACAATGTTAGCATGCTGACGTGAGCAGACATCACATTTTGTTGTAAATTCAACATTGCTATGATTAACACTATGCAAGGCACTGATTTTTAACACAGAGGTCTGCAGTCTTTTGTATTTCCAGAGAGCGAAGGAAGGAATGAGGAGAGACAACACAGAAGCGAGGAGAAACGCAGGATGCAATAGTGCAAAGAGAAACATGGAGTAAGTAAAAAAGGAGGTCAGGAGAGATGATGGAGAGACATTTAAGGCAAATGCAACTAATTTCAAAACACAAGATTGGAACCTGCTATCAAATGATTTTCATGCAGGGACCATCGCTACAACATATTTAAATGATGGTTTTCTGATACTGTAGTTGACATCAGTTGTAAACACAGCAGTAAAAGTCAAACTGTTCACATAGGAATGTGAAGCAGATTTGATTTTAAAGAAATTCATTCCACATCAGTCCCTTTTTCTTGTTACAAACATTGATCTAAAGTATGATAAATACCATAATGACTGTGAGTGTTCTATGGGCCTTTCTTACACAGCACACTTGGACATGTCACAGTAGGAAAAGCACAGGTGTAAATGATAAAATGAATGATGGCTGAATTCCAAGGGTTTACCAAACCTTGTTGGTACCACTGACTTATTGTGTGCATGAAAGTGTATATGGTCCTGCGCTCATGTATAAGCATGCGTGTGTCTCAGTCTCCAAAGAGATCAACAGCTCTGATTCTCCATTATGTGTGATATGATTTAATATGTGACTAATGGGATTTTAGTTCTAACTGATCATTGACAAACGCACTGGGATCCTGAGGCTGTACTCCTAATGACAGCTTCCCTGACTGTCACCCACAGAATTAACTGGCACAACAGTCGCATGTGGTCCAGCCTCCTGACCCAAAGGTAGCCATTAGACAGGCCATTACTGAGGATGTGGCTCTGTATAAATTACAAACTGGGCAGATGATTAGATGGATGCTAATCCACAGAGGGCAGGATTGGATAGCATAATCCTGCCTCTGGTAAAGCAAAGAAATTAGCTGCTTTTGGATGGTTTTGTATAGCCCTATATTCACGTCCTTCCAAGCATTTAAGTCTTACAGGAATTCCACACTGCTTTAAATGTGTGATGATGTTGTTGATGTTGTACCAATCTTGAGTTTGGTCTGTATTTACAGAAGCAAGACTCAAATATTGAAAGAGAGCAAGCAGATTACAGCTCTGATCTGACCAGCTACACACCCTACTATTCTGTCCCACTTAAATTTGAGTCAGTGCTTTTGGCTTGTCTGAATTGTATTAGCATAATATTGCAGGTAGCACCTCGAAACCCAAGCAACACACAATTCCGATATTTGTGTCACCTAAAATTGGCTCGGTGCAATAAATAACACGTCCCCATTGTCCCTGAAGAATGTTTTATATTATCTAATCCAATCTCACAATTTTGTTCTGTTTTTTTTTTTTTTTTTACAACTTGCCTGAAGAAGTTGCTTTACTCTTTCAAAAAGCTGATAAAATCAAGGAGAGTGTTGGGTCTAACTGCAAATACTATATATCCCATCTATCCCCAACCTTGTCTGTAAATCCATATTGTCTACGCTTCTAAAACACCAAACAGGGGAATATAGAGATTTAAATTGTGTCAGTGCAGATTAATCTTGAGTGAGAGAAAGGTAGATTGGTGAATTCCTGACGCCATGAGGTCCTCTACAGAGGTGGACAAATGCAGAGTCTCATTATATAACAACATCTGAAACATAAGAAGGGACGCCGACTGCTAAACACAGGTTTAGTCTTTATGTAAAATTAGGAGCTGACAATTAACTGCTAACTATAGCTGTAAAAAGAAATATCGTGATGTAAAAAGTACAATATTGACGCATAAAGCAGCAGGAAATTTATCTCAAAATTGTACTTGAGTGCAGTACTTGAGTTAATGTACTTCCACTGATTCCCAAACAGTATATTTTAAGTTAACATGGAACTAATGTAGTAAAGATTGGCCTTGGAAGTAACACTTGGAAACTACAGGAAGTAGTAAGCTAATTAGCTGTACAAGCTAACAATTGCAGCTTGTGTCAGCGCAGATAACACTGTTTAATCATGTCCTTAAACTTTTACTGACACCGGCCTCCAAAAAGAGTATCGCTCTCACTACAGCCTCATAGTAGACGTACCCCTTTGACAATTGTGGAGAAATCCGAAGCTTGACAGGCCTGCGGGGCTACAGTTTAGTCTGGATTGGGGTTGAGCGAGAGGTCAAGTGATGATCTTATGATGATGTATCCAAAGTTACTGTACACTTAAATATGTGTAGTAACAAAATGAGAAACTGCGGGAAAAGAGATGAACACGTGTTTGTACGGAAAGAGATTCTAATGTTTTCTGATTCCCTCTGACTTCACCCCCATAGTCTTTTAATAGTGCTTACTGAGGTGAATAGGAACGCACCCTGAAGCTGTTTTCTGGGAGGTTTCACCTTACCAAACTTCATCTCACACATTCAAACCAATTAAGTTCAAACTCCAAAGCTCTGGGCTGTGCGCAGGCCCTGCCTCCACCTTCCCCATCCCTCATGTCTCGTCCTTGGAGCTAAAAGGAAGGCAATTGTCAGGTGTAAACTCGCAGGGAGAACGTGGCTACATCTTCCTGTTTCAGGTCTTTTGAATTGCAAGCAGCAGGCACTGCCCGATGGGGTACAGCATCTCATTCACTCTAACCGCTAACACAGCAGGACTCTACTTTTACCTTTTTGGCTCGCCACCTTAAATAACACTTACAGCTGGTCAGAGGCTTGGTGGTGGTACTTTCTTTGGATCTCCTGCCCTTGGCAGATTCTTACAGAGGATGGCATCAGATGAGAGTACTTCCATTAATCGTTAGCTGTTGGTGAAGAAAGGCAGACATGCTTTGAAACCTTTCTGTGGTCTGTACTCATGCTTGAATAGCTCAATTTATTATCAGTATTTTCACTGGTCAGGCACTTTCACATGTAACCCCATACAAGGTCGTGTAATCAAATAACCGAAGCTGGTACCATTACTGAGTGTCAATCCTTTCTTACACAGTCACCCAGAAACAATGCCAGGCTGCTCTCTTTTGATCTAATCTAACCTGACATGCTCTTATTTATAAGCCATTAGATTTAGGTCTGATATATTTGACTCAGAAAAATAACCCAGGATAAACACCTTGGTGCTGTAACACATTCCCTTAAAAGCGCAACCTCATGTTTGTTTCGAGAGGCTTTGTTCCGGCTTAACTGGAGCTGTCGGGGGCAGTTTTATGGAGGAAAACATTGGGTTTTCATCAGTTTTCATAAATTCAACACAGATCCCTGCTCCAGCAACAAGTTCGAGGTTTAAAATGTGTAATTACTGCTCACCTCTACCTAGTATATTAACATCATCCCTGTTTCTAATGAGTTGTAATAAAAAAAATAATTAAACTAGAAAATAAACTATTAAACGCTGGGCCCACACATATTGGTTTGCGAATAATAACCGGCCATATAAATTAATGGTGCAGTTAATATGGATTAGAATACTGCAATACTGTTTTCACTGTGAATGCTTGAAATCACCTGAAATAGCACAACATTGCAATAAACAGCAATAAACATAAACGATGTCGCGCCCAGCGCCCATTGTCGTCTCCCGACCTGACGCCATACGTCTGCCGGGTCGGAATATAAAAGGGCTGATATCGTGCAGTCTGAACCTGGCAGAAGTCACATGCTTCCCACATGTACCTCATGATTCATTAGCTCTTTGGTCTGTTCCCTTTGCCCTTCCTCTCATTTGGCTTTTATCGATACGCCAGCTTTTCTACTTCAGCCAAGTGTAAAAGCTTGTTTGTGATATTTCAAGTTCCACTCAGGTTTTTAATGTGCATGACAACATTTGAATGGAAACAGACTTAATTAGACACCTGACATGACAAGGAGCCCCAACCAGTCACTGTTTTGTTTTGTTTTTTGGTTGGGAAGCAGAGGGTTAATCCTCAACAATGTGTTGTATTTTGTAGACATGTGTTTTTGTACGTGAAATTTTAATCTGAAAAATGAACCAAAGCTGTGAAATAAATACAAAAGTACAAATACAATGTGTCCAAAAGATAGTGGAGGGGAAGTATTAAATGGAAAGTACAAGTACCTCAAAATTGTACAGCACTCTAGTGATTGTACTTTGTTACTTTCCTCCATTCTACAGATGGAGTTCTACAGAAGAATGGCTGCCGGTTATGATGTAAGCATCGATGACAATTCTATTGCAGAATGTTCTCTGTCTATATGATCACTCCCCCCCCGAGCCAAGACACACTTCTCACTGACCCACCAGCTGAATTGTGCCTGATTTTGTGTCTGATCTCCACGTTACGCCACAATATCTCACGTGTTTGATCACTTTCATTATCAACCGCCGCCATGTCAAGGAGAGAGAGCAGAGCCAGCTGGGTAAGATGTTCAAACCAGGAGACACTTGACACATTTTGTTCACCGCTGCGCTTTAGGGAGAAGCCTGCTTTTGTTTTTCGTTGTGTTCATATTTTTTGGCCAAAAGCTTCAGCAATTACAATTCATTTAATGAAATCAATAATAAGATTACATTTCCTACCAATGATAATAATAATTTAAAGTACTTCCTCACAATCTGTCAGGTGGATTATCTGTGAATGTCTGACTGGATAAATAGTTCAAATATGAAGTATTTTAATTCATATACAACAAGTTGCAAATTAGGGTTTCTATTCTGACTTGTATGTAAATGTGTTCTCAGTGTCGCTGACAGTGAAATGAAAATGTCTTCATGTATTTATTTTATGGATTTTGCACAGGGCTATAACAGGGAGATGGAGGACATGAGACGGCGGATGGAGGCTGAGAGGAAAGAAAGGGAGGAAAAGTTGAGGACTGCTGCAAAAATAATGGTCCTAAAGGAGAGAGAGGCGTGCAAGGCCGACACACAGACCTTGCAGAGGAAGCTGTCTACCTTCGAGGAACAAAATAGAAGGTTGAAGGCCGACCTCCATGAGGCCAAAAAGAAGACTGGCTGGACAGAAGGAGAAAACAGCTCTCTTCACCGCGATCTCTCTGCCCTGGAGAAGAAATATGATGCATCCATGGGTGCCTGGTGGAAGGAACTCAAAAAAGAGCGTGAGAAGGCAAAGAAGGAAATTGAAAAGAGAGATGAGCAGATCATCTCTCTTCAGCAGAGCCTCCACGCTCAGAGAGAGGAAACAGAGAGGATGAGAGCCTCTGTTGATGAGTGGAAAGAGTCCAGTGGGGCGAAAGGCATGGAAGAAAGGTGGCAGAAAAAGGTCAGCCAACTTGAGGAGGTCCTCATTGAAAAAGACAAGCTGATCGCCAGGGCCAACAGCAAAAGACGAGCTCGCACCAACGCTCACGTGGACACCCTGGCCCAGCTGAATGAGGCACAGTCTGCTCTGAAACAGAGCCAAGTGACGTGTGAAGCTGTCGAGGAGAAACTCAGAAAGCAGCTGGCTGAGAGAGTACAGAGCTTCCAGACGGAGCTCCGAGAGCGAGAGGAGAGCTTCAGGAGGGAGCTCTCTTTCAAAGAAGAAATCTGGAGAAATAAGCTCTCTAAGAAAGGGAGCGTCCAGATTGAGCTCTCAAACAGAGTGATTAGGAACAGAAAGGAGATTTCTAACCTCTGCGAGAGTTGGGAGAGGAGAGCGCAGCAGTGGGGGGAAGAAAAGCGAGAGCTGGAGGAGACGCTGCATGTCAAAGAGAAGGAGGAGGCAGAGAGGATAGAGGAGATCGGACGCCTCACAGAGGTGAACATCCGGCTTCAGGTACGCTGCCTCAGCTCATCTTTTTGATTCATTAGCAGCGTATTCCAGAAGAGTTCAGCCCTTAAAGTGAAAGTGAAATGAAACATGCTGTCTTTCTCTTTTCAGGAGCGCTCAATGGAAAAGCAAAATAAGAGCTTCTGGAGCTGGAGTCTGCTGTCCTAAAGCAACAGCGACGGCTGTTTGTCTGCGGCCTGTCCAGCTCAGGACGGACCCCCCCTCTCTTTACTCCAACCCCCCCTCTCTTTACCCTAAACCCCCCTCTCTTTACTCTAACCCCCCCTCTCTTTACCCTAAACCCCCCTCTCTGTACTCTAACCCCCCTCTCTTTACCCTAAACCCCCCTCTCTGTACTCTAACCCCCCTCTCTTTACTCTAACCCCCCCTCTCTTTACCCTAAACCCCCCTCTCTGTACTCTAACCCCCCTCTCTTTACTTTAACCCCCCTCTCTTTACTCTAACCCCACCTCTCTTTACTCCAACCCCCCCTCTCTTTACTCTAACCCCCCTCTCTTTACCCTAAACCCCCCTCTCTGTACTCTAACCCCCCTCTCTTTACCCTAAACCCCCCTCTCTTTACTCCAACCCCCCCTCCCTTTACTCTAACCCCCTCTCTTTACTCCAACCCCCCCTCCCTTTACTCTAACCCCACCTCTCTTTACTCCAACCCCCCCTCTCTTTACCCTAACCCCCCCTAACAATTCCTTCTACCTCCATGTATTTCTGTTCATTTAAATAAAAAAAATGAACCATATGTATCAGCCTCCTTATGCTTTTTCTGAATAAACGTAGTTTTGTGGTGACATCATTTACTACAGTATCATAGTGAATAAAACAAATATTTTGTTGTCAACAGATGATTTAAATCTGTACAGAAGTATTCTCAGTGGCATAAAGAACAATGTCACAAAACAGACTGACGACAGGGGCTTAAAGAAATAACAATACAGGACACTCTACACAAACAAAACCACAGACAACAGAAAACTATTTTCTCAAAACAAGGCATCTTCCGCCCTCAGCCAAATTACTCCTAAGGGCTTAACCATTTTTACACAGTGGAAGAGCTCTTTCATCAAAAATAGGCATGTGTGTTGTGGCATTATTGGCATCTTCTCCCCTGGAACTTGAAAACTGCTGATCCAAGAGGCTTTGCTTGTATGTGGTTGTGGTGGAAGGAAGTTGACTTGATGCATAATGGAGTGAAATGTGAACAACCCTCTAGAGACACAAGCACGGGAGTTGGGCAATTGGTTTCAGGTTCCACCGGGTGGTTTGAAGAATCTGACTCCACGCGCATGACTCTCATCCTTTGGATTTTCCCGGCAAATCCGTCCTTTACATAGAAATCAGTCCACAGTGCATGTTAGAGGCAACCGAGAGTCTGGGAAGGACCCATTTTTTAAGTTATGCTCCAATCCATTCACACTTACAAGTTACAGCAAGTTACAATCAGGCAGTAGTGCATCAATGTAGATGTATTCTGACGCCTCTGCATACACTGTTATGCTGTTATGTGCTTGTACGTAACGATCAGTCTAACTAGGGCACAGACACTAAGAAGAAGGTTGCCACTAAGAAGAAGACGCGGTCGAATGTCGCAATCGTCATTTCCAGCAAGTGCACAACGGTCGTGTGCAATTTGAGGGAACACTACCCTGCTGAAATTCACGCATCACGCAAGTAAGTGTACACAGTGGAGCTGAGACACAGCATTACTCTGAAAGCCAGATGCAGACAAGCCAACGACAGAAAACACACTTTGTACGAGTCAGAGGTAAACGTCTTCTCGTCTCTGGGTGTTCTTGAACAGCAAAATATAGCTGTAGTTTAATAGATTATTGAATTGTGAAGTGAAATAGAGGTGTATGAGACTGGTTACTCTGGCTGCCATTTTTCCTTTTTACAGTGCGTTTCTGAGTGTACCTTCCTCACGCTGCCTGCCTTTCCCGTCTCTCTCTGTGCACGGGTCGGTCTTGCCTCCTTCTCCGGCAACTCACAGTCTCCATCATCATCGTCACCATCATCCATGCTGCCATTGACGCCATACAAATGCCCAGCTTTGCCTCCCACCAGCAGCCCTCTGAAGCCTCCCTGTAATCTCCTCTGTCTCCACGGCTCAGACTCTCTGCCTCTCTGTGGGTACATCTCTCCCTTATTTCATCTCTCCTAACTGCGCTACTCCTCGCGTGGCCCAGAAATCGATCAGGTCAGGCCAGGAGTCTTTGATTGGGTAGCCACACTGCTTCACTGGAAGTCTGGATTGGATTTCAAACCACAAAACCACAACATGCAGTTTCGTAAAATGGCGCCAGCAGAGCGTACCACAGGCGTGGCACTCATTCCATTTTTTTGATTTTGTTCGCTGATTATTCCTTCACCTCATTAAAATGAGCGGATA
The DNA here is from genome assembly GCF_043641665.1 of Enoplosus armatus. Taxonomy (NCBI): domain Eukaryota; kingdom Metazoa; phylum Chordata; class Actinopteri; order Centrarchiformes; family Enoplosidae; genus Enoplosus; species Enoplosus armatus. Next base: position 14,771,593 of record NC_092199.1, on the reverse strand, counting down.
TGTATCAACTGCACATCTAAAAGATAAATATCTAGACTTTATTAAGGACATTCCAGTGCGTCACTGCTGCGTCACAGAAACAAAAGAGCAGTTCTGCGCACTGACAGCTAATCCAGCAGCCGTCATTAGCAGTTTACTAACTGCTTCAGATTACGCTAAAGGTTGTCTCACTTAAATGAATACATGTTTCCTTGATTACTTTTTCCTCACAACTACGCATGTCTTCCTGTCACCTTAAGTGGGAGGGACTAAGACTGAAGGAAAAAGATGAGGGTAAGGGAACTGGGATGTACCCTGTGAGGGGACCTGATTTTTCTGTCTCCACCTCAATTGAGCTCAACGTCACCTTGAGCCCTATTTTTGACTTGACCATGGACTCGACTGTGCTTGGTGTTGGACCTGTCTTTGGCCTTGCAACATTCAATTAAAGTTAAAGTGCGTCCTGAAAGCTCAAGTTGCTGTCTCTCTTTGACTCAACACAAAGTCAATGTCTTTACTGCAAACTGCAATCCATTGAAGATGAAGGCCAGGAAACCTGTAGCCTCCATCACGCTAAGTGGCACTCACTAAGCACCCACACAGACAAGCATTGTCTGGTCTTTTCATGTACAGCTCGGAGTCACGACTCAGACAGGCAATAGGTGCTGAAGAGCTGAAGGAGAAATCCCATTAGAATCCCAAAGCCTGAGAACGTGAGATGTCTAAAAGGAGACAAAGGCTGAGTCATACGTTCAGTAGATTGGGAGTAATAGAAAATTAAAAACTTGACAATTTTTTACAAATGTTGTGACCTAATGGAACCGTTTAAGCTTTCGTCTCCTCACCATGAAGTGTTTTTCCTCCTCATTGATATATTTTTTAACACCAGAAAGTCCTGTGACTTTGAGGCTTCTTGTTTAGAAGCATTATGCTCGACTTCTCCTAATGTTGAAATAACTGCTTTTTTAAAGGTTTTGATGGGCTATCATTAGATAGTTTATAAATTCTTAATCCTAATTGTTCTTTTTGGATTATGTAAAGTGATTTTCAGCAGATTGCTCATGTTTATTATCTTTACAATTACTGTAGATCATGTTATGCTAAACTGGTATATAGGCCAAAACTCTTTTGGAGCAATAAGACCTCCGTTGTTCTGTAGTGTTGGTCCATCAGTTGGTTGGTCAGTGGGTCTGTTTGTCTTTCTTTCTCTCTGTCGGTCATCTCTCCAACGCTTCTAGACTATCTAGACTGAAACATCTCAAAATGATCCATGTTCCCCAGATGATGAATCCTAATGACTTTGATGACAACCTGACTTTTCCTCTAGCGCCACCATACGGTTGGCATTGGAGGTTTTGAGTGAAATATCTCAACAACTATTGAATGGATTGCCATGAAATTTGGCAGAGGCACAAAGGACCCCCTGTGGTGAAGTGTCCAAAAACTAATCTCTTCTACCTTCTTTTATCGCCTACATCTGCAAAGGTATGAGGTTGGATGGATAGCACTTGTTAACAAACATGGCTGATGATGCACTCTTATATCAGAGTAAATGTCACTCATTTTGTATCATGACCACTTGTTTTTGGTTTTACTCCATCATGGACATGTGTTTCTACTCCTGATATCGCACGACTATCCAACTATAATATAGTAATAAATGTGATATGACCGAAGATTTTACAGAAAAGGTCTTTCATGTGAAAGTCCCTCCAAAAACCGAATGAGAATTCAATCTGTGCTAAATGTGGCCCAACTCACTCCCATAACTCTTTAAAACTCTTACATCATCTACCAACTGATCTCAGACCAACATCGTGAGAGCTCAAATATGAGTTGAAAGGAGAAACCTGGCAACAGATGGGGACAGTCAAAGCCTGCTGCTTGTTCCCTGACTTCCTGGACAGTCTGTGGAGGGTTTGGACAGAGTGATGTGGCTTATTTGAACAACAAAGAAATCCCATGTTCTCTTCCTCCGCCCACCATCCTCCTTATCTCTGTTCTGTTCCCGCAGTTCTGTTTTTTTATGTAATTGTCGGAGGTCTATACACGCTCTCCTGCTGAGCAGGTAATGTGGGTGTGTGACAATCTAGGAAACTTTGCTCGTGACTCAACTGTCAAACTGTACCACTAATAACTCCTTGATGGAGGGTTGGTGGTAGAGGGGAATAAACGTGGGCTCAAAATGGTTTCAGGGAGATATGGAGGGAGAAAAGGCAAAGAAATGCAATCAACTCAGCTTCTAGTCAAAAGGAAGCAAGTGGTCCTCAGCTTGTCAGAAGGCTATTACCAGGCCGGAGATGAGAAGAGAACGATCATCTGACGCTGTTCAATCATGCAAATTACATATTGTTTCCAGGAAGCAGAACAAATACTTTCATATGTAGTTACTGCCATTTTTTTATTCAATTTGTGTCAAAGCAGCAGGCCGACCAGGAAGCTATAGAGACCCATAATCCCATTACAAAAAAGTATTTCATTTTCTTTACCCAGAAAAGTCAGCAGCCATCTTATTAGCTACACCAGCCTTACGGATTATTCTCTGTGCTGACACAACGTCATACAGAACTGTTGAGTTTTTGCCTTCACAATGACGGCTGCTTGACACCGAGGCGCAGGTTTTTGTTGTTTCACCCTCACAAAGCTCATTAGTCAGGTTTCCATCCAAACGCAGCACACATTTGAAGTAAATTTCCAATAACTCTGCAAAAGAAAATACAAATTAGTTGAGTGCTTCGAGATAAACAGTTGGTGGCGCTAATTTCTATTTATTTTTTAAGTTTTGAATGGCACCCGATGGGAAACCATGCAGAAAACATGATGTAAATATGGCATTTATGTCACATGCTTCTTGTACGCCATGATTTTTTGGGGCAGCTGTTTCTGAGATGCTGGAAGTGCGTGTTTCACATCACAAAACCTTTTGCGTTACCAACGAGGTAAACCTAACAAGCCACTGAACGCTGAGCTGTTATCTCATGGTCCAATGGTGGAGAGAATCAGTTTAATGCCTAAAGCGTAAATGCAACAACCCAACGGAGGGCCCAATTAGGATGTCAGACGTTTGCTCAGGAACTATTTCTTCCTGCTCGGGTATTTATCCAGCTAAGAGCCAACTGTCACTCACCAGTCCTCCATTCAGCAGGACGGCTTCAGGGCACAACTTCTGTTGCCTGAAGTGAAATGGCTGGTCAGAGCAGGCTGCTGTGATCTCTGTTTGCTTATACATTCTTCAGCTACCAGCTCTTGGCATTTCCCTGTGTCTCAGCATACCCAAAATATCATACGTATTAGAATATGTAGTGTTGATCCTACACACACCCCAGTCTTTAATGCTTTTAACCCCTGCTAGTCCTCAGAACATCCACTTATCCATGACGATGTGGTGCACGGCTCAGATTTCCACCTCAGTCTTTCCTCTCTCTGTCACACACACACTGAATCATCAAACTGAGGCTCTGCATCCAGGGTTGTCTGAGGTCGTCATGGTTGTGTGACGGCTACATGACCCATTTTTTTACCCTCACAGCTGGACACAGACCTCCGTGGATCATAGCAGTGTCTGCCAAAAATACCCCTGCTAATATGTGTGTGTGTTTCCATCGACACCCCCCAAATCTTTTCCCCTGTCTCTCCTGTCTCCACTCCTCTGACTAAATAATAGCACATTCAAATATGAACTTCCAGCAACTCATACTATTAGATACTGTGAAAATAATGTAGTCTTCCCAACTTCATCTACAGAGGCTCAGTCTTTAAAATCCAAAGACAAAAACAGATGAAAAGCTACACGTTCATGCAGGTCACAAAAAATACCAGGGGCTTAAAATAAGTACAACCGCTGGCAGCTTCCCCAGCACATCAATGTCATAGCAAGGTCGCACAGGATGCGTCATGTTTCAGTGGAGAGCAAGCAGCCAGTTTTTACTGACCAGACCAAAGAGCAGGCAGGTCGGGAAAAGTGTGTGTCCCACGCTGGCTGACTGAATAAAATAGTCACTATTACTGAAAGGTGTGTGTTGTGGTACACAGAGGGTTCAAGGACTTAAAGATGTGTAGCCTCCGGAAGTTGGCCCACTGTGCAATGAGTTTGTGAAGTTTCAGATCCCCTCCAGACATGTTTTAATACATACATATAAAAATACTTATGCTGAATGATTTGTGTTCGACGTGTTTTTACCAGTCCTCAAATTAAATGACAAAGTAAGTTGTTTATCTTTGCCTTTTACAATAGATCTATGCTGATCTACGCTCCCGTCAGCAAGAGGACATCATTTGTCAGCATTTCCCAAAATTGTTACAAATCACTATTGAAAAATGTTTATGTTTATATATATTTATATATATATATATACGTTTTATGAAGTAGTGAACGCTATGAGTAGGTTCAGGCACAAAAACAAGTTGGCTAGATTTAGATAAAGATAATGGTTTGGGTTAAAATGACTACTTTGTTAAGGTTAGGGGAGCTTTGTCATCATGCTTACAGTTCGTTTTTGGTGCGTTCAGCAGCTGAATGTGAAAACAAACTTTGCACATACATCATGCTGCACAATGATGGTCAAACATACTGTATTAAGGACGTGTTCCACATTCCCAACCAGGCGCAAGGATCTGGAACAGCTGTGACAAAAATCTTACAATCCAGTAAACCTGCAAAACAATTGATGAACAGCGAAGGATTGAATGCAGGTGCCTAAATCAAAGTTCAGGCTTACGGACAGGAAACTGGCAGGCAGGTTGTAATGAAGCTAACAAACAAGGCATTGGCAGGAAAGCGGAACATCATCAGAACAGCCAGTAAAAAACATCACAGATTTTAGGCAGGGCTGGTTGGACCACCAACACAAAGCAAACAACATCGACTGGCAAACAGCATGCAAAAACTGCCCTCTCTATATAAACACAGACATTTGGTAATGAAGTGCAGCTGGGGAGGCAGGCAGCAGGCCAGAGCGCACATATGAACTACATGTGTGAAGCACAGGAGAGCACACTGAGGGCACATGGTGGACAGGTGAGGAATAAGCAGAAAAAATACACAGGTAAGAAAACCAGAAATAGCTGTGGCCAAGATCTGAGTCAATGTTACCGCCCCGCGGTGGTATGCCGCCGCCAACCAGTCTAGTTGCGTTTTCCATTCATGTCTGTCCAGACTCATATAAATTATGTAGTGAATACTTGGAAGGAGTTGAAAAAAAGGTTTATAGGTCTTTAAAATAGTATATAAAAATACACCACTCCTGGCAGTTTTAGATGCAAAGCCTCTCTATGAGCTGGAGGTGAAACCCACTCACTCACAGGATCACGCTTAGCTCGGCGCGCTCCAACACGTTGTTTGTAGTCACGTGATTCCGATGACGACAGTCAACACGTGTATGTGAAATATGGAATCGGCCAATTCATTGTTAAATTATGGCTAAACACCTATTTTTAGGTCACAATGACCTTTGACCTTTGAGTCAAAAGTGTCACCTATTCAGTGTCCAGCCAACTGTGAAATATGGTCGCTGCTATCGCCGGCGCGGAGGCATGAAAATATTAATTCAATCTGGTATGTGATGTGACCATATTAACGCTTCTATCATTTGCATGGGTAGACTTTTCGTAGCAGCTCGTGTGTGTCTTGCCTTTTCGTCATGCTGGTAACTGTACCATAGCTGCCCCACTTGGCCTTAAAAAGTAGGATTCATGGGCTGCCTGAATTGACAAAGACCACACCACCTGTTTTGGAGAAGGTATTATGTACATTAACTTTCAATAGGGAGGAAGTATCTAAGTGAAAATATGGTTTGGCACATTTACAGACAGAAAGTCTTGCCTTTATGTGTACCTTTATATCTAGGATGTTGTGAGAATGAATGAAACAAGCAGCAAAGTTTTTGATCCTGCATTTACTGATGGGACCACATTCTTATCACTAAGCTATCTAATACAGCGACTTGTCATATTTCTCGGTGAGAACTGTGAAACGCTATCATTGATCACCTAAGTCCAAAGGAATTCTAGCATGCAGTGAACCCAGCTTTGACAGAACAAACAGGGATTGGGGTTATTGCTGCCTACTAAACTCCACGTGCTAGCTTTCTCTTGTCAACGTGATAGACTGAGATGACACAATTACAGGACAGAAAGCTGGCGCAGGAAAAAAAGACTGTTTAACTGTGCATAAATCTGCACAATTTGTACATACTTTATATTTTTCCGTGTATATATTTATTTTTGTCCCCCATATTTTTTATATCTGTATTTATTATTTGTATATTGTTTTTTCTTTTTTAAAAAATACTTCTAATTCTTATTGACCCAGTGCTTGTCTGCTGTGTGTTTCTGCACCTTTCTGTCTTTGCTGCTGTGACGTGTAAATTTCCCCGCTGTGGGATTAATAAAAGTCTAAAAGTCAAAAGAGATGCCAGAGGAAGAGTGAACTTTATCCACCATTCTCACAAAAATGACAAATGGGCAGTAGCATATAGAATGTAAGTGACAATACTTACAATACAGGTAATAATTATAGTATTAGCTGATGATTAGATGACAATATTACGCTCGTCTCTGTACACTAAATGTGAAGCTACAGCCAGGAGACGGTTGGCTTGGATTAGCATGACGATTTGAAGCAGCAGTATTTATGCAAAGCTAAGCTAAGCTAACCGTCTCTTGGCTGTAGCTTTGTATTTAAGCCAGAGCCTAGTTAAGTGGCATTGCAACACGCAACAATATATCACTGTTTGAGAATGGAATAACTGCATATGGTTAATTAACCTCAACCCCTATGCTGTACAGGCTTTTACAGAAGCACTCACTAAACCATCATTCACGTCTCTCAACATGACAGCTTTAAAGGAAGGTGAGATGACTTGGGGGTTTAATGTGGAAAGTCAAACTCCATGACATCCAAACATTACGCGGCGCACTCAAGGGCAAAACCGGGGTTAATTTGAAACACTCGCGTTGTAAGGTTTAACAAGTACAGCAGCAATAAAGGTAAGGTCTGCAGAGGTCAGATATGAGCTGGGAGGTGAAATGGAGTGGATAACAGGAGAGGAGAAAGTGATAGGGAATGGGCAGAGGGAGAGTTTAATGGTGTCAATCTGAACAAAGGCCACGGAAAGAGGACAAATTGAAGAAGAGGACTGCGAGGGATTAGGTGGCAAGTGTGGCAGAGAGGGAGATATCGAAAAAGAGGCTGAGGGCAGACACCGCTGGAGAGCAGAGAGTGAGAGAAATGGATAGCGGGGTAGAAGGATCAAGGCTGAGAATTCAAGGTAGACCCAAACACACTGTTCAAAGAAATCTCACACCATATAAGAGGAAGTTACAAAGCCACTGCATGATGAAAATTATAGCTATGTAGGCTTCTCCACACCTTCCAAAAGACGGGACCATTTTATTCTATTGAGTCCAAACGACTCCACTCCTTTCAATATTTGCAGCAGGGAAATTATTGTGCACATGCATTGCCTGATATCAGACAGAAGTGTCAACTCGTAACACTCCATTTCCATCTTCGGCCTGACATTGCATCCACTCTAACCATTGTACGTGGGGGAGGGGGATTTGATTTTCCCTAACCAATCAGACCAACGTATCCACCAGAATCTTGACAACAGTGTTAGTCCCACTCATGGCGCTGATTGGCTAAATGTTAGTCCTCCTTCGGCACTCATTGGATCGATTGCTTTTCAACCGAAAAACCGCTGTTTCACAACAGGTGCTTGTTGCTCTAGTGAAGTTACTGTAGTATGTAGTAGTAGATAGGCCAATGATTACAAATAGACAGAGTTTAATAAACTCGCCTGCCATTGTCATTTTCGGGGTTGATTTTGGTTGTTGATATTTGTGGTATTATTGTATTTTGGGAAGTTTGGGTTTCGTTTGTCCGGGTTTTGAGAAATCCATCTCGGAGCTTTCTGCCTCTATCCCAGCACAACAGAGATGACTGGAATTTCCACAGACCTGGAGTCTTAACAGGGACTATTTTCTACTGAGGAAATAGTCCCTATGAAAACTGTCCACAGTGAGGTCTGAGGAAATTCCAACTTGTAGAAATATCTCAAAATGTAGACAAATAAAACCAAACCTTGCAGCAACCTCACCTGGCAGGCTTACAGCCGCCTGAATTACTGTATTTCCTGACAATTTCCTGACAATCAGTGACCTAACAATAGTGAAGCCTCAAGATAACTACTATTTTCTATGGGTTCTCTATTGCTTTTTGAAATCATAGATTATTTTCCATTTATCACTGCAGCAGAGCAAATGAACACCCTCCCAAATATCATTCCAAAGAGACACAATTCAAGACGGTGTTTTATACGTTTGGTGTCTGGAATGCTATTAATATGGTTTCAGATAAATGGCTTCTCTTTTATGTTAAAACTAACCTATTTTTAACACAGTCCCTGCAGCTGGCGGAGAGAAACACCTTTAATTAAGGCTTTCGCTATCTTGGCTCCACAGACGGTCCATTACAGCTGCAGAGAATTGAACCAGTCACTAGCAATGAGAGATGTCCGACAGGTCATTTTGCCACAACATGTTCCAAAACAATTCTGGTCTAAAGAACATTACCAGCAGACAATTACTCACACCTCCCTTATTGAGAAATGTTGATCGGGTTTGCTGGGTCGCAGCCAATACTGTCTAACATTCACATTACCAAGTAGGTTGGTAATATTATCACTGTGGGCCAAACAAGGCCAAACAAACATCTTTTCCTCTGCAGTCTGAAAGTACAGAACTTGTTCCACTGACGCAACCTACAGCACACATCAGACACAACACTGATAGTGGATCATTCGGCACTGATTACAATCAATGGCAACGAGTGAAAAAAACTAGGTGATGCCTGTCGTTTCACACTACAACGATATAAATAGTTTTCCACAGTAATTGTTTATAATGCAGTAGTTGGAAAGCGGTGCGCATTTTTTTTTAAATGGATGATATGGTCCCATTGATTTCAGTTAGTGACTGATTGTATTTCCACCATGGGATAATGTGACGTTCATCTGGGGGCTTGTGGATCACTACAAAGCTCACGAACTGAAAGCGTTGCTGATGTAAAACAATGTTCATCTGTGAGAACGGTTGATAAAGGTTGGCTCCCTGTCTTACTTTGTGGATTTTATAAACCATTCTGCACAAAGCCTCTCGCGGCCGCTGTCCAAGGTGCTGATCCTGAAACCCCCAGGGGACATGGGAGATGTCTCGCCACCCATCTATCAGGATTCCTTCTACTACTTGGAGGGGATCCACTTGTCACGGCTGATGGGGTTTGCCATTTCAGACATCAGTGTTACTTTGGAAAGCTTTGCAATGAATTCCTCAGGTGTTGCACCATTAGTGGGTCTGAGTCTGCATTGGTTTAGCTTGCCGTGTCATATTTCCAGCAGGCTATTGTCCCAAACATGTCACCAAATCAGGTTCTGTTTTTCAGGTAATGTGGGGTGAGTATAGGTCGTTAATTTACTCGGCTGCTCGACTCATTTACCCACACCGGCACTGATTTTGTCACGAGTTGCAAAGTGGCTGTTGAAGCCACAGTGCCTGCTGTTTCTTGAGGGCATCACTGCCTACAGTTTGCAAACTTAGAGAAGGTACATAAACAACAGCCAATTACAGTAGCGTCAAACTGCAGTTATTATAATCCTATTTGCTATGTTCTTATGGTATTTTCATTGATAAAAGACATCCTACAACCTACGTCGTGCTGCATATGACCATGATGAGCAGTCCTTACATTTTGAAATGGACAGGGGGAGACTGGGAGAGGCTAAAAGTCAAAGGACGATTTACAGTGGCACAACCTAGAGGATGGCACATCCTTGAATTGGCTGTCGCTACACTGGATAGACGCTTCGCCCAACTTTCTCATGTCATGCCGGTCGCCAGTCATCGCCTCCTCGCTCTGCAGCTCCTTGTTTTTGAGCGATCACTTGAAAATGAACGGGTAGCTGCCACTTTATCTGTTGCTGCTGGTGTGAGAATGCGCGGTCAGTGACGGAGAAGACAAAGAAATGATGCCGACACTTCACTCATGGAAGTATATAAAGTACGCAAACCACCTCAACGAGCTACAGCAGCAAAAGTCTGCTCGCACTTGTATGCATCTAATAATGTCATATATAATGTATCACTCACATTAGCCTTTTTTCTGCAGAACGAGCACTTTTTACTTCAAGTAAATTCAGCAGATTATACTTCTGCACTTTTGCTTGAGTGGGATTTTACAAACAAAAATGCAAATGTGTCATTTTTAGCTGAAAAGAATGAATGAATGAAGATTTTCTCGAGCGGCTGGCAGGTTCGGAATATCTCCATGTACAGCACGCGGTGATGAGATGCTGTATGAACACAGTATATTCTCTGCCAGAGACAACTTGTATGTGGCAGAAACTGCCTCCAATTATTTATGAATATAAATTGAACTTGGAACTATTGAAAAACATTTCTTACCTCGTACCAAACAAAGCCACATACCACGTGCAGTTTGAAAGGAAAGCCACGTTTTCAATCATACAGACTGAAACATGAAGAGCTTGTACAGCAGCGACAAAGCCACACTTTCCATCAGAAATTTCATTTAGAGGGTGTTGTGGATGTTTTGTAGTATAACAATGTATACTTTATAAGTAATGTGCCCCCCCCCCCCCCCCCCCTCACACTCTCCTTGCCGCATCTCTACAGGCTGCAGGTGTGAGAGCAGAGCTGTGATTACAGAGACCCAGACGCTGCTCCAACAGCTGCTCTCTGCCCTCTTCACTTCAAATCCCCACATCATCGGCCGGCCTCTGCAAATGAATCATACCCCTAATGCATTACTCCAATCTTTTTGTGCGCTTCTCGGAAAACCTGACTTTGGCATTTCAAAGGAATTGTCACAGCACAATAGAAAGTGCGAGAGTGTTATTGCTTTTCAGATTTCTTTCCAATCTACCACTTTACACCATGGATCACTCAAGGGGAGAGCCTTCATTTTCCCACATTATTATTTCTTTTCTTTTATAATAAAAGGTCTATTGTTTAGTACAAGTTTTATGAAGCTGTTTTTTTTTTGTATTGAGAGCAACACATCTGTGAGAAATACCTTCCAGTACTGAGCTTGGAGTGGAAAATGAACAATGGGGTTTAACCAGTTCTGCTGGCTTACACTCCATCACCGTGATTCATAGGTCTCTATTGACTGTGCTCCATCTGAATTCCATTTTCTGTGATGCTCTCGGCTTGAAAAGTTTCCACATCCTCGGTGGTATTAATTAATTAATTATAGTAAAATGAGTTACCCTTAATTGGAAAGACGCTTAATATGTTTCCAGATCAGAAAGTTACGTGAAAACAAATACTTCTGAAGATGCAGCATTCGTCCCTGCATTCATCCACTTCTTGAACCATGTTGCCCAAAACAAAACAAAAAAACTGCACTACACAGAAGATTTGGGAGAAGAAATAAACAGCTGGTCTGAGAACAGGTGTGCCTCTCTCAGGGCCAAAGGTGTCAGGGTGAGACCTTTCCAGCGCTGTTAAGTTTAATAGGAGACGTCATTATGACTCATGTCCTCCACCTATGCATCAAAAGTGAAATACAACAAGTTGGGGCACCTGGAACTTGTTGAAAGTAATTCTGTGAAAAAGTAGGAAATCAAGACTGGCCTCATTTGCGCACACAACATGACTTTGTAGCATGACATTGTTATCTTTCCACAAAAAGGCCCAGGTCTTAAAGGCATAGTTTGACATTTTGGGAAATACGCTTATTTGCTTTCCAGCTGGAGAGTTGGATAAGAAGACCAACACCACTCTCATGTCTGTCCGTTAAATTTATGGCTTCAGCCAGCAAGCCAGTTAGCTTAGCTTAGCACAAAGACTGGAAACAGCTTGCCTGGCTCTGTGGAGCGTCGAGCAACTAAGGAGTTAGATACGTCCAGCTGGTGGAGCTAAAGGAATATTGGACTGGCCAGAAAACATGACTCCAAACGAATGCTAATGTTTCTCCATGTCTGCCCCATGTGTAAATAAGAAAACCGTTTGCTAACACAGCCATCATGTTAACTTTATAGGCCAAAACATCAATTAATGCAGGACTAACAAAGTAGTTGAAGTGTAAGTAACAGGGGTGGCCGATCAGAAATGCTTATATGTGTCTTTTTTGGAACAGCTATATAGTTTCTCTTCGAGGGCACTGAGGAACAACTCATATCGTCTCATTCTGCCTAATTTGAGGCATGACGACATGTTGAGGAAATCACTCACTGAAGCCGTACATGAAGCAAGCTGTGGTTCACCAAGTGCTCCTTCCCGAGTTGTGTTGACTTCACCACTTGCCCTTAACAATATTTGAATCTTATTTTTAGTGTAATTGTCAGGAACTGAAGCTCATGGCTAGACACGATGTCCCTGACCTTATTTGGCTTCATTATCTCTCATCATCAATCACTATTCACAATGACTTGTAATTTAAATTCACCTTAATTCCCTGAGTTTATCTTCCTTTAGTTCCTTACCACAGGTCACTGATTAATTAACTATTTAGTTTTGGTCTTTGCAAATGTTTTTTTGGTGCCTCTGTAACTTCTGCATCTGTTCCAGTTAACTTGGGCTTAATGGGCTTTTCCAGCCAGCGCCTCTCATGTCTCTCAAAACACATCTGTCTCAGAGCCATGCAGCTTGGTGAGAGGCTTTATATGATGTGCGGTATATTACAGAGTCCTATAAATTGTAATTACTTTTTTAACATGTCTGAATGTTCTTTTTAACATTTCGTAATGAACTTGGCATTGTACCACCTGCTCAGGGATGGCAGAGGAAATGTAGCTTTGTTGTAGTGCTGTGAAAAAAAAATTTTTTTCAACCGGGTCTGCACTGAAACGTACCACTGACGGATGTTGATTTTCTCAACAGGATGAATTATACTAACTCTGATGATCCCCTTGACTTGTGTTATCAGTAGGTCAAAATATCTCTACTTTTGGTTATCTAATAGAAAAGTGGGCATGAGATTAATTTGTCCGATAATTTGTTAAAACTGTTGACGTTCCCATCAGCCTCCACTGTGCTTTGTGTTTAGTGCTAATTAGCGGATGCTAGCATGCTAACCGGCTAAACTACGATGATAACAGTGGTAAGCATTGTGTGCAACCTCAGCGTGTCAATATTGTCATTGTGAACATGTTAGCATGACTTTAGCATTGACCTCACAGGGCCGCTAGCCTCTTGTTCTCTTGTTCCCCCAATCAGCTTGCTGTAGCCGTACAAACCTTGATTGATTGAGTTTATTTATGGATTATCAGACACCGGGGAAAAAACCCAACAAATCCAAAGGATAACATGTTAAAGTGAGAACACTTAATTCCAACAACAAAACACAAAGAAACAAAAGACATTCAACTTAAAAAAACTAAAACAACACAATTCTGAAATCCAAAAGCACACCATTTAATGAAAGATAAACTCCCACCTCAAGACAAAAACAGTAAAAGCAACAATATCATTGTGTTCCATGAAAAAAGTCTTAACCTGACTTCTATTAGCACCTCTCATATTTAATGATGTGATATGTAGCAGAAGGCAGTTCCACAACATGAGCTTCCTGCTGGTGATACCTGCCCCAATTCATACTCGCTGTCCTTGACACTTCCTGTACATACTGTACCGCTACCTGTATGCCTAAAAACAGAAGACTGACTGACTGTTCCTGTACCCGTCGCAGACAGTATACTCAGTATAGTGCTTGTCCAACCTGTGAATAGTATTCCTGGGTGTCGGCAGAGTTTGGTGAGGCTCCCTGTGCTCATTCAGGGACAAAACCGGAAAATTTCAATTCATTTCGAGTTGTAGACACGGTGCATTTCAAGTAAACAAAAGAATCTAACTTCAGGGCGCTTGCTAATTCTGAGGCAGCTTCCGCTCGTTGTCCCTATTAAATAATGTACAAATAAATAAAACATAAACAGCTTTACCAGAGAAGAGCCGATTTATAAGCAGCTGCTGCTCCTTCTGTCTTTGCAAAGTGGAACCTGAGTGGAATATTCAAATGAAAGGGAGGTTCCAATCAATGTAACACTTCCCATGCTTTTCTTTTACAGTCCTGAATAAAAAACAAAATCCTTTTTTGTGATTTCAGTGCTATTTATTTTGTAGAGCCCTGCTTCCTTTTGCTCCCTATTGGCTCCCCAGATGGGAATTACACCCCCTAACTCTGCGAGCAACATGCAGTTTTCATTTTAGTATCATCTCCAAAGTAGACAGTGAACCCTCATGTTCATAAAATGATCTGGGACACGTTCATGGCCACTACTGTATTTACATGTAATGCACTTTATTTCCCGCGGAACCGCATTTTCACATTCATTCTCATTTGCAGCTACGCGAAGACAGCCGTGCCCCGGGCGCAGCACAAAGTGTTTTTCCAGGAGTGATTCAGGTGGACACAAGGAAACACATGAGATGAGTGACAGACTTGGGCCCGATTGCCTCCAGTCAAACACATGTGCATGCTCGCAGTCTGCAGCACTGAGCGCCTGGCAGGTGCAGGTTAGCGCCGCAACGTGTTTGTCAAGCTATTTGCATGTCCTGGAGGATTCCTCAATCTATCACGACAGGAGAGTCTGGCCTCCGCTCAGCTCTGCAAGGACATCTGCGTGTCATCATGAATAATTGGATTCTGGATGAATTGGATTTTTTTTTTTTTTTAATTCTTTGGGGTAACCCTTTTTTTTTTTTTCATGCATTGGGATTCAGTGAATACATTAACCTGCTGCATGCGAATCCGCTGTGCATTTCTGGTATTTGTGGTGTCTACACGCTGCTCAGAGGGCACATGTGAAATCAAGGGCACGGGAATCTGACCATGTTCCTCATCTCTCTACACCGCTGATAAAAGGCACAAATGGGAAAAAACAAACAAACAGCTACTGAAGCAGTGCAATATAAATCACAGCGCCGCCATCAAAGGCAAAAGAATGGATGTAGATTTACTGCAGACACAGAGACAAGGAAGCTGCCAGCAGAACATTTTGCTCCTCAGAGTGCAGTGTGAGGAGACGGCATCTGGAGACAATTACACGAGGCTTAGAGCCTGGCTCATTTCACCTCTTATTGATATGACCTATTATTTTCAATCACATCGACGAATGTGAAGAAAGCTTCTATATTATTTTAATATAAGTATATATGTTTTTACAATAAGTCAGATTTTTTATTAGAGAATGGATTCAGATTTGAGAGACTTGGCTGTGCTGTAGTCATGCATGAGCTGTGAAGGTTTTTAAAAATGTGACACAGGAGCTCTGGTGGGGCCGTGGTGAGAAAGTCAAGACAGAAGTAAATTTAGACTACGTTCAAGGAGGAACCTTCAATAAATGAAAACTGCCTTCATGTATTTACTGTGTATATATCGTAACGTATAGATTGAAACTAAATGTTCTTACTTGTTGTTTTACTGTCTTGAAAGTTAGCTCGCAGTCATGCCCCAGGCGACTCGTGTCTGGTGCTCATACAAACCAAAGGCGGGTTTTCAAGAACCTGATCAGACCAGAGGAGCATGTGGGCAAGCACAGAGGTGTCACTAATAGCATAAACCCAGTAAGCCACGACAGCGGGACAGCGAGGCATGCATGAACAATACCAGGACCCCTGAAGCTGACGCAGCTAAATGGAATTCAGCCACCATTATTTGTATTATTGACAGCTGTGCTTTTCCTCTAGTGACGTGTCCCCTGTGAAAAAGGCTTATTGGTACTTTGACTTTTGTGAGCTTCAGTACTAAAGAGACATGCTGAGACGTACTGAGTCTAATCATCCAGAATAACGACAGACACCTGCGTGGGTGTGTAGGGCTTTTGAAATATTTCTTGAGGACATTTTTAGTTTCAGAATTAACACGTGTGACAGGTCAGGCAAGCTTACAGCTGTTTAATTTTACAGTAACATTTGTGTTTGTTTTTTGTATTTAAATGACCCTGCTGTGTTGTTTTGGAGATGGTGACATTGGAGGGTGTTATTAACCTGATGATAATAATTTCACTGTATTTGTTTTTCAATTTGACATTGTGTTCATGTCGCTGATTTCTGTTTAGGAGGGGGGGGGGGGGGGTGATTTTGATTCGTCTTGCCCTGACAAATCAGTAGATTTTCATTTGACTTGCAGGAAACGCTTTTTCACAGTGATCAGAGACATATGCAGGTAAAACGATACAGCTACATCGATCTCATCCATGCATGCTGCCATTTATGTGGACATGTTACTGTTGCTATGGTACTTTTTAAAAAGGGACTCAGTATTAGGGCCAAAAACCTGGATCTCGACGTCCCTAATATTATGTTGTTTGTCTGTGGCTGTTATTGATCCCCAGGACTAATCTCGGTAAGGTTTCCCTGGTTAAATAAATAAATAAAAACTCAAACAGCATGTGTTTTGACTCAAATAGAAGGTGTGCGCCCCCGGGGTTTATGTGAGCGAATGGAAACTGGACCAAACTGGACAGCTGAATTTGAACAGGCAGTCATGTGCTTTTGGCATCACGCTCTCCTGCTCTGGTTATCGATCCCTGAGAGGGAATGGATGAGGCAGCCTCCAGTCCTAATTGGCTCATCATTACCAAATCATGCACACACACACACGCACTCAAACACTCACACACACACACACCCTTCAATCACCCAGCCGAGGCTCCATGCGCCACGACAAAGATTATCAATCATTTGGTACGGCACTTATTTTGGATGAAAGCGGAGCAGAACATTTAAAAAGGGCCCGAGCCGAGAAGCTCCAGCCAGCTTCCCCCCGCGGGGCCACTAAATGTCACATCTGTGATTCCAAGCTTGTATGTGGCAACTATCTGACTCGCTAACAAGGATGACATTATAAATACAGACATTTTAATTGTCCTCTCACCAAAGAGCGGCCCAGTGAAATAGCAAGTGGTCTTCCGGCACAGAACTGCTCACTTGTCTCTTGTAAATGTCAGCTACAATCAACGGTCCTTGTGTCTTGATGAATTGTGTGGACCGTCTTGTGTAATTTTCTGCTTGTTTATCCACCGTTCGTGCCTCTTGTTTTACCACTTTCCCTATTTTTCATGGCATTTATTCATTTTTGCTGCCACCTCCATATTCCTCCTCCATGCTCACCCCACTTCAGATGTCCTCTGCTCTATTCCTTACTCGTACAGTCTCCTCAATGACAGGGATGCTGAACAGTCATCCAGTAGCAGGTGGTTTTATCATCGTGTCTCATTAGATTTGGATTATTTCCTCGACAGGTAGCCGCACTGTGGAAAAGTCAAGTTGACGTGTTCCAGTCCCATAGACTGGAGATGGTAGCCTGTAAGTTGCAGTGTTGCCTATTTCCATTCAGGGTCACATACTGTGGTCTACAGCCAGATTTGGCCATCCGCTGCCTAATATTGATCTTAATTCCTCGAGAAGTTTCTAAATCCTTTCTTTTTTCTTTTAAAAAACCCCTCCGTCTCTGGGAAGACCGGCAGAATTCCACATGCAGAGCACACCTGCAACCACTGCCAAAAACCCGCTCAGGAATTTGAATCTTGATCTGATTATGGCAAGTCAGTGGTCTCCGGAGGTGCCAGCTGCTCTCCGAGGAACGCTAGTAAATATGCTTTTATCTATTCCAGTTCATTTATCCAACTCAAAGATGGATACACTGCTCTGTCCTCAGAACAATATGGCTTCTGGCTATAAAAGCCCAGCTGATGACAACATGTGTTCCAGAGTAATGATCAGTAATCATCACTGCAGTTCTCAGTCAATTAGACAGTCTGCATAGTCCCACAACACATTTGTATTTTACGAGCAGTCTTTACAACTGCTGTAAATTGTGCTGAATTTTGTTCGCGGTTGTGTACTAGAACTATTAGAAATATGAAAAATAAAAATATTTCTTAGCAAGTACTGAAAACTCTAACAATCTTTTTATGAGTCTAATTCTATTGTAATGAATAAATAATTACACTTTACATCTCTAGCACCAGAAAATATTTTTAGACCAAATGTTGGCATGCTAACACACTAAACGAAGATGGTGAACATGATACACACCTGCCAAATATCAGCACGTCAGCACTGTCAGAGAATGCTAACAGCTACGCAGAGCCAATAGCATGGCTGAACTCTTAGCCTGTTTTTTGTTAGCCACTTTGGGGCAGCGCCACAAGCTGTTGACACATGTTGACAAGTTGATGTGACTAACATGTTTGAAAACATTGCCTAGTTTTTGGAGTATTAAACTAAAAGAATAAATAAAAAGACCACTTTTTTTTTTTTTTTTTTTTTTAACACTAACTTTGATTGTTGCTTATTTTGTTTTCCAGGCCTTTAATAGTAGAATTCAGCTTTAAGTTGTGAACTTTTTGACTTTCCTTTGCAAACACCAACTGTTTTGGTTCGTTGGACGATCAAAACATTTAGTGACAAATCCCGTACAGATGTCTGATGATCCCAGGCCCAGTATAGCTCCCACCCTCTGCTAACAGCGGGAGCTATGGCAAATTGATGTGCAAATTAGGATGTGAAGTCACATGGCAGCTCAGCTCCAGGTACCTGAACAAACTGCAGACTTTTTGGCATCTTTCAAGACACAAGTTTGCAGTACGAGAGCAGTTGACAGAGCCATATTAGCACTACACACTCAGCAATAGTCCAGATTCCACTCAACATGTTAATGAAGTGATGCATATTTAATAGCCGTCCTGATTATACAGGACTGAAGAAGTCAAATGTGTACTCGGTCTGGCAGAACAGCAGAGAAAGGCAATATTATTCCCAAGCAGAAATGACATTTTAAGAGGTAGTGACACTTATAAGCGTACGATACATAAAAGGTTTCATTCATTAAACTCACTAGCACCATCGTGCATACATTACGTGTCCCCTAACTCATAAATGCAAATGATTAGGTTGAGGCTGACAATTTGATGTAGAGCAGGCAGTATTTTTCTAATGGAAAAGGGATGAAAACAAGTTGATCTGAGTGGCTGATTCCTAAAAACATGACAACCTTGGCCCATAAAATCCCTCTTACCTTTAGCGAGGTAAACCCATACTATTGATATTTGCTGCAAAGATCTTCACCATGTTCTTGGGCTGAAGAAAGTAAAAGAAAAAAATAGCACACTGAGTGCAATGTAATGGTTCACTCCCATTATTGAAAATAAATACAAGGCACAGAAGAGACGGATGGAGTGCATCATATGTGCATCTGACAGGTTCCTCCTTATGACTTGTCTGTCAAGAGTGATTGGAGGAAACTCGGGGGTCAGGCAAGTAGCTCTTCAAACTCCTCACTTTTATGTTTGCACCTTGAGAAGTTTTCACTGCAGTCTCCTTCTGGGTTTCTAGACACCCACACAGTGCACACACTCCCAGCCCTGGCTTTAACCTGCACTGCCTCTCGCGCTGTTAAACAAGCCCAAAACAACTGAAGAAACATAAAAAAAGACGCCGCGTATTGATAAAGAAGATCGAGTCATGGTATTTCTGAGTGAGTGTGAGGATTATCGGAGCTCATGCATGTGTGTGTGTGTGTGTGTGCACCTGTGTGTTGGCGAGAGTGAAAGAGAGAGTGAAAGGCATCTGGATATAAGCACTCGAATGAGAATGACCAGGAAATGTTACAAAATTAGATCTTTGTTCTCACACAAATGTGTGGCCTCCACGGGAGCAAAAATTCATCACCGATTCATGACAATTTGAATAGATATTCATTTATTGGAGCGTCAATGCTCTTTCTGGGTCGAGGTGAGCTCAGTTCACTACAAAAGTAGCTTTCATTCCCTCTATTCTGAGTGCCCCGAGATAAAGGTCTTTATTTACCCTGGCTCGTCTCGCCCGAAACTCTGCCTCCGTTTGATGGACTTTACTGTGACGTTGTCTTTGCTGCCTGCTCTGAGAAGTGTACTGAGCTGTGACTCTATACAGACTTCAGATGCTTGTTGATTCATCGAGACTAAAAAAAATTTTATTTTAATAAATTTGCATTTATGGAGCAGGCAACAAAAACTGAATCATTTCGTGCAGGAAATAACTGCATTGAAACCACCTGATAATGTGTAGCAGTCAGTCAGGCAGAAGTGAGAACACAATCATACTAACTACAGGAAACAATCCCAAAACAAAGCGATTAGGAGACAGATGTTGACATCTGGCAGCCAGCAGTTCTCAATGCTTAGAAAGCTGAACTGAGAAAATGACCTGAAGGCAAAACCACAGTCTGGACGGATGTTTATTTCATGTGTTCGTAACTGGAGTGAACACCAGTGGGTACATTATGGCAAAGAGCACAAACAAGTCCATCATGCTTAGCCGAACTGACAGTTATTGGAAACAGATTTGTTTTGACTGCTGTCCAGCGCTGAATACATTCAGACAGAACACAGGCCCCACTCGCCAGGCAACCATGATGTAACAATGAAAATGGATGTGTGCTCGCTGCTGAAAATTCGCAGTTGAGATATTTAAAGTGGTTGAAATACTGAAACAATTTAAGATATACATTCAGTGGCCACTTTATTAGGTCCAACCTTTCCCGCCTTTGCCCCCAGAACAGCCTGAATTATTGGTGGCACGGATTCAACAAGGAGCTGGAAACACAAGCAGAAATTCTGCTCCATGTTGACTGCTCATGTTACAGCTCTGTCTGCCGTACATCCCAAAGGTGCCCTATTGGATTGAGATCTGGTGACTTGAGATGACTTTGTGACAGGGAGCGTTATCCTGCTGGAAGTGGCCGTTAGAAGACTGCGGCCATAAAGGGATGGACAAGGTCAGCAACAATACTCAGGTAGGCTGTGTTCCAAGGGGCCTAATGCCCAGCCGAAACCGTTGACACAAGGCAGGATCGATCCACAGATTCATGTTGTTCATTCATGTTATATCCTAAATTCTGACCGTACCATCTTCATGTTGCAGCAGAAATTGAGATTCATCAGAAGAGGCAACATTTTTCCGATCTTGAGCCTCAAGTCTCCCGCTGTGGTCTCCTGCTGGTGTTGAAGAGTGAAAGATGAACAGAGCTGCAATGTCACTTGATTTGTAACCACTGAAAGCAGTTGAACTGTCAGTTGACATGAAAGTGGTAAAAGTAATTGAAATTTCATTTGAAGGGGGAGCACTGCAGTAACACTGACATTTCAATTGCTCACAGTGCATACGCTTGACCTGTCTTCAGTAACACTTGAAGATAATTGTTGGTATGAAAGCACTGACAGCGGTTCAAAGTACATTCTTGGATTCTTTGTCCAGAAATGTGCCAGACAATATCAGATTGTGATTAAAAGCACTCAGATTTTTTTTTTCCTTAAATATTTGGAGGATATTTGTTCCAAAAACATGATGTATTATTGTATTTGAAGACATTTGCAAGAAACAAGAACCAAACAGCAGAGTTTGGGCTACATGTTTACAAAAACGGTTGATTTAGTGTCTGGGTGAAATCCTTAGGGAACGCCATAAAACACAAAACAAATAGTGTTTTTTTTTTTCTTTTGAACATGAATCAAATAAAATGAGAGTTAAGCAGTTCACCTCCACACCTTTCCCTTTTTCTGTCCTTCTCCCTCTCTCTCCACTTCGTGGACACCTCAAAATGACTGGCGCCACATCGGAGGACATTTTGACCAAATGCCCTCCAAGAGAAACCTGGGAACATCCATTATAGAGATTTAGCTGAATATACAGCCAAAATAACCAATAATGCTCCCATCAATCACACCGAGTCCTACTTTCATCTGCCACAGAAACACATCAGGCCAAGAATCAAACTGTCATAAAATAATTGTTACAAGGCACATTTGTCAATCATTAATCTCAGATCCATATGAAACATTAATGTATCAATTAATTTAAATTGCCATGAACTTTCTCTATTAAAACTATTGAAAGAGCTGAGTTGTCTTTCCAAGGACATGAAACAAGCTGAAGAGTGGTGCAGTAATTTTCCAGAAACACCTGCAGCACAAACCTGCATTTATTGATTGCCTATTTACACATCCACAACCCATGGAGCTAAATTAGCATTCACATGTAGTCGTAATTCTGTCTACTGATGGATTTAAGTCCTATGATCACACTTTTTTTTTCAAATTTCCACCAACTGAAAAATAAAGAAAGCGAGGTTAACAGGACTTTGTGGGCCACAAAACAATGAGTTCAAGAAGCTAAAAAGCTGTATAACTGTGGGAAACTGCAGAGTACGCTGATTATTCTCTATGGGTTTGTCACTACGAGCGAGCCCTTCCACGTTACACAGTCATTTAATAATTGATTCTGCATAAAAAATACTGATAAGTGCAGCTTTAACTGTTTGATGTATAATATTACAAGTTATACACGGGTAGAAGGCAACTTAAATATGGTTATGGAGCTTTTCTTACGAACTGTTACCTGGTCAGGCTAATGTACTTGAACACAGAAGCTCCAGATAAGACCTGTGCATTTCACTGCCATTACTGCTTAATCCTTCTTGTTGGCTCCTGCTGGCTATTGATCAAGGTGACACCACTGATTGAGTAATTGATTAAAAAAAAACAAAAAAACAAGGGGGGTGGTCAAACAGAATGACAGATTGGGGTTTAGAGAGTGATTAGTGACAGGGTGTTTGAGTGAGATAAAGACAGAAGTGCTGAGGAAATGAGGTTGATGGGAAAGTGGACATTCAATCAGGGATGTGAGTATGGGAAGACTGTCACCAGCAGACTCCTCGTATGGTTTGAAGAAGGACAACAGATAACGGCTTCTCTGAATTGACATGCACGCACCTTTAATATTCGCCATGACTCAGTCCTTTGAACTGCTTAATACACTGAACCAAATGCTTGAGACAGTCTACCCTGAATCTCAATATATGTGGACCTCATTTGAAGTAGATGAGGCCGGACTGTGATGCTGTATCAAAGCCTCTGCTGCACCGGGGATGTAACACTTATTTGACTAGTCTTTGTTAAGTCCAAAAAGCCAGTGCATTAACACTGAGCCATCCAATGCACGCACCTTTGTCTCCATCCTCTAATATGCTCTCTAGAACAATTTCTCTCATCCTTCTCATGACAAACACTTAAAATATAAACACACAGCGGCTGCTTTTGGTACAGATCACTACACACCTAATGTGAAGCGCTTGCAGGGAGCAAGGCGCAGACGCAGAGAGACTTGTGAGACAAGATAGAAACTTTTGACAAACTCAGACACTTGTGACACTTCAGAGGGTCGTCTTTAGTAGTAGCCTGACAGCACCACAATGTGGGAGGAATATGAGCATAAATATGGATGGACAAAGCTCCACAGTCCAGCTGTTTTCATATACAACACTGTAAATTCACCTGACAGAGAATGCAGTAAAATCAAATTGTTGAAGTGGATAGTGAATACTGTTTTACATCCTCTGATTTGTGCATTTTGCAAATTGCAAAATGTCTATATGGTTAATGAAGATTTTGAAAACTGACCAAAAACCACAACTGAACAATAAAAACATAATTTGTTTATTAGCATTGCTGTTGTATTACAGACCTAATTGAGAGAAATGATTTCCCCACATCTCTCAGTTGTTGAAAGACACAGTAATGTCCTCAAGATTTCAGTCTTTGTGGATTTGGCGACACCTGTGGTAGCTGGTGGTAACGGCATGTATAATGATGCAGATCCCAGAGTATGGACCCCCGAACAAAATGTAGTAAAAGGTTATCAGACAAGTCAAAAACATAAGCAAATACATCAATAAATAATGTTCTTATGTGAATAATTGAAGTGGAGTGTGAAAATACATAACTTAATACGTTTCCTTAGTTGATCAAATTAAAATTTTATTTATTTTTCTCTTCTATTATCTTTTGCTCATTTTATTTTTCTACTCCTTCATTTCCTTGTTCTTTTTTGGTTTTGGCACACATTTAATCATTTATATATTCCCTATTTTCCCCAGACAACATTTCTCATCCCAAGTGGTGGTGAAGGACAAACTGAACTGGTTGGAAGTTGAAGGAGAAGTGCAAGGCTGATATTTCTTTTAAATTCTTTAAGTAACAATTGACAACAGTATTCTTTACTGATGTACAGTATTCAGTTATGCTATTTCTTTAAATAACATCATTATAACTTTAAGGTTGTGTTTCTTTGTAACCATCATTGTGCAGAGTCTGTACTTATTTGTGTCACTGTCAAGAGTGGAACACAAAGCAACTGCAATGCAATTTTCACATACTCATCTCTGTATGGGGTAAAAGAGACGATGGAAGCATTGGCAGTGGAAAAGCTGTTTCTCGCAACGTGTCAATCACATTCTCACAATACATGGCCATAATGTCTCTCTATCGTGAGCACAAGATACTGTGTCCAGGATGAATAGCCCGTAAATTAACTGAAAGGCCGCAATCACGCAGCACAGGGATACCTGTTCCGAGTGTTGCACCTCATTTGCAGGAGCCGCTTTTGTCCGACTGATCGCAGCAGATATCACCCATGGCCTATTCAACTGGTTAGCTTTTGTTGGTAGTGTCAGCACCCCATCTATCTGTCACCTAAGGGTCAACAGCTAATGTTCCCCTGAAGTACCGGCTGAGAGAAGACAGTATCTAGTCTGAAGATACTGTCTTCACTGTTTTTACTAGTGAAACTCAACCATCTAGTTTTTCATGTTTATTTAGTTTAAGTCGGATTACATGGTTTCTCTGTGGTGTGACAAGGCCTACATATAGAATTACACAACATTAAAACAAACTAAAATATACTAAACAGTGATGCAAGCCAGAGGGAGAAAGTGCTCTCTGTAGCAGTGTCCCACAGTTGCACATGTCCCATTATGTATTTGGAACTTTTCTGAGATACTCTATCAGCACTATGTTGAGTTTGCAAATGGTTTTCCACAGAAAAAAAAACGATATATAAAGTAAATACAATAAGCTTTCTGCGTGTACTGTTAAGAAAAAGGAAATTAGATTCCCTCATGCTGTTTCTGTCTGGGCACAGTACCTCATCGACACATCAATGTTCTCCCTGGACAAGCAGCAGGGTAAATATTGCAGGACATGAGTAATCCAGCCCCGATATAGTTCAGCAGCTACATCAGACAGAGATATAAACTCATGGGGACTGCATTTCAAGAAAAAAAAACTCAATAGGTGGAAGCAATCAAGAATGCACACACAGCCATGGCACACAAAACACACTGGCGCAACGTCATAATAGCTTATACTATCGATGGACAATGTCTGCATTTGGAAATGACACAACCTGCTGAAATCCAACAAAATCACTTTCTCAAAAGTATATATGGAAGACTCACTCTTGTATTGTTAAAGCAATAGTTTTTACTTTACTGAGTGAAAAGAGGAGGAGATTAGCCTAGCTTAGCATAAAGAGATGAAGCAAGGGGAAACAGCTAGCCTGGCGCTGTACAAAGTTAAAAATAGGAGACACTTTGATGGACCGCTACGACCTGCAAGGTGACCGACAAGGCAATAGCCAAGTTAGCACTATCGCTAGCTAGCTAATATGCCGGCTCTTGGCTGTGCGAGCTATTGTTACAGTGTTATCTCATAGATCACACTGACAATGGGTTTGACAATGTTGTTTTATGAGTTTTTATCAGAAAAAAATGTTTCAGTGGACACATTTCAAAAAATAACGTTTACTGTCTTATAATTACAATCGTATTGAGCTGCGCCCTCTCCATTATCGGATATTTCTTTAGGCATGAACAGAGCTGCTGGAAGATCCAAAGGCTGGCCGATGATCCAAACATTAAGGAGTTTGAGGGACAATTCTGTGATAATTGAATCGTAATACAGAAATTGAAAAGTAACTTTCTTGAAGGGGTCTTTAAACGTGGTTTTATTGTGAAGCAAGCGCAGGAAATACCTTGTATTCAACACGGAAGTTAGCTGTATGAATCACAATAAGAATCAGCATAATTGGCCAAGTATGTGTACACATACACTCTCAATGTACTTACACAGAAATAGAAATGCTTCCCCTGCTATAAAAAAGAGCATTGTATGTCATTAGCTGAAATCGTTGTACACGATTCCATAATTAAAATAAATTAGACAAAATAAAAATTCACGTAATACAACCTATATCTCGATGGTGGAGTAGATGTCATGTGGCTAAGGTCTCTTTGGTGACGTCTGGGGTTGCTCATTGTCCCCCCGGATCCATTCTTCATATATATTTACTTTCTATCTGTAACTTTGTCAGTGTGATAGTACACCGTAATGTTGGTCTATTCTGTACCTGCATTCTGTTTCACATCTGTCCATCCTGGGAGAGGAATCCCTCCTCTGTTGCTCTTCCTGAGGTTTCTTCCATTTTCCAATTCCAATAAATCCTATTAGACATTTATGTGAAATGTTGTCATAAATTAACTGAAGAATTCTTGAGTTATGGTCAAAAATGTATTTCGTGAGGTCACAGTGACCTTTGACCTTTGACCACCAAATTCTAATCTGTTCATCTTTGAGTCTAAGTGGACGTTTGTGCCAGATGTAATGAAATGCCCTCCAAGCGTTTGGCTCTCTAAGCGTAGAAAAAGGCACAAGAGCATTTTAATTGTATCATTTTTATTCATAAAATATTTGTTTTTCAGTCAGTCCAACACACTTGTTCTATACCTCTACGACAATATGCATATATATAGTTTGAAAGCATGGGACACAGGATGTGACCAATTGTCATTTCTCAATTGCAGGTTCACAGCAACAAGCAACAACTGTGTACATTTTTCATAACTGCAAAGGAACAACAGTTATCCACTAAGCAACTTATAACCATAACCCTCAAGCTATAGAAATTACTGGCAGGTTTAACTACCACTTCCGTCTCAGCCCACTGAGAACACGGAGTGACAGTTGGCAGTAATGGACGTGGCAAAGACTGACGTGGAAAACTAAAGCTGCGCAGGACAATGGAGACAGCACTCATCTATCAGTATTAACCAGAGACCCCTTTTTGGAGCTTTTTCTGTAATTGCACAGGTGTAATGTCTCAGGTCTTGAGTCTGGCACCTGCATTTGTTAAACAGTTGTGAGAGAACTTGGAAGTGATTCATCCAAAGCTGCTGCTGGGCTTGATATATAAATAGATGGAAGACAAGACAAGAGAACAGAACAGAAAGGAAGAGAAGAGCAGAGTCTCTTAATAACAGGGAAAACAGTGGATGAAGTATGGTTTGGTTGAGAGTAAACGAGAGCACTGCGGGTCTCAAAGAGACCAACGGGGACCAGGGACGGCTGGAGGGGGAACGGAAACTAAATTATGCCCAAAAGAGAGCCTTGAGGACACACAAGAGCAGAGAGGTTCCATTAACCCGAATCCCGAATCCTGTTGAAAGGCTGCAAAATAGTCTTGCTCTGATGACTACATAGAGTGGGGAATAAAGCACATGAAAATACAGTGTAGTTATACTGCTATTTTCTTCTCCCTCTCATCCATTGACTGAAACAGGATGTTTTCATTGATGAAACTGGGCACTGTTAAGGCATCAGGCCAAAATTGTAGAGGGTGCAAATGCTAGAGTGCCACAAATGTTAAATGTTAAATGGCTGTAGTGGAGGGCAATGGACATCTTAAGCACAGAAAGATTATCACACAAACAAATTTAAATTTTAGAATAAAAACAAAAAGCCAGCTAGTCTGGCTCTGCGCAAAGGTAACACAATCTGCTAATTAACAAGTTATATCTCGTTTATTTAATCTGTGCAAAAACCAAAGCGTAAAAATTATACATTGCAGTTCGACAGCAGCATATGTGCAGGACGACTTCAGTTGGTTGCCTGGCAACTTCACTGTGATGACAAGACTCCAGAAGTTATTGCTTTCGGCCAAGAAACTGTACCAAACATAACCCATAACTTGTATTTTTTTTTTTTACACGCATGCAGATTTCATTGACTTTGTACAGAGCCAGGCTAGCTGTTCCCTCCTGTTTCCAGTCTTTATGCTAAGCTAAGCTAACCGGCTGCTGGCTGTAGTCTACAGATATGAGAGTGGTATCGATCATCCAACTCTGAGCAAGAAAGCAAGAAAGCGTATTTCCGGAAATGTCAAACAATTGGCAAAAATTGCTTTCAAGACACAAAATCAGGTAATAGAGAGACGTGCAAATCCTGAAAAGGCAGCAAACATGTAAACAAGAGACTAACATTAAAGCTGTATCTAGATGGATTACTGCTCTGGTAAAAGCTTTCTAAGGCACAACATGTAATCCAAATGGAAATAAACAAGCTGCTATATTAAATTATTGTTTTTTTTTATGCTGTTAAAGTCGTGATGAAATGAAAAATGCCCTTTTAACCCTTTTACATCACATCCCTGGTCATATTGTGCACCTATTTAACAATATATGCCAAAAAGTATTCTTATATTAAAATCCAAACATGTTTTCTTCCTGTAGAACAAAATGTGACGCGTGCTTACGTAAGCTTGAACCAACCAATTTCAACCAATAACATCATGACATCCACCCATCGATCAATCCTCAACTTTTAGCGGCACAGAGCTAACATTCATTAGTTAGCGAGCTCGCAACAGCGCGGCACGTCGGTGTGTCTTCATGTGTCTTCGGGTCTCAAAATGCTTGACTTTAAAGGGACTGCTTCCAGCCGTGACTTTTGTAAACATAGCAGAAACAAATTGCCAGTTGAGGAAGATACAAGCTGCTGCTTTTTATATATTATGTTGTCTTTTAAGATAGAAGAGAACTCACCCATATTTTTTTACCGCCACAGTCCCGGACAAATGCGGTATTTAGTACTGGAAAAGAATAATTGGAAATACCATGCAGAGTCGGAGACTTCAACTGTTTTTTGTTCATCGGGGAGCTGGCGGCTTTCACCTTCCATGTGATTATCTCCGTATGCTTTTACAGCCTAGCAAGGAAATCAGTTTGGTTATGCTTAGGGTGTGCAGTATAATTTCTATCTCTACCTTGCCTTTTCTTTTTCTCTTTTTCTTGGCACAGTTCTAACATTTAGCATGAGGAAATTAGTTGAAAAGCCTCAAACTAACAGCTGCAGCACTGCCAAGCACCTTTCTGTCTCCGTGTTTGCTGTTAGTATCTGACAGTGTTTTCTTTCTGACTGCTTCTCGTCTTTGTTGTCTTTTTTACTCCTCGCTGCTCCCTGTTCTCTCGCGTCAGAGCCAGATGGCACCCTGTTGTAAGGGGGGAACTGCCAGAAGAGACCCAGACACACAAGACAAGAGATGCTTCGTGCACATGAGCACAGGCGAGCAACTGCACAGTACGTTCTTTCCCAGCACACACTGAGTTGTTTGCCTGGTCGTCACTCCCTGAGGAAGAGGAT
This sequence comes from Enoplosus armatus, assembly GCF_043641665.1. Classification (NCBI taxonomy): domain Eukaryota; kingdom Metazoa; phylum Chordata; class Actinopteri; order Centrarchiformes; family Enoplosidae; genus Enoplosus; species Enoplosus armatus. Next base: position 14,742,299 of record NC_092199.1, on the reverse strand, counting down.
GCCATCCAGCTGCCTTTCCCCAGTATATAAAGACAGTATTTAGCATACACATGGCATTTACTTGTGTTTTTATTTGGTTAGTTTTCAAAAGATGAAACTTTGTTCATTTCTGCTTTCGCAAAAAAACAAAAACAAAAGAAGCCTATTTTCTGCTTGAACGCTTGTGGTAATTTCCATGATGATTTATTGCTGACTCCGTCTCATCACCTTGACGTGCGTACGTTGCTCTCAGACGGGCTGTAGATGTAGGAGGACACGGATTAGGTGCTGAGACGAGACAAACATCCTGTCCAAATTGGGAATCAGTTTTCCTTCTGCAGGGGGAATTCTAAAGCATGGAATTATCTGTTGCGTTCTCTTTTTATCTTTCCCGAGCCCATTTAAGGCATCCTGAATCATTCTCTTTCTGTGAGTCTCTCACATACAGAAAATACACAAATACAAAGACTTTGATATACGATATGTTCTGAACTTTCTTTAGCACAGACGTGGTATATCAGGAAGCAGAGTTTTCGGTGTCGACAAATAGTATAAACTCTATGGCCAAAAGTATGTGGACACCATATAACACATAAAAACGGGAATGTTGAACATTTCAAAACCGTGGGCGCTAATATGCTGCTACAACAGCCTCCACTCTTCTGGTTTCCGGCTTTGCACCAGATTTTGGAACCGGGCCACAAGTACTAGTCTGACTCACCGGATTTAGACTATTTTTGTCAGCATTCTTCTCCCGTTCCGCTAACTGCGCTTTACTGTTTTCAAAGTCCCCGTCGCTCCGCGATACAACATCAACAACCTCCGAGCTAGCGGCCTACACGCTGAAAATGGCAAGTTTTAACAAAGATTTGGATTGTCGGTGGTTTTAACGGGTCCAGTGAGCTCCTCCAGAACTTATAGGTCGGCTTCACCTCTGGGACACCGACGATCAAGTTATGTTCGTCTTTTTTAACAGTAAGAGTCGTAAAATCACATAGTCTACATACGTTGTTTACTATTTCATGTGGTGTTTGCTTTAGCAGGGATTTAACCATTTATAATGCCAGGGCTCGCCTCCCCACGTGCAAATGTTCCACCAAAACAAGTTCCCCCCCGGACAACAACAACATCCTGGGCTCAGCGCCCCTCAAGACGATTGCAGAATGACGATGGGTTGAACCAGACCTTTTCCAAAGTATGGAGGTCTGTGAGGCACTGATGTTGGGTGAAAAGGCAGTCGGCGTTCCAGTTCATCCCGGTGGAGGTTAAGGCCAGTGAAGCCCTTCCGCAACAAACCATTTCTTTATGGACCTGGCTTTATGCATGGGGCGCATGGGTCCTCCAAATTAATTGTTTTGGTTACTGCGTTAGGGTTAATGGGGAACCTCGTCGCCATGGTTACAGTAATAACTCCTTAGTTAAGGTTTGGGAGTGACCACAGTCATGGTTAAAAGAAACCAACAGTGCACTCCCGTGTTTAGGTCTGATGTTTTGTTGTCCAATCCAGCCACCCCACCCTCCTCCTCTGCTCCAGACACAGTCACAGTTCATACAGCAGCTAGAGGGCTTTGTCACCTGCAAGGACAGTATGGCATGGCCACACTGTCACGCTGAAAGGAGAAAAGGTGGACGCTGAACTCACAGCAGACATCTTGGCTTGTCAAACACAGGCGATAACATTATTAATTGCTACATTGCACTGCAATAATTGCAGGAACGGAGCCATCATTAATGTGGCCAGTTCCACCTGTGGCACATCGAAATGTGTGCTGTGAAAAAAAAGCCCATTAATCAGATATATCTGGGAATGATAAAGAAACCAGAGTTCTCTGCTGCGGGGCTATCACGAGCCAGGTTCAAGACTCACTCAGGCGGCAAAACAACATGTAAAATATTAAATGGACGCACTTTCGACAGAGATGAAAATAATAAGAGGCGAGGCTAAATAAGCAAACTCTTCAGTGAAATCCAAAATATGAAGATGCATATCTTGCTTCAGAGTACACTGTGAATATAGGAGGGTCTGGATTTCTTCTACTTGGCTCCTTTTATATCTAGTTGATAAAAAATGCAATCAATTCATGCCTGGAGAGGAGAGTGACTTCTTTGGTTATGTTTTTTTTTGGCTTCCAAAGGGGGTTTGACAGAAAATGTTGAACCACTGTTTTACAATGTCATTGTATGCTGGAGCGTTAAGATTTCCCTTCATTGTACATCCCTTCAGGTACACAAAAGTATGAAGACAGGGGTGTACACATACTTTTGGTCATATAGTGCACTACATACAATACTTACTTACTTTCCACGAGTTATGTAAGTGGATCTATTAAATCTGCTGTAGCAAGGGAAATTCTACATGTGCGTCATTCATAAGAATGTTCCTGTGACACTGAACGCTGCATATGTGGTTCGGTTTATAGTTAGTCTTGTTAAAAACTATGCTTCACAGATTCTGATTGGCTAGAGCCGCGTATATGATGTACCTATTAGAGAGAGAAAGAGAGGGTGGGGGGGGGGGGGGGGGGGGGCAGTGTTGTGTCTTACATCAATGACACCTGATTAGTGCTGATGAGCATGTAATGGTCCTTGTAGCAGGCTTGTTTAGTTGAGGGGTGTTAGGGCAGCAGGGGGCTGAAAGACAGGAAGGAAAAAGCAAAAATAAAAGAGTTGCCAACATGAGGCGACAACATCTCACCACAGAGGTGGACGGCACTAATTGTTGTGGAAGAAAACCAAAATAGCATTTTCCTCATCATCAATCAAAGCCAATGGCGCAATCTGTGGTTTAATCACCGACACGTTTCATCAGAGATGAAGCCTGAGCGAAGAGGAGGAGCCGTGTGGTCAGTGCAGCATGTACAGTACGGACCGGGCTGAGCCAGTACACCGCCCTGCCTGGTGAACGCAGTAAACACGATCGAGAACGATCTGTTTTTCTGCACCCACATAACACTTTGTTTGCCTCACAGTGCAGTACGGTATGTGCATTGTGATGATACACAATAATAGCCTTTTTCATAAGGTGCCGTCACCTTGCTGCTGAATGGAGGCAGAGAAAACGCATATAGAAAAAAACAGCTGTACTTCAATGTCAATTTCAGTCAATTCCCTAGTTGAGATTGCACTCAATGCCTGAGGAAACACATTTAAACAATGCTGAAGTACAGAACAAACCATCACTGTCATTCTGGAAACGGGCACTGGAATGCAAAGTGGTGCTCAGTTTGATTTGCAGCATGATTACATCTGCCAGGAACTTTTTGAAACAGCGTCTATGAAAACAACTTAACCTCAAACGCATCAGCCAAATGAACAAAACGCTCTCTCAGTTTCAGTTCGGTTTGCGCAGCACTCCCACAATCCTCTCAGACAAGTGTCAACGGGCGAACAGACAGAAAAAAACCCTCTGCTTCCCTGAACCGTTAATAGTATACCTTTGTACAAAAAGTCCTGCCTTACCCTCTCATACGTGTTTCAGTTTCACCTGACAGACATCCGGTCACGGGCGTGACTGCAGGGCAGGAACAGTGTCAAAAAGGGGGTGGTGTGGGGTGGGAACACTGAGCGTGAATGTCGTTCTTTCCTTTGAAAATCTCCGCCCCGCCTTTTTCTGAATAGACAATGATTGTTAGAGGTCGACCTCGGCTGAGCCGGCAGCTGGATCACTCTTGCGCGCTGTTCTGTGCTCACTCTTCACACCTCATTAAAGTGACTTCATGCATGCTGCTGCAATCAGACTGGGGATGTGCTGTAAATGGGGAACATTGTATGTCCAAGATATGAAATAAGGCGAAAATGCGTCCCTGTCAGCAGACACCTGTTGCAATAAACACTTGGTGACAGCTACTGGATGCTTTTTTTCTTGTTTGTTTTGTCATAAAAGGAGGCCTGAAGCTGCAGCACTTATTAACAGCTGGGGTTGCCTTTGTGTTAACAATTAAATCATCTGGTAACCTAATAGAAAATGGAGGTAGCTGCTTAACTTATTAGTATATATTATAATAATTATATTATTATGTTTAATTGCCAAATGCCTATAAAGTCAGACTATGTATGTATGTATCTGAATGAAAAAACACATTCTTCCCTTTACACCCGAAAGGTTTAAAGTTGAAGTGAAATTAAAATGTTTTTTTTCTCAGAGATCAGTATATTTATCTATCCTCGTGTTTGTCATGAAGAGGAAATGTAAGTTTTATTCATTTTTCTGCCATTACAGCGTACAGTTATTGGTTCAGACTGACTACTTGCTACGTCTGTGTGAGCGGGCACTAGAAATAGTTCTTAAATAAATGATTTGCCGTGACCACAAAAGCCAACCCATGAAAGAGAGACAGCTAACGCTAGTTAGCCGCTGCCAGTGGCCTAACGTCTAGTGGAAAACAGTGCTAACGTCAACAAGCTAAGCTAAATAGCTTCCATTTCCCAAACGTAGCATAGATAGCCAGCTAGATAGGCAGAGAGACAGACAGACAGACAGAAAGACTTTTAAAAGCTTTTGAACAGATTTGTCCTTAGATTTCATATTTATTATCTCTGCTGAAGAAGTAATACTGTAAATATAAGGCTCCACAGTTTGTCTACTAGACCTCCATCAAGGCCTCACAATCCTCTCAACAAGTTGTTTGATAGAAAATGTTTTTAAGGTAATTGGACTGAAAACATAACTGGCGGAGGTAAGAACACCAGCTTGATAGGATTACCTAGCCTTGGCCCAGGTAGGCATTCTCTAAATGCTTTGTAGTTTTCCATTTTACGTTGAAAAGGACAACACATTCATGAGTAGAGTATTCTTCTTCTCACATTCAGGAGTGATATGATAAAGGACAGGAAGCTTTAGGGGGAAGTATAGCCTCTCTGTGAACTCTAGCCTATGGTTTCCCTTGTAGTGATGGATGGGACAGGCGGGGAACAGGAGAGGACAGCAGGCGGAAACGCACAGATTTCCTACCATCAGTCGTCAGTACATTTGACGGAGAGAGAGAATAAGAGACAGAGGGAGAAGACTCGGGGCGATCAGAGAAAGAAAAGACAGTTAAGAGGAGAGTGACGTCAATGTTGGATGAAGGACCGTGTGGTGAATGGCGGTGGTGTCTAAACTGCAGCTGATATGGCAGAGCAATCAAGCTCGCAACATTGTCTCAGTGGCGGGGTGTACCTGTGCTACCTGTGCGCTTTAAAAGTGCTAAAGAGACTCTTATCCTATGATTCTACGTTAATTGTTCCGTTATTTCAAGTCAAGTCATTTATTCATATAGCCCAATATCACAAAACACAATTTGCCTCAAGGGGCTTTGCAATCTGTACAGCTCACAACACCCTCTGTCCTTAGATTCGATTCGATTCGACCCTCGATTCGTATAAGGGAAAAGGTTCTGGTGTTTTACTTTATGATATATATATAATCACTGATACAAATGGAAAGCTGGCGGTGTAAGCATGGTTACTGTAGCCAGTGATCAGTTAAAATACAGTGAAATGTGTCAAAATGTGATCGGTTCAAGTCAGTATCAAGACAACTTTCAGTGTGAATTAATCTGGCAGCCTATCAAATGAGCATGGCATGTCAAACTACTCATATGTCGGTTAGAGTGGAACAAATTAATTGATGGCTGCAGACGCTCTGTCGAAACATGGCGGCCATATTTAAAGTCAGAATTAAATAACCGTGCGAGGTTTCATTCTACCTTTAAATGTACAGTACAGTGACAGTGTGTGCACAGGCTGTGCAGGAGCATAGACGCTTATTCTACACACACACACACACACGCACGTACATACACTTATAATTAATGCCCAGCTTACATTAGCAATTACTGACTTAATCTGTCGCCATGCTATGGTATCAGCTGGTATTATTTGTGTGTTGGAGAGGCCACCGAGCTCTTCTTTCATCTGACAAGACACATATTAATTGTCAGATTCATATAATTGCATGCTAATTTGTCCCACGTCCCGACTGGGATTACTCTGGTTATTTTTTTTATTAAAAGATGAGTGTTGGGCTTTTTACCGACCTCTCACAGCTTCAGTCAGGTCATGGCTGGAAGATAATGATACCCGCTGGTCTCCTCAGTATGTCCTGGGGGTCACAGACGAGAAGAGAAAATTAAGAAGGCAGTGACAGGAAGGACCTTGGTTCAAGACCCCAATTTCCCGTATTGAGAGGCCAAGCTGGCTGGCCGACTGTCCATCTTCTGGCTGCACCCCGGGACATTCGAAAAGCTGGTAATAATTGTGCTGGAATGACTAAAAGAAGAGCAACTCCTTCCCTCTGATGTTTACGAACATTCCAACATTTTGGAAAATAAGTTGTTGTACAGTGTTTGTCCAGTACAGAGATGATTTTGGAGATGTTCCAACAGGTTAACACAGAAAGCCCCAAAGCACAAACGGTAAGTAAATGACTAAAATAAAATGCCATCCACATTTACCATCTGTTCACCACATCAGTGCGATGCGTCACGGCTCGCCAATTTACAGATTTTATTGACATATAGTATCTTGGCATGGCAACTTCGACAATTCAGTTGTTTTAGGAAAATTCCCTGACCTGCCTCAGGGTGTTTATACAGGTCAGTCAGGGTGAACAGTCTTTTTTCCTGAAACAGTGTAGTGTCACCCAATGTGTAATGTTCCCTCATCTATCTCCATGACTATCACGTCCCCCTAACTGCCCCCCATTACGGACCACTTTGCATTAAAAAGTCGTTTTCTGATGATGCTGCTCTGATGAAGCTCTCTGCAGCCGTATTGTTTTCTAATTGTGTCGGTTACACAACTACTGAAACTGCTAAATGTGTTATGTTTTCATCTGCTGATTTCAGACAGCAAGACTCGAATTTCTCTTTTTACTCTTTGGTAACATTTTGTAGCAATGCGTCATGTAGCAATTTAGGGGTGTCGATTATGCAAATCATCATATCTCGCGAACGCACACCTCCTCATGGGCGGGTGGCGTTCATCAAGCTGAAAGAAGCGATTTACGACAAGTTTGTTGAGTTAAGAGAGTTTCGCTCGTACGAAGAAATGCATTCTGGGTAAGAATGTGAAAATGTTCTTGCATGTTTTCCTACAAGAACACATGCTTTGAGCTCCACAAATTGGCTTTTCAACTGGGTTGAGATCTGGTGACTGTGAAGGCCACAGCATATGATGATTCGCATAATTTCCATACTCATTAAACCAGCCAGTGACTTCTTGCGCTCTGTATAGAATCATCTGCATTCATTAAGTTTCTCCACTCATTTATTCAAGCATTTCTTCCCATCTGCGTCTGCACGGCTCGATACCACTACAGGTGAAGGGAAGAACGTTGCCTGTCATTCGGGTGAACTGGCCATTAATTGCCGACATGGCTGCAGCTTGCTCTATCAAGACAAATGAAAATAAAAGATCCTACACCTACGTTGTGTTGCCGGGTCATAATGTGTGCTGAGTATAAAACTGCTATGCTCATTACGGCTAATATTGCCAATCTGATATCAGCTGTAAAATATAAAATTGCATTTATGCATTCAGGGTTGCACTGAGCTGTCTGGTGACACCAGAAATCAGTGTGATTAATTGTCATGTTTACCTTTATAACAATTAAAATAATGTCTTATTCAGTACACATGTACACAAGATTCTCCATCCTCAAAGTGTCCTTTACAGCTCCGGGAATGAGGTCGCAGCTAAACCCAAACCACCATGTTTCCCGTACCATAACAAAGTCCTTCTGTTAACCCATAAACCACATGCCAAACCATAGCACTGTAAAACATCATAAAACAGACAAACACATGACAAACGATGTCTTCCTGCCGGTGGATCGGAAAACACTTCTAAGTGTCGTTCCAGTACTTGCCCATTACTTCCTCATGCTAACACACAGAAGCTACAGAGTTGTTAGTTGGTTTGCTTGTCAGCAACGGCACTAATGTCTGAAAGTCAGGAAAGACGTCTCTTAAATCTCTGAATACTGACCTACACATTCACAGGGGAAAAGTCACTCAAATATCCTTCCAGCAATTACTGCAAATTACTGTAATATTGCGCATACTAGACCAGACAATCGCTTTCCTACATTTATGTCAAATCAGAGCAAGAAAAAAATATTAGGTTGTCAGATTGAACTGGCTCACTGATGTGTTGATAGCTATATTACACTGAAACGCTGAGCCCCAAGAGGATTGATAAGCTGCAGATACATTAGAGAATTATCTTATCTCACCATCACCGTGACGGAGGCTTGCTCGTGTTCTTCGTGTTAATAGGAAACTTTTTGCAGGTGTACAAGAAAGCAGATCCAGTTCTGTCAGAAAATACTACATGGAGATATTAAAATAGAATTTGTTAAAAACGCAGATCATCTTAATTGTTTTGGACAAGTACAGCTAGCATCTGAAACAGTTATTTTATGGTTAATTGGTGGTTTAAAGGTGCACCATCACCAACAGGCTAAAGGTAAGCCTGCTGACACCGAGTTGGGATTACGTCTCCTTTTCTTTAATACTATGTAATTTCCTGCTGTCAGAACTGATTCCTCCAGGAGGGCCCATGTCACCATAACATACTTTGACCTCCAATTACCTGCTTCATCACCCACTCAGCAGCTGCATTCTGGAACAGGAAATTGAGAGAGGATTGAAGGAAAATGGTCGAGCTATTTTCGGCCACAGTCGCACAAAAAAACGTTGGTTTCCTGTTTCTAATGCCTGAACACAATCACCATCAGCCCCGAGGAGGAAGTAAGAAAGGTGGGTTTCAAATGTGGCACATCTTCCGACCTCATTCTCTCAAATCTGATTGGACTGAATACGCAGGTATGCTTTTACATGTCCATATTCTGCTTCTAACCTAGTGCAAACAGGGCTAGATTTTTTTATTTCTTAAGTAAGGCAAGAAAGTGTTCCTTCTTCTGCTTTGCAATCATTTTGGTGCTGTTCACCCAAACGGGGTTTTAAAGCCTCTATTGTAATTTTAAGTCTTTTATTAAGCATAAGATGGAATTATATGTTATTTACTGCTCTACTTACAAAGAATATTGGTCAATAAAATCTAAATGTATTCATGAAATCAGTTTGCTGTGAGTCTCAATTGCTAATTTCGCTTCTTCTGATGTGTCCCTTGGAGACCATTTGGAAAATTACTTTTCCATTAAGAAGATTAATGTTAAGGCTTTGAGATGGGTTCAACTTCTTAAATTCTTTATGTTTCGCCGCATGTTTGCCTTACTAATCGTAAAACAAGTCTAATTGTTTATTGTGTTTGCAGTATTCCCACTTGCCTATGGCCTCTTGCATTAACTGACATTAGTAACACAATGTAGACCTGACTATGCTGTTTTTGACTCAGCACCCTCAGTGCTTTTATTCTGGAAGCGGGCCCGGTGTGCTCTATTGTTTTAAATGATTTAAAGATGAGGCATGAATGAACTTCGTCATTGGCAGGAAAGTTGGTGTCAAAGGTGGCGTTGTTCACTGAAATAATTGATAGGCTCAATGTATGCACCGCAGAGTTCTACATACTGTGTTTCCGGTAAGATATAAGGCAGCCTATCAACATCCACCAAGCGTTTAGCCCTGTGCAAGTGTATTGGCATTTGCTACAGTAAATAGTAGCAACAAAACAAGGTACAAACTCTTAGTAACAATTTTTTGTCTATTGTTATTTGCATCATGTCAACTGTGTACAACCTCTGCTACGTTCAGCTCTGTGCTCAGTTTCCACACATTTCTTAAAGACAAAGACTTTCAGAAGAGGTAAGTAGTGAAAAGTGTCTGCAGCTGTCCTGGTGTTTCCCCAGTGAAACAACTACACCCTTCCTGCTCCACGACCAGGGGTTTGGCAAAGGAAAAGAGTGACTAAATACAGATCCTTCCCAAAATAAGGATCTGTCCATGGGCGTAGAAGATCACGACTGCTGCTCCTCTATTGAGCCTGCCGCACTTGATCTCACCCCGGACCACGCTGATGATCTAACTGCAGAGAGAGCAAGGTTGCAGAAACAAAATGGCTCTCTCAGCATCAGCTATTTGCTGCTTCCAACGGCAATGTAATATTTTACACAGCGAAAATGTTTATGAACATTGTTAAATGTATTCATATATTGTGTTCATAATGTAAATGTTGGCATGGAATAGGCAAGTGTGGGTATACCCTTCAAATACTTTCATACTTTATGTGGCATTAAAATGAGTCTTGCTTAGTTGCTTAGTTTGTATTTTAATAGTTGAACTTCTATATATTTGCACTCTTGCAATTTATAATCAACCAACCATGTGAGCATTCAGTTCCTGTACTTTGCAAGAGGGTTGCCAACACTGTGCAGGACTCCTTCCAGTGCATTCAGAGGGAGCAATTTTTGTTGAGCAAAGTTCAGAAAACAGAGCACAGCCTGAGGCAGCAGAAAGTTTGGGAAGAATTGATTAAAGGAAAATGCCCACTCCATACAAACCACTGCAACAACAAAAGCTCAAACTAATTACATCAATTCAAAAAACTCAATAATAACAGGTTGTAAGGCAGATTTAAGGTCTGCTGCTCGTTTCCAACAGGGAGTGAAGAAGGTGTGTCAGTTATAATCAAATTATGACAATTAAATTAAATAATTGAATAAAAAAGAAAAAAATGATTTGTCAAGATAAAAGGATCTCGTTTTGTCAAGAAAACAATGTTGTCATCTTTTCTCTTGATTTCTTGAGATGAGGAGATAATTAACTCATAATGACGGGATAACAAGATTAAAAGAACACAAAGGAAAATTGCCAAGAAAAGTGACAGTTGATGTCCGGTTTTATATGCACCTCACAGGGTTGCTGTCACCAGCGAGGCCGCAGTTTATCAGTCTCTATAGAGGCATCTCATTAGGAGCAGTTTTCCCTCCATCAGACAGGAAAACCTCTATGATCACTCCGCAGGTACTCAAGGAGCATAAGCAACCTTGGTGGATAATGACCACAATTCATCTGGAGCTGCTGTGGTGCAGCTGACATCTGAGCATGTCTTGACTCTCACGAGTGAGTCCAGAAATGCAGCGTTGGAAGGTCACATCCCTCAAAGGCAGACCCCCCTCATCAGTCAGTTAATTGGTCCCCAATCAATTAAACAGCCGCCGTCCGCTGTGAGCCGAGCCCAGCAGATCACCTCGATGTACCAGACTGCAGGCAATCAGCCCCCGGGCAGAGAGGGATTCAACTGCGCTAGGAAATGCTTACTATCATAACATCTGCAGTATACAGCCTCCACTGCCGTCACAGGGCGAAAAAGACACGGCATGTTTACATATCGAGGCGCTCCAACGATTCCCTCATTGTCAGTTAAAGTCATTAGAGATGATTGTGTTTACAGCTTTAACAATGGCTTACAGACCCCCACCTCCCTAATACGGAACACATTGTTGGAGGGTGACATAACACAGTGAAGGATCACTCTAAATTGTTAAGCAATGAAATTAAAGGCCGTGTTATTTACTAGGAGGGTCATCAGAGCGGGATCACTCACCTACTAATGCAGGATGAGGTCATTCATGTCTGGGCGCTCAGGCTCACGCAGCCAATGTTAATTATGCAGATGAAAGATGAAAAATGTTACTTTTGTTTGCACATTTTACAATAAAAATCCACAGTATGTGCAGTGTCACCCCAAGACATACTGATGTAAATGTATCCAGGGGATAGCTAAAGCGCTATTTTTGGACAGCTAGCGGCGCGGCTTTAGGGATGACAATGCCAGTATGTCTGTCTGTCAGTTGGTCCACCACTTTTCAGAGAGAGAGAGCGGGGGTGACATGCAGCAAGGGCGGTAAGGACTTGACAGTATGCTCTCTACCAGGTGAGCTACCAAGACACCCTGGTCCATGCAATCGCTATCTGGATTATGTTCGCAGTCAATGATTTTTTTTCGAGCGAACGAAGCTATATGTTTATGTCGTAAGGACCGGAAGGTGGTGGTCTCGTCTATCAAGTCACTGTGGACTTTTCTCTGTATTAAACCAAGACCCTGATCTTTCCATAGCCTTAACTGAGTGCCGCGAGTGCCTAAACGCCACCATAAAAAAAGTGTAATACTGCTGTAGTTGCTACGAGCGGACACTGTATTTCAAGATCGGGTGTTTTGGCGGAAAACGTTGTCAGTGAACATTTTACTGACACGTTCACTATCAAGATTTTTGAGATTTGCTAGATACGGTGAACAACACCAAATTCAGATTAATAACTAGTCTATCCTTTAAGATGAGACAATGCTACAATAGTTTTCCAGATGATGCATAAGTTAATTCAGATAGTGACCCACGCATGACAGCACTATTACTGTAAAATGTAAAAGGTAGGTTCACCACTGAGGCAGTCTCCCAAAATGACGTGGTCTAATCCTGTGAGACATATTGTGGTTTTTCATTTTTACGCAGATAAGTCTTGGGAAAAATAAAGCATGGGATAACCTGCACATGATCCCCTCATGTTTTCTCAGTGAAAGACAGGTTGGTGGAGAGTTCATCTATCATGCTACAACATGTCCAGACTTCTACCTAATCCACACCGATTCCTCAAACCCAGCACGCAAGCCATGTATTGTGTTTTTATTTCCCTCCCACAGTCCTCATTCTTATTCCCCGAGTCTTTCCCTGACACACGCATGCACACGTACACATGCACTAACAAGATGGTGCCTGTCAGCATGGAAACTAACTAATTACATTCTGCCATGCACGGATCTGATTATACCCGCTTGGACAGAGATGGTGTGCATCAATCAAACGCGCATCAGTCACTTTCGCCAGTGCACAGCACATAGGTCAAATTGACTTTTACTTTAAACTTTCTACATAGAAGTAAAGAAACAAGTGCACATTTTAATTTCGGCGCCCGAGGAGCTCATCAACATTCTGTTACGAAAATGTAACATTTTCCTGAGATGAATTAAAGCGGAGTGGAGGGAGAGGGGGGGCAGTGGGTTGACAATGCGTTGATGATATGCATTAGTTCTCAAGCAGTCTGTCAGTATTAGCATACATCATCACATTGCACACACAACTGTATGTCATGTAGAACAGCAGCAGCAGCATTATACAACCCCTGGAGGGCATCTTGAAGACATGTTGTGATACGGTTCATACTGCTGTAACCCTTTGACACAATGTTCTGAGCTGATCAGTGCGTTGAGAAGAAAGGGCCTGTTTGCTGTAATTATGATATACACAGTAGCACTGTATATATATATATATATATATATATATATATATATATATACAGTGCTTAATAAATTTATTAGACCACCACCCAGTGTAAGGTGTTTGCCACCGCTGCCCTTAATTAACAGTATTGCTGATTACCAAAATATTTTATGTTTCTGTAATGGTTAATCCACCAGCCAAGCTCTTTAATCAAAATGATATCTTTAATGCTAAAATATAATTATTGTTGTTATCCATGAATTTTCAAATTTACTGTTTTACAAAAAAGCAGAAAATAATAGTAAAGCACATTATTATTTTTTGATTGAGATGCCAAATCACAGTTATTTACTTGCATTCCTGAACAGAATGCAAGCTGTTATCAGGGCCAAAGGAGGTCGTACAAAATATTAAGATTTTTGGTTAATATATGTGAATAAGGACTATTTAGTTGTTCCAGTTTGTTATTTGCCGAATAAATAACAATACAATTTTTAGTTTGAAACAAGTTTTTGACAGATTTCTAAAATATTTGTGTTTTCTCATTTTTATGACAGGTGGTCTAATAAATTTGTTAAGCACTGTATATATATATTCACAAAAGTAAAGGACAGACCACATGTTAGAAACACCTCAGTATAACACCAGTATGTTGGACTGCATTCGTTTTGGCTTGGTGGACCTAATTAACTGGCATAACTGGAGTGTGGTTGTTGTTTTTTTTTAAAGAGTAACTTAAAGCTGCTACAATCAATACTTTTATGCTGACAATGGACCAAATGACTACGAGTATGTGAAAGGGGTCACTTGTGGTGGCGAATCCACCGAGAATTATCACCCAGCTCTGCAGGCCCATAGAGCTGCTATGGGGCATTTTAGGGTCTTTGTGTTAAGTCCAGGCTCGAAAAGAGAGTGAATGATGGGCTCAGAAACACAAACTCCAAATGAATGCTAATGTTGCTCTGTGTTTGCTGGATGTGTAAATTAGCAACTATTCGCCATGTCACAACATGTCAATGCTATGTTTACTTCTTGTTTCCACTGCCCCCAAGTGGCCAAATAAATCAGTGACTGCAGGTTTAAAGGTTTACTGAAAATGTCCTTTTTCACTTATTTTCCAAGAGAAATGAGATAGAGACCACTCTCGTGTCTACATGTACATCTCTCCGTGGACTAGCAGTATATCTTGGGGAAACTTTCCCAACAGGGCTGAAAATCACAGACGTGCGCTCTGCTGTAACCACACCCAGCCGTGATGTCACATTGCACTGACCACACCCTAAATTCACTGCAGCACGGCGAGAACTGCGACCACTGCAGGTCAGCAAAAACGTTATTTTCAGCTGATCAAGTCAAGTTGCTCTTAAACATATAACCAATTTTGAACACATAGGATGGCAGGATCAAGTAGACCACAGTAATAGATGTTTGGTGACTGTAAGAAGGGAAGTTTTGGTGATGAGTGATGTTAACTCACAAAAAGAGCAAATAGCTGAGAGGAACAAAAAACAGAGTTGTTTTGAAGCATTTTTAAAAGTGCTTTGGTGTAATAACTCAAGGTCTCCCCACATTTTTCAAAGCGAGCTTTCCTGTTATGGCTGGAGGGAGACAATTTACCGTTAACGGGGCTCCGGTAATGTGGGGGTTCACTGAAATCTGAACATTTTCAAAAGCTAATTTTGCACTCTGATCTGATCCTGGGTATTTAAACATAATGATTCTAACAGTGTTCACAGAGAATTGCTGTTTTTTCTCTGTCAAGGTAAGCTCTCAAATCAAAACATCAACTAATATAGCAGATAGAGGAAGGAGCTACCCTAGAAGCAGGGATTATTTACAGCAGCCTAGAGGGACAGACAGAGAGCCTGGAAGGAGGGCGGCGTGAGTCTGTGTATATGGGGTGGTGGGTCTTGTCTTATGACTTTATACAAGAAGTTTTCATCTTTATGTCACCCTCCCCTTCATTCACCCTTTCTTTCTCTAAAATCACCTTTCAAAATGCCACGGCATGCCAAATGTCCTGTGGGTCTTTTCGGTTGTAATGAGGAGGTACACATTTAAAAAGTGCCTGTGATAAAAAAAAAAAAAAAAGGTGTAAGGGTCTGCTTCCCAGTAACTTTGAAGTAGCCCTAGATAAAGCCAAACAAGATATAGAGCGGTGGTCGGCCCTGACATTCATATGATGTCATTCTCGAAAATGCTTTCAAAATATCAAGACATTAAAATGTCCCGTGGGATCCTGAAAGGACACTTGAAAGAATTAGGACTGAGGAGACGGGGAGGCTACTCTTTAACAATTGACAACTTGCACCAACCCAATTTAACACATCCATTGTATAAACTCTGAATTTACTTGGGTTCTGTCCAATCACAAACAAGAAGTGTTGTCCCAATGGATTGTCCCAATTTGGAGCATGAAGGGTTGACTCTGCCAAATTACATGTAGTATTATTATTGGGCAGCCAGGATCCATAAATTGGGGTTTTGTGTCCTTCGTGTACAGCTGAGGGGCGTTTTATCAGCGCACCAATAACATCAGGGAAACCTGTAACACAAAATAATGAGTACTGTGACTGTAGTAACATCTTCATCTTCATCTTCATAACCCCACAGAAGAGCTGCATAGTTGACTGCTTGACCCATTGTAAAAGTGTGTAATATCTGTTTCATATGAGACAAGCCGTAGACCACATGAAGCCGCAATGGGAAGAATAATTTGGCTCCCAAATATCAAAAATGTCTTGGCAGTTTAGCAGTTGGTCTGGTTCATTCCTCATCAATATGCATCAGGACGGGCTGCTACAGGTTAGAGGTCTTCCTAGGCTTCATATGCCGAGCTGCATAGGCAGTAATTTACATACTCTGCTCCGACTGGACATGTTTTCTGATCACTACACATGACGGACGTAGTTCATTCCCTGTTGTACGGATTGTTTGCCCTTGTTTAGCACACCTAAAACTCACGCAGCTAAAGCATACACCTCAAGGATCAACCAGAAAGTTTCACACGGTCTGGCAACCTTTTCTGTCATATTGAACCAATCGCCATTAACGTGCACAATGTAACAGGTGTCTCTTTTCTGTTTCTGATATGCATCGGACCGATGTAATGTTTGCAATATGCGGTAAATGACTCTGTGGGCATGGTTTGTTTGTGAAAAATATTTGAATGACATTATCTCCTTTCCCTCTCTTTCAGACTCTGCTGTCCCGGACAACAGCACAAAGGCCCGAAATGTCAACCAGACATTCATGTTGTAATCCATGCCAGAGGGGACTCAATTATCAGTTCATCTCGCGCTGACAGACGTAGAACAAACTTGTCACTTCGCTGACTCCCTCTAAATAAAGTCATCATCACAGCTGACGAGCTGATTGCAACGACGCTCTTCTTTGTGTAGCAGCAAGAATTCAACTCTCCTTCTGCGCCAAGTCTCCTTTACTTGTCCATTCCATAAATTATCCACTGGAGACCTCTCTGACAGCGAGGTCAGCCGGGGGGGGGGGCATTTAAATCAATAGAGGTGGCTCCCTTTTTAAAGTGGACCCCTCCCCCCTGAGGGAGGGCCTCAAGGAAGGAGTGGAAACACAAAGGGAATGGTAATGACACTACACTCAATACAGCACGACTGAGATGGGAACACAGGTAACAGCACATGGAAGTACGCACGAAGAACTCACTAAGTGCCATTATGCTGGATTTTGAGCACTTAGGGCGTAGAATGGATGTCAGCTCCTGATTTTTGAAAACAGGGGACTTCTTTGACTTCTCGCTCACTAAAACATGAAATGCTAGAATCCTCGAGTACCGTACCGTAACTGATTCAGGAATTCAATGAAGAAAATCACATCCAAAAAGAAGTAATTATTCCTTTTTTACGACTTTCCAATCACCCAAGAAGGACGACAGGCAGCATGCCTCCGCCTTATTTGCATGTTTTTTTTTAAGATTCATGAGGGTTCACATGAAGCATGAAATTCAGGCACAGAATTATGTAAATCTCATGTTATTATTATTATTATCATTTGGCAATTCTGCATTCACCAATGAAGAGTGAGCTACTTTAGGAGGATTTATCACAATACTTTTTTTCTAATACAGAGATCCTCACAGCCGTCGCACTGCTGCAGATAAATTACACAGTTGGCTCAATGATTGTCTTAATGTGAAGGTCGTCAGAAAGCAAGCAGCCAACGTGCATCTCAGCACAGAACAGACTTGATCACGGTAATGGCATAGCGTAGTCGTGCTTAGGTAACTTGCAAGACTAATTACTGCTTTCCATATAGGCTGCCACTGATTATTTATTGAATGTGAAGCCTGGTGGCAGTAAATTGATGGTTATGGACTAGGCCTACGTTGCTCAGGACCCAGGCCTTTGTCAATCATCGTGCCGTCCATTGTGACGAAAGTAATGACATCCACAATTGAGTCTAAATGGAGTTCAGGTTTATGTACTTCGCCATCAGAGGGTCATTACTGGTGAGGGTTTATTATAACGTCCTGTCATATAAAAAAAAAGGCTTTTATCTGCCTTTCTTCACACAAACCCTTAAATTAACAACCTTATGAGCAAATAGCACTTGCTCTTTTCAAAACATTCCTGTTACTTGCTTTGTAATGAAATTATTGTGCCTCCAATCCAAGCACGGGGTGGGACATCCTGAGCCCGAAAAAAGAAACATTTTATCAAGCAAAGAATATTTAAATTTGAGCTGCATATGCTTTTGCTATTATCCACACAAATCCATTTTATTTGAGGGTCCTAATGTGAAATTTGCCGTCATGAATTCCCACAAGATAACTAAAAGTAGTGTCCATAGCATGCACCCAACTTTCAGCTAACAATCCCAGCAATAAAATAGCCCACACAACATCAGCAAACACGCTCACATGAATGCAGTATTGTGTGCAAAGACGTGCACGTAAAGCCCCTCCACGAACTGCGTGTGCGAAGCCTCGACACCAGTGATCTGCTTTCGACTTCGATTATTTTTCTCTCCAGATAATTTAGCTCATATCCGCGCTTTGAGCTCATCACTGAGACAGAGTACAGACAAGTCATCACTGTGCTCGACTGCTCCCTGTAGGGCCATACCTGCACGCTGACTGCACCGGGTTATTGCAAGGCTGTAGCCGTGTTCATGCCTTTTTGATATGCTTAACCATCCGTATCCGCCTCTGAATAGCTGATAAGCTGTCTGCACAGGTAAACACATTACTTAAGCCTCATTACAGGACTAATGTGTGTTTTTTACAGGACGTTTTCCCATGTCTTATATTTCATAATGCCAAATTAAATCATGAAGCTCAACGAGTGTTTCTACATTTGACTTTGATGAATAAACGAAACAGACGGCAAGTACTGTAACCGTGACAGTATAATGACAGAGAGTAATACACCTGCAGTCAACGTCTTACTTCTATCCAGACTATTGATCCTACACACCGCCAGGACACTGCGATAATGATAACATGTGAGTGATGAGGTAATTGGGCGATATGAAGAAAGGAGGGAGGCAAACATTCATAATAAAACTCTCAGGAGGAGCCCAGTTCTCACCGCGTTATGCCAATTATATTTTTTCCTCCAACACATATGTTACATATTTTTATACAATGCGAGGAACACAGCTCCACCGCAAAGGGTAATTATATGAAACGCCCAAGGTTTTTTTTTTCTTCTTCATGTCAGGTGAAACTGAATTATACCTGAAAAAGTGGAGCAACATTTTCACTGTCAGGGTCTGTTTTAGTCAACATGCAATTACCCGAAAGATGTGAAAGTATAGATCTGGGAATTCTGGTAACCAGGTGGCATAAAAGCTACTTCGCGCCTTATTTAACACATGTCGCATGTTATCAATGTTGACTTCCAAAGTGCGTCAAGAGCACTTCTCATTCATTGCAAACTAACCTGCTGCACATGACTAACCGTGCCATCGAGATCAAACGGCATCCATGCTGCTCGGTGAGAAACAGAGACGCCCATTATGCGGAATGATCACTGGTTATTCCTCATGGAGAAACAAAGCTAACATTTAGCCGCTAACGTGGACTGATTTAATGGGGGGGGGAGGGCTTTTTAATTTAAATAATAATAATTTTAATTATTATATATGTTTCTGCAAATTTTACCCCACTTTCGTCCGATTTGCACTGCAGTCACTTCTCACTACTGCTGGCCTCAGGCAGGTGTTGATTTCATCAACGAAAACCATGATGGGAAATTTTGGTTGACCTACTTTTCACTACAAAAACAAAAACTAAACAAAAAGTAACCTTTGAGATCTGTGACAAAATGTATTACATTTTTAGTCAAAGACAGACGGACGAACGGACGGACAAATGAGTCTTGTTCAATGACCTGCATGCATCTGCAGAATCACACACTGCAGCTCCTGTTCTGGGTCATAGAAAGGTAAGCGAAGACACACTCAAATTAAAGGGTAAATATAGCGCGCTACGCAGCAAATAGCATGTGATTTTGCACACAGCCTTGGTGTCACCAGCTGCTTCTATTCACCTGCCAGCGATGAGCTTCTCCAGGAGAGCGTTGTGTCCACCCCCTCTCCCTGCAGGTGCAACTAACTCGCAGAGCCACTGCTGCTGCCTTGCCTGCCTTACACTCACAAACCCAAACGGCCAATAGCATTCTTTGAAACAAATTTTCAAGTCCGAGAATCGAATCCTGGATTTCGACAGTGGCGGATGAGATCTCCCTTCACCACCTGGCCACCCATTGTTATATTTCATATATATATATATACATAGTGGAGATGTCTCGAGCCAACCGGGCATATTTTAATATATCAGTATCGACTAAAATAAACCCGATCCTTTTTTACTTTACTGTACTATGTGTTGTCCACCTCTGCTTTACTGTACTATGTGTTGTCCACCTCTCCACAACACGTTGGACAATATTGTGTGGGTTGAGTGTTTCTGTAGTTCCCACAGTTCCACTAGTGTGATAAGTCTTGATCGGATTGGACGCGGTATCGGCAGATACACAATATTAAAGGACTCGGATCTGGATTGGGGCCAAAAATGCTGGTGATGTTTGTTTAAAGTGCCCAATTAAAGCCTTTCAGGTGAATCGTTTACTTGTTTTTGCACAAGGAAGAGAAACACAATTACAATACAATAACGGTGCTCTTCAGGTCACGGGCAAACTGCTCTCAGGCTTTTTCATGGTGCTTGAAATAAACTTTGGATCAGCAGCTAAAATTGAGTTTGCAAGCCATTTAGCCAATATGTAGGCTACGATGTCATTTAGAGTGAGGGAGAGAACCACCCCTGATACATCGAGTTTATTTCATATAAACAAACCAAATCATATGGAATGCACTTTACTGGAATCAATGCTACCTATGAAACAGTAACATGTTTATTATATTAACTTTTATTGCGCTAAATCTGCCACAAACTCAGAAACTGCATGCTAATATGGATCACTGTGCTTCAAAATACAAGCACACATATCGATATAAATTCATATTTTTGGTGCTGTGTTTTCGTGTCTTGCATCGCTGCATCTCCATGACAACAAAACACATCTGGGCCGGTTACTTTTCACTGTTTGGGGAGCCATTTTTTATCACGCATGTGTTTATGTGGTTTGTTAGTTTATACATTTTGACAAACCATTTAAAAGCCTTTTTTATTTAAACATGTATCCCAAAAACAGAGTTGGCACGTTGGCGCAGCATTTGACAGCTTTATGCAAATGTCTCCGGCAGCTGCCCACACCACCATCTCCTGACTGGTGTCGTGTCCAGCTGCAAAATGAAAAGGAGCTTTATAATCCGTCATAGCCTCGTACATACACTCGAGCTCTCTATACTATTGCAGGACTGAAAACTGAGAGAGATGCACCAATTACTAATGGTTGCTTGAAGAAGGAAAAGGGCATGGCCAGAAAAAAACAAACACATCTTTGAAGTGAACATAATCCAAAACAAAAGTACCATGCAGCAAAAAAAACACAGTTCATCTAAAGTGCCTTTTGCTGACCTTTTCCCTACAGTCTGAGCCACACAAGTTACGGAAAATGCATAAACTTCTTAATTTTCAGAGCATAGTCTATAATTATACAACACACATATTCTCCATATGAGCATTAACTTTATATGTGGGGATAGATAGTAACTGCCATCCCTTATTTCACATTTGCATATGAGAGTTGGCTGTTTCCCCAGCGAACCCCAAACAACCCTCCTAGAATTTTAAAGTTGGCATGGTATTAACTGAGCTCCTGATACAAAGGAGAAATGCGAGACAACCTGAAAATGAGTTGTAAATAGTTTACTTACTTTGACAAAGCCTGTTAGTTAGACAAGAAAATTGATATCCCCCTCAAGTCTGTGCGCTAAATATGAAGCTACAGCTGGTAGACAGTTAGCTTAGCTTGGCATTAAGACTGGGAGGAGTCCACCTGCCTGCCTCAGGAACGGCATAGAGCATCCGGTCAATTTTCAAAATAAAACAGCCTGATCGTATATCAACAATAAACACAATTAAAACGGACAAAAAAAAGAATTCATTTAACTACGTAGCCTTAGATTTTTGTGCTTCTACATACCCATGGCAGAAGCACAAAAATCAAGATCAACAAAATCTGAGCAAGTCAACAAAACGCAGGCAAAATGCCACGCTTCTTACAGTAAATGCTCCTGGTGGGGCATGAAGAAATTAAGGCTTCAACAGCCAAATAAGTTTGAAAATCCAGCCTGAGAAAGGACAAAAAAACTTTTTTCTTGTATATCGATAACTTTAATAAGATGTGATTATAGCCCAAATTTACACAGACATCCTGTCGGTACTTTGGGTTTTAATTGGGTTTTTAAATAAAGGCCGGATGAGTGTTTAATGCGCAGTCATTAGAAATGCTCTACTGTGAAAGGAAAGGAAAGAGACTGGGACTTAAAGTTCTTAAATGTCTTGCAACAAAATGTATCAGCACAGCATGGATGTGTGTCAGAGAAAACACAGGCAGAGAAGAGCACAGTATGTTTGGCTGCAAGTCAACACAGGAAATAAAAACTAAGGTAAAATAGGAAAAGGTCTGTTCTCACCTAAATAAGTTAATGACAAGTAATCAAAAGCTTTATGAAAAAGATTATTTGCAACATGGTGAAACAGCGATTTGCGACCTTGAAGGACTGATTAAAGCCAGTTGTGGGTTGACGACACACTGACATTACAGACGGTGCCCTCAGATAATTGCTGTCACACAGAGGTGCATAATAAAAATGCCAGGAACAAACAGAGCATCAGTGTCAGTTTAGGCCCTATGGGTAGCAATTGATGATGTACATGTTGAGAAATGCAGCTAAATATAGTAAATGGAAGGATTATAAACTAGAGCAGTGATGGGGTGTTCATTTTCACGTGACACATTTATTGAGATGAACATCAAAATTCATGCCAGCTTTTTCACTTGACCTAATATTTAAACCATATAAAATCCTTTCCCAAGCATGCTTAACAAGTTTAGCCCTGAGCCTTATGCACCAGGAACAAAATACTGAAAAAGGATGCAATTATAAACAAAGCTACATAACTGTGAGTGTGACCTTCACGTTGTCCAGTATCAGCCAGCCGCTAGAGTAACGACAAATCGGGATTGTTGTGTATAATCCAGCCAACAGTTGTCAAGACATTTCACTCTAAGGCATAAATGTCAGCCTCATGGTGGCTTCATCATCTGGGCACCATGAATGTCTGTACAAAATGTTCCAATCAAATGTGCCAATCCATCAAGTAGAGGGAGAGACGTTTCAAAGGATACGTGAAAACTTTGGCCCGTTGGTGGCGCTAGAAGAAAAGTCAGGGGAGAACCAAAGTCATTAAGATTCATCCTCTGGGGACCATGAATATCTGTACAAAATGTCATGGTAATCTGTCCTATAGCTATTCAGATACTTCAGTGTGGACCGACGTGGTGGACTGAATGACAGACCTGCCGTTAGCGTGGCTGCAAATGATCTCGTTGTTTCAACAGTTCTTCTTTCTGCTTTATGTCATGTTACACTTGCTACGCAGTATCACGCTGAAGGTGAGCGACTCACTCAGACAGGGTGAACTTGAGCCTAGAACAAGTTTCACACGCCTTCAGCCCTTGACCGAAATGATTTTCGCTGATTCACAAACGATCACAGGTTCAGTCAGAGGAAGGCTGCCAAGGCATTCAGAGAAAATTGGAAAAAAGTGATTTGACAATTTAGTCAAGTCGAGTTGTCAAACCACAAAACTGAAGCGCTACTTGGAGGGATAATGCCTCCCGTTACTGGTTGACCCGAGGGGCGTCTGCATCGTTCAGACGGGATGACAGGTTCACTGACTCTCTCAATCAAACCAAGCCTCGGGCTACTTCACAAAATAAATCAGTTATATTCTATAATGTATTCCATTCCATCACCAAAAATGTCTCACTGCTTATATTACAAAGCCTGAAGAGGACTGATAGTGCTCTTTGTTTCAATTTGAAAAGTACTCCAAATATTCAGTTTTTATAGTCGCTCAGCTCAGTCGCTCACAGTGTGTCGACTCCAGCTGATGGCTCTATTGGTTTTATGGCAAGACGGACATGTTTACCCACCAGGAGGGGGCTTCCCTTGTTCCCACTGACACAGAAGTTATGAGAAAAAGGGCAGACTGGCAACATCATGTCGCTACTCAACATCAGTTTGGACACAAAGGGAGTAACACAAAACCCTTTACTTCTTCATTTCAACTATTTATGATGAGCAATTTTTGGTGAGTCAATAGTCCTGATAAACAGTTAAACAGTTGTTTTCCTCGGAACATGCACAGCAGTCGCCTCTTCCGCTTTGGTAAACAGTAGTGATTCCTTTGAGAAGCATTGGCCAGTAACATGAGCCAGCTAACAAATAAAGCATAAAGAGGACTCCTTCAGGGGCAGAGGAACACAAATGTCCCCGCTGGCTGTCGGTCTGATCCATAAGGTTGAAAGTGACTGGGACACAGAAAGTGTATCTCATCCAGTGGCCTGTCATTCAGAAGTCCACGGTGATTTCACTGTTCACATCACGGGTAGTCTCACAATGCCAGAGTTCTCACTATGAGATTAAAGTCTGGAAAACATCCACTGAGAATCAGTAGTGTGTGTTTGCGTGTAGATGTCTGAGTGAAGGACAGAATTGTCAGTCCTCGACAGTCCAGCCTCCTTAAAATAGGATGCCCGTCAAGTTTATCTGTGGCCTTGCCAGCCCATAATAGGCCTTTGTCTATACAGAGTACACCAACTCACTCACACACTTGGGAGTTTGAATTCAGCAAGTTAAATGGAACAAAGAAGTATGATGAAGGTAAGGAAGCAGTACGCTCAATTTGTAATTGAGATAACAGCATTCTTGCTGACAGAACCAGCTCAGCCAGCCTCTGGCGATTCCACTTCAGCACAACTGTACTGTCAACACCAACAAATTAATCTCAACTCAAAGGTGCACTTAACTGTCTGTTTCTGAGCTTTCAACAACGTTTACAACTTTAACGTATATGAACCCTCAGCCCGAGCTATGGGACCAGAAACAAACCAGCGTTTATCTTCCAAAGGAAACTACACCTGATGTTTGAGACATCAGTGCCACAGTTAAATTACCAAAAGGCTGGTCGAGATAGTCATTCATGTTCCCCTCAGGATGAACTGTAAGAAGTCATTAGTGAACCCTATGACTTTTCATCTAGCATAAACATTCACTCCCTTACAGTCAATATTCAGGAGCGGCACCTTCGGCAGCAGTTACAGCTTTGAATTTATGTGTTTGTTGATCCGTATCAGCTTTGTACATCTGGACTCTATTTTTCCTCCATTCTTGATTTTTTTTAGTGAGTTAACCCTTATCCTCCACCATAACATTTTGGGCGTAACGCGACAAAATGAAAACAAAGGCCTGACTTTGCTTGAGCCGGTGAACGTGGACATTAAGTTTTCGAGGATTTATTACATTGTTGCACTGCCAGAGTGCTCTGTATGTAGGGAGACACTATATCTTCATGGTTTCAGTCATATACCATGAATTGTACCTGGATTGCAATGACAAACAAACAATGACCAAAAAGAGAAGAGTCTAACAAATCAATACATATGCAACGTTTCATAGCACCAGGCCTGAAAGTTCCACAATAGGGTCCCACCAGCAGATCAGTGGTTGGTAAAAGATAAAAGAGCAATTTATGAGTCCAGCCACAAATTCTGAAAATGGCTGAGGTCTTGGTCACTCCAGCACATTACCATTGATTTTTAAAAGCCATTCATGTGCAGCTTTAGCTTTATGTTTTATGTCTTACTGAAAGACCAATCTTCTCCCAAGTGGCAGTTACAGACTGAAGCAGGTTTTCCTCCAGGATTTCACAAGTCTGCCAGGGCCTGCAGGAGGCAAACATCCCCACAACATGATGCTGCCACCACCAGGCTTCATGCTGGGGATGGTGGGTTGTGATGATTTTGTTCTTTGTCTCAAAGTCTCCCACATGGCTTCCGGCAAAGTCTAGCCCAGATGTCTTGGGAATTATTTTGCACCAGTGGCTTTCCCTTCGCCGCTTTTCCAAAAAGCTGCTGTTGGCCCGACTGTACTTACTGAAAGTACCTCTGAAAACTGTTGACAGTGACGTTTGTGGATTATCCTGAGCAACTGCAGATAGCCAGAAGTCTAAGAGGCAGATATCTCAAAACCTTGGCGCATACAACCTAAACGTATTCGCATGGTTGAATACCACTACAGGCAAGTCAGAAAACATGTTTTTTGTGATTTGGGTGAACTGATCCGTTACCCTAAAATAATTTGTACTCGTGATGATTTATGTGTCATTGTAAATGGAGTGAATAATAAATCCTAATTTCACTGCGATTCCATACAATGAAACACTTTTTAGGCACTTGTACCTCGAGATCTCGGGTTAATTATTTTGTTATCCCGACATACCAAAGCATGTTTTCTCGTAACAACTGGCTAATTGATCTCGTAGTCTTCTCCTTAAATGACAAGGAGGACTGATCGGACTGTTACCTCTAATAGACGGAGCAGTACCTTCTCTGAGAAAGCAAAAAGCACATCCAGGAATTAAGAGGTACTTGAGTCAGCAGTTCCATTTGTTGTGCATTGATCTGTTTCTGGAGAAACAATCTGAGTTAGTCAGATTAAGTCCAGCAGCAAGAACGAAAACCAACAGCACAATGGCATGGAAGTGGTGTGTCAAGAGGGTGGTTTCTCAAAGAAGCTGACAAGGAGAAAGAGTGAAGCAGGCAAACAGTTGACGATGAAAAGAACCTCCGGAAAGGCTACCAGGATAGAAAGAAGCGACAGACACCAGCATAAAATGTAAAGGAAAGAATGAATTTCAGACTTCAGTCTTCTCATCTAACGCTAGGATAAAATGCGAATACGCTTATTCCCTAAAATGTTGAACAACGTCTTTAAGATACAGGTTTAAAAAACGTACATAATTAACTCTGAATAATTTGTTAGCGTTCCAGAAAAGTCCAAATTTGCAAAACTGTGTAATGCGAGTACCCTGCCTCCAACACCGTGCATGCTGGGATGGACTCCAGGCCACTCTAAACAGGATGAGCAGGTACAGAAAATGAATGCGTGAATGTATAATTACAGAGGAATTACGCACAAATTACTACCATTATAAATGATTTAAGCCCATTGTAGTGCAAATTAAAGCCGCATATTTCATCGAGCTGCAAAGGACGCTGCTACTTATCCCTCCCTTGTCGATAGGATGAGAAGAACAAACACCAAAGAATATCAGCTAAAGAAAGCTAATATTAGGTTGAAGCAGTTGTTGGTTACTGTTTGAGCCTGACCCTGTGGAACGTGGAAAAAGGTTGTTTAAACTGTTGTCTGTCACCTTGCAGATGTTTTTATGCAGCAGCACACAGAGTGACAAACTGTCTGAAAAAGTGCAAGCCGATTTGAAATCAGGTTAAGAAGCCGAATTACTGAGATTCCTGAGTGCTTGCAGGAGACAAGCACTGATCCGTGTGGAACTGCAATCGTCTGAACGCGAGAGTCAGCCCCACCTCAACGGAAAGCCGGTCCTGCCAAGTTCAGCTGCCACCCCCCTCGACATGTCACACTCGCCCCTCTCTACCTCTTTTTGTCATTCTCTGACAGGCCAAGTCTTTGCTTGTCAATCATCAGCTGAGGTTTTTGTTTTTTTTTTGGGGGGGGGGGGGGGGGGGGGGTAAGCTGTTTACATGCATCCTTATGTACAATGATAGGCCAAAAATACACTGAATATCACTATGGAAACTAAGCATGCAGAGTCGAAATGAAACAGGAATAAACAGGAAAAGATGCACACGTGCACTTTATCTGGGATAATGTAAATCTGAGGTTACGTAACACGAACATTCCAAGCACAAAGTGTGTACAATGCAAGTTTTCATGATCCAAAAATATACAGCGAATCCTCTTTTCTGCACAAAATTAGATGCTTACAATTTTGATCTTGCATCATTATATACACATTCACGTGCAAACCGAGGCAAAAACGTGAACGTATACTCTCATTTATCGACACGGAAAAGGCCTCTTCACTCTATCCGGACATCTCCAGCCCGCTTACAGATCCCTTCAGGACAGAGCAACTCCTCATGGCAGCGCACAGAGTGGACTACACACTACATGTACCACAACAACAATGTTCCCCACCTGTCCTCCAGCGTTATTCTACAACCTCGAGGTGAAGCACCTTGTAAATCATGTATGAAACACCTCGTCTCATTTCCATCTGTGGCAGTTGCTGCTAAACACAGAGTGTGTCTCGCGCGATCGAACAGCAGATGTTGCCAACGTCGCCAATTCAGAGGACGCAGCAGACGCTATGTCATTTACAGCCCGCCAGCCGTTTCTATGGCGTCTGTCAGTCAGCTGATGATGCTGGTGCGATGACACTTAATTTGCTTATTGTACAGTGGAGCTATGCTGACATAATTACACAACTATGAATTACCCCCCCCCCCCCCCCCCCCCCCGCCTCTCAGTATAACTTGCTGAATGTTTCGCCTCTCTATAACTTATAGAGCCTGGCCTTTACCTCACAAAGCCATCTCTGCTTCTCCCATCACTTCCCACCCTTCTTTTCCTGCGTCCTCCCTTTCTTCTCTTGACCTCTCACCCTGATTCCCATGATTTGTGCGCCATTCCATTCAAATCCTACTTAATGTGCATTGAGACCTCCTTACACAAAGTCCATGCATGGGAAAAATAAATACACTTTATCTCTCTGCTCTAGCTAAAGTGACATAGTGTGCATACGGGACTTGTCCCATACTTGAAAGGCCGTGGGATTTAGAAGTATTTTCATTTCTGCCTACTTCCTGCACTGCGGGGTCTGTGGCTCGCTTTTATCATGAAATAGTCTAATCAGCGTTAAAACACAGCCTTCAGCAGTTCAAGTGGCACGGCGTGGGGAAAATGGGTTGTGAATGTGTCACCCTCACCAAAAAGGAAGTTAAGTGGGTTTAGTCATTT